>NC_090660.1:113781147-114382392 GCF_013368605.1 Nyctibius grandis
TCAGGTCAGTTCAGTTCCCCGGGAATGGAGGCTTCACCTCCTCTCTGGGCCCTTTTTCCTTTGCTTAACCACTTTCATGGGGCTTCAAAGTTGGGCTTTTTATATCTAATTGGAATATCTCTTGCTGCAACTTGTAGCTGTTGAGAACCCAGGTGACATTATGGCCTTTCCCTGAGAGCCTTTTCACCACAAAAACAGGAGAAGGGGGATTTTTTACCCTTGGGATTGCTGGTATAACCCACCTTTGCTTTGAGCAGTCTTGTCCAGTCTCTCTCTCTCCTTGGCTAGCAGGATCTGAGACTTCTTTGTGCTAATGTCACTCCAGTCCTTCTGGTGAAGGAGTTTGGGGTGATTATGGCCATTAAGAAAACAAGGGAACTGTCCTGCCAAGGTGGCCTGGGACACAAGTCTGTCTAGGCTTAGCTCAGTGCCCCAGTGTCCCAAACAAGCACCTCATCAGTTTCTCTCCCACTAAGTGCACGCATCTCCTGCAGTGTGGGCTGAAAAGCTTTTAATACTAAGTCCCTGCTCCGATGCCCCAGGGATACCTCAAGAGGCTGGAAAGATTCATTGACAATGTGGCAGGCCCTGTTCAATCATAATCTTTTCAAATCTGGAGGACTGAGGGCTGTTCTTTACATTTCCTTGAGATGACACTACATTGACTGACGTCTCCTTCTCACCCTGCTCGCTTGAATTCTGAATTGGCATCATGTGTATTTAGCCAGTTTGATGTGTCTGTAAATGCTGGCGGTTTGGCATGGAGCTGAAGCATCACCACGCAGCCTCTGCAGCCCTGACAATCCCACCAACAGCCCCCAAATCAGCGAATGAGTCCTCCAAATAATAAATCTACCTAAAAAATCACAACATTTTCCAAACAGAAAAAAATGTTGAGTTCTTTTGTACCTGGTTACCTGTCTTTGAGTCTGTAAGATCCATATTTTAATGTGTTTGTTCACAATTAGGTCAATTAGACAATTAGGTCTACAACATGACCTTATAAAAATAATAATAATTTTTAAAAAAATTACCTATAAAGACGATCTAGGAGCTGGTGCTTTAACAAAAGGCAGATGCTCCTCACATACCAGATCAAAGAGCTGTGGGACTGCTTGCCAGAGGATGCTGTGGATTCAGTTAATGGTTTCAAGAGGAGGCTGCACGTATTCTTGGAGAAGAGATCTACTGAGTGCTACTAAAAAGGCAAGTGGCAACAGGCTCAGGAAATCCCCTGAGCTAAGAACAGCTGGAGCCCGGGAGATTGTTAGAAGAGATATCACATGTTTGTCCTCTCCTTAATTTTCCCATTGAAAGAGCCTGCTTGGAAAGAGAGCTCTGGCCAGGGTGGACCCTTTCTTCTGCTCTCATAAATCAAGGATATCGTAAGACCACAGATAAGTCTCAAGAGTGACCATGCTGACTTTGGCCCTTTTGACAGTCATTTCATCATCCACTTGTAGAGCTATTTTTAACAAGGGTTCACAGCCCCTCAAATTCTGGTGTTGGAAATCTGAGTCAGCAATGCAAAAACATGCTGATCTTGTTAAAATAATAAAGCACCAGCCCAAAGCATCAAAGAGGATTCACTTCCCTTTTGTGTAAGCTCCAATCAAGACCTCCTCTGCCTGATTCTCCTTTGTCTGTAAGCTCTTTGGTGGGTCACTGAATCAATGAGGCCATAGAAAGTGTTTGTTGTATGGTATTTGAAGAGTTTTAACAGGGCTCACTTCCCCCTCTCTGTGCACATGGACATTCTTGAGCTCAAGGGATGCTCCACAGGGAAAGCTACCGGGCTCTGGTGTCACCTGGAGTGCTCAGACACTGCTGTCTGTGTGCTGGTGATGTGCCCCAAGTTCACGTCATTCTCCTCTGCAGGTAACCTACATCAGCCATGACTCCCTGCCTGCCTCAGAAATGGATCCTGATGCTTTCCCTCTTTCCTCCCCTCCCACATCAACATCCTTCATCCTTGCAAGCAAAATACTACCACTGTTTCCTCAGTGGCACAAGGAAAGATCTCATGGTATGGCTTAAACCAGTGATGAACAAGTTACTTCATCTTCTCCAGGGTGCTTCATGACCATGGAGGAGGCAGGTGGGTGGAAAAGGAATATTACTATTGACATCCTCAGCCCTCAAGTCTCTCCTGGGTGCTGGGGAAAGCAAAGAGGTGATTTGGGGCTGGGAATGTTTGTACAGCACTGAGCACTGTGAAGACCTTAGTCCTGGCCAGACTCTTCAGCTCAGTTGCAAAACAAATGAAGAAATAAGTATAAGGAGCAAGACTGCTATCTACCAGCTGTGAATGGTGTGTCCAGAGGTACAGAGACAAGATACCACTAGCAAGGGCTGGGTGCCACTATACAAGCCAAAATAAATGTCCTGCAGGTCTAGCTTAACTCCAGACAGGAGACAGCGATACACATATGGTGCTGTCCCAACCTCATAAAACCTTCTGGACTGAAACAGCAGCTGCATAGCCCTTGTGATCTCTCTAGAGCATCCCGCAGGGATCATCTTAGCCTTAAAAGAAAAAAATCCTTCCTCCAGTCATTACATACCCCAGAATCCCAGACGTATCCCTCCTGCTTGTCGGCACTTAACTGAAGTACCTGACTTCAAAGTATTTTTGCCCTCAGCTAATTCTGTATCCGATGGAGAGGGTCAGGCAGAGAGCCAGCAGAGCCTGCTGCTTCCCCTGGTTACAGTGTGTGTTCTCAGCTCCTTTGGATGGGCTGGACCTGCTACCCGATAGTCCTTCTCCACCCAAAATGCTGCCCCGGGTCTCCTCCAGGTTTGTAGAAGAGGCGTCTGGAGAGCACAGGGCTTGTGAAAGCAAGATGCAAGCTTGGATGCAAACATCATCACATGCACCCCAGAGGAGTGCAGTGATCCTGACCTGCTCTCTCTAGCTGGCTTAGGTCTGTGTCAGCTTTTTCTTTGTTGTTCCTTTAAGCAGCTTTACAAATTGATGCTATTGAGGAAAAAAAAAAGTCTAAAAAAGAAAAAAAAACAGAAAAGGTTTGCAAGGCGTGGCAGGGACTGGCCCAAAGCAGGCTGGCCTCTTTCTGTGATCTGCCACAGGGTCTCAGCTCAGGGATAAGGCTCCACAGCACAGAGCTTTGCACTTATGGAGAGCTCTCTGTTCCATATATCCAGCCCTGCCTTGTGTCCTCAGTCCCAGCCAGTGCCTCTCCCGGGGTCCCTCCTCGTCTGGGATCACAGAATGACAGAATCAACCAGGTTGGAAGAGCCCTCTGGGATCATCGAGTCCAACCATTGCCCTGACACCACCATGTCAACTAGACCAGGGCACTAAGTGCCGTGTCCAGGCTTTTCTTAAACCCCTCCAGAGATGGTGACTCCACCACCTCCCTGGGCAACCCCTTCCAATGTCTAATCACCCTTTCTGAGAAGAAATGCTTCCTAATGTCTAACCTGAACCTCCCCTGGAGAAGCTTGAAGCTGTGTCTGGATCCCACAGACCAGTACCACTGCACACGGACAGCCTTTGCAGTCCTAGACACGGGAGTCCCCACTCACACACACAAACACACATGCACTGATATAGCCATGCTCAAGCGGGTCCACACAAGCAGGAATTTCTCCTCCAGCCTCCAACCCTTGTGCAGACACCACACAGGCTTGCACAGACCACACGCACACACATGCATGTAGACACCCCGAAGCCAAATAAACTGCTTTTCCACCCTGTGTACCCACAGAATCACAGAATCAATCAGGTTGGAAGAGACCTCTGGGATCATCGAGTCCAACCGTTGCCCTGACACCACCATGGCAAGTAGACCATGGCCCTAAGTGCCATGTCCAGGCTTTTCTTAAACACCTCCAGAGATGGTGACTCCAACACTTCCCTGTGTAGCCTGTTCCAATGTCTAATGACCCACACAGCCTCCAGCACGCACCCTATGCTCTTCTCATCCCGTCCCACGTGCATGCTGCTGATCCAGCCCCACACGTGTGTGCAAACCTGCCCGTGGGGTTACAGACCCCCACTCGCTCCCTCCACCCTGTGCCACACACCCCCAGCCCTACGGATAACTCTGGGTGAAGCCAACCTCATGGGAAGCCTCCTCACCCAAGACCTGCTCCTAAGGGGGACCTAAAGGGTGAGGATCCCACCCCACAGCCCGCACCCAGCCCTCGCTCACCCACCACCACCCCAGCCTTGCAAAGCAGCTTTACCAGCCCTTCCACCCCGCACATATGTCTTCATTTGTCCTCTTCTCGTGCAGCCACTAGACGGCAGGTCAGGCTCGCAGAAACTCTCTTCCCAACCAGGCAGTCGATGGGCTCATTTGTCCCAGCTCCCCCAAGTCGATGGGGCTGACACTCGGCAGTCAACGCTCTGATTAAGATGCCACAGTTGAGTTAAAGCGCGCATTAAGATTTGATGAGTAATTGATCAGCGCATCAACAGGGACGCAGGGCTGGAGAGAGAGAGAGAAGCCGAGGCTGCGGACACCTGGGTAAAAGCTCCAGTCGCACACACACGGGCTCCTTCTTTAAATAAAACTTATTAGGGAGTTTGAATCTTAAAGGGATAATGTCAGGTTTATATGAGATGGGACCGCTATGGAAGCGCTGAGTGCAATAAACAGGCTTGACATGGTGTAAATGCTGATTTAAAATTCTGACTCCCTCGTATCCTTCGAGGGGCACATCCAGGCTGAGCAGGGGAAAGGGGGCTGGGCTGGAGCTTGGCCGCATCGCCTTTATACCAACAGGAAAGTGCTGACATTGATGGATTCGTTCCTGATTTTACACCACCGTAGCTGAGTGTCTCTCGCCAGACCGGGAGGTATAAATAGGCATGTGTGTGTCTGATGCAGATATTCAGGGCTCCAGCCTCTCTCTTGCCTTTTTTAAATCGTGAGATATTTTGTGGCTGGGGAAAAACTGAATGAGAAGTGACTGTAAAATGGTACTACCTCGCTTCGTGATTCGATCAAAGCCACACTTCTGCATAAGTGTTCATAGAAACAGGGACTTCACTGCCAGAAAAAGGGTTTCCTTTAAACTCTGTGCTGTCACGGGAAGATAATGCAAGTAGATATAATACAGCTATAATAAGAATACACAATTCTTGCAGAGAAAGCCTGATTTTCTTTTTACAGACATATATACTCTATAATAAACATGCACATGAAAATGTAAAATAAATCCTGTGCATCGTAGGTGAAGGAAAATCTGTTATAAATCTGTGTTTTTTCCTTATTCTTAAAGAAAGAAGACAGAAGAAGACGTGGTCCACACCCTGTACAGAAATAATACTATGAACTGCCATAAGAATAAATTCACACTTTTTTCCCCCCACAAAAAAGCCAAGTCACTCCGTGTTCTGGCATTTGAGTGCAAACAATCCTTTCCAAAGAATTTTCTGTTAGGATTCTGCCAACACTCAAATAATATCTTGATTTGGTGTGTGGGGCTCATTTCATTGAACCCACTGAGCCCTTCTCCCACACACAGTTGCGGGTGTGCTTACGTGGCCACACGAGCATCACCCTCCTGGGAAGGGACTTTGGGTTTGTTCTACCAAGGAGGTAAATAATTACAGTGCTAATCGATTATTGAGTATTGAGGTAGGGTCTGGCTCTTTTTTTTTTCTATTGCCTCAGCTGTTTTGGCTTCAGAGGACTCGCTCCAGCAAGGGGGTAACAGCACAGAGTGAGACACACAGAATCATTTCCTGGTGCTCCCCTCTTTAACCTCCATTTCTTCGTTTAGGTAGCAGGATACTGGAGGCAAATATTATTTTCTTACCGAGGGTCAGCTCAGCTCTTACAGAGTGCCAGGCTGTTTTCTGACTGTGGCTATGATGTTTTCATTTAGCACAAGCAGTGATAACCACCACACATCTGGAAAACTCCTGGAATATAGATACCAGTATGCAGAAAAGCACTAACAACCATTCTGAAGAAATATTAAAGTCTTGATTTCTTTTTGCAAGGCAGAAGGACTTCAGAGTAACCAGCTGGCACATGAAGTCCTTTTTCTTGCACTCACTGGTTTTGTGCCTCAGAGCCCAGTGCTGCAGTGTCCAACTGTACCAACAGAGATGCCCGAGGAGCAGGGACACATTTCTACCCAATCAACCTATATGCTGATCATTAATCGTATTTGCATGTGGACCACTCTCATATCCATAAGTGCACATGTGAAAAAATAATATCTTAAAAAAAAAAAAAGAGAAGACTGGGAGAAACCCACACGGGAACCTGGAATTAGTTTTGGAGCAGTTGTCTAAGTGTGCAGCACATCATTTTTGCTGTAAAGTGACATTTTATTCTGCTTGAAAATCCTGACATCTGGAAATGGGTTTGTGTTCTGAAGCCAAAAATACATATAAGAATTTGAAATTTATCCTCCAAACAAAATCAACCTGGAAATATTTTGTTCTGATGTTACACTGTTTTAGTTCAGTCAAATAAAAATGTTCCATCTCACTAGCAATGAAACATGGCAGAAATCTCAACTTTATAATCCAATATATTGTTAAATCCAAGCTTTAACTATAAACACTCGAAGAAACCGGGATGCCACAGCAGAGCTGAAGCAGTATGTTTTCCCCTGGCATTACAAAGTATTTTGTTGCTTTGAAAGCGAAGCGAGACGGTTGAAACGACTCATTTCAATATTTTTAATATAAAAAAACATCGCCACAATCAGGATGATCCCAAGATGATTTTTGTCAAGAATATATTTTCCGGTAGAAAATTCCACTATGAAAAAGTGTTGACCAGCATTTTGAGACATTATCGCAAAGGAATTATTATTATTCAAATAATACTGAGATGGGTAGAAGCTGCTTCTCTACGGACTGTGAGATTTTCCCAGGTTTTTACTTCGAGGGGGAAGGTACCTGCAACGAATTCAGGGCAGTGGAGAGATGAGAGCCAGTCAAGAGCCTGGGCTCTGGCTGAGGACTAGCAGCATCATGAAAGCCTGTCCTAAAATAAAAGAGAAGCTACCAAAGCAAAAATTGAGGAGAAAAGTGACTTCGCAGCAAGGAGAGGGTGAGAGACTGAGTCATGACTGCTCTCCAGGGACACGAAGGTCATGCACACTCAAGCCAAAACCATGGCCAAGACAAAACCCACTGGGCTGTCATGGAGGGAGAAGCTCCCAGCTACAGCTGGCTGTAGAGATGCTCTGGATGCTCCCAAACCTGCCTCAGTTTCCCTCCTGCTCTTTATTTTGCTGATGCAACATGTGCCCAAGTGGAAAGGCTGCTTGTGTCCAAATTAGAGAAAAAATCTAATTTAGTTGAAAAGGCAAGAGCATGAGAGGAAACTGCAGCCGTTGTACTGCAAAGAGGGTCTGCTGGGGAAAGGGCAGTTTTTCTACCAAAAAAAAAATGGCAAGTGTGCATGCATCCAGAGATCAGTCTGCTAAGGATTGTTACAGTTCATGATCTGATGAGATCACCCAGTTCACCAGAAAAAGAGACATTTGGTAAAAATTGAGCAAAAACACTGCACTCCTAATATTTGCCATCACATCTTGCAGACTTTTTCTGCTGGCTGTGAAGGCAGCTGAAACAGAGGCAGGAGGTCAGTGAAAGAAAAGCAAAATCCCAGGACTCCAGAAGCTGGAGCTTTCCTCCAGGGGAATAAAAAAAAAAAAAAAAAGGAGTGTACGGGTGGATTTTATTATGGATTTTTTTGAAGTTGCCACATCCTGAGGCAGGACAGCACGGGGGAATTGGCAGTGCCCTGGTAGAGCTCTGTGGGGCTGCGGCAGGGAACAGGCTGGCTTATCTGCAGCCGCAATTGAAGGTGGCATTTCGAGTGTGCAATTACGCACATCCTTTCTTTTCTCATCTCCTCCAGCTCTTTCAATCCTTCTGCTCCTGCTAGTATTTACTGCTGAGGGTGGCTGAATTCTGTACACTGCCTGCTTGGCCTGAATTTCATCACACACACACACACACACACAGAGCATCCCACCTCCATCTGAATGCAGAGGTGGCAAATAAAAAAAAAAAAATCAGCCAGCTCTTTGTTTTCCAGCCATCTCTCTTTACTGCACAGGGAAGGCAGGACTGCCACGATATGGGTGGAAGGAAAATTGGGGAGCACAGAAGAGACGTGGGGGGAGAGAAGAGGTTGAGAACTGCCATATTTCATGTAAATCTTCCTGCTTTTTATTTTTTTTTTCTTTTTCCTGTCTCGTACCTCATCCCTGCCTGCTTCAGTGGAAATTCCTGCTGTGGAAAGGTATTTTTCTTTTCTGTTACAGCTGCGCTGGCAGCACATGGGGTTTTGTGCCTGCACAGGAGCAGTTTTGGTACTCTGGAGGCCACCAGACCCTTCCTGCAGCTGCGATGTCTCCGAGAGCCCTGGGCTGTCAGAGGTGCTTGGAGTCTACTGAGAGCTCATTCTTCTGCCCCCAGAAGCCCCCTTTTTTGCAAGCCTTGCAGAAAAAACCATTCACAGAATCACAGAATTTCCCCCCTGCAACGTCCACGGTGGATTTGACAGAAATCAAGCAATGGGTTGCAGTTATTTTAGGGTATTTAAGGGTACTGGTGAAGATGGGCTGGGGGACAGGGTTGGCCAAGCATAAAATTCTGGCCTCCAGGGTTTCTCCTGGCTTCTTGAGATGCTTCACGAGCCTGATTCATAACCCAGAAGGGTAAAATGACAATAGGGCCACAGCCCTGGCTTCAGAGACCATCTTGTCAACACTTATAAATACCTTAGGGGTGGGTGTCAAGAGGAGGGGACCAGACTCTTCTCAGTGGTGCCCAGCGACAGGACAAGGGGCAATGGGCACAAGCTGAAACATGGGAAGTTCCATCTGAATATGAGGAAAAACTTCTTTCCTTTGAGGGTGCCAGAGCACTGGCACAGGCTGCCCAGGGAGGGTGCGGAGTCTCCTTCTCTGGAGGTTTTCAAAACCCGCATGGACATGACCCTGTGCAACATGCTCTTGGTGAACCTGCTTTGACAAGGGGTTGGACTAGATGATCTCCAGAGGTCCCTTCCAACCCTTAACCATTCTGTGATTCTGTGATTCTGTGGATGTGGGGTCACCCACAAGTCCCAGCACCCCTCTTTTTGCTCCCCCTAGACAGGAGCTTTTTAGCCATGCCAGAGACACTTTCTGCTCACTGATGATCTACCAAGGAGGGTCAGGCAGTGAGGGACCAAAAAAATTCAGGGAGAAGGGACCTCTTAAAATGCTAATAAAAAAAGCAAGCCCATTATTTGAGGAAACAAAAAAAAAAATCCATGAACCCTCCGTAATTTAGCAGCTCTAGCCCAGGCCAAAATGACAACAGCAGTGTCCCACACTCCCAGGGACATCCCTCTGTGACAAAGGGGACGCAGAGAGGACAAAATATGTTGGTTAGCTCAGCAGTGGACATTGCACCCCAAACCCAGCCAGCCCTTGAGTGAGTCCAGCCTGTGCCAGATCAAGGTGACCACGCTCACCCCTTTCCCATAGCAAACCAAGCCAAAGGACAGAGTGAGGGCTGGAGCTTTTCCCCCTGGTTTCTCCTTGCACAGCAAAATGGTGGTTCCAAACGCTGGTTCCCTTCCAGCATCCCTTGCATTTCTCCTCTGTTTTGACTTAAAATGTGACTTTGGCTTTCAAGTTTAAGAGAAGAGAAACAAGAGCTGACACTTGCATCAATATGAAACAACAGTTTTTGCCTCATTTAGGCTTAGCGCCACGAGTGTTTCTGCTTGCTGGTTTTTAAAAAGGAAACAAAACAACATTTGACACTGAGTGCTGGGTATCCCTTTCTTTCAGAAAGCTGCTCTGCAGCAAATCTTCCTGTTCACATTCACAAGAGTGATTTAGGTTGGATGGACCTCTGGAAATCTCTGCTCCAATCCCCCCTCCCGCCCCCACTCAAGAAGGGCCATATTAGAGCAAGTTTTTTGTGCTTCACTTGTGAAAAAAAATGTAATTTTCAGTTCAAAAAAATTATCAAGAGGATCAAGTGAAGAAGGACCTTGGAGTCCTGGTGGACAAGTTATCCAGGGGACAGCAATGTGCCCTTGTGGCCAAGAAGACTAATGGGATCCTGGGGTGCATTAAGAAGAGTGTGTCCAGCAGATCAAGGGAGGTCCTCCTCCCCCTCTACTCTACCCTGGTGAGACCTCACTGGGAGTATTGCATTCAGTTCTGGGCTCCTCAGTTCAAGAGGGACAGAGATCTACTGGAGAGAGTCCAATGGAGGGCTACGAGGATGATGAAGGGACTGGAACACCTGCCTTATGAGGAAAGGTTGAGAGACCTGGGGCTTTTGAGTCCAGAGAAGAGAAGACTGAGAGGGGATCTGATTAATTGGTACAAATATATGAGGGCTGGATGTCAAGAGAAAAGGGGCAACCTCTTTTCGCTTGTGCCCTGCGATAGGACAAGGGGCAATGGGTGCAAGCTAGAGCACAGGAAGTTCAACCTCAACATGAGGAAAAACTTCTTTACTGTAAGGGTTACAGAGCACTGGAACAACCTCCCCAGAGAGGTTGTGGAGTCTCCTTCTCTGGAGAATTTCAAGCCCCGTCTGGATGCGTTCCTGTGTGACCTGCCCTAGATTGGTCCTGCTCTGGCTGGGGGGGTTGGACTCGATGATCTCCAGAGGTCCCTTCCAACCCCTAACGTTCTATGATTCTATGATTTCTATTTGCAGCTTTTCGTGGGAAAAACTCTTCCTCTCCCGCTCTGTCTTTTTGGAAGCATCCAAACACTTTTCAACCATCTAGAAGTTATCCAGGTGAGGGCTTTCATTAGCAACCCCTAGCTCGATCCTGGCTGACTTACCACTTCATATGGTCATCTGTATCATTCTTAAATCTCGCTCAGAGTTTGCTGGGGATCATTTACAGAATCACAGAATCAATGAGGTTGGAAGAGCCCTCTGGGCTCATCGAGTCCAACCATTGCCCTGACACCACCATGGCAACTAGACCATGGCACTAAGTGCCATGTCCAGTCTTTTCATAAACACCTCCAGAGATGGTAACTCCACCACCTCCCTGGGCAGCCCGTCATTTAGCAAATGACTTTGAGTTTGCAGTCTGCTCCCCCAATAAAATTTTCTGTGCTTCTAACCGCAAAAGGAGGCAGTGGGTGTGCATTAAGTGCGTGCATGCTGTGTGTTTACAAACACATCCAAACACTGCGGATCAGCTTTATGAGCGCCGTGCACGGCAGCGGATGCAAATTGGTTTAGCTCAGTCAATGAAGCCAAGCCGGAGCATTTCGCAGCAGCCACAAGACCTGGCCCTCTGCATATTCCTCTGCAGCGTATATTTATCTAACTAATCTTCAAGATATTAGCGATAATCTTTGCCGTTTTCCTTTAATGAATGGCTGACACGCTCGCCTGGAAGCTGTTACTGTAGAGACCACCGGAGAGAAGAAATCAGATATCCTATCTCCAATCGTTTATCACTATCAGATCAGGGACGGAGCTTTTTTCCCCTGTCTCTTTCCTCAATACCTCCCAGCGTGTTCGGTTATTAACCTTACTTAGCCTCCAACAGAGCCTGGGAGACCAAACCAGAAAGGTTCACATTTTATTCCCCAGCTGCTCTGTGCCGGAAATCTTGGGGCAGAACAAGATAAGGAGGGAGGGCAAAGCAGGACAGGGGAATCCTTAAAGATCTTGGCCACAAAGGGGGTTTTCTTTAAACCATGTCACTCACCCAGTGACGCCAACCTCTGCTGAGTCGGGAACCGAGGAATTACTCGCTTGTTATCAGCTCCCCACCAAGGGCTGTGATCTCATTAGCTCTCCCAGACTAACGAAAGAGGGATGCCAGCCAAGGATGCTGCAGGAGTGGAAGATCATGGAGAAAGAGATGCCAATGGCGGCCATGCTGCCATGAGCAGGACAAGCTTCCCAGTGAGGGGACTCTGTCTCTGAGTTAATATCCCTCCAGCAGCCAGGTTTCCCCCACAGCCATCCCAGTGCACAGTCAGAGGGAGTCTGCTTTCAGAGCACTTCTATTCAAGCTTGCATCCCACAGGGTTGCTAAAATCCCCGAGTTAGCAAGAGTCAGTGCCATGGGGCTGACCAAATTCTGCGTCCATTAACTACTTAACAAAATTCCTCATGCCCGCCCCCCACAATGCATCAGAGTTAATGCTCTTCCTCATTTCCTGGCCAAAAGCCAAGGCAGATCGTTGCAGAACTGGTTTCCCTCCTATCCTTAGAGTATTTGGTTTGAGAAAGGCTGTAGAATGAGCACTGCAGTCATCTAGCTCAGACTGAGCTTTCTTAACCCCACACCTGCATCACACTCTGGCTAGAAATGTCTAGAAATATCAACAACAGCCCTTCTTCTCAATGCAATCCCATGAACAAAATGGGAGGCATCAGCTCCTAAGTCCTCCATGCAAAATTTACATGCTGTACTCGGTGGGACTGTAAAAGTCTCTGCTTTCTTGCTGCTTTGGAATTGCTTTTCACCTTCCAGATGGCATGTGGGATCCTCACTTGTTTCTAACCTGTGGGATATGGGAATTCTTCCAGCTCCCAAGTCTAGTCACAGTCCCATTGCCTTGTCCCCTTTTAGGGTGAACCCTAGCACAAGTTAGCCCACGTTAGCCCACCTCTGCTCTGCATCTGGGTTTCACCCTGTTGTCTAGCTGGAAACAAAGGTGGTAGAAGCCAGCACGTCCCTCACATGGGCAGCAGAAGGGCCAGGAGCCCAGGTTTAGCAGATAAACCTGGATGTGACTTTTTGGGATACGTCAGACCATCTGTACACAAACGACAAGCACATCTAGATGCCCATTCATGCTGGCTGCAAGCAGCATCACCCTCCCAGGAGCCATCTCTTCATTTTCGCCCTCAAACTAGAAGTGTTACAACTTTAAGCCATAATGAAAATTTCCACCAAACCCAGTTGCTCTGCACCCCACTCGCCACAAACCTGTCCTGTCTTAGGAGTCGCAATATGCATGTACCATATTTTGACAGTTGCAATGAACACCAAAGGACATTCAGCATATGTTAATTTGAACACTGAAGGGAGTCTTGGCAGAGTTTGGACCACCAAGCTTGGGAACTGCTAAATATCCTCTGAAGAGCTGATATGACAGCAAGAAGGGTCTTCAATAGATCTTGACAGCTGTCCAGTTTTTCACTTACAAGTTGTGAGTGACAAGTTCTTTACACTTTCCCCATGACTGAATGGATATAGAGATTGAGGTCCATACATCTGAATTAAAAACCTTGGGCTAATCATGTCATGTCCTGGGTAGAGACAGTCCAGGCACATACACAGGCCCTCTTGGTTTGTTCCTCAGGGTGAGAAAATTGGATTAGAAAGGTTGATGGACCTGGGTGTCAGTGACCGTGTGCATGGCGAGGAAGGGGTGTTACCCAAAGACACATTGCCCAAAGACACGTTACCCAAACAGGCCTCCTTTGCAACCATCTAGGTGAGCTCTTTCATGACTTCCCAAAGATTTCACTCATTTGTCTAATTTTTTTAACACCTTTTTCAACCCATGCAACAAGATGGGTTGAAATCCTGCTTCGAGGTTCCCAGGTCAACCTCCACTTTCAACACTGGGCTAACTGGAGTCCGCGGATGAAGCCATGCAATGCTTGTTCTAGTCTAAGGAAAGAAAAAATCATCAGAAATCCATGAATGAGACATTTCACAGCTTCACAGAGTCTTCAAACAGTTGGAAATAAAGTCATTGTCCTCTTGTGCCAGACAAGACACAATCCCTTCACTTCCATACCTTGGGTGTCTTCTGCCAGAGTTAAATTGCACATTCTTGCCTTTCTCATTCCATGAAACCTTCTCCCATCTCCATCCTTGGTTTTGGAGTGTCCTCTCCTCTCCTTTGTGCCTCTCAGGCTGGAGAATTTTGAGTATTTCCCCATCTCTTTCAGTCATCTCTCCAGCTTGTTCACCACATCACCCTGCTGAATCCCCTGCTCCCCTGCTTCAGGAGCAGGACCTAGAAGCAGAATCCCAAAGAGTTAACTCTCTTTAATGGTTATTTGGGTGCATCTCCACAGTTCCCAGGCCCAGCTCCCCGAGCCAGCAATACCACTGAGGATTTTGGCAGGGCGACAGAGCCACTTAGTGCACACAGCTGTTGGTAACAGAGTGGTGGTGGCGGGATGGGGCTGAAAGCAGATCCCTGCTTTCAGGTGACACTGAGGAGGGGAGATAGGGTTTCTCCTGGGGGAGGAGGGGGTGAGGAGCAGCCCAAGGAGAGGGTGGGTACAGAGGACTGGGAGGGAGAAGGTGGCATCTGTTGTGGTCAGACAACTTCTGGCCATTTATTTCCTGCAGCTGACCTGTCGCTGGCATTTTCCTGACAGCATGAAAAGTGGGATAACCAAGGGTTAAATCCTTTGCTGGGAATCAGCAGGGCAGGATGAAGAAGCCTCCACCTTGTTTTAAACCAGCCCTTTGATGAGAGGGTCAGGCAAAGGCAAAGAGGGCGTGCTTCCTGGTTTGAGTGCAATGAGCTGGAGCGATGCAGTGCACAGAGAGAGGAGATCCAAGGGCAAACTCTTGGTGCACCCCAGTAAGTTTGCAGATGACACCAAGATGATCTGCTTGCGGGTAGGAAGGCTCTGCAGAGGGATCTGGACAGGCTGGATCCATGGGCCAAGGCCACTGTATGAGGTTCAACAAGGCTCAGTGTTGGGTCCTGCCCTTGAGGCACAACAACCCCCTGCACTGCTACAGGCTGGGGGAGAGTGGCTGGAAAGTGCCTGGTGGAAAAGGACCTGGGGGTGTTGGTCGATGGCCGGCTGAATATGAGCCAGCAGTGTGCCCAGGTGGCCAAGAAGGCCACCAGCATCCTGGTTTGTATCAGCAATAGTGTGACCAGCAGCACCAGGGCAGGGATTGTCCTCTGTACTCAGCACTGGCAAGGCCACACCTCGAATCCTGTGTTCAGTTTTGGGCCCCTCACTACAAGAAAGACCTTGAGGTGCTGGAGCAAGTCCAGAGAAGGGCGACAAAGGTGGTGAAGGGTCTGGAGCACAAGTGTGATGGGGAGTGGCTGAGGGACCTGGGGGTGTTTAGTCTAGAGAAAAGGAGGCTGAGGGGAGACCTTCTCGCTCTCTACAACTACTTGAAAGGAGGTTGTAAAGAGGTGGAACAAGAGGAAATGGCCTCAAGTTGTGCCAGGGGAGGTTTAGATTGGATATTAAGAAAAATCTCTTCACCAAAAGGGTTATCAAACATTGGAACAGGCCGCCCAGGGAAGTGGTGGTGTCACTGTCCCTGGAGGTATTTAAAAGACATGTAGACGTGGTGCTTAGGGACATTGTTTAGTGGTGGCCTTGTCGGTGCTAGGTTTACGGTTGGACTCGATGATCTTAAGGGTCTTTTCCAATCCATATGATTCTGTGATTCTAAACCAGCTCCTGGCAAAGAGGTGACTTATCTCTGTACTCAGATGAGTACAGTATGTCAACTTAGGTAACCACCTTGATTGTCCCCTCATGGACATATTGGTATCAGGCTGGAGGGCTCAGAGACGGGTGGGAGGTCCAGCTGCGTGCCACTACCAAGAAACTCTCATGCAACAGGTTATCAGTGGAGAAGAGCATCCCAAACAGAGGAGAAATGGACCAGCAGGCAAAGCGTTAAGAGAAACCACCCTGGTGAAATACTTTCAGTAAGATCTGGATGAAGGAGAGGAGACTGAAGTCCGGCTGGACCTCTCCTCTATCCTCCTGTTTGATTTTATGGGCTCTGAAATGTTGCCCATCTGCCCTCGGTGTACGCTGCTCTTTTTTAATTGAAACGGACAGAGGGTATTGACTAGCTATCAAAATTCATATCTATGCAACATTTCATTTCCAGTGGCCTCAGCACTCTGCCGCCACCTCTCCCTTATTCCCCATCGTTTCAATATAAAAGCGACTGTCACTTCGATAAATGGCCCCTAATGGTGGGCAGTGAGGGTGGGAGCTGGGGGAGAGCCGCGGGCAGGGGTGGGATGAAAAGCTTTCAGAGCTTGCTGGAAAACTTCATCAGGAAAGAAAAAGAAGCCTCCAAGAGCTCTTATTTTTTTTAATAACTGGGAGATTTAATTAATTGATTGACTATTAAGGCTAATATAATTTTGATGATGTCGCCTATCTTTTCTGCCATTGATTTTAAGTCAGGGTCTCTTTCTCGCCTTTTGGTTGTAGTTTTGGTAATGGAGCCCATTGTTATTAAAATTCCATTGAATTTTCACTATCTCTGCACCAGATGAGCCAAAAAGAACGATGGAAATGAGTGTTATTGGTGTTTACTCAATTGAACATTCGCTACTGCTGGTTTGGCTCTTCCTTTTTGCCTCTTTACGACAAATAGCAAGAAAGAAGTGCCCACACTGTTTATTCAATTGAATTTTCACTTTCCCCTCCACTTTAAGTGGCTTTGGTAATGGGAGAATTTCTTAATCCAAAGGAAAACAAAGAAAAAGAGAAGCAGGATCCAAAGCAAAGCTGCTCGTTTCTGATGCTGACAGCAAATATGCGGAGGTCACAGGAAGGCAAAGGGCTCAGTCTTGGTATTTTCATGCATATATTGATGCCTGGATGGGTGTCTTGGGCATAGGGTCCAGCTGTGCCACCAAAGAAATGGGTGCAACCCCTTCTTCTGGTGTCTTCAAACTATTGTCACATCTGCAGGTGCTCAGACACCTGCAGCCCTGTGCACGGACACCCTGATGCCCACACCCCCGTGGCAGACACAGCCTCATACACTTTCTGTACATACAGCAGCAAATAAAATAGACCAGGGAAGATCTTTGTAGTGAGTAACATGCATAGGTCACATCCAGACAGCTCAATGCTGTCACCTTCTGAAGCCTATGAGCAGGCAGACAACCATGCTTGTGCCCTTGTGGTGATGCACACACACACCTTCTCCCTCCACTGAGGGTCATAGTGTCAGGGTGAGCTGGGCTCCCAAACGCAAGCAACCCAGCTACCAGCTGCTAACAGCAACCATCCATCCTCACAGAACAGACACCAAGTCTAGGTCCTCTTTGGTGGGTGAAAAAAATAGTCTTGGCTGATTTGGAGGAAGAGAAGATTCATCCTCAGCCTGATCTACAGCTTGGGTGAAAATGGTGAAGCAGAAGTTCTCCTTGCCACGGGGTCCATCTCTCTGACACATCAGGATGGCTTTTTGCTGTCAGTGCAGGTTTAGGACCCTTGTTCTCTGCATCAGCAACTCCCCAGTTCCTGTCAAAGCAATCCAGTCATCCTCAGCAGCAATTCAGGAGAAGACAGTTGGGTCATAGAATCATAGAATCATAGAATGGTTTGGGTTGGAAGCAACCTTAAAGATCATCTAGTTCCAACCCCCCTGCCACAGGCAGGGACACCTTCCACTAGACCAGGTTGCTCAAAGCTCCATCCAACCTGGCCTTAAACACTGCCAGGGAGGAGGCAGCCACAGCTTCTCTGGGCAACCTGGGCCAGTGTCTCACCACCCTCACAGCAAAGAATTTCTTCTTAATGTCTAATCTAGATTTACCCTCTTTCAGTTTAAAACCGTTCCCCTTCATTCTGTCACTACTTGCCCTTGTAAAAAGCCCCTCTCCCGCTTTCCTGTAGTCCCTTCAGGTACTAGAAGGTGCTAGAAGGTCTCCCTGGAGCCTTCTCTTCTCCAGGCTGAACAGCCCCAACTCTCTCAGCCTGTCTCCATAGCAGAGGTGCTCCAGCCCTCGGATCATCTCCGTGGCCTCCTCTGGACTCATTCCAACAGCTCCATGCCCTTCTTATGTTGGAGACCCCAGAGCTGAACGCAGCACTGCAGGTGGGGTCTCACGAGAGCCCTCATGAGAGAGATGGTCAAGCCATCATGGGTGAAGGTGCCTTGGTGCCAGCAGCCAACACCTCCAGTGCTGGCCCTAGCCCCCAGTCCAGCAACTCCACGTTTTGCCCCAGCTGTGCCTTGAACCCCACATTTATCCCTTACCAGCTTTCCTGGAGCACACTGCAGCAGGTCTCTGAGTCCAGGTGGATGGGTGATGATGTGCAGCTCGACAGCCATTGGATGTGGACTTTCTACTTGCTCTGCTGCCCTCAGGTTTCCTTTCTGATACTCATGTGGTGCAGAATATCCAGGAATATTTGTTCCACGAGACCCACCGCAGGGAGACCAGACCCTGCCAGGTACTGCCTGCCTGTGCTGGTCCCTCCTTTGCCATGGTCCTGGCCATGCAGACTGGACCCTGCCTCCATCCCCTAAACCTGGCACTGGCAAACCTGGGAAAGACCTTCCATTTCCCAAATGTTTTGCATACCTCCTGCTGGGCAGATTGCCCACCCATGTCCCCACCCCAGCTCAGCCACGCAGCATCTGCTGTCCCTGGAGGACCCTGCCCCTGCCCTCCCACCTTCCCCTTGCTGGTATGCGCCTGTGGGGCCAGCCTCATCGGTACTACACTTGTGCAGCGAGCAAGTGCCACCCCACAGGCGTGTGCTTCCCCTTGCATCCCACACATGCCTTTTGACATTCCTGCCTGCAGAGACCACTTTGCAAGCCTGGGTGACACCCATGGCGGAGTTGTTCAGGTCCCTGGAGCCATCCTTCCCTGGGAGAGGAGGGGAGCGATTGAGGAAGACATGGGGAGACCTGGACCTGCACCTGCAGGACCACATTCTGACATCTTCCTGCATCAGGTCACCCTTGCATTAGATGTATCGCATCGCTTTTTGAAGCCTCAGATATCACAGAATCACAGAATCACAGAATCACAGAATCAATCAGGTTGGAAGAGACCTCTGGGATCATCGAGTCCAACCGTTGCCCTGACACCACCATGGCAACTAGACCATGGCACTAAGTGCCATGGCCAGGCTTTTCTTAAACCCCTCCAGAGATGGTGATTCCACCACCTCCCTGGGCAGCCCCTTCCAATGTCTAATGACCCTTGCTGAGAAGAAATGCTTCCTAATGTCCAACCTGAACCTCCCCTGGCGAAGCCTGAGGCTGTGTCCTCTTGTCCTATCGCTAGTTGCCTGGGAGAAGAGGCAGATTCCCACTGCACTACAACCTCCCTTCAGGTAGTTGTAGACTGCACTAAGGTCACTTCTGAACCTCCTCTTCTCCTTAGTAAAATATCTCCTTAGTAAAAACAACACTTCTCCATCTCCAACCAGGTGCAGGAACCTGCTCTTCCCACCAAACATCAGACAAGACATTATCACTGGCCACCGATTTCCTCTCACCCCATGCATTACTCCAGAAGCAGCCTTACCAGGAATAAATCTGACAATTAAACTAGCATTATGACATTAGCTTTTAAAACCCTCGTCCTATGAAATAATGTCCTCGTGTTAGCACACTGCACGCAGAAAGCGCCGGGGGTGTAAAACTTTTATTATTAAAATTAACATTTAAAACCTGTACCATGAAGTAATGTGTGAGGTGAGCGTGGATAAATCAGACAGTTAAACTAGTAACATAACATTAGCAGTTAGAATCGTGACCATGAAATAAAGTCAAGGTTAGGAGATGGATAAATCAGGCAGCTCAGCCTGAGTTTCTTTATGTTAACACTTGAAATCCCCTGAACAGGAGGAAAAAGAGCCAGATGAGGAAATTAAACAGGACATAAAAGTTACCTATATAGGGCCTGATTCTGGTGTTGTGCAGCCATAGGCTAAACCAGGAGGCACTCAGGAGGAGAAAAAAAACATAGAAGAGGAGATTGGGGCTGTTCTGCTGTTTTGGAGGCTGCAGGAATGTTTCTCTGGGCTGTGGGGAAAGATGAGGTAAAGGCACTTCATGGCAGAGGTCTAGCAAAAGACCTTTACTCCTGAGTAAAGCTGCAAAGGAAGGACTTTGGGGAAGGAAGGGTTGAGGGTCTGTTTACAGGCAGCTCCACAGAATCCACCAGGTTGGAAGAGACCTCTGGGATCATCGAGTCTAACCATTGCCCTGACACCACCATGGCAACTAGACCAGGGCACTAAGTGCCATGTCCAGGCTTTTCTTAAACACATCCAGAGATGGTGACTCCACCACCTCCCTGGGCAGCCCCTTCCAATGGCTAATGACCCTTGCTGAGAAGAAATTCTTGCTAATGTCCAACCTGACCCTCCCCTGGCGAAGCTTGAGGCTGTGTTCTCTTGTCCTATCCTTAGTTGGCTGGGAGAAGAGGCTGACTCCCACTGCGCTACAATCCAAAGCAATCCAGACCAGCTCCTCAGCCACCTTCTTGAGTCACAGGACTGCACCAAGGTGCAGACTTCAGAGCAGCTGATATCCCCGTCACCCTTCACCACATCTGCACTATTTGGACATGTGGGGCTGAGCACAGCCAGCTACACCCATTCACATGGTGAGGTTGGCTCAAACCCATCTCAGTACAGACCCAGCCGTGGGGAATATCTAAGTGAGCTACATGTTGCCTAGTGCTCTTCCATACCCCTGGTCATGGCTGGAGTTAGTACTAAGTGGTTAAGATGGTACTGAGTTTATCCAGGTAGGTCCCAGAGCCCTACAGAACTTGATACCATGTGAAAAATGTATTTTGCAGTAAAAAAAAAAGGAAAGTGTGGGGTAAACTTGGGGTATCTCAGTGTCTCAAAAAGCACAGGAAGGGTTCAACAAGTCATGTACAAGCAGTCTTTTGGCCTTCTCCCAAGAAAGGCCATTGTTCACTCCTTGCTGTGCTCCTTGCACAACCCTGGCATGGTATTCAGAAGGTGTTTACAGACATGTTGGTCTCCCTGGATCCTGCCAAAGTGTTTTCTAATCCATGTGATACAGCAAGGAACCCTGCTAGCACCCCTCTTGGGGTGGAAAAGTTCAGGCACCCACACTGTGCTGCGTAGGCAAACCCAGCTCCTCACGGTCTCCCTCGTACTCTGCCAATATGTGGCTTTCTGGTTGGATTTTGACACCAGAGGCCATGAGTTTCACTGAACATGTGGAAGAAGGTCCATGGAGCAATGCCTTGGCTGACAGCACTGGGTAAGCACTCACCTGCTCCCAAATAAGTGGTGTTTCCTGAGGTTCAGTCGCATGGACTGAGGCTGGCTGGGCTCCAGGACTGATACTGCTTGGTCTGCATAAGCTGGAGGTGACAATGGGCAGCAGGTAGAGGATCTGGAGGAAATGGTTCATTCACTGGTGACAGCCACGCTGCAGGTCTCCTCAGGGTACTTGTACTTATCTGTATTCTCCACAGTGACAACCTGCACCTCTATAACATCAGCCATAACCTATATTGCCACCATAGGCCAACAGGAAAGACTTCCAGCACTGCTCTACACATCAGGATCATTCCTTACCAACTTTCTGTCTTCTGGCTGTGACACTCAGGCCTCGTTTTCTACCATGAAGTTTCCTAGCACCTTTACCTACTTTTGCCCTACAATCCTTTCCGAGAAGAGGCAACACCATGCTGCTCTCACCAACTTGGTAAAACCATCATGGGATGATCAAACACACTGGGGAGAGGTTGGAGACAGAGAATGATGCCCAGGGTTTTTTTTTCTCCTTCTCTGGATGGCTGATGGGGACCAAACCCTGTCTAAAGAGGGCTGGGAAGTCTATTTCTGGCAGAGGTGGTCTTTGAGGTTTACACAATGTAATGCTGAGATATCTCCAACTTTTTTGCTGCATGAATATTCAGGTGCAGAGAAATTATGAGAAAGAGGGAAGGAAAAGGCAGGGTGGCGACGGGAACAGGGTGGGATATGATGTCATCTTCCCTCTCCCGGGGGAACCCTGAATTATTAATCAGAAAAGAAAGCGGTCCCTGCAACCCAAGCTGGAGTGGCTCTGATTTCATCTCTCGACAGCCCTGGCGCTTGGCTGCGCCGACCGGTGCTGCTTCCGGAAGGGAGCACGTCTCACGGGGACAGGAGGCGGTGGGGGGACGGGGGGAGCACAGGCAGGGGGGGTGGTGTGGGCCCCCGCAGCATCAGCATCAAGATTAGCTGTGACCTCCAGCTGCATCCGCAGCCCCTCTCAGGTGGTGGGATGAGGAGGGCAGGAGACTTGCTCCCTCCTTGCTGCCCACCGGTGTCTCTTGGCATGGATGGAGCTTATTGGAGACATCCCATCCCGTGGGGTCAGGAGAACGGTCTCTTGCTATCATAGGCAGTGGGGACACACTTACTTATGGATGCACCAGGAGTTTTCTTCATCCCAGTGCTGTGCAGCTGCCTTTGGGTGATCTGTGCACAATGAGATGCACAGGTCTCAGCCTAGGTGGAGAAAAAAGGGCAGAGCCCAGTGTCTTCAGCATCACTCTTGTATTATTGCCCAGTCTCATCAGCCTGGACCTATCCTCTCACTCTTACCTTCTCCCTTTCCTCCCTTCCTTTCCAGCCGTGGACTCCACAGGCTGATATCACACTCCTGAAGACCAGATCCTTTCCCAGTGTCTTTGCTTTTTCCCTCTCTCCATCCCCAGCAATGACGATTCTGAAATACTTATTGGCGTTTGTGGTGCACCAGGGCCAAATCCTGCCCTTGCTGTTGCTGTGAGATTTCCAGAAACATGAACTGCATTTTCACGTCTTGGTATTAAGAGGGTGAAAAGATGAGGAAGCTCAGAAAAGAATTGCAGCATTTGCTAAAACATTTTGACAACTATTCATCTATTTGAGGATATGAACTATTATTATTTTTATTATTATTTTAACCAATGTAAGGGTAATGAATATTGGTTGGGAGGGAGTTGGAAGTGAGGATTGGGAGGCATTTCCTAATTACAGAAGCAAGAGCAATTTCCCCAAAAACTCTAGATTTCTCTCTGGCGTGGAGGGTGTCCAGACCTCTGATGCTTCTCTTTGCCCCACAGTAGACCAGTAGCTTGTGGCAGCTGGTAGCACACCCTACAGTAAGACCCTAGAGTAAGACTCATCCTTACTTCAGAGCTGAGACTGGAAGGAGGGATGGTGAGGAAGGCTGGCCTTCCTAGTGAGCCATTCCTGCAGGAAATGATGTCTGATCCTCTCCTCCAGCCTTGGGGTCCTATATGAGGAAGAAGACTCCTCATGTCTCTCATCACAGCAGAGAAACAGAGAGCTTTGGGGACTATCTAAGCACAACATGAAAGCTGTTATTTTCCATTTCAACACCCATATCCAAAAGTCTTCTGCAGAGAGCAGGGACTGTGTCAAGCCAATAGGCCAGCTAACCACTTCAGAGTTTGCATCTTTCTTTAATTCTGCAACCCTATACTATTTTCTCCCCCTTAGAGAGCTGGAGCTGGGCTGATTCAGCTGAACAAACGCAGGAGTGAGGTGAGCTGTGTCCTGAACTCCAGCTCTTGGCTCGGTCGGCATTGACTCCAGAGAGAGCCCAAGGTAACCGGCCCAGGCATAGGCATGGCAGATACTTCCCTAGTCAGATTAATGTCTCCTCTAGAAAAATGAGCCATGTGGGCAGTTGGTAGCCAGGAGAGAGAAATCAGCACTATTTCTACTCTTCAGACTACTGTCGCCTGATAGATTTTTGCATTTTTATCAGTTGGGATTCCACTCATGGGCATCTAATATCCCTCATGCTGCTTCACCTCTGAAGGCCACGAAGCACGTCATCAACACGTAAGGCACCTGCAGGAAAAATAAGAATATTGAGAAGACAGGCTAAAATGCCACTGGAAAATGTATCAGTAGCATTGATGAAAAGTAAGGAGCAATTCCCTCACCTGAAAACAGACACCTACATCAGGTTGGAAATATGCACCCTAAACTCCACTGGCTCTGAATAACAAAGACCTGGACATACAACTCAGATATGGATGACTTTGCTGTTGACTCCTCCACTCAATGAGATGAATCCTACCCAAAGTCTTTAGTGAAAATACCTATTGGCGTTTGTTATTGTGCTTGACAAGGTCTTATTCCCTGAAACCCGCTGTGCTGAACATGCTGAAAATATGGCTTTAAGTAAAGAGGGTGTCTAAAGGTTGATTCAAGCGCCTTGTGCTTTGTATGCAAATTGCAATGTGGCTGTGATATATCAAAGTCGAGAAGTGTGCAAGCTTAGTTATTCAAACTGAAATAATGGAAACAGATCTTAAATTCACAGGAATGTGTTTGGAGACCAGTAGAGAGTTACAGTGCATGGAACAAAAAGACAAGTCCAGCAAAGAGCAAATAGTTCAGCATTTGCAGCAGGCAGTTGCCAAAAAGAAACATTCTTGAGGCCTTCATTGTGAATTGAGGTGAAATTTTTTGAATGATTGAAGAGGTGAAGCTGAGTCTGATTCTTGCATTGCAGAATCACTGAGAGCAAGGATGATATGGCAGATATAAAAATCGGATTGCAGTGAGAAGCGAGAGGGGCTGAACTGCTGTGACCATGCTGAAGGGAGGTTGTAGTGAAGTGGGAGTTGGCCTCTTCTCCCAGGCAACTAGCGATAGGACAAGAGGACACAGCCTCAAGCTTGGCCAGGGGAGGTTCAGGTTGGACATTAGCAAGAATTTCTTCTCAGCAAGGGTCATTAGCCATTGGAAGGGGCTGCCCAGGGAGGTGGTGCAGTCACCATCTCTGGAGGTGTTTAAGAAAAGCCTGGACATGGCACTTAGTGCCATGGTCTAGTTGACATGGTGGTGTCAGGGCAATGGTTGGACTCGATGATCCCAGAGGTCTCTTCCAACCTCATTGATTCTGTGATTCTGTGATTCTGTGCTCTCAGTTTGTCATTCCAGGAGGATATTAAAATTATTGCAATCCTTAGGGAAACTTTGAAAACTGTTTAAAGATTTAAAAAAAAAAATCCTTGCAGTGATAACAGAGGATCAACAGGATAACTTCCAGATTTATAGCCTGTGAAGGCTAATTTTAAAGCACCTAAATGAGATTCTGTGTTTCAAGGCAAAGGAAGACATGAAGGGCTGAAATCATCAGCAGCTCATCCTACCCCTGGCAGACCCTCATTGCCAGTGCTTTAGTTTCCATCTCTGAGAACCACTTTGCAGGGTGAGAACCTGCAGATGTGACCGATGTAGCAAAGGAAATGGTGGAGAAGGTCCCCTTGCAGTGAAAACTTGGCTCCTTTGCAGAAGGTACTTTCCTCTTTGTTATTTAATTAGTCTTAAAAGTCCTAAATGCAGCAGGCAGTTAGAGCACAGCTCTGCCAAGGGGATGACACTCCTGCCTTCTCCATGCTTACATGCTCAGCTTCATTTTAAAGACCCCTGGAGAAGAGCTTCCTATTTCCACCCCACCACCTTCCTCTGCATGTGGCCTTTCTCATCTTTCCTTTCTTGCTCCCTCTTTTTGATCTTCTACTGAGTGAATCAGGGCTGACTGCAAAAGGCTGCATCTTCCACAACAGCAGGAGCTTAAGACCAGTAGAGTTTTATTTTGAGCATCCCAGGGCTACTATGGGCTTGCCATGATATTTGGGGCAGTAGCTGTCCCTTTACCCCTGCTGCCTCCTCCCTTTGAGACCATCCCTTGCAGCTTCCCCCTCTGTGTCATGGCAATGGGATGATCATCAGTGAATATGGGGTCCCCAACGAGGAAGAACCTCATTAGTATTTTCATTATCTTGAAAGGTGTGTTCAGGGCATGAACTCTGATTGCGTGTGTGCATATGTGGACACATGTAGGTACATATAAGTAGGTATACCTGGAAGTATCTGCATAAACAGATACCCATGTGCATCTCTCCATATAATACATATGGACATGTGTGTGAATACCTAATGCTTATTTAAACGGGGCCCCGAAAACCAGCTGAGACCTCTTGCGGTTCCTACCACGGATGGCTACTCAGAAGGGCTGAGGCAAGCACTTGGATTCCTGGGAGACCTCTCTCTCTCTGCCTCGTAAGCAAAGTGACTTTCCCGAGAGGTTTGAGGATGCAGAAGGGAGCTGCTCGCTCAGCAGCTGTGCTACAGGGAATGTTTCCTAACGGGGCACTGCCAACAGGGTCGATGGGGCAGAACCTGTTTCTGGAGGGAAGAGACTTAGGGAAGAGAAACCTTCCCTCTGGCTTTGGAGGATACCTGTTCAGCTTTAAACCAGTATCTTGTCTTTTAGAGCTGTGTTCATCCAATAGGAAACCTGCCCCAGATGCTGAAAGCGCCTGTGGAAGACACTGGGAATATTCCCCTACCTCTGACGGGCTGTCACCCTTGGAGAGAAATCAGTATATTGCTTATTGATTGTGTTTTCCTCCTTTTAGCAGCCAAAAGAAAAAGCTTGAATGCATCCCAGTTGACATATTAGACCCAAACATGTAGATCCAATATTCAGGAAACCTCAATGCTCCCTGAATAAGAATTCCTGAAATTCTCTTTTATTTTTTTTTTATTGCATGGGGTTGGATGCCATTGCAACCCTCCATGTCACTTGCACTCCAGCATCCAACAGGCTTTTTCCCATAGCTCAATCAGCCCAAGAAAGAGCAGAGGTGGAGGGGTTTCTGCATGTGTTACCCTCTGTCCTGAGCCAGCAGTAGTGCATGAGCTTCTCTCAAGGAGGACCCGTGTCTCCATGACTGGAACAGTGAACAGTAGATTTAAGTTCTTGGATCTCCAGTTTAACCTGCAGATTTTCCAAGTAACATTTGCTCAGTAAAACATTTCCAAGAGTGGAATTTACTGTCATAATTAATAGGTTATGATTAGGTCAATAACTTTCATCAACCTAGCTGTGAGAGAACCTATTAATGAAACTGTAAAACAACGTAAACTCTACAGAGAAGATGGGAGGGAGAATTTACAACTTCCCAGAAGCCCTAGTAACTAAAGGGACGATTTACAGGAAGTAAAATGAACTGGGTGCCCATAAAACACAACCAAAATTATACCCATATCCAAACAAGACAAATTAAAAAGGTTTAAGTGGATTTCTCAGCCCAAATAAAACAGCGCATCTCAATCGAGAGGAGACATTTCATGTTGCGTTTTATGGAGTGCAGGAGGGGAAGATGCATGGAAATGTGAGAGCGTATCAAACAGGTCGATAAGAAATCAGTGGCATGGCCTGACACTCCTGATTGCCCCTTCAGTCTTAGCCCATAGGATGTGGTCCAGTGGTCACAGCCAACTCTAAAGTGACAAGGGAGCACGGTCAGCAGCCACTTGTGCACCACAGTCAAAAACCAGAGGTCGTAGATTAAAATTCAGAAAGCTTGGTATGAAACATGTTCATTCTGCAGCCAGTGGAAAGAAGTCCTTTCCATTTCGGGTGGCCTGAGAGGACATTGCCCAACACTACAGAGCAGACTGAGGGGGGATCTTATCAATGCTTACAAATACCTCAGGGGTGGGTGTCAAGGGGATGGGGCCAGACTCTTCTCAGTGGTTCCCTAGTGACAGGACAAGGGGCAACGGGCACAAACTGAAACATGGGAAGTTCCATCTGAATATGGAAAAAACTTCTTTACTCTGAGGGTGCCAGAGCACTGGAACAGGCTGCACAGGGAGGGTGGGGACTCTCCTTCTCTGGAAATATTTGAAACCCGCCTGGACGCGATCCTGTGCAACATGCTCTGGGTGACCCTGCTTTGGCAGGGGGTTGGACTAGATGATCTCCAGAGGTCCCTTCCAACCCTTAACCATTCTGTGATTCTGTGATCAAGGTGTGGGTCTGAGTGCCAAAAAGCACCACTGTGATTAACTTTTCCAAGGTCTTGGCTATCACAACCTGAACTGATAGCACTTGGATGTAACTGTCCTGAAAAAATGTTCTCTGTAGCTGTGGTGGCTGTGGTTAAAGTGTTTTGACTCCAGTCCCTCCAGGAATGGACAAAACACCCATTGTCCTGCACACTGCACAGATTACTTTTTTTAAACAAAACTTCTTGATTTAAACATCTACCCAAGAGACTCTACCACAACCCTCTGCAAGTTCCTCCAGTGGTTAATTATCCTCACTGTTGTAATTGCGTTTATAAAAGCTACTTAATTTGACAAGACCGATTTCCCATAACCCCCTGCTGATTAGCATCATGTTCCTGTAATTCTTTATTAATCGAGTCCTTGTGAGGTGTTCCTTCATTTTGCCTAGAATCAATGGCAGGCAATAATTATCCAAGTCATCCTGTTTATACCATTTTAATGTCGTAGCATTACATTAGTTTTCTAGTCCCCTGGATTGCCCAGCCCTACAAGGCGTCTTGAAAACCAACAGTAACGCTCTCTGGCCACTTCCTACAAAACACTTGGATGTAGTTAAGACTTGTTTTTCAGAAAGTGTAGTGGTTTTACGAGGGGTTATTTGGTATGTTCCACAGTTAATGCTGGCCTGTAAACCATCCCTTCACTTTAATCAGATACAAATCTGCTTTTCCCCCCAAAATACAAAACAAATATCTATTGAAAATGCGTGCTTTGCACATTTCCCTTCCAAGGAGGAATCAATACTGTGGTTATTATAGCTCCTTCTGTTCCCAAAGTATTTAAACTCTTTGCTGTCCTCAGCTCTACTGGCCAGAGACGTCTCATGTCTTTTTGCTCATCTTACTGATTTTCCACATTTCTAGTGCAAATTCAATGTCCTCTACATTTTTTTTTCATTTGATGTGTCTCTTGCCACTTTCCCTTTGCCTCTAAGCCAAGCCAGTTTTTCAAACCAGTGTCACTCTTGGTGGAGGGATTATTGCTTTGGGGGCACTTTGTTTTTTTAAACCTTTCCCTATCATCATTCACCCTTTTCCATTCCATATCTTTTTTTTTTTTTTAACCAGATGACTTGTCTTGTAGGAGATTTTAGTTTTCCATGAACCTGTCCCTTGTAAAATAATGGATGAGCTGTTCTGAGCTAATTTTGTTTGAACATGATAGATGCAAACAACGATGGGCATTGCCACCCAAAAACCAGCCACAGACGACGTTCTGGCCAGCCAGCACCCCTTTGCATGCCAAGACAAGATCCAACAGAGAGATCTACACCGTGATTGCAACCAGGCCTGAGGTTTGCAATTGTCACTTGTAATTTTTGGAAAATCCTGATGTTATCTGAAGGCTGGCAGTGTGACAGCTCCAGCACATATTGGTCCAGATGAAATGTTTCAGTAGACTCCTCCTTCTCACCTACGCATTTCTGGGAAGTGCTTAAGGTGCTGGTCAGCTCACTTTGTCATGGGAAGTGTTGGCAAGGTGCAGACACCACCAACTAGCACAGCTCCTGTCCTATCTGTTAGGACATTGACCTATAAACATTCCAGATCATTCACATCTGAGCTGTCCATGGCTTGCAAACAGATGTTATTTTGACACTTTCACCATTCTCCCCCTTTTGCTTGCTCAAAATACGTTGTAACGAGAGACTTAAGCATACCAGTGGTTAAAGCTGGTGGAATAGTAACCTCAAAAAGTTTCCATGGAAGAGTTTTTGTCTTGTAAAAATACAAATTTTGGATGAAAAGAAATTTTTCCACTTACTGCTGCATCAGCCTTGCACTAAACATTTATGAACTCAAAACCAGTTTATTTTTCAGACTTGGGTTTCTCAGAAGGAAAGTGTTTCAGCTTATATTGTTTTATTAGACTTCACCATCTACCCTCTTCCTTTCCTCCTCTCCCAGATTGTCCAAAGAAAAAGATTCTGTGAACTTTTTTTTCCTATATTGGTGACTGTTATTTATATTTCTAGTCCCTTCCACTGCTTCTCCCCTTGAATCCGCCAGGCTTGCAGTAATTTGAGATTCACACTCAAAGTAACTGAGTCGCCACTAACGTGGCAAAGACTCTGCATGACCAGGGCGGCTGTGCTTGGAGGTGACCCTCTGGCCTGAGCTGGTGCATTTAATCTGGAGGATGTCAGCAGACTAGGAGGCATTTCTTCACTTCTTCAGTCCCTTTATTCTTTCAGATCATCCTGAAATAATCTCTGGTAGGTGAATTTGCCAGTTCAGTGCAGCAGATGTTTTCCCATGGGGATGAAATCTCAAAGACAGTAAGGAGACATTTCCCTTTCTGTTCAACATCCTGGAGGTTAACACATCCATCCTGGATGCCAGGCAGGAAAGCGTGGTTTATTTTAATGTGGAATAAAACATGCAGGAGAAAGAGACAGAATCACAGAATCACAGAATCAACCAGGTTGGAAGAGCCCTCAGGGATCATCGAGTCCAACTGTTGCCCTGACACCACCATGGCAACTAGACCATGGCCCTAAGTGCCATGTCCAATCTTTTCTTAAACCCCTCCAGAGATGGTGACTCCACCACCTCCCTGGGCAGCCCATTCCAATGTCTAATAACCCATAGACCTGTGCTATCTGATCAGGGAACTCACCTGAGGAAGGGAGTTTCAAACCCCATCTAACTGATTCAGAAGTGACAGCCAAGTGAAGTGACTGGTGGTAAAGAAGATGGAAGCAGATCTGAGGTCTGAGAATGGACAAAGTTTCTGCACTGCTCCTTCAGCAGCTTCTGGTGGAGTTTCTACTGCCTTATCTCTGTTGCTGTGAGGTATACAGACTGTTTGGGGTCACAGAATCACAGAATCAATCAGGTTGGAAGAGACCTCTGGGATCATCGAGTCCAACCATTGCCCTGACACCACCATGGCAACTAGACCATGGCACTAAGTGCCACGTCCAGTCTTTTCTTAAACACATCCAGAGATGGTGACTCCACCACCTCCCTGGGCAGCCCCTTCCAATGCCTAATAACCCTTTCTTTAAATTGCTTTTGCAATTGCTCAGCTCCACTGACCAAAACCTCACCAACTTGCAGAAGAACACTGGAGAAAAGCATGCAGGATTCTCCTACAGCTGAGGGTTTGTGAGACTTCATCCCATCAAAATCATTAGTTGGAGACTTGCAAAACACAGTGAGAAGGGCAAGGAGGGGATAGAGCTGCAGCTGAGAGACCTGTCACTTCAGTTGGCCAATATTTTTCTGGTTTTCTAGTAGGATGGATAGGTGTTTTCTCAGATCTGCCTTCTGGGGCTGGTATTCTTCCCACAGATGCATGTAGCTGGCCAGGATAGGTCATGGAGAAAAGCAGGTGATAACCCAGGTTATCTGGCCCTTACATCCCTTCCCAACAGTCCACGGGTCTGCTCTTATATTCTGCAGGGGTGAATTGGAGAAGAATCAGGTAAGTTATATGGAATCAGTCAGAACCGATTGCAAAATAAACAATAATATTGCAGGAGAGTGTTGGTGTTAGGCATGAGTGAAGCTGTGTGCCGAAACAAAGGCATTCAGGATTGGTCAGAGGTGTGTTTAGCACCCGGGCTTTTAATTGGTCAGCTTTTACACATAAAAATGAATTATTAAATGTGTAGAAACATCATTGCACATGTAAAAGTAAATTATTGTGAGTATAAAAACTTTACTGCACATCTAAAAGTAAATTATTGTGCATGTGAAATAGATTTCTGCATATTTTTTTTCTTGTACCTCCCGGTCATTATTTTCTTAACATTTGTAATCTCTCATTTTGAACACGTTGAAGTTACACTAAAGATCCCTCCCCTCTCTGCTTTAGTAGATTTAAGGCAGATTCACAGCTGCTCTTTGGAGTATCCAAAATATGGGTCAACTTCCAAAGAACTTGTAGAGGGCTTGGTCTTCCTGGAAATCATTCCTGCCACCTTGATTGCACGGATTCCTTTCTAAGCAGGAAGATGAAGAGGAGACAGTGTCACACAGTGCAGACAAAGCACTGCAGGTTCATGCTCTGGCTGTACCAGGCGTACATAACCTGGGGAATCAGACACAGAAACAGTAAGTCAAACTCCTCTAGATGAACACTTGTGTGCAACATTTCTGTGACTGCACGTGAATTCCTGGCAACTGCATGTATTAATTATGATCACAAAACTGCCTGCCAAACCCCTGCGATAGTCTGATAGCCACATGCCTTCAGATTTCTGCCATGGCCAGAGCCTGGCTTCCTGCACCTGTATTAGGATTTATGGGTGATATCTTTCCCTTCTCTCTCACATGAGTTTAAAAGCTTTGGCCTCAAGGGCAGGCCAAGATCCCATCACATTTTGCATTGCTGTACCAGCACAAAACTGCTCCTAGGCTCAGCAGAGCTAGCCCTGAAGAACCTATATGTCCCTTCTCCATGGCAGCTGGGTGCAGAGGGGCCCATGCAAACATGTTGATGTGCTCCATGAGATAGATGACAGCCACCATGGATCTGAGATGCATGGTTCCAGGGTCCCAGGGGAGGTTCAGGTTGGACATTAGGAAGAATTTCTTCTCAGAAAGGGTTATTAGACATTGGAAGGGGTTGCCCAGGGAGGTGGTGGAGTCACCATCTCTGGAGGTGTTTAAGAAAAGCCTGGACATGGCACTTAGTGCCATGGCCTAGTTGACATGGTGGTATCAGGGCAACGGTTGGATTCAATGATCCCAGAGGTCTCTTCCAACCTGATTGATTCTGTGATTCTGTGATTCTGTTCAGAGCACAGCTCTGTAGCTTTACTTATGCACACCCAGGGCTTGGTACTGTCCCAGACAATTTCAGCATCAACATCCAGCTGGATCTTCTTTACCACATCTGTGAGTGGGGTTGGTCCGTTGTTTTGCAGATGTTTTCACCATCCAACCTTCACAGAGGAAGATGCTTGTAGGTTTCATGTGTGGGGTCCTCCAAAGCTGCACAATGAAGCCCCAGAGGGCTGGGCAGCTGCATTCAGTATCTGAAAGGCTAGAAGAAGCCTGGGATCAGAAGGATCTCAGACTCACTTCCATTTGCCAGGAAAAGCTGGAGGAGAGGAGAAGAAGCCAGAGAAAAACTTCAGCAGTAGTTGGTTCAGCTCCCCATGTCTAGACTGGGGAAATGTTGAACTGGAGCTAGGCACAGAGTCAGTTCATATCCAGCCCCATCATTTGAGGTCCACCAATCATTTGTCAAGGAATGGCAAGCTCTTGGTAATGGAAATTAGAGTTGAACACTGTACCATGATTTTACCACAAATTATGCCATAGCCAGATATCCCACCAAGACTGCTTCTGGTCTTATCCCTAAGCAAGCACTAGTCCTTCATCTAGTTGTCATGAAAATCTCCCCACTTGCAAGGCACCTCCACAGCAAAATAGGACTGAAACCTTAGTGAATAATGCAAGGATGACACCAGTTTGGGACAGAAGCCTTAACAGATCCAGCTAGAATGTCATGTTGTCAGAAGGAAACAGCAATGATGAGAGGAGATGTCATGACTTTGGCCTGAAAATGACACGTTGTACCAAGACCTCATGATGTCCTAATATCCAGAAGGAAATTTCAGCACATCAGAGACTGGAATGATCATTCCACTACGGAGGCATCGGCATGCTAAGCAAATGTAGTACAGCACTTCCCTTCAATGCAAATATTGATCTATGCTGTAAAAGACCGATGCTATCCAGGCATGATACCATGCTGAAACATCATGCAATGTTATCGTGACAAGATGTCACTGACTTCAAGGCTGTGAGCTGATCCAGTGCAATGCCCCAGGGTAGTATTACGGTTACGATGTTTCTCATCCCCAGGAGATAATTTGGGATGTTTGTCAGGGTCTGGCATCACATGGTGTCTGCAAACTGGAAAGAACCATGATCATTTCTTTGAGGTCTACAGTATTAGGCTACAACAATGGAAAGGTGTTTGAATCTGTCACCTTGTCTGAGTCTTCACAATTATTGAGCAACCTCTCTACAATGGGGTCTACTTTGCCTGGTGGCTGAGGTTGTCCTGAATCAGAGTTTGGGTGGTAAGAACTGGGAAGTCTCACTGGCTCATGCTCCACAGCATGCAACCCTTGCTGCATTCTGACAGTATCACAAGCCCTGCTGACACCTCCACTCATGCACTTTCTGCAGATGACTCAGGTGACACAAACCACTGATGCCAAGTGGAGCATCCCATGAAAGTGAAAACAATGGGCCACCTCCTCTCCTCACCCACTACAACCTCTCCCATAAATTCCAGGGCAGTTCGATAACCTATATTCCCAACCCTTATTATTTCAGTGAATAGCCTATAGAAAGCAGGTGATATAGATCCTATCCATAAAGCCTTTGACACTTCTGATTCATAATCTACAATGGTACAAACTAGAACGATGTAATTTCTCGTGTCGTGCTCTCTCCCCTGCTCCCTCCCTGCCCTGGCCACGCTGAAGACAGAGAGCCTTCCCTCTCCTCTTCTCCCCCCTGCCTCCCTTCCCCCTTTACTCCTTATCTGACGAAATCATCAAATTTATGGCCAAATTGAAATGAAATGCAATTTAGTTCCCGTTCTGCTTTCAGTCCATCACCTCGCAGGCCAGTCCCGGAGGATCTCCTAACCTAATCGCCGGATAGCAGTAACTTCATTAGTGCTGCCAGCAATCCCCTGCTTTCTGCTGCGTGTGGCTTCCAGAAATCATGGCTGACACCTCTCCCTGGGAATTACTGGAAGCAAGAGCTTTCTCAAGTTTTTCTGGTTTATTTCTGGCTTGTGGCTGGTCAGCACATTTGCTTCCTCGGGGTGATCGGATCGTCACTGCTTGGCTGGGTGCTTTCCACCCGAAAGCCATCTCCAGCTCCCAAGGCACAGGTCAAGGTGGAAGCACAGGCAAGGTGAGGAGAGAGGCTGAAATGCAACATCCACAAGCACACATTGCTGGATTGCTTTGGGTCCTGTGGACCTGAGCAAAATTATGGCCAGGGAAACGAACAGAGACGCAGCTCCGCATGACACTGAGACAAAGCAGCTCATACCAAGGAATGAGCATGAGCATCATGGGGGAGAAGCCCCAGTACTGTCAAATCCATCAACCTGCTGTAGATATCCCAGCACTCACTTGTGTTGCCTTGGGGGTCAGCCAAAACACTGGAAAAAGACAGCCAGGTGGATGTTTATCTTCCCTGTCCCCTGCCCTGTGGCAAGATCCACTCTCTTTAAGCCCTTCTTGACACATTTGTCCTCCAAACCTCCAACACTGGTGATACCACCCTTCCCCCCCCTCCCAGCAATTAATCCCAGCCCTTCTCTATCCCCACAGCTCTAAATCTCCTTTGCTGGCCTTTAAGCTCCTTATTACTTGTCCTATCCACAGGGAAACATGTGTCCCTCCCCTTCTTGCAGAAGCCTTTTACATAATTGCAGGCTGTTATCCCATCTCCCTTCAGTCTCTGGACTAAACCATCTCATGTCTTCCCAACCCTTCCTCATAGGCCATATTTTCTTGGCTTTTGAGGAGGTTTACTACAGAATCCCAAGCTCTTATGTAAATTGGCTGGTTAGCTAGTCACCAGCCTCTTGCCAAAGGCCCAAGAGGTGCCTCTGAAGCCAGGTTCCTCCAGCCCCAGCTCCCCAGCTGCATTTACCCCCTTTCTTCACTTCAGTGACCTATTTGTAGAGTGCCGTATGCTGTTGTGGGTGCACACAAGACTGGTGGATTATTGGCAGAAGATATTTTAGCAGCCCCCAGACCTGAGGGCATGCTGAGCTGACCCATGTCCTTTTCTACCTTCCCTTATCTGCTCTTGCATGGTCCCCTCTGTCTTCCTGGCACTACTAAACTACCCCACGGCCTTTTCTTAGTGGGTCCTCTATTTTCTTTCACCAAGGGTGGGTTCAGATGTAGGCTGAGTCCCCTTCTTCTTGCACAAGGGATGCTCAGAGGGTGCAAGGGGCACAGTAGGGAACTGACTTCCCTCTGGGATGGGGTCACCCATGGAAGATGAAACACCCATGCCTGGCATCTGAGGGTGCAGCCAGCCCTTGGCATTGCCATGCCAGCCAAATTTTACTACAAAGGATGGGAGTTTTTTTCCTCAATGCAAAGGTCTGGTGCCCCTCAGTTTCACATGGGACAAGAATAAGAAAATAGGAAAGGTCATGGTCTAATAAGGAGCTGGCTCTCCTCACTCCCACCTCTCACCTAGGTCTTCTTGCTAGTGATATCCTCTAGTTGAGATCACAGACTATTTTGTTGGAGGCAGGTGAAGTGACTCAGTTGTTGAGGAGCCCTGGTGTGTAAATCATTGCAAAATAGTCTGTGCCATCCCTTGGGAGAAGCACTCACAAATACGCTTTCATAGGTCAAACAAACAAACAAAGCAGGGAGAAACAATAAAAGAACACTCAATGTTTCATCTAATTTTGCATTGGTTGCAAATGAATGGCTCTGGGGGAATAATAGAGAAGCTGGACTGTGGCTTTATTCCTAAAGAGTTGAACAGTCTCCCAATTAAAAACACTGAAGAAACACCAGAGGAGATTTCTCTGGGTTTCTCCCAGCCTGCTTTCAAGGATTTTTTTGAAGTGTTTAGCCAATATTAAAAGGGAGGCCTGTGTTAGGGTGAGAAACTGAACCCAAGTGTGAAAGTCTTTAGCTAATTCCCTAAATACTTGGCCAGGGCCAAAACACATATGGGCATTTGCTCCTACGTGTGCACACCCACATATGTACACCCACATATGTACAAATGTACTTCTGCATCTGTGGTTCATCAGTCAAACTCCTAAATATTCAGCTTTGTTTTAGATTTAGAGTCAAAACTTAGATAAGTTATTTAATTTCCCATGCCTGTCCGCACACACCTTTGCTCCAAGTGAAAGCCCACCCACATCTGGGGAGGCGTCAGGCCAGAGGAGCTGTTAGTTCATGAAGGCAGGAAGCAGAAAGATCCCAAGGAAGGTAAGTCTCATTAACACAAGCAGCTTAGGAAGAAAAACGATGCAAGCAGAAACGTCCGGAGAGATCAGGAGGGTTGCTCAGAGTTAAACGTGCTCCTGCCTTTCCCAGAGCGAAGCAAAGGCTATCTGAGAACACAAACAGAAATAAAATATATTTTTTTTTAAAAAAAAGGGAAGAAAGAGGTGAGGGAGACTCAGTAGGTGGTGCTCTTCCCTCTGAATACGCATAGGGCCTGGGGAGAGGGTGGTTGTTGATGCCCGGGTGGAAAACAGCTCAAAACCAGAGCCTGGTCCTGACTCCTGGCCCCGCTGGTTTACGTACCACCTCAGCACCCACCATGCTCCACCGTAGCAGCAGCATCATTTCAGTACGAGATGGTTTTAAAGCACAACATCCAGCTTCTGGCTGCTGCCTAACCGCTAAATCCACCCAAATACTAAATGCAATAAATAAGTGTCAGCAAGTGGCTTGAGTCAGGGGTTGAGGTCCCAAGAGGAATTCAGCCCTCGACCTTGTTTCTGACACAGCTGGTATTTTATCACGTCCAGGGCATCTCCAGCACACACCAGGACAAAATCCTTGCAGGAGTGGGAAGTGTTGATTAATCTGGTGTTTTAAGAGAAGGAAGTTGAGTAGCACCAGCCCCAGACCTGCACAACCCCCATGCTGGAGGGAAGGAGAGAGCCCGATTGATCCAGTAACACCGAGCCATATATCAGCACAGCCTCTCCCATTACTTTCCCTGATGGATTCCCATCCGATGAGCTGATCTGAAAGTGATAAAGGGAAGACCGGAGCATTTTCAACACGCCACTAACTCCAAAACCGGGCTCAATAATCCTGCAGATTGATGGCACCTAAAGAGCGGGGAGGGAGAGGCGGGCAGGCCAGGCGGGGAGTTTATTTAATACTCACAGCATTAACCCAGCATACATTTATCTGGGTAAATGAGGGGGCAGGACAGGTACCACTGCCAAGGAAATGTATCTCCTGGCAAAAAGCAATCTGGGGCTCTCAGGTGAACGATGAAGCCCTGAACAGCAGTGGGACCTTGTTTCCTTGCCCTCCTGGCTGAAGGAGTGTCCATTTCCATTGCCTTCGGGTTGAGAGGGGACCAAATGTCCTCTCAATGGTTTCTCCAAGGCCAGATATCACAGCAAACATGTTTTCTGTCCAAATCATAGAACCTTTTTGGTTGCAAAAGAGCTTTAAGATCATTCAGTCCAACCATAAACCTAACACTGCCAAGTCCATCATTAAACCACGTCACTAAGTGCCACATCTACATATCTTTTAAATCCCTCCACGGATGGGGACTCCACCACTTCCCTGTGCAGCCTGTTCCAGTGCTTGACAACCCTTTCCGTGAAGAAATTTTTCCTGATCTCCAATCTAAACCTCCCCTGGTGCAACTTGAGGCTGTTTCCTCTCATCCTATCACTTATTACTTGGGAAAATAGACATTTTCCTTCAGGGTCCTAGCAGGGTCCTTTATAGCTCACAGGCAGCTTTACTGCCTCTACTGTCATTGTGATAGGGTCCACTACAGTCTCTGTGGTTTAGAACCAAGCAATGGAAGCTACAGTTGGAGGACACAAATCTTGAGCACTATGTCCCCTGTGCCCTGTGTTACCAGAGAAGCAAGATCTTGGAGGCAGGAGCTGCACCTGAGCCATCCTGTTTAATAGCCACCAACAGATGTCTCAGCCAAAAAGTCACCCCAGGACTGTCCAGCATCTCCACCACTCTGGACTGAGTTGTCCTTCCATTGCATGAGGAGCAGTTTAAAAAAAACCCCAACCTTTTCTCTCCAGTTGAAACCCACTGCCTGATCCTTCAGCCAGGGCAAGGAGACCTCACACTGCTCTTCGTGAACCTCACAGGCCCCTGGAGTACATGATGCCAGTCCCAGCTGGCACCCTCATCCTCCAGCTCCTCCAAGCTGCATCTCTCCACTCCCATCCTTTCCGTCAAGACCTCAAGTCAGCAGGGATTTCGATCTCAGGAGGCAGCTATTGTGCTGTAATTAAACAGCAATTGATTGCAAACAGGGTTCTTTTGTGTTTGGGATTAATGAGAGGCGAGAAGATAAATTTGGTCACCACTAATTAACCCCAATTACAGAAGCAATAAATTAGCAGCGTACCAGGCTACGTGGCATCCGCTGCCACAGTCTGAGCCATGAGGAGGGCCCTGGGTGCTTCCACCTTCCTCAATTTCTTCCTACGAGTCTATGGGGCTTTCAGAAGTGAAATTAATCCAGAGAGGGTCTATGGGGAATGGTGGATATGTGATGATGGGGTGTGGGATGGTGGGATGTGATGAATGGGCAGCGGTTAGGATTTTGGCCATGCACGGAGCATGAGGATGCTGTCATGAGAAAAGCAAGCTGGGAGAGCCTTTTTGATCCCTAACGACCCAACTGGGACTCGATGATTTCACTAATTCTAAGTACTAATCCCCGGCAATTTTTAAGAGCTTTGATTTTACATGCTGGTTGAATAGGGGCAGACTTTGTGGGATGGGAAAGCTGCGTGTGCTCAGTCCAGGCAGCTTGCGTTGCCTGCTGCCAACGGCGCGTTGCCCTGCTGGATCCTGGGGGTGAGGTCCATGCGCAGCTGGAGAGGGAGTGGGGCCAACCCCTGCGAGCTCCTCAACCAGTGGGGAGTACAAAGCTGAACTAGGCTGGAATTACAAAGATTTCCTTCAGCTCATTTCAGTCTCAGGATTGAAGCACCGCACTGGGTACTGGGCTGTGGTACCCCACTCACTGCATCACTCCCCAGGCAGGGGAGGGGTTGTTTCCTCCCCACTGCCTTCCTCTGGTTTGTGTAACTCCAGACTCCATCCTGCCTGGTGCCCAAAGGCATTTCCAAAGCATTTCTGTCTTTAACCTCAGCTGTTTTCATAGCTGAACAGCTTTGAGGCTGGGCCATTGACCCCTGCACCAACAAAGCATTAAAGCGGATGCTTAAGGGTTTCCCAGGACCTGGGGCCTTCCAGGCTTTTCTTTGCATGAAAGTCCCGCAGCTGCAAACAGGATTCATGCCCCAGTCCGAGGGAGAGCAAGCCCTGCTATTTACCTAGGTGCAAACCCCCCATCCTGCACCAGTGCTAAGAGCATCACAGGAGCTTTGGGGGACAGGAAGGTCCTTGTGCTCTCAGAAAAGTGCCACGGTTGTGGGGAGGGCTGCAGCAAAATCTCTGCAGTGATCCAGCCCCCCTCAACAGCCTCCAGACAGGGAGCCAATGCCTAAATCTCAGCCTAATGTTTGCAGCACCTTCCCTGGCAGAGCAGTGGCAGGCATGAAGGGCTTGTCCCCACTTGGAGATTTAGGCCAGGTTTAATATGTGAGCATCTAGGTGAGACCCCAGCTCCATCTTAGGGGCAATGTCCTTGTCCCCACCAGCTGCTTCATCTCCAGTCCTGCATCCCCTGTGTACACATGAGACCCTGGCCCTGGGTTGCTAAGGTGCTCTTTCTCACTGGAAGGAAGAGCAAAGGGTTGAATCGTTGGAATTAGATGATCTTTAAGGTCCCTTCCAACCCAAACCATTCTATGATTCTATGAACCACAGCCTCTGTCTGCAACCAGCCCCCCCGTCTCACTTTTTCCTATCGCTGTCCCCACCTTGGGGGTGCGTGCACATCCAGAAAGGGGTCAGCGGGTGCCGGTGCTCAGAGGCCAGGGCAGATCTCCATGGCTAATGTTATAATCCTTCCCTCTTTCAGGCAGCAGGAAAGCCCAGGCCGGCAGGATCCCTGTGCAGACAGGGTGTAAAAAGCTGTGGCAGCTCCAAAGCAAACACTCCCACATCTTCATTCCTTCCACCCTATTGGCCATTGATTTCAGATAAATATCCGTCCGGCCCTGACAGGGCTCAATTCTCCTAATTATAGCCCTATTGACATGTGATCTTTAGCTGCTCAGCTTGTCAGGAGCCATCTATCAGGCAGACAGATTTCTTTGGCTCGGGAGGAAATGAGATGGGAAGGGGGGAGAAAGGAGGAGCAGGGACCTGAGAGGGGGGGGTGGTTGTATTAATGTGCCAAAGAGCCCACATTTTAGTTTATTAACAAGTATATTGTGGAGGGCCCCAAAGGGCAGAAGCAATAGGGGAAGAGTTAAGGTTAAGAGCTCCTAGTTTGTGACCAGTGTGTGTAGATCACTGCAAAGGATTGCTGGGCACAGACTGCTTATATTTTGCAGATCTTTCCTCTTCACACACAGAAGAACTGATTTTTTCAGGTTTGTAAAGCCCAGAAGCAGCAAAGATGCCTCCTGCCAGGCCACATTTACCTTTGGCTGTTGCTTCAAGCCAAGGAACTCCTTGCTGCAGGATGTTAAAAGTTTGCATGGTTAAAGGGGACATTCATGGAGGAAATAAATCCATCCCCTACCATAATACAGAGTCAACACCTCTGGTTCAAGAGGTCCCTGAGCACAAATGGTCAGCAGCAGGAAGAGCACCCTTGGAACGCACTGCTTGTTCTTCCTGCCTTGCATTTCTCCAGGCATGGGCTGTTGTCAGAGGCAGGACATGGAGCAAGACAGACCTTGCAAGCTCTGGAGAGAGCAAACCTGCTGTTTTCTTCTCCCAGTCCCAGCCTTGGACTGGCAAGACAGGGCTAGGGCTTCTATCTGAACTGGACCTTCTGGGAGGCAGGGGGACATGGGCAGGAGACCTGGATGGGGCGTGATTAGAGAACACACACTTTTTGCAGGATTATACATATATAACTGGATTATAGCTGGATTGCACTGGTGTAAAAGCCAGCCAGTCTGAGGGGGTCTTCATGGTTGCTCATCCTGTTGTATGGACTGAACAGGTAAAGCCAGAAGCTCTGCGGACCAGGAGCGGCTACTTGTATGAAGCAGAGCCCAGCTATGAAGGAATAAATCCATATGCCTTTTGCCTGGCTTTCTTTCTCATAACCTCAGGATGAGAACACTGCCTTGATGGCTGGGGAGCTCATCGGCGGCTGCAGTTCACAGAATCACAGAATCACAGAATCAATCAGGCTAGAAGAGTCCTCTGGGATCATCGAGTCCAACCATTGCCCTGACACCACCATGGCAACTAGACCATGGCACTAAGTGCCATGTCCAGTCTTTTCTTAAACCCCTCCAGAGATGGTGACTCCACCACCTCCCTGGGGAGCCCCTTCCAATGTCTAATAACCCTTTCTGAAAATAAATTCTTCCTAATGTCCAACCTGAACCTCCCCTGGCGAAGCTTGAGGCTGTGCCCTCTTGTCCTATCGCTAGTTGCCAGGGAGAAGAGGCCAGTTCTTCAGTTACAGATGAAGAGGACAACTCCAGTTACAGATGGGCTGCTGGCATCCCAGGTTGGGATGCAGGAGAAAATCAGGTAGGATGGATGGGGGCTGATTCCCCAGCTGGTCCTTGCCCTTGGAGGAGGTGCGAGCCACCCTGTGCTCCCCACACCAGGCAGCCGTCAGCCAACATTGCAAAGCAGTGTCAGGCCGGCACTCGGTCAGCGATCAGAGCCCTGTTAGCTGACTCATATCCTGATCTCTGTATTGTGAAAGGACCCAGACAGCCGGAGTGTCTGGAGATAACAGCCTTTACCGGGGAGCCCTGAGAGCTCAGGGTTCATTTACAAAGCTGGGCTTATTCGTGCCGGGCCAGCTCTCTCCATATCTGCATTATCGATTCGCTCCCCCCCTCCCCGCCCCAGCCCATCTGCAGTATCAGCCCATCCATGGAGATAGCTGTCTGCAGTACCTGCTTCCACCCCGGCTCGGGTATCCGGCATAGCCTTACTCTCACAGCACTTTACGAGCGGCAAGGACCAGCTTTGCGGAAGTGCTGAGTGCTCAGAAAACCCAGCCCCGGCAGAAAAAATAAACCCCAAGCAGCTCCCACCTTCCCCCCACAGTGGGAAGGGAGAAAATAGCTCTGTTTTGCTGCTGGGGAAACTGAGGCACGGAAAGAAAGTGTGATTTCCCAGCAATTTTCCATTTCTCAGTGGAGTCACCTGCATCTAGTTGCAGTCTACAACTACCTGAAGGGATGTTGTAGTGAAGTGGGAGTCGGCCTCTTCTCCCAGGCAACTAGCGATAGGACAAGAGGACACAGCCTCAAGCTTGGCCAGGGGAGGTTCAGGTTGGACATTAGGAAGCATTTCTTCTCAGCAAGGATCATTAGCCATTGGAAGGGGCTCCCCAGGGAGGTGGTGGAGTCACCATCTCTGGATGTGTTTAAGAAAAGCCTGGCCATGGCACTTAGTGGCATGGTCTAATTGCCATGGTGGTGTCAGGGCAATGGTTGGACTCGATGATCCCAGAGGTCTCTTCCAACCTGATTAATTCTGTGATTCTGTGATATCTGGGTGCTGCATGGTCTGTGCACACCAGCCATGGCTGGACTTAGCCCATGCCAGACACTTTCAAGGACGCAACCTTTCATGTGCATCTCCCACACTGCCAAAGCTGGTTGACAGTGCTGCTGACCCACTGCGTGGCATGATCCTGCACGACCTGCGTGCCTTGCTGGGCACCATGCTGTAAAATCCCTTGAGGTGTGGGAGTCAGCTGGCCCATCCCTGTTGTGCCTTCATCCCAGGCATCCTTTCATTCCTTGGAGGTCTCTGGTCAAGGCAGGGACTCCCCATTCCTGGTATCTGCACAGATGAACATGGGATGCCCACAAGAAAGAGGACATGTTTACAGGATCGTGCTTCTGGGTGGTTACCTGCACACCAGGGGGGTGTGCACACCACAGCATGAAAGCTTTGGCTTCCAGGGCAGATTTAGGTTCCCCAAATGAGGAAGAGAACCCAAGGTGTTTGGGCTGGAATGGGGGAGCCTCACAGTTACACACCTCTGGGCAGAGCTAGAGCCAGGTCAGCAAGACCACTGCATGATGTTTCAGCAAAATGGTTGGAGACCACCTTTCCAAAGGTGTTTTGGAGTAGAGAGATGTGGCCGTTTGTCTGAAAGCAAACCTGGCACCACTGACCCTAAGCAGCCCTCTCTGAGAGGGCAGAAAATGAGGTGGGAAGAAAACAAGGTCAGAAATCACTGGAAAGAGCACCAACAGGCTTTTAATAGTGCAATTTTTAATCCTACTCCCTACAGAGAGTCCATCTCACCATCCCAGCATCCCTGGCTGGTGTATCCATAGCCACCCTACCATGTGACAGAGTCATCCAGAGCATCTCCCCTCCTCCCGTCCATGCTGGTCCACCACAACCCCCCAAAAAACCCTCAACCCTGAGCTGTGGGACAGCAGAGTCCTGCAGGTAAGGAGCAAGGAGGTTTAAGGCCAGCAGTGACTCTCCACATCGCTCAGACTCTCAGCAGGGAGCAAAACTTTCCAAAAAGCAAGTTTATTCCCTCATGTGAGACCATCCAAGGAAAAAATGACATGAAGCCCCTGAAAAGTTTCATTTTTCACTTTTTGGGAGCCTCATCAATATGAATTCCTACCTTTTAGATCCCCTCAGTCCTTTTAGTGTCCAAGCAAAGCCTTGCTTTCAAATCACCCCAAGCAGCAACAGAATGACATCTTTCTTGTCAAATCAAGTGTTGTGTAAACTAGAATTTCTTTGACTCCTCAGTTAAGCATGAACTTCAGAAATAGGAGGCGGCTTTGGTTGAGCCCTGAGACAGCTGCTGGCAAACTGAGTGCCCCATTGCTGCACTGTTTCAGTCCCCACAGTCTGAACTTTGCAGTGACATGACAGGTCTTCTCGGGTGGGCTATGGTCCCAGGGCAGTCCCTTCCTCTCCGAGGGGTTAATCCCAGAGGAAAAACGTTATGAAAAATCAAGAAGTCTGGGGAACACGGGGCTAGTTCTAGGCACAAGTTAAGGCAGGGACAAAACAATTTGGTGGCTCCAGAGGAAGGCAAAGAGGATTCATAGGAACAGCAAAGCTGCGTCAAGGCTGGCTGATCCTGATGCAAGCTGTGCCTCAGCTCCCCAGCCTCTCCCTCCATCCTCATAGCAGGAGCAAATAATTATTTTCACTCTGGGAGGTTAAAAATGCAACTCAGACTCATTACACAGAGAGAAACGGCAATTGCAACACGGGGATGAGGGACACGTGCTTTGAGGGGGTCTCATTCTCCTCTTGTTTGGCACCACTGTGATACCCTTGACTCCAGGGTCAATTATCATGATTTATGTAGCATCAGCATGATAAAAGCAAGGTCTTAACACACATGCATGCCCTCTGGGCTGACCTCGCTTAACCTGGACCAGGATCAGTGCCTGGGGGGACAAAGCAGGCTCAGCCCAGCCCCACACCATGCAGCAAAGCCCTCGCCTGCCCCACAACCCCACGGGCATGGGAAATGCAATGCCTCAACCACTGCTCTGCATCTCGCCAGCCAGTGGAGCAGCGGGCGCTGAGTCAGCATCCCCATCCTGCCCTCCCTGAGTGCGACATCCATCCCGACACGCGTCTGACTGCAAAGAAAAGCGCATCCGCTCCCCTTCGCCCCCCTGGCCCCCCAGCAGAAGCACCGGCAGATCCTTCACTTTAATGTTAACTGAGTTTTAGCGTTGGCCCCGGGCTCTGCCATTTATCTCCAAGGCTCCGAGTAGCGGGTGAGCAGAGTTAATAAATCCGCTCATGCGTCGCCTGTAATCAGGCTTGTAAATAAAGTGGAGCTGTCAGGGAGTGGCGGCCCGTGCCGCCGGGCTCCTCACGGTCCCGTGGGCTCAGGGGTGGTGTCATGTCGGTGCTGTCCTCGCCACGGGGAGCAGGGTGCAATATCCAGCTCCATTTTGCCCATCCTGCAGCCCAGGGTTGCCATCAGCTGCTCTTTCCAGGGTGGTAATATTGATAATATTGATTTCTTCTATGCTGGACCAAGCTCCAAATGGTTTAAGGACACTTAAAACCTGCATTCCCCAAATCTGGGCAATCTGTAGAATCTGTGAACGTGGGAAGAGCAGAAGACCTCCTGGAAAACAGGTCGCTTTGCTGTCTCAAAGGCAAAGACATTGGCTCCAGGATCACCCACTTTCCCCCCACACTGCCCATTTGGGTCTAACCTCTCCCATGAGATACTCAGATGCCTCCAGACAACATCCCAACTCTGAGAGGGGAAACCGAGGCACAGCAGGAAGGGAAGTAACACACCAAGGTCACTTAGTTAATCAGTGGCAGGATCCCAACAGCTTCCTCCGACTGCAGACGGAGGGGAATTGATTCCAGCTAAGTCCCCCGGCAGGCGCGGGGACTGCAGAGAGGTTCGGCAGGGGAAGATTTCCTGTAAGACGGGAAGTTTTCCTCCCGTTGTGCCCTGCTCTCCCCATTCTGGTCTGGCTCTGGGAGGCAATCCAAGTGCTATATATCATTAATTATTAAACAATCACCCATTGTAGTTACTTATGTGCTGCAGAGCCTCCAGGATGTTCCTGCCAGCAGTACCAGGGCGTAAAGCATCCCTCGATGCTTCCTCCGCAGCGATGCTTCCCCACCCCGTCCTCGCCGAGCCCCTGGGAGCCCTCCTGGCCACTGCTACCGATTGCAAAGCAGTTACAGGAAGGCGGACAGAGGTGCGAGCTCATCCATCATGGCCCAGAAGGAGCCATCAGGCTGGGGAGCATCCTGCAAATCAGCACATCGTGGCAGCTCCGGGGAAAATCTTCCTTGCCCTTTCCTCGTGTTTGTCAACTGGATTTTCATGAACTTCTCTTCTCTTTCCCCACAAATCCTGCACACCCCTAGATTGCCATTTGCTGGTTGTTTTGGGTAGGCTCTGGGGCATGCCAGCAAGGAGAAAACTGCAACGGTTTTTGCAGAAAAGGATGCTCTACCAGCAGCATGGGTAGCCCACGTCTTGTGGCCAAGACAGCCAAGACTTCCTAGACTCAGTGTCCCTTGCAGAAAAGATTTATTGGACAAGGAAGCAGCTTAGGATGGGGTGGCTCTTGGAGAAGCCCCAAGTCAAGGTGAGCTTTCTCTGTGCTGGTGGTACAAGCTTTTCAAAAAGCTGTAGCCATGCTGGTGCCATTCTCAAGGCATGAGGGATCAGCTGGTGCAAGCAGGGCGCCCAAAGAGGCAAGATGCTCCAAGGTAAGATGCTCCAAGAGGGTGTAACAACGCACCCTGGCCTCTGGCCACCACTGTTGGAACAATCTGAGACCTTTTCAAGAACACCCCATCTCCTCTCATCCACCTGCCAATAAATGTCTGTCCTTTCTCCTCTCCGTCTCCTAAATCCCTCCGGCACAGAGTTAGCATGAAAATGCTGTGGTCAGAGCATGAGAGGGAGACTCCTGTCCACAATTACATGTGTCCTAGATACCATCATCCCCCGTGACTGCTGCTGGCCTCACACCACGCTGATCTCCTCATCATCTCCAACAAGAGCTGTGGAGCAAAGCAGTTTTCAGTAGCCCAGAGCAAGGTGAATCCTTTGCCTTCAACTTCCTCAGAGTTCATGCTTGCCAGAAGAGCTGAGCAAATATCTTTCATGGAGCATCAAAAAAATGCTGTTTGGGCAAACTCTGAATACTTCCAGGGAATACAGATCACAGCAGCACTTGCAAAGGAAAAGTCTTCAGAGGTTTGCAGGTAAACTGGAAAGTTTGGGTTTGGTTTATTTATTATCACAGCATGAAACATTGACACAAATGTGATTCACTTTTGGCTTTGAGATACTAAACCTGCCTGTTTCCAGGAAGCATTATGCTGTTCCCATATTCACAGATCCTGCAGATTTCCCAGATCTGGGGAATGTAGGTTTTAATCTTCCTTAAACACCATTTCTGAAATGACAGTGTTTTCTGAGGGTCCAAATTCCTCTTCCCATGCACTGAGCAGGCAGGGACATGCAAGAGGATGGAAGAACATGGATTTACCCCACCACCCCAAGCTGGTTTTGCTTATGCAAAAGGGTAAGTGGCTGTTCCCAACACATGCCATCACCTGGACTTTGACGGACTACATGGAGCAGAGCAGAGCTCTCATACCTCCAGTGCTGAGGAGTGAACTTATTCCATTTCCAGTATGACAGTGGTGAAGTACCCCTGGGGCTGATGGTGCAGCTGATAACTGTCCACCATCTTCATCAGTGACCTGGATGGAAATACATCCTCCACAAGTTTGTGCCTAACAGTTAAATAGGAGGGGAGGCTGACACAATGAATGGCAGAGCCTTGGTCTAGAGGGACCCTGACAAGGGCTGGGATAACAGGAACATCATGAAGATCAACAAGGAGGTGTGCAAAGATCTGTGCTGGTGTTGGAGTCACGACAGACTAGGAACTGACTGGAAACCAGCTGGGAAATATGTGGTTGAACAGCTATGCTGCTATGGGGTGAGAGCTGATGCCAGGTTGATGAGCCATCAGTCACTTTCATCCCAAACAGGGCAAAACACATACAGGACTACAGACTCCAGAGGATCTTCCCATCAGCCACTCTAGGATCGCACAAATCTTAAGCAGCACTGGGTCCAGACCTCACTGCCTGGTCTGGACCTCATGGACCTGCAGCATTGCAGCCTTTCTCCTCTGCCCTGGGCCCATGCAACAGCCTGAGGTCACTGCATGGAAAAGACTTCCAGCAATGTCCTGTAGGCAGGGAGTGAAGTCCACCTCCCAAAGAGATTTCCTTGAAAGCACTAAATCAGATGCAGTCTACCCCTGATCACTCAGTCCAGCACAGCTCTTCTCCCTGTGTTAGAGAGATATCTGCTTTATATTTAATGAGGTGGGGAGTACCAATGAAACCCTGACCAGACAGGAGCTTTGGCACAGCAGCAAATCCAGCATCCTATAGCTCAACTCCCTCTGGTAAATGTCTGCCCATCTACATTTGGATGAGCTGTGTGGATGGAGCTGCAGGCTTCACTCATCTAGACAGTGGTGAGAAGACAGGAGATGAGCCCTGGAGCATGCCCAGGGCACTGGGAACCCAGCACAAGGAGGGTTCAGCTGATACCAGGGGTTTGCTCTGTCACTCCTTTGGAGGCCACCCAGCCAGGGTCACTCCCGACCCAAGTGGTTCATACCTGATGGCTGCCCAGCAGCATGCAGGGAAGGAAAGGGCTACATTTGTTCCAGTCAAGCAGATTGCAAAGAGAATTAGTGAGCCTGCAAAAGAACTTACTGAAAAATGGACACAATTAAGGAAGACAAAATAGGAACTATATTATGGACACTCGGTTCCAAGGTCATAGCAATAAATTGCCCTCAGATGGTTTCATATCTTGCTTTATGCTGCAGCCAACATGGACAAGATGAGCCTGATCCACAGAGCCGTTTCTGGGGGTGTTGATATCCCCCTCAAACAAGGGCAGCAAGCTTCAGTGGAGCAGCCACATGCTGATACACCGCTGCTTTTCAGCCAAACTTCTCTCCAGAAAAGGGACACCAGAGAATGGAAGAAGTCCTATGGCTGAGGAACTGCAAAGGGTTCTGCCCGTGTTGTATCTAAAAACTGAATCATCCACCTGTCAATTAATCAGAATGAATCAGGTTGGAAGAGACCTCTGGGATCATCGAGTCCAACCATTGCCCTGACACCACCATGGCAACTAGACCATGGCACTAAGTGCCATGGCCAGGCTTTTCTTCAACACCTCCAGAGATGGTGACTCCACCACCTCCCTGGGCAGCCCCTTCCAATGGCTAATGACCCTTGCTGAGAAGAAATGCTTCCTAATGTCCAACCTGAACCTCCCATGGAGAAGCTTGAGGCTGTGTCCTCTTGTCCTATCACTAGTTGCCTGGGAGAAGAGGCCAACTCCCACTTCACTACAACCTCGCTTCAAGTAGTTGTAGACTGTGTCTACTGTCCAGGCACAGCTGAGTGGAAAGACATCCAAAAACTTAAAAGGAGAGAATTTACGAGGTCCCATTGATGTCCATCAGCTTTATCATTTTCTGGCTTTGCCACCCAGTCTTTAAGGACATGTTGTTTCTCCAGGTCATTTGCAGCAGGTTCCCTCTGGTCTCTACAGAGGAGCTCACTATTACCATCATCACTGAACAGGTGGGAAAATTGGGGTTCAAGGATAGGAAGTGACTTGACCAGGAATTCCCACAGCAGAGCCAGCAAGGGAACTGTCATGTCCCAAATCCTGTGCCCTTATTCCCCTGTCCGTCCTGTCCCTGAGCTGTCTTGCCTTTTCTGGAGAGCTATGTTTTAAGGATCTTGTACAGAAACCACCCCCAGGAGTCCTTCTGGTTTTCCACAGGCTTGATTAACTGGAGTTGCATTTTCAAGGGCCTCGTTGGACTCCTCCAGCTCAGGAGGGTGCACAGGCCACTCCACAGCCTCAAACAACTTCTTGATGTTAAATTCCCCAATCTCCTAGCGCTGAATCCAGCTTGAAATTGGTCTCGAAGCCTCTCTTTGCAAGCAGTCAGGAAGGGGGCTTAGGAGGAGGAGGGGAGGCGGAAGGAAAAAGAAATTAGATACATTTTCTGTGAGAAGAAGAATTAAAAGGAAAAAATTCAGCTTGACGGTGGAATAATGGAGCTGTGTCTGGGAAATGCCCTGTTGCGAAGGAGCAGTGAGGAGAGGTAACTGAGAGGAGCAGGCACGTGAGATGTGCTGGCAGAGGTGGGAGGACTCCAGGAGCATCACTGGCAGCAGGAAATTTGGCATCTTACCCAGGTCAGCCATGGCCAAGGGCAAAAGCCAAGGTGCAAGGGGGAGGCTCTGACAGGGTTTGCTGGCAGGGGGACTGGAGAAATACAGGAGGGATTTAACCACAAAGATAAGAAATATTAAAAAGCTATTTTCCCATGTTTTCCCACTGTGTATTCATCTGGGGTGTGGGATGGGGTCTTCCCACGGAGAAGGTCACAACCCATACCTGGGATGAGGGCTAGTCCTATTTCAAGATCAGGGAAGCAGGTTTCTGCGAAATGGCAGGGGGGGAGAAACAGGATTTTATCCAAACTGGTTGCTTTCCTCGAGCATAACTCTGCTTGTCACTGAAGGAGGAACTTTTGACTCTCTCCAGAGAGAAACAAGAGCAGCATCCCCTTAAAATCAGAGCTTGATAGTTGAGGAGTCATAGAATCATAGAATGATTTGGGTTGGAAGGGACCTTAAAGATCACCTAAGTCCAACCTCCCTGCCAGGGACAGGGATACTAGATCAGGTGGGGGAATTCTCTACTGATGGGACTCAGAGACACCAGTGTCACTGCCAGCCCACGGCTTTCCTCAGATCTCCTTGCAACACCCTGGCAAAGAGGTGGATTAGTGACATCTTCAAAGCTGGAAACTTGTTCTTCATTCAACCCTGCTGAAGGCAGGGAAAATGACAAATTTCTCTTGTGCCAGTTTTCCCAGGTAGGGTGGTTTACAAATCTCCTTTCAGGATATATGAACTTATTTGAGGTGATAATTGGAAAGGATCTAAGTCCAGTTAGTGGCTAGATACCAGAACTGCCTGGTTTTCATTGCCCACCCCAAGTCATCCTTGTCAAGGGGGAAGGCTATTCCTCCCTTCTCTTTTCTCCCCTTACCTCCTCCTCATCTGCTCCAAGCTTGACAGGGACAGGTCAGTCAGTTCGTCACTGCTAATCTTTGGACACTTTTAGTGTCACTCTAATGACAGCACACCTCTCTGCCCAGTTGCCCAGCCACCGCAATAAAAGCCTCTTAAGTCCAACAGCCCCTCTGAGCAAAGTGACTTGCCCGCTGCCGGGGCCTTTCCTTCCCCCTGGAAATGGCATCAGGCTGATTAGCCCTGCCAAGACAAGAATCTGACGTGAAACCTTCCACTTTTAGATGCATTAAAGCCCTTTGTGGGAAGCACTTGGAAGTGCACTGCTTGCCCCCTTCTCCTGCCCTCCCACCCCTCCTTGCTCCTACCCTTCCCCTCCACTCTGGGCACCAAACAGCTCAGGGGGTGCTCTCAGGAGCTCTAAGGGTGGTTCAGCTCATTCCCCCACACCCCTGGTCCCTCTCTGATTTGTGGGTGTTGAGGACATATTTCCACTCTGTTAGACCATTAGGGTTCTGCTGTGCATCAGGATGGCTTTGCCATATGACCCAGGCTTAACCATGGCTTGCCATAAAGGTGACCCAGGTCGGTTCCCAGCAGGTCTATCCAAATTGGTAAATTCAAGGATGCTCCAGTCAGCACTTCGGTGTAGCTGCCCTGTTTTACAGGGTAAGAGGGTCAGATGGTGTAAAATCATCCATTTCTTGCCCATTGGCCTTGGGAGCAGGAACTGGGAATGTTTAACTTTAATAGAGAGACAGCTTTTGTGGCTGCCAGTCCCGAACCAGATCTTCTTGCCACCCCTGTTCACAAGGAAAGTGGAATCAGATGGCAACCAGGGGGCATCACAAGGCAATGCTTTTCCAAGCCCCTCTCTTCACTGAGTTTTGGCTGTTTCAGTGCTTAGTTTTCACCCTTGTCACCAGCAATACGTGTGAGGGGGCAGCACCCTCTTGGATGGGATGTGAACCACACAGCACGGTCTCTGTCTTTGGGGTGGAAGTCTAGGGCTTCCAGCCACTTGTCTCAGCCCCGCTCTACCCTGGGCCCTCCACTCCCTCCTCAAGGGAGCCAGCATGTCATTTCCCACCCCAAGTGGCTGCAGAGCTATGCTGTGCACTGGTAAAGAGCTGATGAATGAAGTGTGCAATAATATTAATAATATATAAGCTTGTCTGTTGGTTTAGAGGATTTTGTTCTGCTGCAGGGCTCATCAAGGCATCCGTCGGGACCTGTTGCATTCGAAGGCAGCATCACAACCCTAAACCATTAAGCTATGTCTGTAGCAGTGTACAACACATTCACTTGCTTCAGATATTGTGTGTTGGTACAGCCCCTGAACCCCAGTTCTCATCATCACGGGATGCAGGAAGGCAGCGTGATCTCTGGCATGACTCAACTGCCACGGTCTAGTTGACAGGGTGGTGTCAGGGCAACGGTTGGACTCGATGATCCCAGAGAGCTCTTCCAACCTGGTTGATTCTGTGACTCTGTGATTCTGTGAATAGCAGCACAGCTCTCACAGTGTTTCCCCTCGTTTCACCAAATTTGGGTTCGCAAGGTAAGAGGTTGATAGCTCAGTATGGTTCTGTTCAGATCAGCAATTCAGTTGCCTTCAGACAAGTGCACCCTGGGGAAGGTGAGATGCGTTATTCCCATGCCCTGGCGCGTGTCCCAGGCAGTGCAGGGATGAAGTCAGCGGGCTGTCGGGGCAGATGGGTGTGCTGAGAGTTGTAGGCAGCCAGCGTGAGCTGGAGCGTGGATGAACCAGAACCAAGAGGCGGTAAGTCACCAGGAGTCAGGAAGGGCACAGTGGGAAGCTGGGATTGCGTGATGCAGCCCCAGCCGTTTCAGGGTTTGTGACTAACTGTGCCACTCACTCACTTGACTTTATGCAAGGCCTTAGGTATGTCTCGGGCTCTCCCATTAGAAAGCAAATACACCAATCCTCCTGAGCTACTGGGGCTATGACTGTATCAGAAATCAAGCAGGGGTAGGGAAGGTGCTCAGACCCTGGAGTCCAATCGCTGTTAAATTATTAGTGCAGTCCCTGGGCACCAGTGGACCAGCCCAATTAGCTGCCTCCCAAATGATTCACAACGATGATCCTGCAATCACCATGGGCCAAGAGGCCATTCCTAATAGGCCATTAGATATGACCACTGTGTTGAGGAGTGTAAGAGATTTCAAGAAAGATGTTGAGGTGTTGGAGCGAGTCCAGAGGAGGGCGACCAAGCTGGTGAAGGGTCTGGAGGGTCTGACCTACGAGGAATGGCTGAGGGAGCTGGGGGTGTTTAACCTGGAGAAGAGGAGGCTCAGAGGTGACCTTAGTGCAGTCTACAACTACCTGAAGGAAGGTTGTAGTGAAGTGGGAGTAGGCCTCTTCTCCCAGGCAACCAGCGATAGGACAAGAGGACACAGCCTCAAGCTTCACCAGGGGAGGTTCAGGTTGGACATTAGGAAGAATTTCTTTTCAGAAAGGGTGATTAGACATTGGAATGGGCTGCCCAGGGAGGTGGTGGAGTCACCATCTCTGGATGTGTTTAAGAAAAGCCTGGACATGGCACTTAGTGCCCTGGTCTAGTTGACAGGGTGGTGTCAGGGCAACGGTTGGACTCGATGATCCCAGAGGTCTCTTCCAACCTGGTTGGTTGATTCTGTGATTTGCATGAGGCAAATATGGCCATTCCATACCATGTGGCCTCTGTACCACAGGCTGGTCTCAAGCATGTCTAGTTTACTAATAGAGATGTATCCTGGGAAGCTAAAATCTATCTTTTTGACCTACCATGGAAGAATGAAGAACCAACACCTCCAAGGCACTTTGACACCTAACTCCCAGCCCTCTGAGGATGACTTGGCTTAAGGGATGTCAGCTGAAGGAACAAAGCAGGGCAGACCCTTGTACAGACTGGAAGAGTCTTTTTTGTATCTTTTGCTTGTGGTCCAAAAAGATACTGGAAAATCCAGCCCCCAAAGCTCTGTGAGATCCATCAGAGCCAGGCAGGAGACACACAGCCACCAAATGTTCAACAAGCAGGACACTGGTGAGAGGATCATAATGATGCTCACCCGTTTTGCAGGTCTGAATTGCCCTTCCTTCACTGTATGAGCCCTTTTCTGAAGGTGGATCTAACCTTCCTTTGAAGCAGGGAAGACAAAAACCAGTATTGACTAGGAGAGGGTTGTCCTGCAATATAAATCAGAGAAAAGAAGAGTTCAACTTGTCAAAGACAGCCGGAAGGTGGGGATACTTCCCAGGGGAAAGAGGTTTAAAAAGCCAGGTGGGTGGTGGACTCACCCAGTAGCGTCAGCCATCAGAAAATGAGTGATCTTCTCTAATTTCAGCTCAACTAGTTGACAAAAAGACACCAGCAGTGAAGGCAAGATTCTTCCTACCTACTTTAGGAGAAGCCCAAGGATCCCAGGCAAGGTGTTGTCCTTAGAAACCAAGAGAGGCCAAGCTGCAATTCAAGCTGTGCGGAAGCCTGCTTGGGCATCTCCAGCTGTAGCTATGTAGCAGATGTTCTCAAGAAACATTTCATGCTTGGGAAGCATTGCTTGTTGCTGCAGGAGAAAAAGACCAATGACGATTTCTCAGTGACAAATGCCATGGAATCACCATTTCCTAAACTGAAAATCAAGATGTCCAAGCAAAATCAAGAGGAAATTAAGAGGAATCCTTCTGAGTGCTGAATAGATGCCCTTCCTCCTTTCCACATTTTGAGCAGCCAAGTGGGAAGAGTCGTCTTCTTCCTAGTTGCCATCATCCTCTTCTTGACAGGGAAGGAAGGCACAGGGAGGAGAATAGATCAGCACTGTCTCTGTTGGAATGGGGTCCCACACCAGAGCCAGGACACTCCACTTCGTGAGGCTGCAGAAACCCCAGGAGCCATAAAGAGGATGAAGAAGCAGAGCTGATGGAAGATGGACTGACCTGAGAGCTAAGGGACACTCCTGGCTTGGGGGTCACAGTGGCCAGACAAGGCCAGGTGAATGAAAGCACGAGAGCTCTTGTTATACCAGTGGATGAAAATCCATGAGCCCCAGAAAGCACCCTGGCTGCCCCACACATGCGTGTCTGCATCTCACATCCCTGTATGAGCTCCCAGCAGTACATCTGGGAAATGGCCGCATTTCCTTGGATCCTGCCTCCTTCCGTGGCTCTTTCTGCATGGTGCGTCTCAAGTGCAGTCAATTAGAGCCATGGATCAATTAAGCATTAACAAGCAAGGAAGATAAATTACTTAAATGGACAATCCCTGAGTCCGGAAGGAAAAATTCTCTGGTGTTGATTCATGAGGATTCTCCTCTTTTTCAGGCCTGCCGAGATGCTCCTTCAGCTCTCAGCACGAGGCCTCGCACAGGTATGAGGTGCCAAGCAGTCTGCAGACGGGCTACTTTTCCCTTCAGATGTTTCACTTGGATTGCACGGGGAAACACATTCACATCACAGAATCATAGAATCAACCAGGTTGGAAGAGACCTCTGGGATCATCGAGTCCAACCATTGCCCTGACACCACCACGTCTACTAGACCATGGCACTAAGTGCCATGTCCAGTCTTTTCTTAAACACATCCAGAGATGGTGACTCCACCACCTCCCTGGGCAGCCCCTTCCAATGGCTAATGACCCTTGCTGAGAAGAAATGCTTCCTAATGTCCAACCTGAACCTCCCCTGGCCAAGCTTGAGGCTGTGTCCTCTTGTCCTATCGCTAGTTGCCTGGGAGAAGAGACCAACTCCCACTCCACTACAACCTCTTTTCAGGTAGTTGTAGACTGCACTAAGGTCACCTCTGAGCCTCCTCTTCTCCAGGTTAAACACCCCCAGCTCCCTCAGCCATTCCTCGTAGGTCAGACCCTCCAGACCCTTCACCAGCTTGGTCGCCCTCCTCTGGACTCGCTCCAGCACCTCAACACAGGGCTTAGTTCCTTCTCCCTTCTCCCCTCCTTCATCCTCCCCAACACATGCCCAGCAGCTTTTTGGTTTGGGAAAAGCTTTGCAAAACGAAAAGAAGCCAAACTCATTCCTGCTTTTCCTACCCCAGAAGGCAAGTTTTTGAGGACGTGCATCTCTTGACAATGAAAGCCCAGATGAAGCAGTACGTGTGTCCTTGTGTGTATTTGCATGTGGATATTACCAGTCCTGACCTAGCTGGGGTGAGTCTGTTTGCACATTTGGATTTGCCCTTCCCTAATAGCTGGAAGATTGAGTGGGGAAAGTCTGGTGAAGGGCATAAAGGGAAAGATATCTCCCTCGGGAACTCCACTGTGGCACAAATCTGCTTAGCTGTTTTTTTCCCACATCATGGCTCCCAGACTATCTCTTTCTATTCAGTTGTGGGGCACTCAATCACTCCTCCATACCTGTGCAGACACAGAGCTCCAAGCTCAAGGCAGAATGGGAACACCACCTCCTGAATCCTTGTGGGGACAAATTTTATAGCTCTTGTGAACCCATAACTAAGTTGCATCACTTTCAACAAGGCTTTTTAGACATTGGAAGGGGCTGCCCAGGGAGGTGGTGGAGTCACCATCTCTGGACGTGTTTAAGAAAAGACTGGACAGGGCACTTAGTGCCATGGTCTAGTTGACATGGTGGTTTCAGGGCAATAGTTGGACTCGATGATCCCTGAGGTCTCTTCCAACCTGGTTAATTCTGTGATTCTGTGAAGGTGTCCTTGTCAGGGACCCTGTTGGGTGTCTGGTATCACCCACTCCTGAGTTGGAGCAGTGTCAGATCATATTTTTCTATGGAAAGTCCCAGATTTGGTCCCAAATTTTTTCCCAAGATACATGGAATGTCAAAGGTCCCTGGTGTTTGATATTTTATTGTTTTATTTATCGCATTTGGCTCCACATCTCCCTTGTTTAGGGGTGCCTGGTCACAAACAACCTGCAGCCTGGACAGGCGACACGATGCAATGCAATAAAAGAAAAATCCTGCCCTTCTCATGCCATGAGTCTATGCCTGCTTCATCCCTGCTTTTCCATTCCTTTAAACCACCACAAACCCTGCTTATACCAGCCATGCACATGAAGAAACTCTTCCTTCCCCTCCACGCTCCTCCTCCTCTCTCTCCCCCTCCGGCTGCTTGAGAAATTCAAACCTTCTTCCTATTAGGAAGAAAAAAGGGTGTGCTACCAGGTTGAAAGGGAAAGCCGAGGAATGGGTTAAAGGGGTTTAAATTGGAGTTTTATGGATATTTCTCTCTCTCTTTTGTGAGCACATTAAACTTTTCTTTTGTTAAAAACCAAGAGGACAGGAATGGGGAAGGAGAGGAGAGAAGGGAAAGAGAAGGTGGGGGGAAAAAAAAAAGCCCTCAGATATTCATGTGTGACACAGCTCAGGGAGGTGAGACGTACGGCTGATTTGCTTAATGCTGACAGGTCTTTCTTCTTATTGGAAAGAAAACACAGCGGGGATCCTAAAATGTGCCGTGTAAAGGTCCATGGCAGGAGCATTTCCAATCTTCCGTGGTGACGCTGCGGGCCAGGTATTCACACAGGCACATCAGGGGAAAATAACACAAGAAGTTCTTCAGCAGACTCCCATTAACCCGCTGCCTATGGTAATGTGGAGCCTCAAGCCACTCCGAAGTTGTCGCCGCTCCCACGCTAGCTGGCACAGGGACGTGTGTGTTGGTGTGTGTGCATCAGTGTGCATGCCATCCTGCCCAAGAGGGGCAGATAAAAGAGAGAACGGGGGAGAAAAAAGGGAGAAAGAGGAGTGCCAAAGCAAGATGAGAGGGGAGGATGGAGAGATAGTAAAGACAAAGAGAGAGGGAGGGAATCTGAAAGGGGAGAGACAATGTGGAGGTGAGAGTTAGGGTGGAGGATGTTTCCCATGCGGTCCTGCTCACTGCTGGGCTCCCACATGGGACTCACAGAGAATCACAGAGTGGTTAGGGTTGGAAGGGGCCTCTGGAGATCATCTAGTTCAACCTCCTGACAAAGCAGGGTCACTCAGAGCACGTTGCACAGGGTCACGTCCAGGTGGGTTTTGAATATCTCCAGAGAAGGAGACTTCCCCCCCTCCCTGGGCAGCCTGTGCCAGTGCTCTGCCACCCTCAAAGGAAAGAAGTTTTCCCTCATATTTAGATGGAACTTCCCATGTTTCAGTTTGTGCCTGTTTCCCCTTGTCCTGTCACTGGGCACCACTGAGAAGAGTCTGGTCCCCTTCTCTTGACACCCACCCCTGAGGTATTTGTGAGCATTGATAAGATCCCCCCTCAGTCTTCTCTTTTCCAGGCTGAACAGACCCAGCTCTCTCAGCCTCTCCTCGTAAGAGAGATGCTCCAGCCCTCTGACCATCTCCGTACCCCTCCGCTGGACTCTCTCCAGTAGTTCCTTATCTTTCTTGAACTGGGGGGCCCAGAACTGCACACAGGTACTCCAGGTGTGGCCTCACCAGGGCAGTGTAGAGGGGGAGAAGAACCTCCCTCGACCTGCTGCCCACACTCTTCCTCACGCACCCCAGGACACCATTGGCCTTCCTGGCCCAAAGAGCACATTGTTGGCTCATGGTGAGCTTGTTGTCCACCAGAACGCCCAGGTCCTTCTCCTCAGAGCTGCTCTCCAGGTTAGCCCCCAGCCTGTACTGGTGCAGGGGGTTATTCCTCCCCAGGTGCAGGACCCTACACTTGCCTTTGTTGAACTTCATGAGGTTCCTCTCAGCCCAACTCTCCAGCCTGTCCAGGTCTCACTGAATGGCAGCACGGCCTTCTGGTGTATCAGTCACTCCTCCCAGTTTTGTGTCATAAAAGTTTCTTTTGTGCACTCCTGCAAGCTCATCCAAGGAGGTGTCTCCCAGAAGAGGATAAAGGAGCGGCTGGGCATTTGGGAGGACGAGATTGCTTGTGGGAGCCACCAGCCCATCTCTTTCCAGTGCCCTGGGTTGCTGTGACACCCTCCTGGGGAAAAAGCACCCTCCGGCCAGCCTGACTGTGCTGTCTGTCTCCTCCGATGAGTGGATGGCTTGTCCTGGGGGATTGCACGTTCGTCTTTCCTCGCGTCAGCTCAGCGGACAGCGGGACGTGTCGCGGCAACATCATGCACAACACACAAGCTGACACAGCTGATAACCCCTGATGCTAGGATGGCTGAGATGCTCTACAGATAAAGACAAGACTCAAGGGCAACCTCCCAGCTGCAGATGAGGCCATGATGATTGTTGGTATGTCATCTGCCCAAGGGGAACATCCTCCCCCCTTTCTCCTCTCTGTACCTGTTGGCACTACGTCTCACTTGAAACAAAAGCTGGGGCAGACCTTTATGGAAAGGCAGGAGAATAGATACATACCTGGCCATAACAGCAAAGTCACGAGCAGAGGCTGATGAGCAGGGGTAGTGAAGGAGGTAAAGAAGAGATTTAGAAGCAGGATGGATACGTGCAGAGAACAAGAGTCAGGGAGCTCCAGGATTAAGCCAAAGCTTAATTTTTTTGTCTTTTTCAGACAGCTCTTCCCTAATCACCATTACCTGTCCCACCTCTTGTGCAGTCACATGCAAAACGAAGGAGCAGTGTTTCATTCCTACTCCCCAGCAGCTCCTGCCTACAGGGTCCAGGATCAATCAATCAATCAATCAATCAGGTTGGAAGAGCCCTCTGGGCTCATCGAGTCCAACCATTGCCCTGACACCACCATGTCAACTAGACCATGGCACCAAGTGCCATGTCCAGTCTTTTCTTAAACACATCCAGGCCTTTGGCCAGGTGGCATTCAGATGCCATGAGCAAAGGATCCATGAAAGACCCAGGGAGCAGGTGCATGGCATGGCCTTGAATTAGCAGTTGAGTCTCTTTTGGGAGGGTCAGTACAGACCAGAACAAGCAAGAGGTGCCATGTTACAACTGGAAGATGTACCAGCAAAGGAGTGCTGTGGTGAATCTCATATTTGACCTCACATTGTCTCATATGTTGGGGAGATGAGACAGATGGAGCAGAAAAGTCAAGAATATCCGTTCTCACTTTAAGAGACAGCCTTGGACAGTGCTCTTTCTGGATGTCACTGTGCAGTTGCAACAACTGATGAAGCCCCTTGTTTTACAAGCACTTTTTCTTCCCAGCCCATCTTGCTCCCAGGATTGGGCCACATCTACCCAGGGCGCACACAGCTGCAATTAGCAAATGTAACCAGCTGCTGCCAGATGCAGCTGGATGTGCTGCTCCTCTCCCCATTCTGCTGTACTGAAGCAGCAGTTTTTCCAGCAGAACCAAGTGGGGAACCTTGTGGTCCACAGGTTAGTTACTATTTCTTTCTGTGAGAAGATTTCATACCAGGTTGGTGTCCATCTGAGAGCTAGACATGTGGTCAGGGGAGGCTTGAACACTTTTATGTCCCACCTTGGTTTCTCTTTCTGACACTAACTCACTTCTCCATGCCTTAGTTTCCCATACCTCTAAAATGGGGGTTATGGTGTTGACCTCCTTCATCCAGTGCTGGGAGATCAGATGATGAGAAGGCTTGATAGTGGTTCCTGCTTGATGGCAGTTCCTGCTTGATGGCTATGCAGATGGCTAGCTGGTGAGTTTTCAGCATTCAGACACCTGGCCACATGGCCTTTCCCAGATGTTTGCTTAATGCTTCCCAGGTTATTGGTGTCAGTCGTTTAATCCTTCAAAAACCAGGCAATGGTCCAACAGCAGAGCCCTGCCTCTCTGAGAATGTCCTGCAAGAAGCATCAAAAGTCCATGTTTACCATCAGCTCTGGTCCACGGTAGCCATGGTCCTTATCATTGTCAGTTTCTCTTGTCTTCTGCACATGGAGATGTCCTAAACCAGCAGTTTTAGTCAGCTGATGTTCCTTGTGCTGCTCACAGAGATGTTCCCCATCCCAACATTCCCATCCCAGCCTGCCTTGGGACCACTGTGTAAAGCAGCCCCATTCCAGAAGACAAACTATTCTTCTCCAAGACATGCAAGTCACCTCCCAAGGACTTTAAGGCATCACCACTCCAAACTCCACCTTGAAAATACCTCTCTGTAGTCATCCACCAACTGGCATGGAGGCTGGAAATCAGAAAAAGCACCTTGCCATCACTCGACTACCATGATGTAGTGCTGCATGGTGGGGAGACGGCCACTCTAGTGACCCTGCTCTCAGGACTAGGCCACAATAGAGGTGAGAGGGAAGACAATGTTTCCAACAGAGGACACTGAGATGGCCAAGGCCAGAGCACAGGACATAAGATGAGGGGCCAAGAGACGGGTTTGTTCACCAGGAGAAGAGTAGGCAAAGGGGAGATTATACTGCTGTCTGCCTCTACTTGATAGCAGAGTGTAGGGAAGACAGAGGCAGACTCATCTCAGAGGTGCATGATGGGAGGACAAAAGGCAACAGGGACAAGCTGGAACTTGGGAAATCCTGACTGATAAAAGGAATTTTTTGCCATGAGGGTGCTCAAACCCTGAAACAGGGATCCAAAATAGCTGTGGGGTCTCTTTCTTTGGAAAGAGTTTAAACTCAACTAAGCAAGGTTATGACTTATTTTGGCCCTGCTTGGGGTGAGCAGTTGGACTGGGTGACCTGCAGAGGACCTCTCTGACCCAAGTCATTCTATAACTGTATGACATCACCCTGCATGCAGCCAAGGGATGAACCCCACAAAAATAATGTGTGAGGGTCACTCATGGACGTCCACTTTGTGCCCACCAGCAGAAAATAATGTTGACCCTTTTCTGGATCTTACATCTCTGTGCTTTCTAAAATTCACCTTTCCTTCTTGGACCACTGCTGATTTCTGCAGTCCGTGCCCATAACTTCACACCTGCCAACATTCCCCACGCAATGAGATATTTCTACAATCGATCCTGCAACCTTTCCTTCCTCCTGACCAGATTAGTGGGTGTGTCCCCACCATGCAGCCCGAGGCATGTCCTTGTCTGCATGGGAAGGATGGCTCTGGTGAGACCTCCAGAAGAAAGGGAAACCTCTGTCATTCTCTGACCAAATCAGGTATTTGAGAAAAGGCTCCTTGTCCTTCCCAGGATTTTATGCCAAGCTGTGATTCCCTCATGTTTACCTTTTTGGAAAGCCAAATTTTTCTTTAGAAGTGGGACAGTCATGGGCTTCCAAAACTCATTTTCTTCCTGACATCCTCCAAGACTACAGCTTCCTGATCCCAGTTTAGTCATGTGCCTGCCCCATCATTCCCCCCCAGCAGCAACTAGAGACATCAGCTCTCCCTCTTGAACAGAGATGATGTTAAAGGAGAAACAGTCAGGAAAAAACTTTCCTCCAAAGTTCTTTTGTGTTGGCAAATATTAGGTCCACTTACTCCCACAGAAGCTATTTCCATGGTGAATCTCGCCAGGCAGACATACAGGCAAGACAACAGGAGGGACAAGGGGTTTCTCCAGTTCATAATTAAATCCTAGAGCAGCCTTAGAGGTGTGATTCTCCCTGGGCTGCCCATACCTTGTCTCCCTGCAGGGCTTGGATGGAGGGGATGCAGCCCACCAGTTCTTACTGGCATTTTACCATTCTTCCCTGTTTCATGGCATGAAGACTGGGAGGGAGCAGGCGACTTTGCCGAGCACCCTGGTCCCCATGACTCCCTGGGAATCCCTCCCCTCAACCTCCCTTCCCTTACCCAGAGGTACCAATGGGCACAAGACTGGCTGAGGAGAAGTACTTGGTTCCTCTGCTTTGCTCTCCTGCCTCCACCCTCCACCATCCCTGCTCCCACCTCACTGCAGAGGAATCAGGGAAACTCCCCATCTGCACAGACTCAGCTCTCTGGTTGCATCATCCCTTGGTCTCCCCCCCACTCTGTGACCCCCTCTTGTGCTACCACACTGGCAGTGAGCAGATGCTTCTGGGCAGCCCTATTTGTCCTGTGCAGAGGGAAGGGTAATGCCCCTCTCTACTCCCTCCTTCCTCATCCTCCCAGGAAAGCAGAGTTCTACTCCTCTCGCCTTCCCTTTTCTCTCCTCCCCTCTCCATCACGCCAGTTGTTTCATCCTTTGAGAACTCTCTGCCTCTCCCTATGGGACCCACTTTAAAAAACAAGGGGAGGGGGGGGTGAGGGGGAGACAGAAAGAAAACTCCATTGTCTTGTCAAAGGGAATAAGTGAAAAGTTGCAAGTGTCGCTCCGCAGGTTTTGGCTCCTGTGTGTTCTCCTTTCAAACCCTGCCAGCCTCAGGGGCTGTCATTTCGCCTTCATCTCAACGGATCGACCCGTGGTTTCCCACCGCTCCCCCTCCCCAGCATCACTGAGCGTGGAGCTGCCAGGCTTTTCACGGCCACCACCAGCTTGATCCTATTGACATGTCTCTTCTCTTTGCTTTGCTTTCAAAGGGGGGGCTTGGGGTCCCTTCCTTCCTCCCTTCCTTTTCCTTTCCTCCCCTCCCTCCCTTTCTTTTCCCCATTTTTCTTCTTCTCAGAGGTGTGCCGCCGAGGTGCCGCTGTGCAACGACTTGACAAGGCCACACGCGGCGGAGCTGGGGCCCAATTATAAACCCCTCTTTAACAGAGGCCTTCATTTAGAGAGTGAGATTGGAGCTGTCAGAATATTAACAAGCTCTTGCCGGTGGTGTGGCATCCAGCGGCAGCGCGGAGAGGCCACACGCCGGCATCAGGGAAGGTGTGCAGGGTGGAAGGGTGCATACACGAGACCACGGTGATGCCCTAGGCAAGAGGTTCCAGGGGTGGAGATGGTGGGGTGCAACTGGTGTGCCAGGCATGGTGTTGGCTAAACCGGCTTATCCCAGCCAGGATGGATGGATTTCTGGGGGCGGCCACCGCGGATGTGTCACCCTTCTTCCACCAAGCGTCACCCAGCCATGGGGAGGCAGCATGGTCTTTTGGTTGGAGCAGGCAAGAGCAATTCTGTCATCACCTCTGAAGGAGACCTAGGGACTTGTCCTCTGGGTGGCACAGGGTGCTGGGGAGTCACCCTCCCCCCCAATTTTCCTCATCCTTGCAGGAGGGAGGGGATTTTTCAAACAATCAATCAGCAACAAAGTGGTTGTGTGGTCTCCCATGACTGGCATTCATCCAGCATTGGAGTGGGTGATTACATGGATTGGCCCCAAAGCCAATTAAAGCCTCAAAGGGAAATCACACAAGAGGTGGGTCTGGAAAGATCTCCCCTGGAATGGCATACATGGGTGCCCAACTAGAGCACAGCCATGTTGGCAAACACGTGTGGCCAAAGGAGAGCACATACGTGCAACTGTCTCTCAACACACGCAAATACATGCATCCAAATGGCAGGCGTGCCCACAAGCACACTCAAGCCAGCACACACCTAAGCAGATACTCATGACCCTGCACGCACAACTACAGCCCTGACAAGCACATGCACACAGGTGTGTCTATGCATCTACACAGACACGGAAATGGCACTTAGTGCCATGGTCTAGTTGACATGATGGTGTCAGGGCAATGGTTGGACTTGATGATCCCAGAGGTCTCTTCCAGCCTGGTTGATTCTGTGATTCTGTGAAATCCAGAGAAGTGAGTATTCGTGTAGCCCCTGCCCAACGTGAGCAAACGGGCTCACACATACAAACACACATGCACACAGCATCACACGTAAGCTCATTTGCAAGCATGCACTGAGCCTTACAAAGGGTCTCAAGTCACATCTGTCACCCACTGTCCACCTACAAGGTCCCTCCAGTCCTTCGTGCATTGCTAAGACACCTATGGGGTGCAAGGGCTGCAGGGATGAAGGGGGTTATCTGCTGAGACCCACACAAGTTATTTACTTGAACCTTTTCCTGAGGGCCTCCACCCAATGATTAATCCCATCCCCTGGGAGAAGGAGGTGTCTGTGGAGAAGAGGTGCTGTGGGGAGGAGATGCAGAACCCCACCACTGAATTCAGGTATCTAGAAGGCAGTCGGAAGATGGTACACAGGAAAACTGGCACACAGGGAGGTAGAAGGTGCCTGTGTCTGTGTGTGCATGTGTTGGCTGGACTCCAAACCACCCCATTGGTGGTCACAGGCCTGTATTCTCCTTCCATAAACAGCCCAAGGCATCCTACATTATCAGACGTGAAGACACTGGTCCTTGTCACACAGCCCTATCCTGGCCCGTGCTGAGCTCTCTGTTCCCTATGACTACTGGGGCCTTTTCCACAGAGCTGCTCTCTAGCCATTCAGTTTGGTCACGTTTTGGCCATGGAAGATTTGGTTTCAGGGATGTAGCATTTCCAGATGGGCCCCACTAGCTCTATTCACCCATGTCTCCAGCTGTCAGCCCAGTCCTAGTCAAAGGCTACGTTGCAGCCAAGCAACTGGCCTTGCATGACTCTACTCACACTCCTATATTAGGCAGAGGATGGAGCCCTTGAAACTTCTGCACTGTCTGTAGATGGAAAAAAAAAGGAGACTTTATTTAAGTTGGGCTTCTCACAATAACCCTCCAAAGGAGAATCCAAAGGCTCATGGGTGATGCCACAGAATTCGCTCTGAAGACCAGGCCCTGGTAGGGTCAGAGAGTGCCTACAACACCAGCTGAGCATCTTCCTGTGCTCTGTGTAACACATCACACAAGTCAGGCTGTGCAAGACCTAGGTCTTGTTCACGACACCCAGTAGGGCCTCACAGCTGCTGGGGTCCTGCATTCATTGCTGTGTGTCTGCTGGATCCAACGAGTCCTTCCAACAACCCGTGCACTGGCTGTGTGTGTCACTGTGGCATCCCTCCTGGGGTATGCACTGTATCAGGGTCTGGGCTAGGTTTGGGGAGGTGCCAGGGGCTGTTCCCACCACAAATGACCCACTTCTGGCCAGTTTAATCCAGGAGATGCCAGTCCCTGTGCTCTTGCACCCACATCCACAGCTGCATGTGGTGATGCCGCTGCCATGTCAGCAGGGTCCCCTGTGCATATAACTACCCCTTTCTACCACACAGGGTGTATGCCAAGCCTGCCAAACATCTCCCCATGGTGCAGCTCCCATGCAGGGTCCCCATGGGATCCTGTGTCTGCAGTGCCCTGGGATCCAGAGCTACCTTGCAGGGTCGTGGTAACTGGTCACTGGTGAACCTTATTGAACACCCCGCCTGGGCAGAGGCCCTTGCTCCACCTCCCTACATTGGAGCTTTCCCTCCTTCTACCTCTCAACACACACAAGACCTCCTGAGGTCCCTTCCAACCTGAATTATCCCATGATCCATGTTTTCCTTCCCTGCCTTAGGGCTTAAGAACATCTCTCAAAGCAGGTGCTGAAAAAACTGCATGCAACCTCTTCCCAAGTCATTTGGGGCAGGAGACAGGGAAAGAATGGGGATGGGGAGACACAACACACAGATGCTGCCCCATGTACAACAGCTGTTCTGGTGCAAGGGGTGCCCTTTGCTAGAGGACACAAGCACTGGCCTGTGTGAATCAGCTGCCAAGAGGGTAGAGGTGCCCACCCCAGTTGGCTTTGGCTTGACTCCAGGTTTGGGACCAGCTTCACAAGTGGGAGGATCCCTCTCTGGGCATCATCATGCTCCTGGACACATCTGCGCCTGTCACGCCAGCCCAGGCAGTCTCTTTCCCTCTGCCAGCTCATTGCACTCCCAATCCCTTAATTTAGGACCTAGCAGGGTCCCATAGACCTCTCTCTTGGGCTTGAACCTCCACGTTCCTCTTTCTAGCCTCCCCCTCACCTCCTCCTCCCTCTGCACTGTATCTCTGCAGAAAAAGGACCGAAACTCACGCAAGATCTCTACTAGCAATGGTCAGAGCTCCAACCCACCCAAGAGCCCCAACAGCAACAGCCAGAGTGGAAAGACTTTCAATACCTTTGCTAATAACAAACGTGCCTAAAATGAACGTGAAATTCTCCTCAGCTGTTGGGAAGCGTTTCCCTGCTGGGAGATTATCAGGCACCATTACTCTGGTCCACGGCCATCATCTGGTCTCACAGGCTTTGTTTCCATGAGGACATCCAATGCATTATTCTGGGGAGAGTTTGTTGCATTCTTGGATGGGCAGAGCCTCTGGGTGGGAAGTTGAGCTGCTGGAGGCTGGAGGGTTTAATACTTCTCATCTTTGCATTGCGTATGGAAAATCATAGAATCACAGAATCAACCAGGTTGGAAGAGCCCTCTGGGATCAGCGAGTCCAATCGTTGCCCTGACACCACCATGTCAACTAGACCATGGCACTAAGTGCCATGTCCAGGCTTTTCTTAAACCCCTCCAGAGATGGTGACTCCACCACCTCCCTGGAAAGCCCATCATTCTGCAGCCTGGGGATGGACAGCTTCCACAGAGACGTGTGCTCCTCTGTGAGTCCTTACTCAGCTTGCAACAGCTGCTGCAAGAGCTGTGAGGGACCCACATCATCCCTTGCAATGGAGTAGCTCCCGTGGTAGAATGGAATGGAATGGAATGAATATTAGAATAGGAAGGGAAGGGAAGGGAAGGGAAGAGAAGAGAAGAGAAGAGAAGAGAAGAGAAGAGAAGAGAAGAGAAGAGAAGAGAAGAGAGAGAAGAGAAGAGAAGAGAAGAGAAGAGAAGAGAAGAGAAGAAAAGAAAAGAAAAGAAAAGAAAAGAAAAGAAAAGAAAAGAAAAGAAAAGAAAAGAAAAGAAAAGAAAAGAAAAGAAAAGAAAAGAAAAGAAAAGAAAAGAAAAAAAGAAAAGAGAAAAGCAAAGAAAATATGGTCCCATGAGCAAGTGGGAAAGGCCTAAGAAGTACAAAAAGACAAAATTTTAGTGTATTTATGAATTCTCCTATTCATATGAGATAATAGCTGATAATATTAGCAAAAAAAAAAAGATACAGAAAGGATGTTGTCTCCTGCACTATAAACCTGTATGAGCAGTCTCTCCAGAAGCTATTTCTTCTACTCCACAACTTTGTCCCTGTTAAACTCAGCCAGGCTCTTCCACAAGCACATCTGGATTCTCCACTGGGAGCACTCAGTTTCTCTGCCTGACTCCAATGATCCGCTTCACCTCGTCTGATAGATTTCACGAGAAAATTAATCAGAGGTGAGCACCTACCACACAGCCATGTTTCCCACTCCAAAGCCCTCCTGAGCTGCCCAGGAGCATGCAGCATCCTCCACCACTGCAATGACATGGTGTGTGACTCCAGGTCATGAAAACCCCTGAGGATGCGCCGTGTTGGGCACAGGCACCAAACAATGCCCTAAATCTATGGGGCAGCCCCATCCCCATGCTGCCAGCACATTTCGAGTTCTGCATGGGGGCTGAAAGCCAGCCTCCAGCTGGGCTAATGGCATTCAGCAATTGGCTGCCAACGTGAGAGACAGCAAGGAAGCAGGAAAAGGCACTTATCTACACGTCAGAGATGGATTCACCCCACCAGTTCCTGCAGGGATACCAGTCACAGAATCACAGAATCACAGAATCAATCAGGTTGGAAGAGACCTCTGGGATCATCGAGTCCAACCGTTGCCCTGACGAATGGCAATGTCCTCTCCATGCATGCTGGGAAACAGATTTTCCCCCTAAAGGACTGCAAACTCCTTGGTGCATACAGGTGTTCCACGAGTCACTTCTGAGGGAAAGCAGAGCTGGTGTGTATCTGCTGCCCAAATCTGGTCTCTGGGCAAGGAAGGAGGTTGCAAACTGACAGGTGACTCGAGGTCTTGGTGTGAGTTAGTTGTGCAAAAGTCTCCATTGGAGACCCCTGGGTAGATGGTCCTCTGGATATCCCAGGGTGACAGTGTCTGCAACAGCAAGTCTACACCCAGGGACTCATCACTCGCAGCAGAGAATCAGAAAGGTCTGACTCCCAGGAGGGCTGGAGAAGAAAGGGAGATCAGACCTAAGCAAAGGCAATCACAATGTCCACAATCACAAGGGGAGCAGACAGTAGGGACTGACTCGCGATAGAGTGGGAAGCAGGGTCCCCAAAATACCTGCACAGAGGGTCATGCACAGCTCTTAGGGCCAGACAGCCCTTCGTTGGTTTTTAATCCAATTTGGACCATGGTGCTGCTGTCATCAGTTCCCACCTTCTGAGCCCAGAAAAGGCTGCTGGTGGCTGGAGCAGGCATGGTGCTTGCCACACCTTCTAATGCTGCTTGGGGCCTTGGGACATTAAAATGTTAAGGGAGCAAAGTGTGATGCTGTGGTGTGTTACACGCTCCGTGTTGCTGCCCGGGAGCTTTGGGGGCTGCTGATGTAGCGTGACAACGGATTTCACCTACTGAGTCCAGCAACTTTGGGTCAGTAAAACTCCCTCTCAGAAAAAGACCAAGTCAGGAGACCAGAGGGAGTCCAGTCCTTCTCCTCACTCCCTTTTCTGGAGGTAAATCACCAGGGCTATCAAATCCAAGTGCCCTAATACCACCATTTGCTAACTAGTCAGAGAGAATTACAATGAGCCAAAGCTTCTGTCAGCATGATATGGAGGCCAGTGGCCATCGGTGGTGGGATCACCTGGGACAGGGCAGGCAGAGTGAGGGGATGCACCACATACACCTTCAAGGCAACATCTCTCCCCTGCCCATCCACACACTCCAGAGAAACAGGGAGGGGGAGAGAGACCTGCAGCCCCAGCCCCGCCAGCTCAGCACTTTTGTGCTTTTCTTGTCAAGGGAAAAAAAAAAAAAAAAAGAATAAAAAGCCCCTTTTTGTTTTGTTTCCTTTTTTTTTTTGTTTGCTAATTTATTGTTTTGTCCTGAGCTCGTGCTTCTTGAAATCCCTTGTTCTTGATGCTCATTAAAATATTTTCGGCGTGCGCGGGCTCAGTTAGTTGCTGCTACGCACTTTTTGTATTTATTTTTCTCTCCTCCTCAGACCCCCCCTCTACACAACCCCGCGGTCAAAACGTCCCTGTGTTTTCCATTCCCTTATTACCCAGAGAATCAAGGCTCCTTAGCAATTTGCGAGTCACTCCAAAGCAATCAATTATGCATCAAATGACTTTTTGATTCTTTACCTTGTGAGAGGAGAGATGGAAGAAGAGGCTGTCTTTTTATTCTTTTCCCCTCCTCTATATTATTATTCTTATTTTTATTACTATTCCCCTCTCTCTCTTCTTCTCTCTCTCTCCCTTTCTGTGCTCGAACAGGTCTGCCTGCTGGCATCAGGATTATGACATGATCAAATGGCTTGCTCTTAATTGGCAACAGCTCCAAGATGGAAAAAAGACACAAAGATTAAAAAGAAAAGGCCAGGGGAGCTGGAGCCCTTGTGTACGGCTCTAGCAGCTTGTTGTGGTGTCAGGTGAGGTGGGAGGACAGGGCTGAGCCGAAGGGGACCCAGTCACTTTGGTGTAAGGGTGAGTGGGCAGCTGGATGGGGATAGCCAGATGAGGACAGCCATGAGGACAATGGAGAAGGAGAGGGGTCACTCATGATGCTGCAGACAAGGAGGGTCTATGAGCAGAGCACTCTTCTCCCCATCCTGAAGCTGGCCCAGCTTCACCTGCATCCATGAGTTCAGAGAAAGCAAGTGACCTGGGGACAATGTGCCTACAGCAGCAATGCCAGGACATGTCCTCCAAAGTCAGCTGTGAGGGTCTTAGACATGGGAATAGGGTGCCCTGAGAGGTTGTGAAGTCTCCACCCTCAGAGACATACAGTTCCTGTCATCTACCTCCCCCAAGGCTCACCCACTGAACTTAGTGTGTTCTGTAGCCTGCATCCCCCAAAACCTCAACCCTGGCGTGTCAGCAAAGCCTTCCTATCTAACCTGCATATCTGACTCCCTGTCCCTACCAGCTGAGATCCCCCAGGGAGATTTCCTCTATCTCCAGGGGACAGGAGATGCCCTGGAAGGTGCAGAGGTCAAAGCCCATCAGGTTTTCCTGGGTATTAGCTCTTCTCCCCCTCCCTCACTTTAAAAGTTGCTGTGCCTCAGTGACGAGGACATCCAAGTACCCATTTCTAGGCGGGGCTTCAGTGCAAGAGTCACAGCAGGGAATAGACAGAAATGGGATCTAACACATCTCAAAGGGTTTCTCCAGCAAGGTGCACAGTCCTGGGCTGCCCAAGGTCTCAGGCAAGATGTATCAACACCCAGCTGTAAAGTCACGGAGGGAAAGCTGCCCACATCACAGCCACCAGCCCTGCTCTCTTCAGGCACCATCAGCAGGTGACAGTATTTTTTCTGCAGACCCTGAGATTGCAGATGGCCTGTGCATGTCCCTCACAAGCGAGTAGCAGGAACCATGTCCTTGACTCCTTTTCCTTTGCAGTTGTACCCCTGGATCTGGATGTCATAATCTGTGGCATCGGCCTGTGCCATGCTGAGTGCAGGCCTCGTGTCTTATCCTCTGAGTGTGAGACTCAGACTGGATTAAACCCACAACTGGATTAAAACAGATGCATAGGAAAATGTACAGCTTAGGGTGCCTAAAACAGCTGTCCGTCTTCTCTCCATCCTTGAGTTCCAACTCCAGCCTTACACTTTCCAGGTCCAGTTCACATGATAGAGGTGATGATACTGGGATTATGCATTTGCCAGGACATGCGAGCTGTTTACACTCCTATTAAAAAAAAAAATAAATAAAGGCCAAAAATCAACCAAACAAACAAAAACCAAAACCAAAGCAACAATAACAACGAAACCCCAAACAAATAAACAAAAATATACCCCAAAACTCAAACAGAAAAGCAGGTTGCGTTAACTTGTGTATGATGATTTTCCCATCACAACCCAAAAGGTGTTGAAATGTGATGTGCACTGAACTCGGGGTTTTCCTCAAGTGAGTAAATGTGATTTAAAAATACCCTTCTCCTCTCCTCTTGAAGATGAGGCTTATAGAAGAGACAAGCATCACCTAGCAGTTGAGCTCTCTGTTCTTTAGAAGTGTTAGCTGTACAACACATGAGACTGCAGCTTCTTACCAGCCCTTAAATGACCTGATGGGTATGACAAGTACTGTCCCCTCACCCCATGGCCCTGAACATCCCTGAGGGTGTCTCCCACAATAAGACCCTCCATTGTCCATCCATTTCTATGGCTCCTCAATAAAGATGCTAACAAGCCACAGGCAGGTGATGCCTCAGGCTCTGGATGTCCTTTGTAGAACACAAGAAGGATCTGACTTGGATATGCTGCCTCCATCAACAGCATCTCTTTCAGCAATGAAAGCCAAATGCAACCCGGGCTGAATTTGCAAGAGCTCAGCCAGCAGGGCAAGGGCAGTGGTTAGTCCCCTTGATGTGGCACTTAGGAGGACACTTCTGAAGTACTGCGTTCAGATTCAGGGCATTGGTACAAGAGACAAACTAGAGCAAGTCCAATGGGGGGCACCAAGATGGGTTGGGGAGTGGAGCGCATGAAGTACAGGGAGTGGCTGAGTGAGCTCAGCTTGCTCAACTGGAAAGGGGAAGGTGAAAAGAGGACCTAGTTGCAGCCTTCCCTACCCAACAGATGTTCGTAAAGAAGATAAAGCCAAACTCTTCTCAGAGGTGCACAGTAAAACAACAAGTGGAGACAATCACAAGCTGCAGTAAGGGAAAATTTTCACCCTGAGGGTAGTCAGACCCTGGGAGAGGGGCCCTGAGGCTGTGCAATCTCCATCCTCAACTAGACAAGATCCCGAGTAGCCTGATCTAACTTTGAGGTTGGTCATGCTTTGAGCAAGGGGTTGAACTAGAGATGGCAGCACTCCCTTCTAACCTAAATTATTCTGTGACTCTCTGATTTACCATTAGCTCAGCACATCCCACTCAGGCTACAGTCAAGCTCTATCCTGTTGTCCTAAAACAAGTCACTGGACAGCATTATATCCCTCTTTCCCACTTCATTTGGAGAAAAGGGGATTGTACATATTGCAAGAGAGCTGGGAAGTCTCCTTAGGAAATGGGTGGAATAATAGTAGAAGATCCAGATGTCAGGAAGCCTTCATCAGCTTACATCAAAAGGTCTTTGCAGGGAAGTAAATAGCAAGGGGAGAAGACACTCCTGCCACACCATGTTCAGAGGTAGTTCTGGCTGCTCGAAGACTGGGGGCACCATCGAGCTGGATTGTCCCTAGTCTTCAGCCATTTTGGCAAAGCACAGGGCTCACAGCAGCCAACCTGCATCCCCTGCACCACATCAGTAACTCCAGGATGACACAGGACTCAGGACAGAGCCAGCAGAGCATCCCTTGGCAGCCATAAATAGAAAGGAAGCAGCAGGCTCAAGGGATCACAAGATACAGCTACTATCAACTTGACGTCTACAACACCCAGATGCTCTTGCTCAGGGACTACAGGATCTGAAGAAGCAGGCCAAAGGGATTAGCTCACTGGTGAAATCTGTGGGTGATCAGGGTGGGGCTAGGTAAAGTGAAGGAGAAGTAAGGTGAGAGCAATAGCAAAATCCAGCATGCAAGCCAGCAGGTTCTTTACAAGGGACAACACTGTCCAGTCCAACACCAAAGGCCACACTGAGGACACGTTAAGGAGAACATGTCCATGGTTTTATGATAGTATCAGACAAGAGCATTTCAATATCCACTGAGATCTGCAATAGTTTCTGGCTGAGTGACTGATGATCTAACATATCACACACAGCCATTTCTTCCAAGGTGAAGATGCAATCAGGTCTCGGCTGAAAACAGGCAATGTGGAAAAGATCTGAGCACAGATCCCTTGACTGAGTGGATGAACGTGGTTCATCAGGGGAAGGCACAAAATCAGTGAAAAATTAGACATTTGAGAACAGCCTGTTAAGCGAAGTGAGACAAAGAGGAAAACAATGAGTGTCAACGGAGGGGTCCACACACAGATATGAATCCCCCAGGTGTAGAAGTCTATGGTGCAGACACCTCAGTTCATACCCACTCTATATGCTCTCCATGTAGCCAGTACAGAAACAAGCATTTTTAGGGATTCATCCCACCCAAAGGATATAGAATCACAGAATCACAGAATCAACCAAGTTGGAAGAGACCTCTGGGATCATCGAGTCCAACCGTTGCCCTAACACCACCATGGCAACTAGACCATGGCACTAAGTGCCATGTCCAGTCTTTTCTTCAACACCTCCAGAGATGGTGACTCCACCGCCTCCCTGGGCAGCCCCTTCCAATGTCTAATGACCCTTGCTGAGAAGAAATTCTTCCTAATGTCCAACCTGACCCTCCCCTGGCGAAGCTTGAAGCTGTGTCCTCTTGTCCTATCGCTGGTTGCCTGGGAGAAGAGGCCGACTCCCACTTCACTACATCTTAAACAGGTTAGACAAATCACTCCCTGCAGGAATCTCATTCTCTCAAGTGATGATGGATTTCAGGTATCTATCTCAGGTGGCAGTACCTCCATGCTGAATGCTGGGATGAGATTCATCTTGTCTATCTCTGATTGTCTATGATTTAGGGACTATACCTGGGCAAAACACCTTTAACTCTCTATTTAGTTAATGGAGAATTATATAACACAGCCAGTAGTCTGATGTACAACACTCCTCATCCTCAAATAGACACTGACCTTTGGTAAATGTGAAGGCACCCTAAACTTCACTCACCGCATTGATCATCTCTCCCCCAGCTATACAGGGACGTAGACCTCCTAGTTCATCTGCCCCATGGAAACGTAAAGTCAAGTAGAATGAATCCCACTCAAGAGACTGAGCCATCCCACCTGCCCAGCCACTGGACAAGCTTCACTCTTGCTCCTCAAGCATACAAGTCCAGAGATACACTGCCTAGCTGACTGGCAGTGCAACTCCACCAAGATACATCGGTGCTATCACATGCAGACAGCCAGATGTGTGTCTGAAATTTAGGGTAAATGAGAAGGGATCTAACTCCTACGGCCAGAGCTGGCATCTGGGAAGGGACATGAATTTCACTCACTGGCAGTGAAGGAGAATTCCTTGAAGAGCAGTTGGAGTTGAGTTATTCAGCAGGGTATCAGTGTCCCACCCAAGACATCTGGTGAAGCTGCAGTGCCCTCTCAACTAAAGAGCAGTCTTCAGAGCAGCCTGAGGTTGTGTTTAAGGTGGTATTAGAGCCTTTTCATTCAAGAACGTGGAAAAGGCAGGATCTCATCCATTGCTCTCCATGCACAGAGCAGTCATAAAGCATTTGACTTAGTGTCCCATCAGTATTGTTCATTAGAAACGAGTGGACCAAACCCAGGGATGGTAAAAGTAACCATTCCCATGTACAACAGGACCTGGGTGTGTTGCAGGCTGTACAGATTTCTTCAGTGGGAATATCACATTGGAAACAGAAGTTACTTGAAACTGGTATTCAGGAAAAAAAAAAATGAATTAGTGATTCCTGCAATTTCCCAGGAATTCCTTGGGCCATTGGGGTGAATGGCTGAGCCATGCAGAGAGCAGCTGTCCAAACACACATGGTGTGAGACTTTAACTAAGCATGAACAAGAAATGAGGGCTATGGGGAGAAGCACATACCACTGCCATCCATATGTCTCTAACTCCCTCCCCAGATCTCAGAGCATCAGCAATGATTAGTGCACAGGAAAAAAAAAGAGAGGATAAGTTGTCACTGCAGTGCAGCTGCAGAGAATCAAGACATAACACTGCAGAAGTCAAGCTCCTGCTACACAGAGTCCAGGGAAGGGATGCAGGGGAAATTGATTGTTTACTGAACTGCAAAATTTACCACCTCGGGCTGAGTAGTAAGAACTCTCCTGGGACAAATATTCCTTTTAGTCCGACAAATGCACTTGGAGCTTTCCAACGCTGCCTGAGTGAGTGTTTGACAAGTCCCAGGTAGATCACATCTCAGCTTTAAAGTTCTGGTTCTGACCACCGTGGGGAAGGTAAAAGAGAAGTTTAAATAAATTTGCAAGATTGGGGCATAAATCAAAACCATTTGGATGAAACCTCTGAAAAACTGAAGTCAAATATGTGAGAAGATTAGCACAAAGCAATAGATGCTCTCAGAGGACCTGCTCCAAATGCTGGTGGACAAGAGAAGAAACAGATGGATAGAAAATGAAATTTTGGCACCCCTCCATCCCACACAAAAGCTCCATTTGGAGAAAGCCACCAGAATATATGGAAAATCTGGTGCTTGCTGGTCAGTACTTCATCTTCACATTGACCCATGTTCAAACAGTCAGTGACATTAACCCGCTGATGCTTCATCTAAAGAGCAGAGGAAAATTGTAGTAATATCAAGGGAACCTGAAGACATTATCTACAGACTACAAAGGCAAGAGATGTTGTTACTACCCAGGGATTTTAGATGTGCTCACTTTGCATGGGTTCTTGTGAGGCTCTTGGGAGGACCAGACTCACCCTGTGTCACTGGCACAACAATTCTCGTGTGTGATGGCTACAGTGAAGCTAATCCACACAGAGTACTGGGGTGGCTGATTTCAAAGCTCTCCTCTGGGTTAATTTGTTATGCACATATCCAATTAGCTCACTGCCAATCACTTTCTAGTGGCAATTTAAAGTTATGGACTTACTTAGGCTGGTTTTGCAAGTGGCAAACTCAGAAAGCGTGTTACCTTCCTTCTTGGGCACCAAGGCATCTGAGATAGAGGAAGCTTTCTAGGATGTCCTTCCAAAAAGAAAGGAGCAGATTCTTGCTGACTGTGTGAAGCTTTTCTACATTGCAATGTGACTGTAGCTAGAAATGGAGTTGTGAGATACAGTGCAATCACACCATGGACTAGATTCTGGAGAGCTACAGAAGAATATTGTTTACAACAAGGCACACAACAAAGATCATCTAGCAGTTTATTAGCTAACTGGCCATGGACTGCAGATGGCCAGACCCTGCTGTGCTGGCTCTGCCCAAACTCAATTCTTTCCTGAAAAAACCTGTGATCTGAACAGTCCAGAAAAGACAAGGTAGGGCCATTCCACAAAGCCAAGGAGATTAAGTCTTCTGCATTATTCTGCACCTGCTCTAGACCTCTGGAGACCATACCTAGCATCTCAGCCACCCGACCATCCTTCCTCCCCCAAGCAGGTAGCAAAGTGCTTGGCTAACAACATTCCAGCCCTTGCCAACCTGTGCAAGTGAGAGAGACAAGCTGTCACCCAGCCCCATCATCCTGATGGACAGGAGCTTATATCCCACGCTGGACCCAGGAACCACCAATTCCAGCAGCTTATTCCAAAACAAAGTGTGCATTGAGAGGTTAGGTTTCAGTTTTTCCGGCTGTGAGGAGAGGAGGCTGCCAAATAAAATAACACTGACAGCTGCTCTGGGAGTCATGCACTGCTCAGTGACCTCAGCTCCTTTGCAGGGTGGCCTCCAAGCAGACATTGGCCAGCAGTGCCACCGAGCAGCAGGACAACCATTAGTGGCAGCCAGGCCCACATTTGGGGAGACAAAGCATGCAGCCTACCAGCTGTGAAACACATCACTTCCCTCCAGCACTATCCTTCCCCTCTTCTGCCCTCTCCATGATGTTCTCCCAAGAGTTACCGCTTCAGGATTGATTTTGGGGACCTTCGTGTCACAGTGATTTTCACCAAACTAAAGGCTCTTGGAAATGCAAACTGTTCAGAAGACAGGGGTGCAGAAAAGGGCTCTACAATATTTGGATCACAGACAGAAGCAGTCACCTTAAAGGGAATTTTCCTGATATCACACACAGACAAAGAGGAAACCCAATGCACTTTGCAGTTCCCTCTCTCATCCTCTTCTTCACGTGCTGAGCTACTGAGAGGTGTTGAAATTGTGCTTCTAGAGCACAAGTCTTATAAGGAGCGGCTGAGAGAACTGGGGTGGTTTAGTCTGGAGAAAAGGAGGCTGAGGGGAGACCTTCTCGCTCTCTACAGCTACCCGAAAGGAGGTTGTAGCGAGGTGGAGGTCAGTCTCTTCTCCTAAGTAACAAGTGATAGGATGAGAGGAAAAGGCCTCAAGTTGCACCAGGGGAGTTTTAGATTGGATATCAGGAAAAATTTCTTCATGGAAAGGGTTGTCAAGCACTGGCACAGGCTGCCCAGGGCAGTGGTGGAGTCACCGTCTCTGGAGGGATTTAAAAGATGTGTAGATGTGGTGCTGAGGGACATGGGTTAGTGGTGGACTTGGCAGTGCTGGGTTTACGGTTGGACTTGATGATCTTAAAGGTCCTTTCCAACAAAAACAATTCTACGAAATACCAGCCATACAATTCTTTCATGCATCTTGTTCCTGTCTCAAAATGAGCTCTCAGACTGATTGTTAATGGCGGACTCATTGCACAGAGATTGCCACCACAGGGGACAATTAAGGGGATCCATATTGGGGACTGCTTAGGAACCACACTGAGCCTTCACAGTTTTCAGGTCCAGTCATCAGATCGCAACAGTTTCAACCACAGTGGATTGATTCAAATCTACTAAAGCTCTGAGAAACACCGTACTCCAGCTGTCCAGCCCAAAGCCACTTTATGCTCAACAAGAGAAGATATTCTTACTGTTCCCATTGGACCTGCTGAGCATCCATGCCTTTTATCTCCAGCAACTCAATCCAGTTGTCCACACAGGTACCTTTGGAGATAACTTAAGGTATCCTGATTCGCCTTCAGTTGCCAGTCTGAAAGGGCTCAGGTGTCCCATGGATCTTTTGTGAAATCTCCCAATCCCATGCAGGCAACTTGCACGCTATTGGATACCTCAGATGTCATCATCTTTAGCCAGCCAGATGAAGACCCTAAGAAGTGGACTATTTCCAGAGAAGTTTATAAAAATTAACATTTGAAGACTACTTTGATTCTCCAGCTGGTTGAAGACCATGGCTACCCAATGTTCCAGCACTGTTTCATCCAGCAGCACACCACCTTGCTTTCTTCTCATGCTCTCTATCACGCAAGATTCCAATCACTCCTCACTGGACTTCTAAGCATTGTTTTAACCTACAAAATGTAATGATTTAGGCAATAGCTACAATGAGTTAGAGAAACACTCTCCAGATCCTGGTGCACTTCCTCCCGAGTTGAGGCACCCAAGTTAAAGGTCTCCAGCTTGGGGCTAGTTTGGTTTGGAGATGGGGAGTTCTCACTGGAGGTCTTTGATTCAAGCTTTTACTCTATTTCTCGATCCAAGACAGTTGACGTTTCATGAGTATTATGGCTGTGGTGTTTCAGAAGTTAGAAACTTCATGGATGTGGTTATCAGGAGAGACCCTGATGATATCAGTTATGTTCCTTACACTCCAACTTCCATAAACTTCTCAGGTGTCAGTTACCCTACAGAGGCAACTGTGATTGCAGCACAGACCCTTGTAGCCTATGACTCTGAATATGACTTTTTTCTTGAGTTTTTCTTGCAGCAATGTGTTGTGTGCGGTAGGTCCTTCCAGTTTTGCATGGTGAGAAGAGTAGTCCATGGACTAATGATGTTGTCTGAGCCATCTTCACCTTCCTCCCAGATTTCTGACTTTCTTGAATATGTGCTTTCCGGCACAAAAGGCAATTTACACTCTACAACAGCAAATTAAACAAGGCCAGGAAACTAGCAGGAGCCTCACTACCAGAGGCTCAGGCAAGAGATGTTGCATAAGCAGTCACAGCTCTGAGAAAGGGCAGGACACGCACCCAGGTGGTCATCTGGAAGCTCAACTCTTGCAACTGCACATACAATTGTAGCACTTGGATGCCCAGACTTCCTGGACAGAGGAAGTCCTTGGGTCATTCCTTATTCCACACATTTAGAGGAGATGGAGATGTCACCCTCTGCTTGGGTGAACCTTAACCCTATGAAGCCCAGATAAGGCTAGCTTGCCTGGTTTGCTGGCCATAAGTGCACCCCTCTCCTACCACCTCCTCCCTGTATGCCTTCTTGTTCTTTGCAAAGTGAAGAAGTGAACAGATGTTTGTCTGCTTTCCCACCTAGCTCCCCCACATCCCCCCTCTGGAGTGAGCTCACCTCCCCGGTGTGGGAAAGCCCTGGAGCAACCTCCTTTGCAACTCAGCAGACTCCGTGTCATCTCACCTGTCACACAAGCTGGTGACAAGGCAAGTAACAGCACACAACCCGCCAACCATCACCACAAGTCAACGGGGGAGAGGAAGAGGGGGTGGTGGGGGCAAGCAGATGTACCATGAGTTGCTCCCTGAAAGCATTTTTTTGCATCGGGAGGTGTGAAATGAAGCCTGCACCTCCCTCTCCTGGTGTAGGTACCATAGCAGCTGCCAATGGCTACAGGCTTACCACGTCAACCTTGCTGTTTCTGTGAGATGTCAAACATGCAGTGCTAAGCAATCATCTCTCGGGCCATCTGCCAAGGTGAACATGGCATGTGGATGTCAGATCAAACAACTTGACAGACTCTCATCCCCCTTCCTTCTTTTTTTTTTCCTTTTTGAAGAGACAGAGGGGAGGGGAGGGAGGAAACAATGCCGCATTAGTTCAGAAACTTCATCCATCACTACTGCTCTATGGCTATCAGAGCAGGAAGCTCATTTAAAACTGGGTTCTCTTCCATTCCCAACCAGGACAGAAATGGGACAGGGCAGTGACTTCTGCCCTCACAATACCAACAACTTTCTGTGGGATTAAAATGACCCTGTTGGCCCTAGAAATGCCACCAGTCATAGAGGGCATCTGCTGTTGGCCAGCATTGAGTCTCTGCTTGAAATGTATGTCTATTCTTGCCTAGCAAGAGGACTTTCAAGACACAGAAAATGAGAAAAGATTTTGACCTGAGAGCTGCCCTCTCCAGCAAGATAAGGTGATAAACACAAAAGGTAATAGGTGTTTGATATTGCTATGGGTTAAATATCCCAGTTCCTGCTCGCTGGGCTGCATACTGCATGGTGAAGCCTGGAGAAGAGGAAGCTCCGAGGTGACCTTATTGCAGTCTACAACTACCTGAAGGGAGGTTGTAGTGAAGTGGGAGTTGGCCTCTTCTCCCGGGCAACTAGCAATAGGACAAGAGGACACAGCTTCAAGCTTTGCCAGGGGAGGTTCAGGTTGGACATTAGGAAGCATTTCTTTTCAGAAAGGGTTATTAGACATTGGAATGGGCTGCCCAGGGAGGTGGTGGAGTCACCATCTCTGGATGTGTTTAAGAAAAGACTGGACACGGCACTTAGTGCCATGGTCTAGTTGACATGGTGGTGTCAGGGCAATGGTTGGACTCGATGATCCCAGAGGTCTCTTCCAACCTGATTGATTCTGTGATTCTGTGATTCTGTGTGGTGCTGAACAGGCTCAGCAGCACTGAGTGAGCCACTCTTCCCTCATGAAAAAGCAAAGTCTGGAGTGATGAGCAGGAAGGGCCTACATGGCCGCACTATGATATGTCCTTCAATAAAACATGTTGGGGAGAGATGTCTTCTTGTCCTCTCCTTCGCAGTCACTCACTGAAGACACACTAGAGACAGGAGGACCTGGGAGAAGTTTTTCTTTGCTTTTCTTGAAGGTTCCTTGCAAGGTTCGGGGCATCTCCAGACTTCCTGTGACATTCATCCAGCAGATACTTGAGCAAAAATGCCATGGTTTAGGGAATCCCAATGGACGGTTTGACATGAGAAGCCCACCATGTTCCAGCTGTAGAAGCCTTCAGCTTCACATCTGTATTGACTTCTAGGTCTTTAAGGACTCCGTATTGTTCTTGCCCAATGAAACTCGATGACATTTTCAGGTTGAAGTGCCTATTAAAACTTGGAGAATGGGAAGGAGGATCAGTAACAGCTGCCAGAAGAACAAGTTGCATCTTCAACTTAAGTGAAGAGTCTCTGCCAATGGCTGGAAGGATGATCTATGACCTTCCTCTTGACTTCTTACCATACTTCACACCTTCATAAGACACAGTCTTGAAGGAGAGAGAAAATTGATTTCTAGAAGAGCTGCTCAGGTGGCTGAGTCTGAAGAAGGGAAATCCTCCACCTGGTTTTACCTGCAGACCTGACTCATAGGACTGCAACAGGCAAGTCCCTTTTCCATAGTCCATGTGGAACCGCATTTAGTTGCAGCCCTTGAAGTTCTAACTATCAGTTCCCAGCCTCCCATCTTTTACCTTTTGTCTTCCTTCGTTTCTCCACCCTCTCCAAACACACACTTTACAATTCCTTCCTTCTGCCTGTGTGTTTCTGAGGTAAAATAAAGTCCTCCTCACTCTTTCCTGGAATTCCTTGGTTTGGGCATATCTGATCTGTGGTGTCCATCACATTCAGAATTTACAGTCCAGTTTCCTGTTTCTCCCACATCTCATTATACATCTACTATGCTCTAAGGATGGTCTTCTCCAAAGTCTGCCTAAACCCTACCTGTGGATCCTTCTGTACCAGAGCACCAAAACCAAAGTTAATTCCAATAAGGAAGTGGAGCAACTCTCAATTATCTGGGAAAAGTAGTGTCTTGTCATAACCCTTGTACAGCATTTAGTATGATACAGTTATGACCAGAATAATAACAATTCTAAACTCAATGTATTTCATAAGTGCTGGGCTGAAATTGTTGGCTGAGTCAGTAGGCAACATGAGAGAAAATTAGCAAAGCCTGAGGCTAAATAATAGCTAAAGGGTCAGCACGCTGGTATCTATGTTCTGTTGGCCAACACAATGAAATCGGTTGTCCATTGAATTTTTTTAAATGTCATAACTATGGAATTAGTACAGTTTCTACAGTCTCACTGGAAACTCTTCAACTCCAGATCTTCTTTAGGGGCAGTGATCAAACAAATATTAATCTCAATTAGTGCTAACTACGCTTCAAACTTGAACCAGAAACACCAACCACTGATACACATCCTTTCCAGAGCAGCCTGGTCTGGACTTTGGCAATATTGAGCGACCGTAGGTTTCTCTCCTGTGCATTCTCTCCATGCTGGGTTCTCCCCAGTATTCAACTCTGAGTTCATGGGTGGTATCCAGGCCTCTTGTTTGCCCTGATCAGGGACTCGCAGATTCTTTTACAAAATCTTTCCTGAAATGGGAAAAGCAGACACTGTCCTAGAAGGGAAGGACACTAGAGGAAGTTCATAGGGAAACTTCTTCCTTTTCTGGTTTTGCCTTTTGTTGTGAAACCTGCTGCCAGCCCATATAACTCACAATCCCAGCGAACAGTATGGATCTTGGAGGATATAATGGTCAAAGTAGACATTGGCTGGAAAAAGTGCAACTTCCCATGGCAAACGATGAAACACAGCCATTCATACCTCAGCTTTATTTGGTGCAGTAGCACACACTAGCCCTTAAATTTCACTTTAAAGGAAACTCACAAATGTAGCTCACCAGAAAAAAAAGATATCAATTAATTAGATGCATTTGGGATTTATCATTCACATCAGTTACAAGACGACTCACTGCTATGCAGAATCCAAGTGAGAAGCGAAATAAAGCTTGTCATGTTCAATCTGTGGGTAAGGATGAGGAAGAAATATAAAGATTTAAAACAGTCTCCAAAGGCTGAAAACTTAAATAAATAAATAAATAATGCTTTCCATATCTTTTAAAATGAATATATGCATATATATAATTTCTATATATATATATATGTTTACATAGAACAAAAGGAAGATTCACCTTCTTGATGGGGTAGTTAATCATTAGAACCTATTTCATAAAGCAGAGGAAGAACAGATCACCTATATCTATCTTCAAAACATACCCCAATGCTTTCTGAAATGTGTATACTAGTTCAAACTGTTTATGGATGCTGGGTTGTCAACCAAGTGATCTCATCAGTTTGCTTAACAGACCCATACTACCCTGAATATCTCTGGGCCAGGCGCTTCTCAGATGCCAGTCGTGATCATGTAACTCTGTTACATCAGCTGATGAACCAGTCAGAGGATTGGGACCCCTTTATGAGTGTGATAATTCAGTACGCCCAGCCAGATGTTTCATGGTTTCCAAACGCACACCCAAATCTTTGCAATCCCATCTGATGGTCAAGTTAGTCCATATATACCTGCTTCAGGTGTTCCTGTACCTTCTGCTGTTGCACAAGACCAGAAGCAAAGGAAAAGGCCAGTGGAGTGGACAGGCAATACGAATATTTCTAGGCTATAACAATTTAAAAAGTTTCTAAGGGAAGGAAGAAAGGCTGTAAGTCTCAAAAGGCAAATCATTCTTGATAAAGATGATGCTGAGTAGAAATCTCTCCAGCTGTTCAGCCACCACCGTGACCAACTGAGCACGGAGCTTCAGAGCAGAAACCTTAGCATGCCTTGCCTGGAGAACAGGGATCAACTGAAATGTCACCAGCCATGTGGTTTTTCAGGGATTTAGTTCAAAGTTAATCCCATGCAACTTTGAAAGACTTGCAATTCACTTACCTAGCATTGTGGGTATTTAACATCGAAGCATCACCTGCTCACGGAAAATCCTGGAGCAGTTCCTAAGATGGGATTGCATCCCCTTGTCAGGCAGTCTGATAAGCACCTATGCTGTGTGAATGGGGATGTGAGTCTGAATGTCTCCATCCCAAAACACAGCAATATGCTTCTTTGTAGTCATATCTAGTAGCAAGACAGTGAGGCTGAGTTTATTTTCTTTTCAGCCAGCTGGTTTCACAAAACCAGTTCTGGTGCTGTCTAACTGGAGAGGAAGGTGAAGTGCATGGATCTTGTCTTACAGAGGACGAAGGGATCAAACCCATGGTGGGATCATTCAGGAGCTTTGACAGACTAGACAGTTCAGATGACTGAAAGAGCGAAGGCAAGTCTCTTGTACCCAAGCATGCCACCCTGGGAATCCCAAACTCTCTTTCTGGTTGTGCCCTTGCTGTAAATCACTCGATCTGTCTGTGTTTTACCGCATCCTAAATTGGGGGAAGTGGCTTGAAGAGAAGGTTGGTGTTGCCTGTGTGATTGTCAAACTGGGAGGTGCAAAGAGACATCCTCTACACAGACAGCTACATGTTGATTCCAAAATACCCTGTCCTCCTAGACAGCAGAGGAGATACAATTCCTGCCCTTTTAAACTCAAACTCTGACAATTAACACTGAGAAGAATATTGGGCAGAGAGAAATGACAGAGGATATTTGAACCTGTTCAGTTCTGCAGTTCAGGCACTTCTCATTGTCACAAACTCTCTGCATGAATTTAAAGTTGCTTCCCATGCCTCAGGTCTTCCTTCGTATGTTAAAAAACTGCCTTATAGGGTACTTTCATCAGCTGTCTTCAAAAGGTAAAGATACCATAGTCAGGTCAAAATGGTTTTGTAGTAGGAAGGGAGAGGTTTCATGGCACAGAGCAAGTCTGCCTTTGGAGGACACACGGTAATGTCCCAGCTGACTTGTACCACTGAGCCATGGATGCTTGGAAGATGTTCTGACCCTCTCTACACAGAGAAGTGATGGCAGAGGTAGCTCTTGGGCAAAGACAGAAGATCAGCTGTTCCACAGCTGCTCCATCGGTTGCCCGTGGTCCATAACTCTGTGATCCATAATTCAAATTATGATGAACACTACACAGTCTGCCTCACTCCTAAAGAAAATATGTCTCCACAAGGAGTAACAGAGCCCATTTGAATCGAGCAACCACAGTCAAGAAGAATGCCAAAATATAGGTCTACCATGAGACCTTTGATGAAACATTTGCCCAGTGGTAGTCGTGATAAGAACAGACATTCCTCATACCTTATCCTAGGTATAATCTTGAGTGATGTCACACACAAATTTCCCCTGGACTCTGTGTCAGTGTCATGTTTTCCACTCCCCAAACTAATCTTTTGCCTGGCTACAGGGAATTCATACCCCAGCATTGAAAGACCCTTTGGAAGTAGCTCCATCCTGGCAGTAGCTGAAACAAGGCTTCCTCCTCTCCAAGTATGTCTGCCTGTCCATGCAGCTGGTAAAATCTACCTGCTGTTCTCCCCTCTGAAAAGTCCATCAGGGCAAGGATCTGTGCAGACCCCCATCCCTTATAAAAAGCAGGACTCTGATGAAACCTAGCAGCAGCCTAAGCAACGCTGTGGCCAAAGCATCAGAGGAGCATTGAGTCCAAGTGACTGACCATGTGCAGAGGCGCTCAGACAGCAAATGGAGACCTCCTGCTGTGAAGCACATGGCAACTACACTGTATGCATAAATCAAATCCCCCAGGGGTCAGGAGCCCCCAAACGTGGAAGGTGGATGCATAAGAAAGTGGAGAGGATGGGCTGAATGACAGTTACAGCCCCAGAAAGATGGTTGTGATTCCCAGACTCATCATGGTTGCATAAGGGTTACCAAGTCCTGGACAGATATCAGATATCTGCAAATATCTGGGACTGATCCCAAATGCTCAGGGCTCACCTCTGTGTTCTCAACGAGGTGAGAAGGTCAAGAATGACGGTAAGGTGGGAACTGTGGGGAGACCCTAAGGTGAACAGGAGTTGTAAGCCACTGTGGCATCATCCTTCAGTCCTTTACTTTACAAGAAAGTGAGAGAGATTTACAACCAAAATTCCCTGAGCTGATGACCCTGCAGGAGAGGAGTGTGAAGCATCTTCAGAGTCAGAGCTGGAGACCACAGTTCTCCCATAGGCTGCAAAGGGACAGACAGCTTGTCCACATAGACATCCTCCAAGACCTGACATTCTCATGATGTTTTGTCCCATCCTGGGTTAGGGAAAGATCTAGGGTTTTCCCATCTTGTCAGACCCAGAGGGTTGGGATGTCTGTCCTCACTACCATTGCTGGAAGAAGAGCAGGGCAGCTCCCATCATCAGGAATAGTAGCCACTCTTCACCTTCCAGGGATGCCACGTCCGGTGATGGAAACCCGAGGTCACCATCAAGATAGGTGAGTAGTGCTCTAGAAATGCAACTTGTTTGAAAGCTCCAGCCCTCATCACTAGCCAGAAGAAGAAGAAAACCAACCTGGGGCTACCGGAGACCTAAGTGAAGACCTTGGTGTAGGATCTGCACCTCTGAGCCCATCCCCTCCCCTGCATTCACTCCAGTCACAACCATTGTTGCTCTCCCTCTCTGAAGAGCAAAGAGCCTCAGCAGCTAAAACCATGACTGATGGAGATCAGTAGCCTGACTGTCCTGGCCCTCCCATCCCCAACTGTAAATCAGGGGCCTGTCAGAGGAGTCATCCCTTTGGAGCAAGAGGGGCAGATAAATCAATCCCACCAATCGACAGGCTTGCACTGAAATGCATTGTTGATTTATCAGTCAATAGTTATCGACCGGGATCATGTTCCCAGGGTGATTTTCTACTCTCAGAAGGAAGCCCACACCCGTGTGGAAATGTAGGCTGTAGAAGTGCTCAGCAGCATGGGGAGGAAATTTGGGAAGGGAGGTTAGAGAGAGAGGGGCAAACTGGGCAGATGGGGAGAAGATTGGCACCTGGTAAGGATGTAGGTGAGTGTTCTGGACAACGAGTGATGGTGAAGGGGGAGGAGAGGAAACAGAGTGTGACGGTTTGCACTTGTGACGGATATAAAGACAAGGAGAAGAGTTCACACCTGCTTCATATGATCTTCTCCAAAGCCAGTGAGGAATCCAGGAGTCCCATTTCTCCCAGTCCCCTCCAGCCAGTGAATACCTGTGAAGCACTGGCAAAACCTGGGTCTTCTCCACAGTGAAGATGGCAGCCTGCTGCTGCTCTCAGCTACTCCCCAGCTGTGGCTGAGGAGAACCAAGAGGAGCCAGCCCTGCGCAGGAAGATAATGAGTGTCAGTATAATTCCTGGGGGGATTTTCAGCTTTTTCTAAAGGCTTTGGAAGCAACACACCCCCGCAAGGTGCAGAGCAAAGGGGATGAAGGTTGCAAGGACAGGCACCAAAAATTAGGATTTACAGGTTTTATCTCTGCACTAGAGCTTCCACTGAGACCAGTTGGCACAGAAAATCCCATGTCCCTACTATTAAATTCACCATGCAGGGTGGCAAACTACCTAGTCCCTGGCAAACACCCCCAGGAAAGGTCAGGGCAGTTCTAACTGGCTGAGTTTCCACGTGTGCTAGGAACCTTTCCAAAACCAAACAGCACAGGCATGTGAGATGCATCTTCCCAGGTTGCCTGGGCAGCCTCAGTCCCTGCCTTTGCCTGCACGCACTGTTGTGCTGGTTCGGGACCAGACTGTGGACTTTTTGCACAGGACTGCTCCTTCCCTGAGTTCAGAGCCTGGACTGCAACTGCTTGAGAACAAAATGCTCACAAGTCTGTTTTCTCCCATCTATTATTTACTGGGCATTGTATGACCCCTTGTCCAAACACAGAATTATTAATTTCTCTGTGAGATTTCTGGTGCTGCTCTTTGCTCCAATGTCTCTGCAAACACCCACTATTTCCTCTTCCCAACTTCCCCATCAGATAAATAAGTATTTCCAGGGAAGGCTCACCCAGGAGGTTCTCTCTCACTGTCTTATCCATCACAAAAAAAAACAGTTCAAGGCTTCCCTGCAATGCAGGTCATTGCATTTTGCTGCCTGGCAGTGAACAGCCACGACAAGGCTGGGGAGCTCCTGCTGGGAGAAAGGGAGAGGAAGAGAAAAACAGGATTGAAGGCAGAGTGGAGAGCCCTGGAAAGCAGGTACTGATGCTGAGGAAATGAAGGAGGTGGCTTTTCAAGTAAAAGCTGAGATCCTAGAGCAGCAGCTCATGCCCAACACAGCTTACCCCTTCCTCATGTGCAAGAGCCACCCTGGCTCTGCAGGGATCTGGTATAGCCAAAGCAAACACATCCCTGCAGCAATTTTTCCTCCTCCTCTTGAAAATCCTTCCCTAAGCAGCCCTGGGGGGAACATCCCCCCGCCCAGATTACAGGAACAGCCACTACCTCCCAGGGGCCCCTCAGCTCCCGTCTTGCTCCCACCACATTAGTGTTTCAATCAGTCCCTAAATTGGCTCTTTGGGAGCCCAGGCTGCTCACGGTTGGTCACTGCCCTGTCTCTTTTTAATTGGAGCCTTAATCTCTTGCCGGCTCTGATAATGCAATTGGTATCACCAGGCAGTTTGCGAACGGTTAACTGCCCGTGCCATCCGCAGCCCATTAGACACACAAAATCTGCCAACTGCTCACATTAGTTGGAAAAGACTTTAGCAGAGGGAAAATGGAGTGGTTGGAGGTGTGGGGGCTGTGAACAGTGATGGGGCAGGGAGGCAAGACTCATGGGTCCTCTCCCTACCATACCATTTAGTAGCTGGTTCCGGGGAGGGGGGTGGCAAAATCCCTTTGGAGACCTGGAGAAAAACAGCAAGTAAAGAAAATGGTCATTTCTTCTCAGAAAGGGTTATTAGACATTGGAAGGGGCTGCCCAGGGAGGTGGTGGAGTCACCATCTCTGGAGGGGTTTAAGAAAAGACTGAACATGGCACTTAGTGCCATGGTCTAGTTGCCATGGTGGTGTCAGGGCAATGGTTGGACTCGATGATCCCAGAGGTCTCTTCCAACCTGGTTGATTCTGTGATTCTGTAATTCTGTCATTTGAAGCAGGGTTGAGTGGCTCAGGACTCCTTGGTCCTACTCTCTGTTCTTGGGGGATTTTGGATTTAGTGATTATGTCTGGGAGTCAACGTCTGGGCTCCACGCAGGCATGAGAGGTACGGATCAGAGGGTGGGATGTGGAAGCAGCACCCCAGGTTTCCACCACAAATCCATCAGTGATGCTCTGTCAACGTCTTTCTTCACATAACCTGTCAAGTGGTGTGGCCTCATCCTGTCCCTTTCACTGATGGTCACAGCAACCCAGTAGAGAAAGAGCAGCACCAAAAGTACTTCCAGGTTCACCATATTTGTGGGGTGAGGATGCAGGTTGGGGGGGACTCAGGGAGCTCACACTGCCCTGGGGGATCTCTGCTAATTCCCCTCTGTTGTGTTGTACAGGAGGACTTGAGATACTGAGAGGCAACAGCTGCAAAACAAAGCAGGTATTTGAAGAAAACATAAATTTGAGTTTTGGAAATAATGAGATTCAGGGAATTCGGAAATTTTCAACTGCAGTCATGTGAATGTCCTTTTTAATGGTAAAATCTCCAGCATGGTTTGCTATTCTTTATAAAATCTGAGGTGCAGGGGTGGAGATGAAGTGGCTGGGTTTTCTCCTCAAGCTTTTCCAGCACGTAGATATGAGGATGCTCATGCAAAGGAGCTCTGGTTCACTCTCTCTCAGGCAGATTAGGAAGTAGGACTTCCTAAATGCTCTTCAAATCTGAGTGAAAAATGGGGTTTGTTCCCCTAATGTCACAAATCTCAGCGCAGCCCTCCTTAAAGCCCTCACAAACGAACAGCTACCCGCACAAGCTCTTTAGGAAGCCTAGCCCTGATCCTGGCAGCAAATCTGACAGCCCTTAGTTTTAATGAGGGAATAATCCAGATGAAAGAATCGCTCCTCACATGCAAAACATTGCAAGGGAAAAAAAAACCCCCGTGTGCTGGCTGTACACATCTCCAATGAACTTCCTATTTTCCCAGGCTCAAAGCTTATTGATTTAAGTCTTCCCCTGTAAGGCTCAGCCCATGCCATGTTCTGATGTCCCAGAACAGCAGCTTCCAATATTCAGTATTCTTGGAGAAAAAATTCACAATTTTTTGCATGAATTTGAGAAGTAGGTAGAAGCACATTTGATTTTGTTGTCATATTGAAAATATGATTTTTCTTTGAACTTCCTCTGGAGCATTTCTATCAGGCTAAGAGCAGAGTTGGAAATTTCAGCTCAGAAGGTGAAAAAAAATTAGACAGTTGTGAGCAGGGCTGGTCAAGAAAGGTTTTTTTGTCTTTTTTTCCTTAATGAAAAGATTTTTCATCAGAAAATTGCAGTTAGTGAAGACAAAGACCACACCTGATCAGCCTGGTGCTTAGAGCATCCCCTCCTTCTCCTGGAGACCCTTGCTGAAGTCCTTGATCTGAATTGAGGTGAGCAAGGACTTAATGCCTGCAGGATCAGCACCATAAGTGGTCCACAGGTGAAGGACAGGGAGCAGCCAAACTGGTACAGTGTTGTGTTGTGCTTTGACAGTGATCCTTTATTCACTGCAAAATAAACGTATGCACAAGTCAGAGTTGTTTAACCCACCAAGGATTATCCTGCTCCTTCCCCCTTTCCCTCCTACGTGGGTATATATGCATGTGTGTGCGAGCTTGAGTCTTAGACTTGTTTCATATAATTTATGTCCACGTTGTGGAGTGCACGAATGACAAGGCAAGCAAATCCCATAGCAGCCTCTTAAACAACTCAATAGAGGGGACAACATTTTCATTTTATTGTTGTTCATAAAATTTTATGGGTTGGAACTCGCTATTTTTGTTCCACAGAATGAAAGGAAGTGGTCTTTTTTATTATTATTATTTTTGCAAATCTGCAGTCACTAATGGAACAGCTCGTAAATGCATGAGCCTGACTCCCTTCCTCTGCAGGGAGCTGGGCACCAGGGCAGGAAAGGTCAGGAGAGAAAGAGGAGAGGAGAGGAAGAGGAGAGGAAGAGGAGAGGAAGAGGAGAGGAGAGGAGAGGAGAGAAGAGAAGAGAAGAGAAGAGAAGAGAAGAGAAGAGAAGAGAAGAGAAGAGAAGAGAAGAGAAGAGAAGAGAAGAGAAGAGAAGAGATCTTCCTCCCTTGAACACGTGAGTTGCCAAGCTCCTGAAGAAGACAAAGGACCAAATTTAACTTTGTGGGTCAGTGTGTGTGTGTGCATTCAGGTGTCCCTGAGACCTAGGGAGGGAGGATACTGTTATACAGTGCATAAAGACCATCTTGAGAGTTTGAAGCAGCTCCCCTGCCCACCATGCTCTTTCCCACAAGCTGCCCTGCATGTTGACCCGCACACTGAAATCCAGAACCTGTGGACAGGTAACTCCAGCACACAACTCACATGCACAGGACATCCCAGGCAGAGCAGTCATCTCCAGGCCTATGTTGGTGGGCCCAGCAGCCTCCCATCACAAGCACAAGCACTGGGCTTCCCCTTCTTAGGGTTTGGTCTCTGCAGCCACCTGGAGATACGTGCTCCTGATTAGAAAAGAGAGACACCATGGCTGCTGGTGTTGCCCAAGGAAAGATGCCAGAGCCAGGGCTGATATCTGGTATAGTTTGCCCATAGAAGTTGTGCTGGCACACACCACTGCTGAAGTTTGGAGGACCAGTAAAAATATGCTTGGGAGGTGCATAATCCCCAGGCAGGGATCAAAAACCTGAATGGGATGCACCATCCCCTTTCAGTTCATATTCATGGTTATGGTGGCATATCCATTTACCTCCATATCTTCTCTAGAGGGGCTGAACAGAGGGAATGAAAGCCACTCCATCTCTCCATCACTGTGAGCTCTGCTAGCCCATGCTTTGTGCTCCCCAGATCTTAAACCACCTGAAGGAGCAACCCGCTGGTCCCATGAGATGCTGCAGGAGCCAGGGGAGAAGTTCATCTCTGGGCATTATGAAAGATCACCCCAAAGACAGCAGATCTTGAATATCCCAGGCAAGCATAATCTTCAAGTTCTAAACACCAAAAAATCATGCATCTCTCGTCACCCATTTTCCATCCGAGAGAGCTGCCATAAAAGAGAGCTCAAGCAATGGAAGGAAATTAAACCCAAATTGACTATGTGGCAACACAGGCTATAAATTGTGGATCTTGTGACCAGCGCCTGGGCATTATCCGACTGCCTGTTCATCTTCTCCTTTGATTAAAACATCCTGCTCTAATTCCATTTCCAAAGCCCAAGTTTATTTACACATAATCAAATTAATTACATTCCCTCACTCGTTAATCCATTCACATCTCCTGGATGAAAATGCAGCCCCAAGATTTGACACCGAGATGTTTCTCAGAAAAAATCCTGGGGAGTGGGGAAAATGGAATAAATCACATTCTTCCCTTCATCCTGACTCCCCATACCTTGGGTGTAGGTTTTCACTGCTGGCTGAGCTGAGTGTTACCCCATCACATTACTACCACTTCCAATGACCTTATTAGACAGGGTTATTAGCCATTGGAATGGGCTGCCCAGGGAGGTGGTGGAGTCACCATCTCTGGATGTGTTTAAGAAAAGCCTGGACATGGCACTTAGTGCCATGGTCTAGTTGACAGGGTGGTGTTAGGGCAACGGTTGGACTCGATGATCCCAGAGGTCTCTTCCAACCTCATTGATTCTGTGATTCTGTGATTCTGTGACCTTCTTAGCCTTGTTTGAAGGTTCTTTAATCCCTGCACTGCTAACACGACTGAGGGCATCAGTGCAAATCTGAATATCATCCTAGCTCCAGATTTGGATGGCTGCCCATCTTCCCATGTCTTCCCATGGTCCCAGAAGTTCTGGCCTCTCTTGGCCTGCCTGGCCCAGCAGCAGAGGCTACTTCACCAAGCTTGTGCTCCAGGGAGGGCAGATCTCTATACCGTTTTTTTAAACCACTGCTCATGGTTGTTCTTTTTTTTTTGTATCAGAGATACGAAACCTCAGTCCCTCCTTCTGAATATGTTTTCAGACTCCTAGGGAAATTAACAAAAAGCCATTTGCAAGGGTGTTTTCAGTGCCTGTCTGTGGACACAGGGATATTTCTTTTCTCCTGGAAAACAAGCTAAGGGACTACTGAGTGCCACCAGAGCGCAAACTTTCCCTGTCTTCCCTCCATCTCTTTCTACTTCCTCTTGGGCTGCCAGAAGGGAACCAGTTTCCCCCGGAAGGGGTTAATGTGGCTGCACACTTTTGCCATGTTCACCCGCAAGGTCTCACCACACCACCACCTCCACCAAGACCCTTGCCTACGAGTAGGAGCCCTCCCATGCCTGCCCCCACAGACATCCCTCCCAAGCATGCAAGTGTGCACAGCTGCAAGATGTTTCCCACTGCAACACACGCCTGGGTTCTCCACTAATCCTCCCACCCTCCTCAATACCTGTGCTTGTCTGGGCGCCTGAGAGGATTTTGAAAGTCAGAGGAAATATAATTAGATGCGATGTTGCCCTCGGAGTCAGAGACGGGGCCGGCTCGTTGAAGGGCAGCGGTCAGCAGAAGGAGCGAAGAGGAGTCAATTTAGCACGGCTTACAGTGCCGTTCCGGCTGATTAGGGATTTGATGAGGGAAGGGGTTTGATTTTGGTAGTCGGAGTGACAGAAGCCTTACGGTCAGTTCAGATCTTGTTTAAGGAGGGGAAGCGGATCTGGACTGGGGATGACAGATAGGGAGATGGGGACAAGCGGGGTAAATTGGCATGGTTCCCTGTCCTTCTTGTTGTTTCTGCTGCCCCCTGACTTAATCCAACCAGGGCTGGCCACCACCAGGGAAGGGCAGCCAGGAGGGCTGTGAGAAGCTCGAGGGAGGAAGAGAGGGATAAAGAACAAGAGGAGGCAAGAAAGACAAGCAGAAAGTGAGTCTGAGTGGCACCTTCCCTGGGAGCATGTCTCAGCCTCAGTCATGCAAGTGCCTTCCGGCTATGGGCCCTCTGCCCATCACCCCTGTCTTCATCCTGAAGCCCTCTGTGCACCAAGAGCAGGGAGGAGAGTAGAGGTGGAAAAGGAGACCCAGCCTCACGTGAGGCTTGTCCAACCTTCCCCTTTTCGGGCTGTTGGTTTAGGGACTTGCCTCCTGCGAACGGAGGGGCTGTTGCCCACACATGCTTCTCTTATCTCCACCAGGGCCACAGCACAAGGGCACACAGGGCTGTCCCAAGGACCGTGTCAACCCTGTGAACTTCCGCTTGGTCCTTCCTGTGGTTTGCAAGTAGATTCATCCCTGTTAGGCCAGCAGTCCAGTAATTATAACCCTTTTAGTTGCATGTAATTGCTGATGTAGTCATGTCCACGTTAGTCCCATGCTCTGATAGTTAGATCCTCCACTTGGAGGAAGTCTTGAGAAGCCCTGATGCAGAGTGGAGAGACAACCACAAAGAGGTGAGTGTTAACATAAATTATCATAATAATGAGCCAGTCTCCAGCGGGAATGGCCTAGCAAGCTTTCCCAGATGAATATCAAAGCCATTGCAACAAAGGACAGCAAGATCTCTCTCACCCCTGCCCCCATCCCAAATCCAGGCCAGGAAGGTATTTCAGGGAAGCATCAATGCACATGCCCTGTTGTTACACAGGTCCCTTGCACCTGCTGTTGGTTGCTGCTGGAGATGGGCAGAAGGTGGGGACGTGCCTCATGGTTAGACCGTTGCACTGTCAGGGCTCTAAGCCAAATTTTCACCTTGGAGTGTAAAGCTTCCCCATTAACAGTGATTCCACCCTAAAATATCTCATCCTTCATTCACCTCTACAGGCTGACCCAGAGCCAGGGAAGGAAGAGTTAATCTGACACCACGTTTTCACTTCAGTGGTGGAGGGTGATGGAGAAGCTTTAGACCACACAGAACATTAGGTGAGCTGCGTAGCTTTGTTTGGGGGCTCATGATGCAAGTGATACCTTTCTTGCAGGTAATGAAGCAAGATTGTTAATTGCAGTTGCTGTAAATAAGGAGAGATTCTTACCTTCCCTTGATTGCACAGGTAAGAGACAAGTTCAGGCACCAGGGAAACTCTGCTACTAAGAGCACCAATCAAACAGAGCTACCAAAAATAGTCCCAACTCCATTTTCCATTGTCACACGGAGATTAAGTGACTTTCCCAGCTGCCCAGCCAGGGCTCCAGGTGTCAGACCCAATCTCCTAAGCACCACGCTGATGCCCTAAGTGTGGGACAAGCCCTTCTCCATTAGCAGGTCAGCCAGTATCTTCTGGGAAGTTAAAATACTAGGAAAAAAAAAACAGGCAATCTGGTCAGCTTTGCAGCCCCTCTTGCCCTGCCAAAGAGGGGATCCTGTCCTGAATGTAATTTCATTATTACTAAATGTCAGAGGATTTCACCTGTTACAGCCTTGACCCATAACACCCCGTAAATCACTCACATGAGGAAGAGGATGCTCAGGGATGGAGGCCAGACGGGGTACATCACCAGGGGAAACGCACAGACTCCAACGCCCCAAAAAGCAAAAGCCTTGCAGTGACTGGTGCTGTAATCCTCACTCCTCAGCACCCAACGGTGCTAAAATGAGGCTAGAAAAAATTCAGCGTGGAAGTCAGCAGGAGTGCGGTGCCGGCACGGCTGAGCCTGAAAGAAAGAAAGAAATTGAGAGAAATTTCTATCTCCAGCCAGAAACCCAAGTAGAGAAATATTCTGTGTTAATAAACAAAATGAAAGGGAAAGTTAAAAACCATCCTTCTCCCTGTTGTACTTGTGATGTGTTTGGCTTTCACCTCCCTTTGACAATCCATCAGAAATTAACACCGCGAGATGTACAATTATTGTCAGATGTGAGCAGGGCAATCAAAGCGTTTCAAATCAATGTTTTGTCAACAAAAATAAATGAATGTATTTGCCATGAAAATTCCCACAAAATATTGGCCCTTTTTCTACCTGCAAAGCTAGGAATCTCATTTTATATCAGCTCTGAAGTTCCTTTTCATCTGTCATCGTATTTTGAAACGATAAGAATTACTCTCAGTAGGGAGTTATTTCTTTGCTTCCCTTTCAGCTCAAAAAAGAAAACACTTTTTTTTTTTTTTACTAATTTGAAATAAGCTTAATATCATCAGTGAAAATTCATCATCAGAACAGAAAGATCAAATCTTTCCACAGCTCATAATAAAGCAGGGAGCTCTCACCTGGTAACTGGTGCCTACCAGCTTCCAAAAGCAGCTTCAATATAATTAAATAATAATAATCCAGAAGACACAAAGCCAGGGATCCTGGAGCACTACTTAAAACTGTGCCACCTCCATTTCAGATGACTGAATGCAAATGTGGGTGATTTATTTGATTAATTAGCTAGGTAGGTTTCTAGCAACCCTCCACTGCATTTTCTAGAGGCTCCATCCAAAGCCCACTTAAACCAGTGTAATAAAATCTTTTGCCTACAAAGGGCCTTCAAATAAATCCATGGGCATGTGCCAAGGGTTAATTTCTGTTTCAGCTCACGCTGGCTCTACTCCACCGCAGTCCCTGGTGATTTCACTGGAGTTATTCTAGATTATCCAAAATGAAGGCTAACATGAGCCTGCCCCAGGAACACGCACCTGACTGTGCAGAGGAGATATTTTCAAAGACACCCTCCCTCAGAGACAATTTCTTTCCCAGAGTAATCTTCCCCTGCTCCCTGCTCTTCCCAGAGTGGGAGAGCCCTGGAAATTACTTTTGAGGGCAAATAATGGGGAGGGAGGTGAGCTCTAAGCAGCACAGGTCCCACAAAGGTGTTGCACTATTTGGATCAACTGGAGCAGAGTGATTTGGCTGGCACAAAATGCCATCTCCCCATCCCAGGCAGGCTGGCATCTCTCCAGAGCCGTGATCTCATTCCTTCCACCTTCCCAGAGGTGCCCCATCTGATGCCCCAGTCATGTCTGTTTGCTGCTTCCACCCCTTCCCCTGCCAGGGTCCATGCAGGCAGACATCTCCCTCCCCATGAGCCAGCCCTTTTCCCTGAAATTAAAGTCTTAAAGGGGTTGGTGGTTGCAACTGAACATCCTGTTGCGCTGGGGTGGGGCACCTATGTGTAGGGCACCTATCCCCAATACATTGCCATCTCATCCCCCAGCACCCTGCAAGGTCTCCAGCCCTCCCAGGCGCCATGGAGGGTCGAGGCACAGCCAGAGAAGGAGGACGGTAGCTGCTGGCCTCTTCTGGGGACAGGTTCTTCAGGTCAGGACAGGTCCTGGGGTCTGTCCCCAGGTGCCTCTGCGGTTGGGGACAGCCACTGTGGCTGGATGCAGGCGGCTACGATGCTGACATACACGCAGCTGTCCTCTCCACCAAGCCAGCTCGCTGTCGTTTTAGGTTTCCACTTGCAGCTTGTGGCGGTTTGGGGTGGGAGGAGGGGGTCTTTATCTTATTTTTATTTATTGGCAGGGAAGGAAGAGAAACCCCCTCAGCCCTCCTGCGCTATGCAACAGGAACGGGAGCCGCGCTCCCTCGTCTCTGAGCCCAGGAAGGTAATTGCCTCCCTCGCTCCAATCCCTGAGAAACCTTTAATATATGTCTTCGCCAACTTTGAGGCCTTGTCCAATCTTGACAAATTGTAGTGGAACAAATCCTGTTTGGTTGTAATACAGCGATTCGAGGGAAGATGGATTCGAGAGAGATGGCAGGTCCCGCGCAGCCGTTTAATGTGTTTTGGCTGGGGGTGCTCGGTGGTGGCAGCGGCAGTAGAGGCGAAGCACATTGCTCAAGAAATGTCCCCCTGTATGGGGAGGGATAGGTCAGGACCGCGGCCCTGATGCTGGCAGGGATGGAGGGGGATTCCTTGGGGACATTCCTCCCCACCAGCCAGTGCACGCAGGGAATGCAAGTTATGTTCCCAAAAAGATGCCTTTGCAAGCAGGGCGGGTAGTTCTCCCCATCTCACCAGGGAGAAGTGTGGTGGTGGACATTCCTTCCTCAATACATCTCTTGAGGGCTTCATACCACCACCCCTCCACCCCAGGATCCCCTGGCCATCCCGTGATTTATTTTTAAACCAAGCCATCCAGAGGAGATGCCTGGGGTGGGGAGAGGCATTGCCATCAGCTGTTGATCATCCATCTGTCCTGGAGAAAAAGCATCCATCTGATGGCAAAGTTATCCCCCAAATGGACCAGAGCCTTGGTACCAGGACCTAGTCCCACCAGCTGGCATGGAAACCAAAGGACATCAGAACCCCCCTGCTAGATTCAGTCTTATTTCAAAAAAGGCATCAACTTGGGGAGGAGAGGAAAGAGATTTTGCATTATCATATATACAATCATATGCATATGAAGCTGGAATTTGATTTTTGTCGATTAAAACAGGCTATAGCATCATGGGAAGAGGATATTTTAATTTCAAGACAGTAACAAAATTGCACTTCTAACAGCCTTCTGCATACAGGTATAACCCATATTTCAGGAGATGAATGTTAGTCCCCAATGCAGAGCAAATAAAAGAAAATCCAAAAATGTACCACATCAGGAAATTGACAGGGAATAAGCTGTTTTACTAAATCTATGACTGAAAATATATCAACTGAGTGATACTGCCGGTATTAGACTGGGTCACAGTTTCAAATTTCCTACCCTGCTTCATCCCAAATCAAGAGATATATATTTATTTATATATATAAAAAACACACATAGATACATATATATATATTTATAATTGCATTTTTGTTTGTGTGTGTGTATACATACATACACATAAGAATTTTTATGAAAGGAACAATCCTAAAAATATTTCTTAAGCCATCCATGCTTTGATTTTTCTGCACATTGAAATGTATTGGAAATCACAAAATCAAACCAAACATTTCTGACTTGATCGAAATGCTGCCGTAATTCCATACAAATAGAGGGATGAAATCTATGTGCCCTTGAAAAAGTTAGTTTTTTCTCAATTTCTGTTGAGTTGGCCTTTCCCAACTGAAATCTCCCATCTGAACATGTTCAAAAAAGCTCAGTTCACTTAAATGATATAAAAAGTTATTTCTTTTAGCTGTTTAATGCTGGTTTTTTACAAGGGAAAACTAGAAGAGGATGCGTGTTCAGATGGTTTTCAGGCAGAGCCTTTTACCCCACAAACCCGTCTCAGCGTCATTTGGCCAAGTTTTGTCGTCATTAAACCCAAACAGCAAATATCATGAATATATCTGAGACCAGGATTTACACCCTGGCTTTGCCTAACCCATTAGCAAGAAGGTACACGAGCAGGAAAACATCCTAACTATTAGTTCACAGAATCAATCAGTTTGGAAGAGACCTCTGGGATCATCGAGTCCAACCATTGCCCTGACACCACCATGGCAACTAGACGATGGCACTAAGTGCCATGTCCAGGCTTTTCTTAAACACATCCAGAGATGGTGACTCCACCACCTTCCTGGACAGCCCATTCCAATGTCTAATAACCCTTTCTGAAAAGAAATTCTTCCTAATGTCCAACCTGAACCTCCCCTGGCCAAGCTTGAGGCTGTGTTCTCTTGTCCTATCGCTAGTTGCCTGGGAGAAGAGGCCTACTCCCACTTCACTACAACCTCCCTTCAGGTAGTTGTAGACTGCAATAAGGTCACCTCGGAGCCTCCTCTTCTCCAGGGAGAAGAATCTTACATCTCCTCCCTAAAAGTGATCGTTGTGGATATTTGGGGAAAGAATATATGAAACATGGCAAGTGCAGAGCAATCCTTCTCCAGACAGATCATCCCAGCTCCCTTCAACGAGTGGGTTACAGATCACCGGAGCTGCAAGTTGCTTTGATCTCTCAGGGAGGTGGTGGAGTCACCATCTCTGGATGTGTTTAAGAAAAGACTGAACATGGCACTTAGTGCCCTGGTCTAGTTGACATGGTGGTGTCAGGGCAACGGTTGGACTCGATGATCTCAGAGGTCTCTTCCAACCTCATTGATTCTGTGATTCTGTGATTCTGTTTTCAGGGACAACAAGTAAAATTTTTGCTGTACTACTAAAAAGTGAGAATTTTGACTATTAGGAATTTGATCATTATTTTTTTCAAGGAATACTCTGCAAATTATGGATAATCATAGCTTGAAAGGCTCAGTCTTGCACAGGCGTTTCTGCCTGGATGTTCTCAAAAGAGAAACATCTAAAAATGAGGTGTTCATGCAGGCACGGGAAGTTTCCCTGCAGGTTTTTTTTCCCTGACCGCTCTCCCCATGGAGGAGGCAGACTGCTGCAAATGCCACCGTGTCCTTTAAGGGTTTAGAGACCCTGGCACAGGAGGACCCATTTGTCAGAACTACAAAATCACAGAATCACAGAATCAATCAGGTTGGAAGAGACCTCAGGGATCATCGAGTCCAACCGTTGCCCTGACACCACCATGTCAACTAGACCATGGCACTAAGTGCCATGTCCAGTCTTTTCTTAAACACCTCCAAAGATGGTGACTCCACCACCAAAATGCAACTAATCGTCGTGTCATTTCACAGAATTTAAGCACCTGACTGCAGAGCAGTTTTATTTATTAACTTGTGGTCAAATTCAGTGCAATTATGTGGCGAGATATTGGAATGTGGGCTGAGTTTTACCCACAGCAGCACTGTTTGTTTGAAACCGAAAGCAATCGGAAGGAAAACAAGCTATCTGGCCACAGACCATTGAAAGCAATAGGCAGTTGCAAGGTCAAAAGCTTTGGCTGCCTGCAGTGGATTTAAGAGAGTGGGGGATCTGCTGTAGCATTTACGAAACCCAGGCACTAAAATAAATACTGGAGGGCAGAGTTGGTGGATGCTGTCCACAAAATCAAGGGGCTGGTTATAGCTGGTGGGATGGATGGATCTTTCTTGGCAACACACTTAACCCTAGCCAAATTAGGGACAGTCTCATCACCTTGAGTAGAAATGTGATATAAAACATCGTATCTCAGTCCTCCCAGGGCAATGCTGAAGTCCACCTCCATCACGTGGGAGGCTGTAATCCTGAGGCACACTTGCATCCTCAACAACATGGGACTCCAGGATTATTTCTAAATTACCACCTTCAGTTCAAACAGCCCACGTTTGCTTTCCAGGGATGTCAGCTCCATTGGCAGCTCTTTGGTCTCCAAGACCTCCAAACAGAAGCAAAGTTGAAGTAAAGACTCATCTCTCCCTACCCAGGTAGCGGGCGTGGCCTGGATCTGCTTGGGTGACTCCAGCACTTGAACCCCCTGAGCACACTCAGATCTTTGTGTTGCAAAAATGGAATTGCAAATCAGTGTTAAATACTCCTTCATTTCCTAAGTGCACCCACTCTCTTTCCAACCCTGCCACTATATTGCACATGTAGACAAACTTGAGAGGCCCTGGAGGACGTCTTGGGCATTCATTGGTTGAGGAACTGAGATACAACACTCAACTTCCCTAAGGCCAGCCTCCCTAAGACCATCCAGAGAGCCAGTGGCAGAGCCAGGACTAGAGTCAGATCTCAACTGAAGACTCTCCTTCTGCTGCACAATCCCTATTCTTTTCTTGACTCCTTGTGAAAGTGTCCTAAAAACAGAAAGGGAAAAATCTTTTCTTTATGAGTCATGGGGACAGACCAAGAAGTCCTTAGGTCTGAACCACAGCAGGAGGCTTCAGGTCAGGCAAGTGCTTTCTAAAAAAGAGGATTTGAGCATTGGGAATTAGACATCCCATCACTAGAGGACTCAAAAACAAGTTGGGCAGCAAAAGTCGATGAACTGATGCTCTCAGGAAACTTATTGCATATGTATGACCCATCACATGTCCCAGATATCTATTGGCCATCCTGGAGGGAAATATGGCAGCCCTGCTTTCCTTTGTCTGAGCAGGGAACGCAGTGGGCAGCATCAGATGAGGACTGAGGAGACAGCTGAGATAGGCTGCAGTGATGGACGAGCCAGAGGAATGGGTGGAAAATGGGAGCAAAGGCTAAGAAACCTCAGCCACACTGAAAAGAAGTCAACAAGACCAGCATGACCCTGTTCATCTCCATCTCTGGGTGTTGCTCAGAGTCCATAAATCTACGTAGCCACAGATTTGTCTGCCTGTCAGGGGAGAGGGAAGGGAGATGTACTTTATTTCTACTCCCAGTGCTTTTGATGAGCTGCAGTATTGCCCTTCATACTCCTCCAGTCTCAATAAACCTGGCTAATTAGCATCCTGACCACTCAATTAATTAGGCAGTACACTTAATTATGACAAACTACATTATTCGCTATAGCCCAGAGTCCAATGGACATTAGCGTCAGGTTATGTTCAGTAACAATTTGATTTGAGAGGGAGTTTATTGACCAGAAAAGACATATGATGAGATTAAAATAATCAGTAGAACTAGCTCAGTGCTATTGGCTTGTCGTAGCTGTGGGCTTGGGTTATAAAGACATCGAGGATGGCCAAATTAGTCGCTTCATTCTCATTAAGGGCCACTGCATAAATGGAAAGATATTGGCAGAGTGGGAAGGGAGAAGCAGCCAAGCTACAAGGGGGTCTCAAATAAGATGCAGGATGGTGGGTTTGGTTTGGCTTCTTCTTTCTCTTAGTTATGACCCTCCTCTTTGCCAAAGATAAAGAAGACCAGAGACATTGCTTCTCCCAGAGGGCAGTGGAACAAGGCTTGCCAATACATAAATGTCCCTTCGGAAGGCAATTACCACTTTCCCCAGAAAATATCTATGTCTCCTTCTGAACAGATGACAATGACCTGCCAGCGTCCCAGTGGGACACCTATGTTGCCTTGGGGCTGACCTAACCCAACCAGGGTGCATCTACACGACTGTGGTGGAGCAAGCCAGGCTGATGTCACTGCTCATCATCACAGCATGCACAGGCGTGCACAGATCAGCAAGGGGATGGGGCCAAGCTCTCAGTCCATCCCATCTACCTTGAGAGTATCCCATGCAAGAAGATGGAAGGTGATGTGCAAAAGGGTAGACGGCATTGGTGGGCAGCCTGAACGGAGGAATTCAGGTCAACATGAGCACAATGTCTTGAGGGGTTCAGAGACCTTCAGTGATGCTGCTAAATATTCCCCATTTCTCCCCAGCTCAGCTGAGAAGCAAAACTACTATTCTGCCTTTTTTTCATACTGCCTGTTGTTTCCAGAGTGATTGCAGGCAATTCAGTCAGAAGTAGGGGTGAACTCCTCATTGCAGGTTTAATAACAATGCAGATGATGGGCTCTGTGGGTCCTATAAAGTAGTTCCTGACCTACAAACATGACTTGCAAGCACAACCTTGCCCTTCTCAGTCAGCACTGTGGTTGTCCCCAGGAGGCATCTATTGCAACCTCCAGGTCACATCGGTCATCTGTGGTTACTCTTCCTCAGTTGACCAGACAAGGATAAGCCCAGCAGACAGGCTGATGTCGCCATCAAGATTTCATGCGGAATGTGGGAGCTGACAGCATCCCCAAAGGCTATGTGCTTCACCACCAGCAAGCTAGTCCTGCTGGTAGTCCTTGAACTGCTTCCTGGATGGCACCAAGACATCAAAAGTGCTTTTACTGAGGTGAAGAGCTTTGAGGATCCCTGTAGATGTGGACAAGGGGCGAGAGAACCACAGGTGGCCCCTTGGAAATGGAGCATATACAAAGCAGCATCAAAGACAGAGTGGCTTCTTGTCCTTTTTCTTCCTCAGGATCAAGAAATGAAGGGAATAAGGCCCTTCCTTTTGAATTCAGAGGATGTATTTGCTACCCTGGTATTAGCCCAGAGTCAGTTTCCTGATTCAAGACTCTTCTGCAGAAAGGAATTGATGAAATTGTCGAAATAGGTAGAGCTGGAACACACCTAAACTGGGTGATACACACATAATCAACAAGTCAAGGGATAACTCCCATGAAAAAAAATCCCAAGAGAAAGATGGTTCCTCAGTGAGGGGAAGGGGAAGGAAGAGATTCACCAGGAAATCTGATCCAGGTCTTGGCATTTCCATCACAACTTGGTTCTCCCAGTATCTCCTGGCTGTGCTGGCCAAAAAGGTGGAAGGAACCTACATTTGTGCACCTCGTACATCTCTCTCAATGCTCTGTAGACTAAAGTTTTCACATAGATGTGCCTTCCCAGCTGAAGAAGACACACCAAAACACTACTTTCATGGCGATTTGGGTGGGACCATCCTGCTCCAGGAGGCAAGAAGTTCAGCCACAAAGACATGGATTGCCCTCAGGACCAAGGCAGGGTGTCAGCTCTGTTTTATTCACTATTAGGGACGTAGTCTGTCCCAGGCCACCCCTGAGTACCTCACCACCATCCCAGGCTGTCCTCAACCACTCTTAATCATTTCCCTCCTATTCCTATTTTTTTCCCAGGGTCACCAGGAGATGTTCATCGTCCAGATCTCTTGGCCTGGCACGTGAGAGGTGGAAGCTTTCTACAGGACAATGAATAGGTGATATCTGAGGAGGGTTTCCCAAAAGATGGCACCTGCTTCACCATTTCCTCCCAGCTAGTTCTTCTTCCCAAATTGTGCAAAAGTTTAAAATATTCAGTGATATTTGATTTGATGAAGGAGGGGGTATTATTATTGTAAGCTTCCTGGTCATTTTTTTTTCCATTATTTAACACAAACATTTCCCTGTCCTGTAGAACATACTTCTCCCCTCCATCAGGAACGTAGCAATCAGAGAAGGAAATGAACCTAGTTATTTTTAAAAGGCTTTCCTGTGTGAAAGAGTATAGGGGGGAAATATTTATATTCATCCTCAGCAAATATAGATTCTATACCAACTTTCAGTGACTTGAAATGTGATGGGAAGTTTAGAGGGGCTGGCCAAGGGCAGAGTTAAGGCTCTTTGGATACTGGGAAACTCTACACCTTAACATATTGGATTTCTTTTAAGTTTAACATTAACTCTGCATGTTTGGGTTTATTGCCCTTGGCTCCAGGATAATTGTAACATCCGTGTGATTTATTTTGCCATAATTACTGATATGCACTGCCAACTTTAACTGTGTTTTAGGACTGATGCCACAGTCCTGTGAGAGAAGGTGGTGATCCCTTATTTTGTGAATGGCTGGAGAACACTTGGTCCCATTCAGAAAAATAAAAGGCACCCATAATTTTCTCAAAATAGCTCCAGACTAAGGGCAGCACCATCTTCAGTCCTACCAGGAACAACAAGGGGACCAGCACTTTTGAGACAGGGAAGTCTTCTTCCTTGGAGGCTCAGAGTTGACTTTATTGCTCTCTACAACTGCCTGAAGGGAGGTTGTAGTGAAGTGGGAGTCGGCCTCTTCTCCCAGGCAACTAGTGATAGGACAAGAGGACACAGCCTCAAGCTTCGCCAGAGGAGGTTCAGGTTAGACATTAGGAAGCATTTCTTCTCAGAAAGGGTCATTAGCCATTGGAATGGGCTGCCCAGGGAGGTGGTGGAGTCACCATCTCTGGAGGTGTTTAAGAAAAGCCTGGCCATGGCACTTAGTGCCATGGTCTAGTTGACAGGGTGGTGTCAGCGCAATGGTTGGACTCGATGATCCCAGAGGTCTCTTCCAACCTGATTGATTCTGTGATTCTGTGAAATGGCTGTATCCTTCAGCCTTCACTGAAGGAGAATCTTTCAGTTATAAAGAGTAATGGAGAAGAGGAGGAATAACCATTAATCCTAAAGAAAGCCTATTCAAATACAATGCATGTCCAATACTGAATGGAGTTTCAGCAATACACAGAGTCCAGAACTACCTTATTCTGCTAGCAAGATCATCAAGGGCAAAGAAAAAAACAGTTGACATCTAATGCCAGTCTAAATTACTATTACATTCCTGGGCTAATGAACAGGTTTCCTGATAATTCTCGTAAAAAAGCGTTGGTTCCCACAGAGCAAGGACTGTGATTTGGGAAGGACTGGCCATATTCTGTGCACGGGGCAGGGAAGCCAGATCTCTGGTTCTAAAGCAATCAGCTCCTGCCTCTCCTACGAGGTGTGTGTGCATATGCTCTGCGTGCGTGCGTTGAGCTGCCTTTACTTTCATCTGGCTCGTGATCTCCAACCAATGCTGACCTCTAGGGTTTGGGAGAGCCTGGCCCCAGGGCTGGCACCTCACACACCCAGGCTGTGCTTCCCACAGCAGCATCCCACACAGGCAGGCATTTGGCACAGCATCCAGGTAGGACTGCACTTGGACGTAGCTCCACACCCTGGTGCATCATCGCATCCAAGTGCATGAGGACCTGGCCTGTGCTCTGCCAAAGAGAAACTCCACTCCCTTCCCTAGATGTGGCCATCCTAAGCTGCTCTCTAACTCCATCCTGTGTAACACCGTTTGCTGCCACGTGGTCTCAGGCATGAGGAAAGAAGATACTTGAGGTGGGAGTGCAGCCCTCACCTGGGCTACTAAATTAGTGATTCGTTTGACACATGCAGTCTCCAGCGTGGCTGCCATGTAGTGTCCCAACCAGGATTCATATGATGGCTCTGCTTATCACAGCTCACCATCAAGAGTTGAGGCTGGCCACCTCAAGCCATCGAGGCTTGGCAGAAGCAGCATTGCAAATGTTTGTCCCAGATGGAGAGGAGATTTGCCAGGGCTAATCTGTGCTTGGTACCTCCAGGAGCTGTCTGAACCATGGAGACCTCACAGCAAGTCCCAGGACCCCTTGTTACCAGCACTCCATCCCCAAGAAATAGAGGTGAAACTCAACCACATGGGCCCAAGAGCACCATATTTCATTTTCCCATGAACAATTTCCTATGAGTAAGAAAAGCTGGACCAGAGAGCTGCTTTAGCTCCATGGAGTGGAGTGAGTTGGATGGGTGGATAGACAGAGCCATACACACGAGAAAATCTAAGACTTTCCTTTCTCTTAACAGCTAATTTGCAGAAATGAAGCCCAGGAGAAAATGCTGAACCCAGAGGCAATCCCTCAGTAAGGACGAGACACAAATCAGGAGATAGGAGGAGGGTTGCTCTTAGCCCCAGATCCTTGCTGCAAATTGTATTAAGACATGAGTTGGTCTACATGTAGCTGATGAGTTTATCACTCACTAATCTCCCAGAGAGCAGAGCTTGGGGAGAAGTTTTCTACTGAAATTCCCTTATAGCCAAAAAAATTGAGTTTTAACGATATCAAAGCATTTCTAAGACACATTTCAATTTCATTGAATTTTTGGTGCTTAAGTTCCCTTCCTAATTCCAAGAAATTAAAAATAGAATGAAATGCATTAAAAGAGGCATTTTCATTTTGCAGCTGGGAACAACTATTCAAATTCATCTTGAAAAAAAAAAGGCAAAACTTACAGCCAACTTGGAGCGTTCCTAATTGAAACAAAATATTGCAGCCTGCTCACAACCAAATATCTCAATTGGCCAAAGCCAATTTTTTCCAAATAGTCAATCTGCTGAAGTGCATAAAGAAATATTCATTTCCATTCCAATCCAACTTTGAGAATACTGATTAACCTGATGTTTTTATATCTACCCTGCTTTAAGAACACACCCAGACTCTCTGCCTGTCCAAATTTCCTTTCTGGGTTTCTGCTGCTCTCCCTGCAGCCTCATCTCCCACTGGATGAACCCACAGATTTGGGAATGCTGGTTGCATCGCTACCAAGAACACCATGCACCAGCATCCATGTTCACCCCACCACAATTTCAGCCCATCCCCAACTTCAGCGGATCAACTTCAACCCCTCTCCAGTCCCTCGTACTCACATGGTGGTGGCTCTGGCATGACTTCCAAAGAGACTTGGGCCAACAGCTTCAAATCTGGGATGGACTGTTTCCCAGTTCCTTTCTCCCAAGCAAGGATATATTGCTGGCTGCACCCTACTTGCAAATAGTCAGATCATGCTATGGCTTATTTTTCCCTCGAGCACAGCTCCTGGTTCTGGCACTGAGTTCAGTCACAGACGGAGTTTTCCCATGAATTTTAGGGTTGGACCACAGCAGGAGAACATGTTTTTTCACAGAGGTGCTCTGAATACGGAGCCTTTCAGAGGCTCATTCTCTGAGGTCTCTCTTGCCTGCAGAGAAGGACCCAGGGGGAATGATCATCATCTGACCAAGACTGGGCTGGGTCAGTGTCAAGTGCTTGATGCAGCACACTCAGGTTCCTTCTGCTGGATGGTTTGCATGGAAAAGTGTGGACAGGAGAAGGACAGGAGTCAAGGATTTCTCCCCAGCCACAGCTGGCCAGTACCACAGGGGTGTGACCAGCTGCCCCCTGCAAACCTGCCCTCCTGCTCTGCCCAAGGTGTTCAACAGAAGTGTTATTGACTGCCTGGAAACTGGAGGGACTTGGGCAGCTTGGGAAATTGGAAGGGAATGTATTTCATTTGTTTGATGTTTTTTAATGATAGCTTTTCACTTGGAGGCCCTATCCCATCTCTCCAACCACTGCTCATCTGCAAAAGTCACTCCACCTCACCAGCTCCAGATGTTACCCTATGCAAGCAGCAGGAAAGTCGAGAAAGCAATCATGGGTGGATTCTCAGAGCACCACATGAAGCAGCGCTGCATCCAGACCAGCTGTGGGCAGAGTAGGGCAATACACCAGTGAGGTAACACAAGGGTCTGGTCCACAATCCCACCACCCTCATGAACACAGGCTGCAGCCTGTGGTAGCTGATCCATGGCCATTCGCCTCTCCCAGTAGCTTGCTGTCTGGGTCATCTCCACACTCTGCACCCGAAGGTGGTAACAGTTGAGCATAGCTGTGTGCTAACACCCTGTCTAACATGGAAACCATCACAGAGGTGCCACTGCCAACTACTCCCAGGGCTGCTTCAGCTTACAAAGTGCAGCCTGGAACAGAGCTCAGCTCTTTTCACAACATCACTCCACCTTTGCTGGGTTACCCAGGTGCCACAAGTCCCTGAAGCAAGCACAGACACCATGCACAGAAAACCGGTGTTGAGCAATGGTCCTTGCTGTAAGTCGGAGAGGTCTGCAGGCCACTTTGGAGGTCTTACTATCACACACATCATTAAATGCAGCAATGCCCCTGTCTGGGATTCCTGGAGGGCAGCTCCCATGAAGGGCACAGGCCACGGTCCCTCTAAAAACAAGACACACAGTGCAAAGAGAGTGCAAAGTACTGCTTGTAGCCTTCACCATCTGCTTCGTCCAAGTGGAGAGCCTGATCACAGAAACCACCAGGTTGGAAGAGACCTCAGGGATCATCGAGTCCAACCATTACCCTGACACCACCATGGCAACTAGACCATGGCACTAAGTGCCATGTCCAGTCTTTTCTTAAACACATCCAGAGATGGTGACTCCACCACCTCCCTGAGCAGCCCATTCCAATGCCTAATGACCCTTTCTGAAAAGAAATGATGGGAAACGGGAAAAAGCACCCAACAGGCAAGGTAGAAACTCATGCTGGAGCTCAAAAATGAGGAACGTGAGTTTGCAAAGGAGACAATAAGACAGAGGAGGCAAACTTGGGAACTGGTAAGAAAGAGAAGAAAGGGGAAAGGGACATGTCACCTTACAGAACAAGAGGCACTGAAGCAACATTCTTTAGAGGTCTGTGGGCTGCAGAGGCACAAGAAGCAATAATTTGCTCTACTGACCATTTGGCCTGTGAGACAGTCCTCTCTCTGTCTCACTCCTTCTCTCTCTCCCTCCCTCTCAGACAATCAAGTGAATTAAGTTTGCAGAGTTACGTAGGAGGCATCGGGCGTCAGATACAATTACTCACCCGCTGCATCATAATTACTGCAAATGGTCCATTAAAGGAAAATTATCATCAATATGATATTATCAGACAGCGAGTAAATGAATAAAGGAAAGTGCTTATTCTTCCATTGTCCCGTTAATAGAGACGTCTTTGAAATTGATAATGTGAAGGATGCCACCTCACTGGGGATTGTGGGCAAGCAGGATGTGGAGGGAAACTGTGGGTGATGACACACAAACAGGACCCACCTTTTGGGATGGAGGTGCAAATGCAGGTGTGCACCTTCATCTGATTGTCCAAGCAGTGGATGAGGAGAATAGACGGGGACTCTTCGGCAAGGTGTCATCTCTGTTCAGGACACCCTCACACCACTGACCGTTCTGCCCAAATGATCCAGCGCTGCCTTCTGCAGATGGTGCTTTAAACTCGATGCCAACAAACTTTCAGGGAGCTGAATCCAACCCAATATTCAAACCCAGGCCAGAGCCAGATCATCAGCCTCACCTTGATGTTAGGAGGTTTTTCTTCAATGGCTGCATCTGGAACCAACTGCACCTGGTGATGAGGGGATCAGAGCTGCTCATCATGCAAACATTTTTGCACTCATCATGCTGAAATTAGGCCACAACTGCAGAAAAGCATCAACTAATTGCAGCTCTGGATCAGCAAAAGTGATGTTTTTGTGCACTGTCGGGCTCTGAGTGTTGAATACCTCTAGGAAGCTCAACCTCCACATTCACAGCTGGGAACTGAGGTTTTGGAAGCAGAGGGTTGGGGACAATTGTGCTGGAGCAATGAATGACCCATGTCCAGGTTGGCATGAGGTGTCCTGCAGAATGAGAAAAATAAGGAGACAAGTAGATGAGATCTGGCTCCTGTGGGTCAAAACCTTTCATCCTCACCAATGTGGGCAGTAGAGTTCCAGCAGCCAGTGAAGTTCTGCTAATTAATACTCGCTAATTAACTACAGTAGACATAGCCAAAGGTTAGTTCTGAGCTATTTTTTAAGAGTAACTAAGCAAAGTGAGCCTCTTAACTAGCAGTTTACATTTACTACAGCAGAGATCTGAACCTCAGATAGAATAATTTAAGGACCACAAAATCAAACACATGGAAAAATCCTGCTGCAGTAAACCATTTCCCTGGCAGGAGTGAGGATGGAGCTCCATGGGGTGCACTACACCGTCTCAGTTCCTTGTGGGCTCTCTTGAACCTTCCTCTGGAAAAGCTATTTCCAGATGAACTATTTCTGGATCTGCATATACAGAATTTTGGGGAAAACACACCAAACTTTCTCCAGAATTCCTGCTTCCAAATCTGGGAGACCTCTTATGCAATCAGACAGGTCCAATCCTACAGTAGGTGTGTTTTACATACCCACGTCATGGAGATCTGGATAAAAAGCGTTTTGATGGGATTCATCTGGCTGAGTGATGTGTCTGCAGTAGAGACACCTCCATCACAGGCCCCCTTTCCCATTGATGGAGAATGAGCTGATACAGTTAGTGGAGCTAAGGGAACTTTTCCACCCTTCCTAAAGTAGAAAACTACATGTGAGAGGACAATTTACTCTCTTAGCTTTGCGGATGGCACAGGTCTAAACTTCTGGTTGTAATGGGAGCCTAAACATCCCAGTCAGGTGGAGACACCTATATGAAGACTCCCAAAACAGCAGGGATGAATCTCAACCTTTAAGTGACTGGGAGAAGGACACCCATGAGCTCCCCAGCTCCAGCGGAGTGACATCTAGATGTTGTGACTCCTGGCTCACTGTGATAACCCATTTCAGTGCCAGGAGTACTGGTCCCAGAGACTGGTTGCAACCCTTTGCTCCAAGCTCTAGCACGCAGCATCTTTACCTGGGTATTTACAGTCTCTTTCTCTCATCTTCCTCCAGAAATACGTCTTTGCATGAAGGGAGATGGGGCATTGTGATCCTAAGTTATCACAAGGTCTACGCTGCAATATACACATCCTTGTGTGAAAGGGTGGTCTGAACTATACTGAGACCCACGTGAAAAACAAGAAAGTGTGCTAGGATACTCTCAGCCCTTTGAGGCTGCTGTATGCCCCATGGTCTGCCCACTAGCAAGCTGGTGGGACCACCTCCAGCACTGGGAGACATTACCCACATCTCTGTGTGAGCAGTTCCAAACTGGGATGACCATGAACAAGCAAGAGATGCCACTATAAGGTAAAGTGCCATCAGTGAAGCAGAGGTGGGGTGGGAGTAGAGTGAGCCAGAGCCAGCCCCAGCTGCAGGACCAAGGAGCATCCTCAGTTTGGTTGCCCAACACACTCCCAGTGAGAAGCAGTAGAAACACTCACCACTTACACGCTGCTGAGGTGACCTGCTATAACAGGGCTGCCTTTTCGTTCCTCCAGCACATCCGTGGCCGGACACCGGGGTGACAAGGACCTTTGTAAGGCCATGGTGAGGTAGACAGGCTCTGCCTAGGGCAGCCAGCCCCACTCTCTGGTTCTCCATGCTCTGCCAAGACACTCCTGTCCCGAGAGGACCCGGGATAGGTAGCCTTCACAGAAGAGTGAGCATCTGGCCGGAGCAGGAATACGCCTGCGGGGCCAGGTTTGGTAAAGCAGCACGGAGCTGCATCGGTCTCAAGTGTAGAAAATAGTCAGTGAAGGGAGTAAAGCGGATCTGCTGCTATTCATTTCACAGCTGTAGTGGGATTAGTGGAACGAGGGCGATGGGGTAAGCTGCCCCTTTTATCTCATTCAAACATGTTGCTAATTCAGCAGAGCACCGCAGCCAGGAGCAGCTCCCAGCCTAATCCACTGTATCATTCTCACCCAGCGTGAAGAAACGAGAATTTTAATCCGCTCCCCACCCCCCGCCCCATCAGCTGCTCCAGCGGGCTCTGCCTGGGCTAAGCAGGCATGGGGACCCACTCCACGCCTGGCACCGCTTTCCCTGGCCCCATTGACTAGCTCTCTTGGAGCTGGGAGAGGTGACTTTTCAGCTACGGCTCCCACCCTCTGCTGCATGAGCTGAACTGGGCTGTCAGTGGTCCCACACAACACCAGGCTCCTGAGTGGCCAAGGGAACAAAACACCAAGAGTATTACAGAATCACAGAATCAACCAGGTTGGAAGAGACCTCTGGGCTCATCGAGTCCAACCGTTGCCCTGACACCACCCTGTCAACTAGACCATGGCACTAAGTGCCATGTCCAGTCTTTCCTTAACAAGGGTTTAGTTTTTACCAGTACAAGTTGGGGACAGAGCTGTTGGAGAGCAGCGTAGGGGAAAGGGACCTGGGGGTCCTAGTGGACAACAGGATGACCATGAGCCAGCAGTGTGCCCTTGTGGCCAAGAAGGCCAATGGCATCCTGGGGTGTATTAGAAGGGGTGTGGTTAGCAGGTCAAGAGAGGTTCTCCTCCCCCTCTACTCTGCCCTGGTGAGGCCGCATCTGGAGTATTGTGTCCAGTTCTGGGCCCCTCAGTTCAAGAAGGACAGGGAACTGCTAGAGAGAGTCCAGCGCAGAGCCACGAAGATGATTAAGGGAGTGGAACATCTCCCTTCTGAGGAGAGGCTGAGGGAGCTGGGTCTCTTTAGCTTAGAGAAGAGGAGACTGAGGGGTGACCTCATTAATGTTTATAAATATGTAAAGGGCAAGTGTCATGAGGATGGAGCCAGGCTCTTCTCAGTGACATCCCTTGACAGGACAAGGGGCAATGGGTGCAAGCTGGAGCACAGGAGGTTCCACTTAAATTTGAGGAAAAACTTCTTTACTGTAAGGGTGACTGAACACTGGAACAGGCTGCCCAGAGAGGTTGTGGAGTCTCCTTCTCTGGAGACATTCAAAACCCACCTGGACGCGTTCCTGTGTGATATGGTCTAGGCAATCCTGCCCCGGCAGGGGGATTGGACTAGATGATCTTTCGAGGTCCCTTCCAATCCCTAACATTCTGTGATTCTGTGATTCTGTGATTCTGTGATTCTGTGAAATGCATCTTGATGGGTTTCAAGCGACTGCTTTGGCATGTGAGTCATGTTGTTCTAAGGATCTTCTTCCAAGCTGAGAAAGATGGCAGTGGAGATGTGGTGTTTCTACACCAAACAGCAAAGCACCTTGCGAGGTGCCACAGGGACAGACATTGGCCCAGACAGACCTCCAAACCTGGGAATTTAGAAAGAGGACAAACCAGCAGGTGACAGAAGATGTAGTGTCCAGGTCTCATCACCCCGTGGCTCTCCTTTGAAGGATAGCTGTAATTCTGCAGGGAGGTCAGATCTCCCCTGCCAGGCGACATCTTCTTCTCAGAGCACATGCAACGAACTGTGAGATGTCTTCCTTCCTCTGGGAACACAGTCTCTAAACCAGCTTCCACCACAAGAAATGCTACTTGAGATACCTCCCTTCTGAAAGCCAGGCCTTCTGCACTCCCATACGTTTTAGCTATGCCTTCATTCCCAACGAAACACTAATCCACAGCCCCATCCCATGTTTTCACCTGTGAATCTCAACGCACTGTAAGAACTGGGGCATCATGGGCCGACATGACAGATGACAAAAATAAGGTGTAAGAGGACGCTCTGACTTGCCATAGGTCACACAACTGGCAGACTCTGAAACTCGAGCAGAAGTGCAGAGATTGAGCACAAGGAAGAACGCAGGTGTTTGATCTCTGAACCTTCAAGGCCATGCCCAAGCATAAATTTTAACAGGCACAACTTACAAAACCTGTTGTAGACCTTACGAATATATTTGCCCACGTAGCCAGTGCTTGTGCCTTGTCTTTGCCACTGAGAGTGCATGCCAGCTGACATGCATCCAGACATGCCTGTGCACACTAGTGTGGACCAACAGTACCTTCCCCAGGTCTCACTGTGTCTCTGCTTGCAATGCCTCTGCATCCAGCCTCATCTAGGCTTGTGTACAACAGGTTAGAGACAGGAGGGTACCACCAGGCCTCTGAATCCTTTTTTCTGACAAACAACATCTGCAAACAAGGCAGTGACAACAGAGCCTCCAAAAGCATCAACATTTATGAACCTTGAAGTCACCTTCAACCTACTCAGGTTCTGTGGGGCATCTTTCAATATCGTTGATGTCTGGATCATGCATCTTGTTTCTCCAGCACAGAGCTAGGATGTACCCGCAGGTTTCCTTGCATCACACCAAGTGAACCCCTGCTAGGTCTTTCATAGAATAGAATCATAGAATCGTTCCATTTGGAAAGGACCTTTAAGATCACCAAGACCAACCTTCAACCTAGGACTACCAAGTCCACCACTAAACCACGTCCCTAAGTGCCACATCTTTTAAATACCTCGTTTCCTTGTAATTTAGAAGTTCTCCAGAGCTGCCCTGGATCAAGCCAAGTATGGAGCTGTCAGTCCTGGGATTAGGGGCAGCCTGAAGTCCTATACAACGTTAAACCAATGTATAAGTTGTACAGATCACCCCACCAAACCCAGTAAGCACAGCAAAACCCAATGGCTCAGCAAGACATCATACCACTGCTTGAAGAAAGAAGAAACAAAGAAATACACAACACAGTGTGATGTTTCCCTAAATTTCTGTAACAGTAGTGCTGTAGAGAGTCCAGGGCATGCCTGATTGTGCAAGGTGAATGCCCTCCTTGCTCAGAGGGAATATTGTGCCTGAGACACCACATCCGGACACTGGGGCCTGGTTTTCTCCTTCTCCCTGTTCCTCATGGTGCCTGCATACCTTTGAGTGTGATGGGAGATCTCTACTGCAATAGCACAAGCCCCACTGCTTCACAGCCCATCCTCATGCAGAGAGGAGATGCACAGCCCATGGTGGAGCAAAGCAAGAACGAGAAGCCAACACCTTCATCCCAGAGCAGACCTGGTGCGTTGCAGCTAAGCACAGTCCTGAAACGTCTGGAAAATATCCATATACAGGCAGACAGGCCACAGAGAAGAACTGGGCTGGGTGTTCCTTTGCACAGCACCAGGCTGGTCTCAGTCCCCACATCACAGAATCACAGAACCAGCCAGGTTGGAAGAGCCCTCTGGGATCATCGAGTCCAACCATTGCCCTGACACCACCATGGCAACTAGACCAGGGCACTAAGTGCCATGGCCAGGCTTTTTTTAAACACCTCCAGAGATGGTGACTCCACCACCTCCCTGAGCAGCCCCTTCCAATGGCTAATGACCCTTTCTGAGCCCTCGGGGACTGACCCAAAGACACAGTGCTCACATGGGGTAGTGCCTCAGGGACACCCCACCTGACTTACCATGGGACACCCCCCCATCCCTCCCAGGATCTTTGGGGTAGAAGCTAAAAAACCTAGACTTATCTTCCCTGACCCCAACGCCCCTGCCAGGTCCAAAGCTCCTCCCCAAACATCTCCCTCCCCACAAATCCCCTGAACCTCTTCCAATTGCACACCAATAAAAAGTGCATTATTAACACCCCTCTGTCTCCGCTCCCTCGCGCTCTCTGATGGGCAATGAAACCTCCCTGAATTATGCCGCTCAGCATGCTTACAATTTAATTACATTTAAAGTCAATCAAGAGCTTCTGGAGCTGAGTGGCTGTTAAAGGGTTGTAAGGGAGGGGTGGGAGGAAAGGATGGGATAAAGATCCCCAGAGCTGATGTGCACACACACACACACACACACAGAGGCACCTTCTGCAAAATCATTAACATCAATCTATTTTCTGTCCCTCCTCCCATTCTCCCTCCCCCCAGCCCACCTTGCTGAGCTTTCTAGGGCTTTCTGGGGAGCAGCCCCATAGCAAAATCCCACAGGGAACTAGGGGAGGGGGGGGCAGGGAGGGAAGTGGAGGAGGGCTGGAAAGAGAGGGGATAAGGGAGGCGGCAGCACCAGCCTCCCCCTCTCCCAGCCACCTCCACCCCTGTGTCATTGAGGGATGGCACGCGCCTTGGTTTTAATTAGAGGAGGTAATTGCCTCGGTGCAGAATAACATTGTTTGCGCTGGTGGAAAGTGAGAGGGGTTTCAGGCTTGGCTGCCCCCGTCCTGGGGGAGGGAGGGTTGTGTTGGGTGCTGCTCTGGGGGCGGAGGAGCTGGACTGAGTGATGAGACTAATTTGTTGCTCCAAGAGGACAAGGGCAACTGGGGTGGCTTAACCCTTGCACCCCCGTGCTGTGAATGAGCCTTCTTGTGTCCAAAAGCAGGAGGGGAGAGGGTTCAGCCTTGGGGCACGGGTAGGTCCAGTGGCTGCCCAGGGTCCCCTTGGGCTCTGCTGTGATTTCCCACAGCGTGTCCCTGCAGGGAGGCTCAGAGCACTCCAGGGACAAAAACGGGGGGAGGAGAGTCTGTCCACTAGCAGAAATCAAAGCAATATTCTCCCAAAGTGTCAGCAGAGGGGAGTGGGACGATTTCCTCGTGTCCCTGCACGTTGCAATCCACAGCCTGGTTATTGTAACGCACAGGAGGGTCCCCTGGGACACCACAGAGCATCACCACGGAGCCCGGCGTGTTCACACACCGTGCCAAAAGAGCCTGTAACACAGGAATAGATGAGACTTATGGAGCCCTGACCTCACTGCTGCTCCCTGGCCTCCCAGTCCCGGTGGGCAACCCCTTCCTGAGCCCCGGAGACACGCGTGTCGAGCCCTGGAGCGTGACATTTGATTGTCTCCACCAGCAGATCAGCATGGCGGCCTCATCCGAAGCACCTGCCAGGGAAATGGTTGGTTGGACTTGATGATCTTAAAGGTCCTTTCCAACCAAGAAGATTCTATGATTTTATAAAATAACCCTGGTCTCCACCAGCTCCCGACCGTGTCCACAAGCCACCCGGGACTGCAGCAGCCAGCCTGGGTGGAAACAGTGTTAAGTCCTATGCTGACAATTAGTGATGGTGACTGAGGGTCCATGCCGTGGTCCTGGTTAGTATGCAAATCCAGATGAGAGTGAGTGCACCCCAACACGTTCCTGGGTGTGTTTCCTCCCTGGAGACTTTTGTGGCAGCAGATTGGAGTTGACTCAGGAGCTGCACTTTGCCCTGCGCACACCAGGGCACCGGGTCCCTTTGAAACAAGTGCTTTGAAAACTCCCACAAAGGCTGCAGATAGTCAAACATCTCCTACGCGGCCCCAGCAGCTGGGATAAATATTTATGAGGGATGTCAGGGTTGTGTTTCAGGACACACGCCAAACACTAACCACTTGAGGTTAGCAAGAAACTGCCCCCATTGGCATATTATTGGATAAGTGTCCATTACAGGGGCTGACTCCTTCCTCCGAAGCAGATGGGAGGGGATGCTCTCAGAGACAGGATATTGGATGAGATAGTGGCATCCCCGCGTTCCTTGATGATTGCCCATAAAATTAGCCATCCCTTCAAAACAGTCCTCCCTTGTCGATATTTAACTGCAGGCTGCCGGAGGGGGAGAGGCCATGCCCAGCTTCCTGCTGCTTCGAACGGCTGCTGAGCAGGTCGCCTGTGGGTTTGCACAACACTATCCCAGCCCTGGCTTTTCAGCCTGGTCAGGATCTCCCTCACCAGCCACAAAGACACCCATGGTGTTCACTGCCAGCTCGTGCCAGGTGCTGAAGCACCGTCCAACATGCAGCAAACCCCCTTGGTCACCTCCCCCCATGGCAAAACTTGATGTTTCTGGGTTCTGTGAAGCTGATGGGTACCACACACATCACACTTCATATAGACCGTTGCACTGGGTGCCCCAATGGGACAGAGCAGTTCTGTGCTCAGCAATTTAAAGATCATTTGGGATCATCTTCCATGCAGTTCCATTGCTACGAGGGTTCCTGGTGTGGTTTTAGCCCAGGTTAGAGGCTGCAATGCCTGGGGTGGGTGTGCAGCCAGAGTTATACCCATGGGCAGCGTGTATGGGATGCCCCATTTGAGGATGGTGAAGGAGCAAACTGGACGATGTGAGCTGTTCAATGCCACTGTGGCTCAGGGTCATCAAATAACACCGGGTCCCTGGGACCCACCACCTGTAGCAGGGAAACTGAGGCACAACAGGGCAATTTAGCCAAAGCAAGGAAGAGCAACCCATCTGCAAGACTGATCTTTTATGAACCGGCTGCCTGTGCTCTGTGGGCAGAGCCAGGTTCAGGACGAGGACTGGGGGAGTCAGTACCAAATCAGCAATGAGGAGGGGAAACAGCCGCTGTGCTTAGGAGAAGGACCCAGACTCAGAAAGCCACGATCAGAGGTGGAAGGGAGCCTTAGGGAGACACAGAATCACAGAATCAATCAGGTTGGAAGAGCCCTCTGGGATCATCGAGTCCAACCATTGCCCTGACACCACCATGGCAACTAGACCATGGCACTAAGTGCCATGTCAAGTCTTTTCTTAAACACATCCAGAGATGGTGACTCCACCACCTCCCTGGGCAGCCCCTTCCAGTGTCTAATGACCCTTGCTGAGAAGAAATGCTTCCTAATGTCTAATCTGAACCTCCCCTGGCAAACCTTGAGGCTGTGTCCTCTTGTCCTATCGCTAGTTGCCCAGGAGAAGAGGCCAACTCCCACTCCACTACAACCTCCCTTCAGGTAGTTGTAGACTGCCATAAGGTCACCTCTGAGCCTTCTCTTCTCCAGGCTAAACACCCCCAGCTCCCTCAGCCATTCCTCGTAGGTCAGACCCTCCAGACCCTTCACCAGCTTGGTCGCCCTCCTCTGGACTTGCTCCAACACATGGAGGAACAGACCTAGCTCAACATACCCAGCCCCAGATGAAGGAGAAGAAGAAGCAGGGAGGGAGCATTTCACTGGCAAAACATCCCCTGGGATAGAATCCTGACAGGGCTGACACCAGACCACCACAGCTCACTTATAGCAGCATCCACAACAACCTGGGAGATGCAAAGCTGGCAGCCTTGGTCAGAGCAAGTATATGGTTCAGGTGTCCTACCAGGGTCTTATCGGGGCCAAGGAGGCATGCTTTCAGTTGTTGTCCATGCATAAGGATGAGGCTTAGCCTTTGGGGCGAGGAAATGCCTCAAAAGTCACTGCATGGTGATCATGGATGGAGACAGAGAATGGGAAGAGCTGCCCTGTTCTGTATTGCTTTTTCTGTTTGATAAGATCTTGGCCACAGTGATACCTCCTATGGATTTAAATGTCTTTCTTTAGTAAATAACAGTGGATCGTATATACGTATCTAAATATACATGCATAAAATTCATCTGCAACAATAACAGAAGTGATGACCTGGCACTTTCCCTCTCCGCCTGTCAAACCTTCCTCTGCAGCACTGAAAGGATGGATTAGAAATGGTTTGATGTATGGATGGGTGAACGGATAAACTAACCAGAAATGGATGGAGGTGAGATGGATGTGTTCCCCATGCGTCCTGATTATTGTCAGTGCATTTCAGTTCTCAATTATACAGTCCTAAAAACATTCAGGTTGCCTAAAGCTTTTCTGCTTTGAAAGGTGGCTGCATGTGTAGTTGCTCAGCAGGTCTAAGCCACCTTAAACTACACTTCCCCATTTTCATTTCTTTGTTACATGTACCCAGCCTTGCTCCCCCACATCCTCGTCATGATGCTTGTTACCACTGGGGAGCAACGGGGTTGGTGCAGACAAAGCCCCACTGAGAACTGATCTCTCATGCAATGACGAGCAATTTCTCTTTCCAAAGGATGCTGCTATAAAATGCCTCTCTTGCAGATCCTAACTCTGTCACCCTACGATGTCCCACACGAGACTAAGTGTTCACGGAGAAGATCTCTGCTTCTCCAGATCCTCCACTCTTACTGCAGTGACACTCCCACAGCCACCACCACAGGAAACCAGTAAGAGAGATGAGTACTGGATGGAGGAACATACCTAGGGATGGGTGACAGTCACTGCTTGTCCATTCCTTGAACTCCTACGCTAACTTTATGATGCTGCATCTTATCAGGCCAAACATCAATTTTCATTTCCCAAGCTAAGCTGGACCAAGCTATGGAGGGCTAAGGCTGAACTCTTGCTCAGTGTGGTCTGGACAGGACACCCATGAACATGGTGGAGAGGGTGATACAAGCTCTTGCTCTCCATGCAGAACAGATACCTCCTAACACTTAGAAATCATCACATTGAGTTCCTGAGCACAACTCCATCACAATAGCTACAGAGGGGCCAGAGGCAGAGACAGGAAAGGGAGAGAGAGGCAAAAGGCTCAGATGACAAGGCTCTCGGTCCACTTAGGCAAATGCCATACATCCGTAACAAGCCACAGACGAGCCACACTGCACCACAAAAAGTATCATGCGAGAATAAAAGGACAGCTGTCACAAGATGTGCCCACCCAGTCGCCTCCATCACACCCCCACATTTTCCTCTTCAAACCATCAATTGCCCAAAGTAAATTCGGTTCCATCCCAGGAGTATTAGCCAGCTTAGAGTTTCCCTGTTGACACTTACCCAACACGTTGTCCCAAAGTGGTCTGGGTCTAGGTGTCTGTCCCTGGCAATCTCAGCTGAGGGGGGGACCATAGGTCTTCTAGCAGCCCACAGCAACACGACAGAGTCAAACAGGCAGGAAAGACTATGTACCATAAAATAACCTGCCAAAGAGAGGTTTTGGAGCAGAATGGCATTAAACCTGTAAGTAGCTATATGATGCTTTCCTTGACTTACCCATCAGCTTGGGACGAAGCCACCGACCCCCAGGGTGTCCTTGCAGCTGAGGTTTGCAGTGTGTAAACAGGGATGTACCTGCAGGCCAGGGAAAGATGGGCAGAGGGAAGGGCTGTACAGCAGTGCTCTCCCCTACCCCTAGAGAGGCCATGCACGAATCCTGCCACCGCTCCCGAAGCTCTGCCGAGCGTCTGGCATGGAGCTCTGACCCCTCCAGCCGCCTGCAGCATTAATATAGTAAGTGCTCTTTCATGTTGTGTTGCTTTGGCTTTCCAGGATCCGAGGGGGACTCTGACACACAGCATTTATCTCAAGCGGCTATTGATCCCCAGCTCTATAAAAATGATTACACTTGACCCAAGACTGCACTCACTTCGGTGCCTGAGCTGGAGAGCAGGAAGAGGCTGCCCAGCCGGGCACGAGCTGCAGAGGGAGGGAGAGACCTCAGGGGAGGAGATGAGGTGCTGGGAGGTTTATTCAGAGATGAGCAGATAAAAGCTGCAGGGCTCCTTCCTTTGGGCAGGATGTTGGTGGGAAAATGTTCACCTGATGGAGCCGCTCAGTTGCTGCAGGGATGTGGGGATTTGAGACGAGGGTTTAAAGGCTGTTTTGGCCAAACACAGCACTTTTTAGGCAGTTCAGCCAAACTTTCAGCAGTTAGGGTGAGTATGAATTCAGGATGCTTCCATGCACATGCGAGGATCAAGATGGGGCTGGTGGTGGCCCTGGAGAAGATGGTGGGTTGTAATGATTGCTTTCCATCAGCACTAACACTGAAGACCTGGGCAGAATGAGGGAGATGAAACAAGAATCACTGTGGAAATCAGTGTCAAAGCCAGAGAAGCAGCCAGACAGCCCAGCCCAAGGGTCCCTCCTTGGAAGGGCTCCTTGGGATCAGCAACACTTGAGTTCATTGGGGTAATGGGGAAGGAGCAGAGGAGCTGGGAGAAGACAGCAAGAAAGCACAGTCACAAGCAGGGTGGACACCCATTGTGGAGTCCCTCAGTACATTGTGAGCGGTGCTGCCCCTGATATGGGGATGGGTTTGCCTGGACTCAATATCACGGTCTCCATCAGAGCTGCCAGCCCTGGGATCCCTCTGCAGTCATGGTCTGAAGAGCCAGTGGTGTTTTGGGAGCCTTTGGTCAGATAGATACACCCTAGTGTATCTGATCCCTGCTGGAAGCAAGTCCTAATGAAAGGGTTGTCAAACATTGGAACAGGCTGGCCAGGGAAGTGGTGGAGTCAACATCCCTGGAGGGATTTAAAAGACGTGTAGATGTGGTGCTGAGGGACATGGTTTAGTGGCGGACTTGGCAGTGTTAGGTTATCAGTTGGACTTCATGACCTTAAAGGTCTTTTCCAATCAAAAAATTCTATGATTCTGTGATTCTACTTGCCCTGGCAGGACAGTTGCTGCAAAGGTAGACCCTCCTCCAACTGCCCAACCCACTGGAGCACAAATGTGCCCATGAATTGGTATCCAAACTGGTGTGTCGCAGGGCTTACCGGCCTCTCTCCTCCTACTCCTCCAGGCTCAGCCCCAGGCTGATGCTCTTGCCTTGCTCCTGGTCTCCATCAGATCCTTCTGCGTGACTTTCCATTGCGTAGCATGAATAGGCCCCGCACTCAACATCAGAGCCCAGAAGAAGAGCCACCTGGAATGATATGGAATTGTACTTTCTCATGGTCAACTTAGTGCTCACAGGCTGTGAAATGCAATCCTCCTTTATCCTAAACTAGTGCAAGGTCTTGATGCAGGGCTTCAAGCCAAGAACCAAGTTGACCTATCCCAGAAGCCAACAACCAGGCAAACAAGCTGTGGGCCAACTTACAGACTCACTGATGGATCTAAATTTGTTGGTGAAGATCAGTGGAGAGGCTCATGATACAGTAGGAGACCATGAAAATAATCTCCAGCACTGTTACTGGAAGGCAGCAACGGATTGGGCTGTTCCCAAGAAGCAGTTTGGATGGAGCTGTCTCAAGAGATCACATGGATGGGACCACTGGGATTTAGGATGCAAGGCAAAGAGTTTAGCAGAACCAAAATGAGCCGTACCTTGCACTTGACTCCAAGGCCAGAGAACAGTTGCCCGGGGCTGGAAGTAGAAAAGCAGCAGTGGGGGTAGATATCTCTTAGCCAAGCAAAGATGAAGGGTGAGAAGAGATGAAGGGACCTGGAAGCCACAGCTGTACCTGCAGATGAGGTGCAGAGATGGTGAGTCTCCAAGTGTCTTCATGCCCACTCCAAGCCAACCCTCAGACAAGGATGAACAGAGACAAGAGACCTCTGTGCAACATGATGTTCATCACAGAATCATAGACTGGTTTGGGTTGGAAGGGACCTTAAAGCCCATCCAGTCCCAACCCCTCTGCCACAGGCAGGGACACCTTCCACTAGACCAGGTTGCTCAAAGCCTCATCCAACCTGGCCTTAAACACTGCCAGGGAGGGGGCAGCCACAGCTTCTCTGGCCAACCTGGGCCAGGCTCTCACCACCCTCACAGGAAAGAATTTCTTCCTCATATCTCATCTCAATCTCCCCTCTTTCAGTTTAAAACCGTTCCCCCTCGTCCTGTCACTACTTGCCCTTCTAAAAAGCCCCTCCCCAGCTTTCCTGTAGCCCCTTCAGATACTGGAAGGTGCTAGAAGGTCTCCCCGGAGCCTTCTTTTCTCCAGGCTGAAGAGCCCCAACTCTCTCAGCCTGTACCATGTACTCATGAGCTGTACCAGCATTAGCTCAAACATCTGGCATGACAAGCACCTTAAAGCATTCCCGTACAGATCTGGACTTGGGCTGTGCCTTATCCAGCAGTGATTCTGGGGCTATCAAGCCCACTAGACCTGGTCCAACACAAGCCTGATCCCACTGACACCATCACAGGCTGCCAGTTTGACTGGATATGGGAAGGGACTCTGCAAGGCTCTTCTCTCCCTTAGCCTGCTTCTTCTGCCTAGATAATATCCTGGAGCATGAAAAAAAAACCCCTTCAAACAGAAACTAATCCTTTTGCAAACTGCCCTGAATTAGGACCTAAAGAAAGAGACTGGCTCAGAAGTTTGGCACTTGCCTGGAGCTCCCAAGCAGAGAGAGAAAGAGAAGGATATCACCGAAGCTGATGTTCTGCAGAGCTGGCTGTGCACACTTATCGGTGCGCTGAGTTGGGGAGGGCTTTGCTTCCAGCGTAGGAGAGTTATCAGGGGATTTGCTGCTGTTGCAAAACTTCTGCATGGATTGGGAGGGAGAGGGAGAGGTTTTTCCAGCAGTCAGCAGAGCACGATTTAGCATCTGCAGAGTTGAAAATGACCCTTGCGATTACACTTACTTTAGGGGACCTGGATTTTAGATTTCCCCGTGTGCTAGATAGAGATGCTTGTGCTTGCTCCTTGGGGGAGGGATGTGTGGGAATACAAAGGACTGGTGAGGGGACAAGCCATTACTGCAAAAGTCATTACTCCGGAGGGAAAAGACTGTGCTGCTCACAGCCGTAATTAACACACTCCTCAGCCCTATGAATTCAGGTCTGAGGATGGGATGATGGGGGAACTCCTCTCTCCCCTGACTGTAGAAGGAAGCAAGAGCGATTCATTTGGTGCTCAGATTAATTCTGATGAAACCCTTGAATGTGAAGATCTGACAGTCCGTGTACCCTAAAACATTTCTTTAACCAGGCAGCAGGAGGGCCAAGAGGTTTCACCAAGCACTTTGCTGTAATTTCACTGTTGCACAGACAGGGTCCTGCTCGTGGCTGGCCCAAGAAGTCCTTCTTGGGCTGCTAATTGCAAACACAACCCCAAAAGGAGAGCAGAGCCAGGCCCCAGGTTATGTGTAACCAAGAAAGTAACTTTTCTCCAAAAAGGTGCAGAAATGGGTTCAACTGCTGGAATAAGTCCTATTGCTTTTGAGGTAAAGTCCAGGAAAAGCCATAAAGGCACCACATGCACACAGGGGTGACCCCAAAATGGTCACATCACCTCCCTTCTAGTAATCTGTGTGTGGAGTTCCTGGAGACAAACATGAGAAAGATGGAGTCTTATGAAGAGCTTTTCCATAAAGAACAGTTTAGCTAAAACCAGGGGGGTTTAAGGGTTGGTTTTCACCAGGGGAGGTTCAGGTTGGACATTAGGAAGCATTTCTTTTCAGAAAGGGTTATTAGATATTGGAATGGGCTGCCCAGGGAAGTGGTGGAGTCACCATCTCTGGATGTGTTTAAGAAAAGCCTGGCCATGGCACTTAGTGCCCTGGTCTAGTTGACATGGTGGTGTTAGGGCAATGGTTGGACTCGATGATCCCAGAGGGCTCTTCCAACCTGATTGATTCTGTGATTCTGTGATTCTGTCTAGATGACTTTTAAAGGTCCCTTCCAACCCAAACTGTTCTATGATTCTATGAAAACTTTAGACTTACGTCGTGGAGGAGGGACCTATTCTGGAACATAGAAAAGGAATTGCAAGGGGGAAAAGTAAAGTATGGGATAAGGATAAAAACCTTCTTAATGACAAGAAATATCTTTGCAGAGAAACATCAGCATCTGAGCTGGACCATGTTGAACACAGAGAAGTCAGGGATGCTGGGGAGAAGAAAAGAGAGAAAAGAGGAAACTTCTGGTCCTGTTTCCAGTACAGAGACAGCTTTAGGGCAGCCTAAATTTTCTGAATTGGCGTAAACATTGCTAAAGTTAGGAGGAAATGCCTGCTTTTTAAAACAAAGAAGCCACCAAGGTCCATACCTCAGATTAGCACATCCAGGCAGGTTTTGAATATCTCCAGAGATATTCAAATGGTTTCAAATCCAGAGACTCCAATGGTTTGAACTGGGATTGTGTCTGTCTGGGCACAAGAAAATCGAAAAAGCAGGTGACCCAAGTGAACGCTGCAAGGATGTGCCAGACACAAGCCTGGGTAGCATGGCTTGGAGACGCCCTAGGAAGAGTTTGCTCGCTCCCCAACACATGGAAATTGTACCCAAAACCAGCTGGGCGTGCTCACAGGCAGTGCATGGGGCAGCCAGCTGTGCTGCTCAGACTGCACAGCACAGACCCGAAGCGTGTGTGACTGCAAGCTGTACACAGGGACACGCACGCACATGCAGATGCTTGCACACTCCACATGACCTGTAAGGACTTCACAACCTCAAGGTCGAGGGAGGGGATTCTGCCTCTTTACTCTGCTCTCGTGAGACCCCCCCTGCAGTGCTGCGTCCAGCTCTGGGGCCCCAACAGAAGAAGGACATGGAGCTGTTGGAGCGAGTCCAGAGGAGGCCACGGAGATGCTCAGAGGGCTGGAGCCCCTCTGCTCTGGAGACAGACTGAGAGAGCTGGGGCTGTTCAGCCTGGAGAAGAGAAGGCTCCAGGGAGACCTTCTAGCACCTTCCAGTATCTGAAGGGGCTACAGGAAAGCGGGAGAGGGGCTTTTTACAAGGGCATGGAGTGATAGGACGAGGGGGAACGGTTTTAAACTGCAAGAGGGGAGATTGAGATGAGATCTGAGGAAGAAATTCTTTCCTGTGAAGGTGGTGAGATACTGGCCCAGGTTGCCCAGAGAAGCTGTGGCTGCCCCCTCCTTGACAGTGTTTAAGGCCAGGTTGGATGGAGCTTTGAGCAACCTGGTCTAGTGGAAGGTGTCCCTGCCCGTGGCACGAGGGGTTGGAACTAGATGATCTTTAAGGTCCCTCCCAACCCAAACCATTCTATGATTCTATGATTCTAACCTACAGCTACTCAGGCACCCCCAGACATCCTGCAGGACTACCTGCACCAGGGAACCAGGATTGTCGTAGAGAGCAGGGCAGGACCCCAGAAAGGACAGCATTTGTGGGAGCCCATGAGCTCCAGCAACAAGAGCAAGGGGTGTTTGCAGGGAAACCCCTGTTCCAACCCTGGCACATGGCTGATCCAAGGTGGAAAGCTGCTCCAGGCCATCTCCAGAGCCCTGCTGGCCATGCATCCAGCCCTCTCAGCTGTTTCCCAGTGCTGGGGAGGAGAGATGTACATCCTTTCTGGCCTGGTTAGCAGGTACATCTCAGCCAGGCATTCCCCCCAGGGCTGTCACCCACCGCTGGGGTGCAGGGAGCTGGGCACAAGCCGTGCCTGGTTCTCAAATATCCCCTGCTCTGTCCCCCAGCCCTCCCCTCCTGCAGGGCACCTGCCATGGAGGCCACTTGGCTTCCTCACCCCGAGAGCAGCGCCAGGTCCCCGGTCGCTGTTAGAAGACACCCTGGCTGGCACCCAGGGCTGACATCCGATGCATCACCACCTCCCACTGGGAAGACACTGAGCTCAGCCCCCACCCACGGGCTTCCCCCTGGGTTACCACCAGCCCTGCAGCAGGAGACTCGCTGGTGCACAGACCTACCCTTTAGGCAGCACCCCAGCCACGAGGTGTACGGCGTTCACATCAGCCCCACCATTCCTGCACACCCGACCGTAATGAGGCCATGCATCCGCAGGAGGTCCCGGGTGGAGAAGGGTGAAGGCTGCATGGTGCAACCAGTTTTACAGTAGGGATACATGCTGGGGCGAGCCCTTTGCAGAGAACCCAGGCACAGAGCTATTTGGCTCGGCAAGGGCTTACGTCATGGAGAGAAGATGCCATCTCTTACCCAGGGGCCTCCCTGTTGGATGGAGCATCTCCAAATTCCTGGAGGTGCATGCTAACCGGCACAGACTGTGCTGGGAAACATAACAAGCCACGAGCTGCAGGGATCTGCTTACACCGTTCGGGCTGGAGGTCTGGCAGCAGGATCTGCGAGGCTCCAGCAGCAGATATCTCCTCATGCAGAAGGACAAAATATATCAGACTCCAAACTGGCACAGCCAGAGGTCCCAGCACCAAGGTAAGGTTTCACCCTGGAGGGACAGGTGGGCCAGGGACTGCGGATCAACCATTCAACGTGGCAGGCAGGGCTGGAGCAACACAGCACAGCTACAAGCTCAGGGCAATCGCCCGTCCAGAGGGGTTGGTCAATCAACCCACAACATCAACACTGAGAGCAAGCAAGCCAACCATCACCACGTCCCCCTTCCTCTCCCTCTATCTGCCTTTACACACTGCCTGTCCCCATGCTCCCCTTCTCAAGCTGTTAGACCTCACGCCCCATGTCTCTGTCCCTACACACACTACTGTGTGGTTGTACCATCCCGTAACACATCCATAGCACACCAAGGCTGTATGGCCGGCCCTTGGGTCTTCCCTGGGGCATCCCACAAGACTCGTCCCTCCTGCCAGACCCTTCACACCCCAGTGCTGTTGTGCCAGCCCTGGAGCTCTGCCAGGAGCCATTGCCTCACTCCCAGTGCATGGAACAGCCCAAAATGTCCTTGGCAAACTGGTACCAGCACCATCTCTCCCAGCCATCCCTTGCTCCACAGCCACTTCTCCTCTGCGAGCTAGCAGAAGCCCTGAGCCAGGGCCCTTAATGCACTCAGGCTGGCTGCTGGCTCAGTCACTTAATAGAGTCCAATTGTCTATTTTTCATTATCGAACAATTCCCTTTACTGGGCTTTTTGGCTCGTCCAGGAAATCCAATCAATAGGGTTCCCGAGACAAATGCTGGCTTTGCGTCCTCTTCCTCTCACCAAAGGGACCTGCTGTCCCTCTGTACCCGACCACCCCATTGGCATCGCTGGAGCCAAAGGTTTGGGAGTTGGAGGGGATCTCTGGCCGTCTGGCTACCACTGAGTGTCGTGTCAGAGGAGATGTTGCCGTTACAGGGTTGGAAGGCAACACCAGCTGCTTCTCCAGGGCTGACAACCACCCCCTGAGGGATCTGGGGGGGCTGCTGCTTCAGGGGTAAAAGGGGATGTGCAGGCACGGGGGATGCTGGTGCTGGCTGAAGCACAAGAGCTCTCCTGAAACAGTCCCAATGGGAGATGGAGCTCCACTCCTCTGGGTAGCACAGCCTGGTTTTCACACCAAACCCCTGCCCACTCGCTTTCGGGGGTGACCTGGGGGCTTTCCAGCCTAAGCACGTGGCAATGTGCATTACCTTGTAGCATAGAGGGACTGCTATACCTCCTAGAATGGGAACCGCACGTGGCAGCAAATCTATGCAGCGCCAAACAGCCCCGGGGATTCTGATCTGGGCGCTGCTGCGTGTACATGAGGGACACGCAGAGAAGAGGAGGCTCAGAGGTGACCTTAGTGCAGTCTACAACTACCTGAAGGGAGGTTGTAGTGAGGTGGGAGTCGGCCTCTTCTCCCGGGCAACCAGCGATAGGACAAGAGGACACAGCCTCAAGCTTGGCCAGGAGAGGTTCAGGTTGGACATTAGGAAGCATTTCTTCTCAGCAAGGGTCATTAGCCATTGGAAGGGGCTGCCCAGGGAGGTGGTGGGGTCACCATCTCTGGAGGGGTTTAAGAAAAGCCTGGCCATGGCACTTAGTGCCATGGTCTAGTTGACAGGGTGGTGTCAGGGCAATGGCTGGACTCAATGATCCCAGAGGGCTCTTCCAACCTGACTGATTCTGTGATTCTGTGACACATCCACACTTCTCCATTAAACAGAGCTAGGACAGTGTGTCGTGGAGCATCCTGTAGCCATGTTGCAGCTCCCTTACCTTCCGGCGTAATGTGGGTATTGCTGTGTGGGTATCTCTGTGCTGTGCACTGCAAATAGTCCTCAGGCCACCCTAACACCTGAACCACACTCACAAATCACTGGAGGCAGCATCCCTCTGGCCTAGGCCCAATAGAGCAGAGCAGATGATGGAGTTCCACTGCCTAGGAATGTCCTCTCAGAACCACAGAATCACAGAATCAAACAGGTTGGAAGAGACCTCTGGGATCATCGAGTCCAACCATTGCCCTGACACCACCACATCAACTAGACCAGGGCACTAAGTGCCATGTCCGGTCCTTTCTTAAACCCCTCCAGAGATGGTGACTCCACCACCTCCCTGGGCAGCCCGTTCCAATGTCTAATGACCCTTTCTGAGAAGAAAAATGCTGTTCAAATTGCTGCTATTGATGCAGTCAATGGCATCTACCAAGGGGAGAGAGCAGGAGAATTCCTGCCCTCATGGCACATGAGGAAAGGTATAAGGGTTAGCAGTACATGATCCGTGCTGCTATTCCCCTTCCCAACCAGTGCATCCCATCTTACTGGGCCCATCTCGAGCTGGACAGGCAACAGAGTGCAGAGATGGAGGGTGGGAGAGATGTTCTCAGAGAGGCACTGCAAGAGTTTTCAGCCCAAAACCATAGCTGCATTGCATGCCCTGGGTTGTTCATCTTTCAGACCCAGCTTCTAGAGTCAGGGGAAGATGCAGCTTCCAACACAACACTGTCTGCCTCCTTTCTCACTGCATCTGCTGATACAGCGTTCCACCCGTGTCCCAAAAGCATGTCGTCGTGGCAGGGGGGAGAGACCCAGTGCCAAAGAGAAGGGAAGGATCATGCCCAGGAAAAGCCACCATCAGGTATCAGCAGCCCTGGTAGCAAGGGGGGGCACTCAGCATGAAACACGCTGGGAAACTGGGTGTCCTGACAGCACAGCCAGCTCTTACAGGATATTTTCACCTTGTGAGGCTGCAGGGAAATGATGGAAATCTTGCTAGGAGTGACCCCTAAAGGCTGCGAAGCTGAAGAAACCTAAAGAGAGGGATTTTTTCTTAAGAAGAGGGTGCATGAGCAGAGAGAGGAGAGGGGTGAAGGTCCCTGGTTTGTATATGTGACCATCACTGTACGGGGATACTGCATTCGTGTGTGTGTGTGTGTGCCTGCATGGGATGCACAGTGATGCCTGTGAGTGTGTCTGCAGGATGAGGATGAAATTTTCTGGGACAGGGCCGGCTCAGATGCGTCTTTAGAGGATGCTGCTTCTCCTCTTGTGTCAGAAGCCATTTCCTACCCTGAATGGGGTCATTCAGAGCCATCAGTGGTGGTAAACGGGGCAGCAATGGCAAACGGGGCAGCATTCAGCCAGATGCAACCCTTAAGGCACCTGCAAGGCTGTTCCTGCACTTGTGATGCACGCGTGCGTGCTCACACCCCTTCTCAACACCACCTTGTGCCTTGCTGATGAAGTGCTTGGTTTGCACACATGGCCTCAGGTACACAGTGCCACATACGTCCACACACACACACAGAGCCTCCCAGGACCAGATCCAGGCACCCCATAACCACACAGAATCACAGAGAATCACAGAGTGTTTAGGGTTGGAAGGAACCTCTGGAGATCATCTAGTCCAACCCCCTGACAAAGCAGGGTCACCTAGAGCATGTTGCATAGGGTCGCGTCCAGGCGGGTTTTGAATATCTCCAGAGAAGAAGACTCCCCACCCTCCCTGGACAGCCTGTGCCACTGCTCTGGCACCCTCAAAGTAAAGAAGTTCCTCCTCACATTCAGATGGAACTTTCCGTGTTTCAGCTTGTGCCCATTGCCCCTTGTCCTGTCACTGGGCACCACTGAGAAGAGTCTGGTCCCCTCCTCTTGACACCCACCCCTGAGGTATTTGTAAGTGTTGATAAGATCCCCTCTCAGTCTTCTCTTCTCCAAGCTGAACAGACCCAGCTCCCTCAGCCTCTCCTCATAAGAGAGATGCTCCAGTCCTCTGATCATCTCTGTACCCCTCCGCTGGACTCTCTCCAGTAGTTTCTTGTCTTTCTTGGACTGGGGGCCCAGAACTGCACACAGTTACTCCAGAAGTGGCATCACCAGGGCCGTGTAGAGGGGCAGGATAACCTCCCTTGACCTGTTGGCCACACTCTTCCTAATGCACCCCAGGATACCATTGGCCTTCCAGGCCCCAAGGGCACATTGCTTCCTCATGGGGAACTTATTGTCCACCAGAACACCCAGGTCCTTCACTGCAGAGCTGCTCTCCAGTAGATCAGCCCCCAAACTCTACCGGTGCATGGGGTTATTCCTCCCAAGGTGCAGGACTCTACACATAGCCCAGTTTGGGTTGGAGTGGGGTGGCTGCAGTTCAAAACCTTGCATGTCTCAGAGAAGGGCTTGGTGCCGTCACGGTGCTGTGTGGTCTCCTGGCAAAGTGCTGATGCTCAGGGGTCAGCTGGGATCTCCCTGGTGTTGTCATCACAACTGCCTAGTGAAGGAGCAGGATCTGGTCCTCGGAGATGTTGCACTTCAACCCTAGAATGGGAAAGTCAAAATGCCCCAACCCAGCAATGTTTTTAAACGTCCCCATGGCCCAGTGTAATCCGAGAGTCAGTAAAATTAAAATCACTCATCGCAGGACCTTGGCAGAGGGAGATTAATGCACTTGAACCATGACAGCTTGCAGGCCAGAGGGACATGTGCTCCTAAAACTGTGAAGTGAGAAACTCATCACTTGGAGCCCACAGCCAGGAGAGCCCTGGGAATGGGTAAAGTCGAGTAGCAATGGGGTGCTTTGCATTCCTGCTTTGGGGTGGGTTTGGTCGTCGTCTTTTTCTCCTCTAATCATTCGTCAAAACATCCTGTTCCTTTTTGGGCAGGACTCTCCACCTGCGGTTGGTTTTGGCACTGCTCCTTTCCACAAAGTCCTCGTTCCCCTCTCCAATTCATTTGGCTTCCTGGTGTACAAGGGATTGTTTCTGTTCCCTGATGGAAGGAACTAGATCTTTTGCAAAAAAAGTGCCTCTGAGTCTACCAGAACATGGACCACAAAAAATCCCTGCAGTATCCTACACTGTGTGTGGTACAGGGCACTGCAGGCAGTTTAGGAGAAGTGGGGAAAGTGGACCAAAAAAGGGAAGAGAAAGCTCAGTTTTGAGAGGTCCTTGCTCTGCAGAGTGAAAAGCAGCACTTGGAAGGTGCTCTGTGGGACAGGAGGCCACGATGATGGGCACATTTAAACTCCAAGCATAGCCAGATGCAGTTCCCACACTGCAGTCCACCCAAATTCACTAGGATTAATCCTCCTAATAAGTCAAATCCCATTTAAAAGACACTTCTTGGCCTGAGCTCAGTTCTCCCTGTGGGACCGCTCTCCTACGCTCTGTGTCTGCCAGGGACCACGTCTAGAGGTGTCTGCAGACCCATGGAGCCACCATGACCATGTCACGGGGTCCCTGCACTTCTGCAGGACCCTGGCATATGTGGAAAGCCCCTCACTGGGATGGGGTAGCAGCCAGGCAGAAGGGCAGGTCTCGTGGATGGACAGGCTTTCACCACGAGGCACAGGTCCAGACACTGAGCTATTCTGGGCATCTAATTTTCTCTCCCGTGCTCTGTTGATCAGTTTTCCTTTGGCTCTTCCCCAGTAGACACAGCCTTCCTCTTGATAGGCTGGAGGTGTTCTTCTTCCCCTCCAAAGGTCATCCCCCCTCCAAGCCATCCCTGCCATGGGTCATCTCGAGGACATGTGCAGGGAGATCTGAGCACCCACAGCTCATGTCAACATTCCCTGGAGCCACAAGTGCCTTCAGCCCTGAGCATCTGAAGGGAAAAGGGGGCCACAAAAATAAGAAACTGTCTTTGAAACATGAAAGCTTCTGCTTTGCTGGGGCAAAACTCAGACCTTAGCAGACTCGTGCTAATGTGAAATATCCTCTGCTGACCACACCTCCATCCACCCCTGCCTAGAGGAATTAGAGCAATGCCACCAAAGTTAATAATTATCTTGATTTTTACCTAAAGCAGCTCCATGCACCAGATGAGTGCCCACAAAACCCTCTGGATGATGCTTTGCAGAGATATCTCCTTATCAGAGCCATCAGGCTCCTCCTTGCATACGCTTGTCAAACTCTCCCCCGAGGAGAGGCAGGAGCTCTGAGAGTGACAAGGAGACATGTGTCGGCATCACCGCCGCTCACCTCATCACTTGCATTCATCACATCACTGCTGCTCATCACACCACTCATCACCCGTGCAAAGCCCGATGCCTGACACCAACACTTTCACCAGGTCAGGAGCACCATCCACCTTGCCAAATGCCTACGGGCCAGATCAGCATGATCTTGCTACCTGGGCAGGCTGTGGGCAGAAACAAGGTTCCTTCTTTGGACATGGAAATATTCTAGGCGTTTGCCTGCTCCTGGCAATCCAGAAAAGACTCTGTGCACCTGAAGGACCAGTGGGAGGGCTTGGTGGACACTGGGGAGCTGCCTGCTCCTTTAGAGCCTCCAACCAAACTGCCTGGTCCAGGAGACATGCAGACTTTGGGGCATGCAGCTTACCAGCCAGCCTGCCAGGAGCCCATACGCCACTGGGAACAGGCAGAAATTGTGGTTTCTTCTCCAAAATAGGGATGGCAGCTCCCAGCCCCAGCTCAATGTGATCAGATAGGTGCATCCAGGCAGGCTGGGCACTGAGGCACTTGAGCCATCCACAAGAAGGCTCCTGGCTGAAGATATGCAGAAAGGACTCCAGCAGCCCCATCCTGCCATCCCACCCCTGCCAGCTCCTCCAGCCAGCCCCTAGCCCTGTGCCTGTCTCCCCTACCATGGCCTCTTTCCCACACCTGTGGTGCCTCTATTTGCATGGCCAAAAAAGAGCTACTTAGGGCTGATGCACGTCTGGTGTCAGAGCCAAAGGCTGGCAAGAGGGAGGTCCAGGCAATCTGAGGATTAAACACACTTGGGTTTATTGGTGGGAAGCAGATCTAGAGTTGGTATTTTCACAGGGGTTACCTGCTGGGGCATCTCTGATGTATGTCCAGGGAGCATGGGATGACCCTGGCTGTGCAAAGTCTCTTCCAAGTGAGATTGTCCCATTTCTGCTGGTCTTGTATTAGGACAGCCACCCTGGCTTCTGGTCCTGGTCACAGGCTTCCTCTCCGGTGGGGAAAATTGGTGCCCAGATGCTTTAGGCTTTGGAGAGGCTGGGAGGTTAGCAACCTTGGCCAAAACTGAGTGTTAGGAAATCACCCCATGGAGGAGTTCAGTGAGGAATGAATGTCTCCAGCACCACAACACAGTGCGTCCTGAGTCACACCTGGGCCAGCCAGGTGCTCCCCAGTATAAATCCAGGATGACATAGATTAATTTGGAGGACCTTTTATTTGTCCTCTAGTTTCTGAACTGCCACCTATGCTTCTTCATCTCTTTTTCCTGCAGCAAAGAGATGTGGCCATGGGCTTCATGTTCAGGTTATCCTCTCCCCTGAATCTCAGGACTCCAGTCTCAAGGCAGAAGAACAAAACCCTTCACGACAGAGTCAAAAGGCTGCTCATACCCCAGCTATAACCCCCAATTACTGGGGCCCAACAGCCCATGTGTGATCTTGGAGTCAACCCTGTGAAATCCCTACAGCTCCTAGACCAAAGGAGGTAGCAACCATCTCCTCTCTCTAACAAAGGTTGTCTGGGATGCCAGGGCCTGTGCTGAGGAAAACAAATGAGACCAGTTGTAGGGACTGGCCAGGGACTTTTCCTTGGGCCAACATTGTCCTTCACCCCTCAGCACCAGGGTGATGGGAAGGGAGAGTGGGGGAGAGGTTGCACTGGTGATAAATTGTAAAAAAAACATGGTTTTGTCAGCATAAATACTGAAGTCACTATTTTTATGGGGTGGAATCACACCTGGAAAGATGTAAAGTGTGATAGTAGCAGCACTGCACAAGTGACGCTGGTCTAAGGATGCAGGCACAGCAGGGAGGGGAAATGTCTTTCATTAAAGCAAGTGACATTACCAAAAACAACCCAGCCCAGTGTTCAGGTGCATCAGCCCTTCCCTCTCATTCCCACATGTATGAAAAGCCCTTTCAGTGCAGGATTAATTTCATAGCACAAAAGCCCTGGATCATCCCCAGATGAGTGGTCCAGTTGGATGAAAGTGGTTCAGGGTTCTTCTTCACTTCCAGTCCCAAACTACTGGTCATGGAGCCAGGCAGTTGCCCCGTGACTTTCTCCTCTGGCCTTGAGCTGGTCTGGGAGATATTTTGAGGTGCTGCATGGTGTCAGAGGGATGTTGTCAGGGAAATAACCCTCTCCTCACCCTAATGCACGAGTGTCAGCATTGTTTGGGAGAGCCTAGGTCCTCCCAGGTAAGGACAGCCATGGTGGGTTGGCATCCATGTGACATCATTGAAACTGGGCTTGGCTCCATCACCCCATGAACTACTTACCTTTGCCTGGATAAAATCCCACTCATCTTGTTTTTCAGAGAGGCTACATTGACACTGGTGCATGCAGGACACCCAAGCAACAGCTTTTGCCACCAACTTTCCAACAAGCATCATGCAAGTGGCCAACAGGACCTTGAAAGGGCTTTGAAGATGGACAACTTGACAGTAACCATGCCATCACTGCATGCTGGCTTGGAGGAGTCTGGCACCATGGGAGGCATTTGGGAGGGGGTAAGGGGATAAACTCAGCAAAGGGACAGACCAAAGGATGGACCAGAGAGACCTCACAGCCAGATGACACAGAGTCACAGAGTCACAGAATCTCAGAATGGTTAAGGGTTGGAAGGGACCTCTGGAGATCATCTAGTCCAACCCCCTGACAAAGCAGGTTCACCTAGAGCATGTTGCACAGGGTCATGTCCAGGCAGGTTTTGAATATCTCCAGAGAAGGAGACTCCCCACCCTCCCTGGGCAGCCTGTGCCAGGGCTCTGGCACCCTCAAAGGAAAGAAGTTCCTCCTCATATTGAGACGGAACTTCCCATGTTTCAGCTTGTGCCCATTGCCCCTTGTCCTGTCACTGGGCACCACTGAGAACAGTGAAGATAACAAGATAGGTGATGGATACTGGGGTGAGGGGACACCATAGAAGTGTGCGCTGTGGGACCCATGTGTAATCTCTTTCCTCGTGTGCGAGTCACTTGCCTGCAGCCCCCTTGGGTCCCCTTTAAAAGAGCATTTCCAGAACCTGCTTCATAAACGTTATGGGGAGGGGGGGGGATGCTCAGGAGGCGGAGTGGGGATAGACGAGTTTGTTCCCAACTCGCCAGGTTGTCTTCAACAGAAAATGATCCTTAAACAAATCAGGCTCAGTTTGTCGGGGCTTCAAACACCCGTGTGTGCTCACACACACACACACGAAGAAAATCTCAAAAACAAAACAAAAACTGGGGGGAAAAAAAAAATCAAAAGTAAAAAGAAGAATTTAAAAAAAAAAAAAAGCCCCATATTTTAGAGTCAGCTGAGAAGTGACAAAGTAATTTGCTCCTGGCAGTCTATCACGGCAGTCTAATTCCCAGTGACACCATTCAGCTGCTGACTACACTAACTGTCAGAGTCAATTAGCCGGGAGCCAGCAGCGCAAAGTGTTTACGGGTGCTAAAATTCACTCCACACGCTGTGCGGAAGTGAGAAAAAATTACTTTGAGGGAAGGGGGGAAATTCAAGCGGCTGGTTTAATGCTAACGATTGCCTCCACCCCACCCCAAGATACAGCAGGGTCTGAAGGATGCCAGGAGGAGAAGAGGGAAGGCAACGTGGCCAGGACTGAGAGCACCCAGGGGTGTGCCCGGGCACATTCACCTGTGGAGCTCACTATCACAGGAGATGGGACAGATCCTGCAGTAGAGCTGGGACACGAGCCAGCGGGGCCAGGTGGAGGAGGCAACAGAGCTGTGGGCTTTCCCCATCCCTGCAGAAATGGTTTGGAAAGCCAACGAAGGGGCAGGCACCCCTCCACGGATGGCAAGCACTCACTGGAGGATGCCTAGCAGAGAAATAACCCATTTTTCCTGCTATCAAGTCTACATGCCTGGCAGAGAGCTGCATGGACACCACCCCAGGCCACTCTCACTACCCTTCAAGTCTCACGAGGGTAACAAGGAGAACAAATCTGGCTAGATGGGCAACAGCAGTGCAATTCCCTGAAGTCAGGGTCTCTCCAGGAGCAATGAGGAAGGGTCATCATAGAGCACATGTCTGGATGAGGAAGACATTGCTGTGACAGCACAGAAATGGCCCATCAGCCCACAAGCACCAAGGCACAGACGGGCATCAGGAAGGTATCACAGAATCACAGACTCAATCAGGTTGGAAGAGATCTCGGGGATCATCGAGTCCAACCATTGCCCTGACACCACCATGGCAACTAGACCAGGGCACTAAGTGCCATGGCCAGGCTTTTCTTAAACACCTCCAGAGATGGTGACTCCACCACCTCCCTGGGCAGCCCCTTCCAATGTCTAATAACCCTGTCTGAGAAGAAATGCTTCCTAATGTCCAACCTGAGACTCCGCTGGCGAAGCTTGAGGCTGTGTCCTCTTGTCCTATCGCTAGTTGCCTGGGAGAAGAGGCGGACTCCCACTCTGCTACAACCTCCCTTCAGGTAGTTGTAGACTGCACTAAGGTCACCTCTGAGCCTCCTCTTCTCCAGGCTAAACACCCTCAGCTCCCTCAGCTGTTCCTCGTAGGTCAGACCCTCCAGACCCTTCACCAGCTTGGTCACCCTCCTCTGGACTTGCTCCGACACCTCCAACGCAGCAAAAGGGTTTTTGCTGTGTTGCCCTGTGATAGACAAAGGTCTTTCCATCCCTGCCAGAAAATAATGCTGCGTGAAGGTGAATATCAAAGTCTGAGGGCCATCAGACTTTCCCCCAAACCTTGAAACCTTTGAAATTTTTCCTATTGTTTTTCCTGGCTGGAGAGGTGAGATAAGCACATCCAGAAGGGGCTTTTGCAGCATGATTCAGGCATGTAGGAATTGGCATGTAGGAGCTGGACAATTTTCTTACCTGGGGAAGTTTAGAGATATTTTTTTAAACTGTTATTTTTTTCTCCCCCAGTCAGTAGTCAGGAAGAAAATTTGTAAAGAAATTGAAAATCGCCCTCCTCTTCCCCAGCCACAACTCACCTGGGGCCAAACCAAAATGGTCTCTCTCCTCCTTTTGCAAACACATTTCAATTATGACTTTTTCTTTTTCATAAGTATTTCAACAGCAGTGCTTTCACCTTCCCTGAGATGAAGACAAAAGGCTGAAAATAGAGTTTGTATGAACAAGGGATATTTTGATAGTTTCAAAGTATTCCATGAAAAATTGACCAAGAAGTACCTGGGACTTCCCTTTCCTGGGAAAACGATCAGTTCTAGACAATTGGCTGTTCTTTCTTTAGAGCAGAAGGTCCTGGCCAGATGTTGCATGTATCCCAGAGCATCCAAGGCAGGATGGTTAACTCGGGCTCTACTCTGCTGTAGGAAGGATCTCAAACCCATCTCCTCAAGTCTATGGTAACACCGAAGCCAAACTCAGAAGAGATCACTTCTTCACCGCTTTCCCTCCTTGTCATATGAAATGTGCTCAGACATTTGTGGTTTTTCCCAATTTTTCTCAAGTCTGAGCTGAAATCAGAAATGCACCTACCCCAGGGGCAAGTTACCCCCCAAATGCTGAGATGTGGGTGTCCCACAGGTGCCACTGTGTTCATCGCTGCTCAAAGCAGGACATGTAGCTCATGGGGTCAGATGTCTTCCCACTGCACTTGTTTGGCTACACCCTCTTTTGCTCTGCTCTGAGTCTGGATGAGAACCAGGGAGGAAGGGAGACGACTTTCTGGTATCTTTATGGCCTTCTAACAAGAGCAGGTGTTTGAGGAAAAAGGATATAGATCTGGATCCAGCCCATAGCTCTGGCCTTTAAACCTGTCCCTTTCCAGGGTTGCCTGGCCCCTCTCCATAGAGGGGAATTCTCCTTCTCTTCAGGGTGATTTCAAAGGGCAGCTCAGCCCTGGTATGTACTGACATGGCTCTGCTATCACTCTCAAAGCACCAGCTCTCTAATAGGATGTACCAACCCTTATGAGATCGGGCAGTGCTTCCCTCTCTCCATTTAGAGATGGAGAAACTGAGGCAGGAGGTAAGTGAGCTCATCCAACAGAGATATCTCCATTTGGGGTTTTCCCATGGGAGAGACCCCACCCTAAAGGTTTGGAAAAGAGTCAGACAGCTCACACCCTAAAAGAGATATCTCCCCATAACAGGATCTGAGGCTGACCAGCTCATCCAACACATGCTGTCTAGCTTCTGCTGAGCTGAATCCCGCTGTACTAGCCCAGCAGGAGAGGTTTGAGAATCCCAGATTCACACCCTCTGCTCTTCCACCTTCTTCTGGGCATGCTTGAACACTGGCATGTCATGTTCAGCCTGGCTGCACCCCCATCTCCATGGCAGAGAGCAACCAGCAGCAGGCAAACACAAATGGGCAGACAGGGGTACTTTGAGCAAAGTCCCATGTTTTACAGCTCTGACCTAAATTTGTTCCTCTGCCCATTTCCCACATACACGCACACACACTTTCATGCCACGTGAAATTAAAAGCAGCAAAATCCCCCCCTAAAAGAGGCAGGTAGTGTCCCAACTAACCCAGAGCAGGAGGAGGGGGATGCCATTCCTTGGGTTGGCTCTTGGGGAGAGATCTTGGAATCGCAGCGGACACAAAACACCAGGTCATGATCTGTGGTCGTGACCTCAACCTTCTGGCTCCAAATCACTAAATGCAACCTAATAGCAGCTATTTCTGCCCCTAAGCAGCAGTAACATTAAACGTTGGACCCCTGGCTGGCCCACGCACTGCTCTCTGCCTGCTTCTTCTCCCAGCCTTCAACAGATTGTGCTCTATGAGAGCTCCCAGGAAAAGGGTTTGAGTCCCAGCCTTGCTAATGTTGATTACACCAGAGTCATCTCATCTACCCTCCAGCTGCCTGCTCTGCTGTGAACTTTTTGCAGTTTTAGCTGCACAAGCTCTAGGATGTGGTCCATAGCTTCTGTGAGCACTGCTGTGAAGAAGGTACCAACAGTGGCCAGTGCTCAGGACAAGTTATGTAGCCCAGCCAAGGAGGAGAAGCACCTATCACAGTGCAGGCAAGAGCCCCTAGCCCCTCAAGAAAGGCCTGGGCAGTTCAACACTTTGGTGTTGGGGATTTAACATCCCAACAGCGCAATACAGCAGGGTTTCCATTGCTTCAGTCATGTTCCTCTGGCCAAGCTGTCTTTTCTGTCCAAGGGCAGTTACACAGGCAGGATCCTTATTGCTCACGTTATGGTAGGTCCCAACATGATCCCATGGCCAGACTCCACTTAGACACTTAGGGAGCCAACAAACTTCTTCTGGAAGGGAACACAGACCAATGAAGGCAGCATTGCTACGCTATTCCATGGTCAGGCAACCCTGGGCAAGCAAAGTGCTTCACCCAGATAAGGCACTGGTATCCAAACTGAGCCCTCAGTCCTTGAACCTCCCACCCAGGACAACCACAATGACACCAGCAGGTCAGCATCTTACCACTGAGCTTGTAGTGTTGTTAAACCTCTGGATTTTGTAGAGGTTTCATAACAGAAATGTCTAGAAACCTCAGTGGAAGGAACGGGAGAAGGGAGTTGTTTATTTACCACATTTTAATTTAATGAAATATTTTCTACAGTATTTTCCTTTTGAGGAAAACTCACTGGTAGCCTAAGGCAGTGACCCCAAGTGAGACCAAAGCCTGTGCTGGTTGATGGGGGTTCCCCACGGGAAATGGCTCCCATCACCAGGACAGGGGAGCAGGTTAGGCTATATACTGCAGTGAATGGCTCAGGTGGGTGCAGGAACACCCTCACTGGAGTCCTGCGACCTGCCTCTGCCAACACAGCCAGATCTGGAAGGGTGCAGGAGAGAGCTGCATGAGCAGATGGACCATACTGATCCCATAGAGTATCCCAAGTACCAGGAGTTTGTTTTCTCCCTGAGTACACCCAGAACAAAGCCTACCTGTCTTTGGAGGAGGAGGGATCCTGCTCAATTGCTGATGAGTTACCAGGAGGCTACTTGGCACATTGTCCTTCAGCAAAGTGGGTAAGGACACCTTGGAAGAAGCTCTAAATCCTGACCACACCTGAGATCCCCTCATAGCGATATGGGAGGGTTGGTCTACAGTAGGTCCCACCTCCCAACCACAGAAGTAGTATTGAGGCAATGTGGATGCAAGCCACAAAAGTGAGTCTTCTCAATTATTGGGCAAATGTTGCTCCTCCTTTTCCTCAGCATCACACTGCACACCTCACTTAATTCACAGAGTGAGGGACCAGGGTCCCAAATGCTGCATGGGTAACTGGACACCTCCTTGTCTATCTGTCACCAAGTCCATTAGTTTCAGCTGAGCGTTAACCAAAGACAGACATATCCTGGTGCGGGACTCCTGCCTGTCCTGCACAGCAACTAGTGCAACTACTCCAAGGAAAGTGTTTTGCAAGGGGCTGGGCTCATTGAAGCTCAGCAAATAAAAGAGGCCCTCATTTCTCAGGTGCTTAGAGAAAACAGAATGGTTCAAAGAGGGGGCTTGGACTCCATTGGTCTGGAGAGATCTCTAGAACATCCCTCTGTAGGTACCAAAACACTCTGATGGATGACATGGCTGAATTACAGAATACTCCTTGAGTTAAAGGATGCAGTTGGCCCTGGAAGAGAGGCAGAAGAACTTTGCTCTGAATAGCACCATCCATGCTGGAAGGAACTGCTAAACCAATGGCTCTTTTACAATCAGAGGTTGAGCTTCATGCTGAATCCATCTCTTCTATCACAGGTCTCTATGCCCTGGGTGGGTATAGCTCTATCAACATTGCAAAGGCACCCATGGGAGGTTTCCATCACCCTCCAGAGCACACCCATCAGCTCCTTCCTGGCAGCCTCCATGCCAATGTCTGAAACCTGGACCTACAACATTGCTGACATGAGAGATCTGCAGGGCACATTCCCCCACCACATCTTCGCTGTGTAGGAACCTGACACAGGGCAGTTGATGACAGCAATGCATTGTTACCGTCCTCCTGTGACACCACTGGGACCACTTCTGGCCAGATGGACCTGAATGTCAGGTTGACAGGTCCTGTTTGAGACTCAGTAATCAAAAGACTGTTCAGTCAGATGCATTTTTTTAAATGAAAAATGGAGGACAGAGCAACACAAAAATGTCTGTGTCATTCAAATTTCTTTTATTCTGCATCAAAGCAAAGCAGGGGATTTTGGAGATTTCATTTTTGACACAAAAAATTACAGGGAGCATTTTTTTATAGCAGACATCTTTTTTTCCCCTTTCAAAATAATTATTTTTCCTCCCTTTCCTCCTCCTTTGCTAGTGGAGAAAAAGGTGGGGGGGGGTGTTTTTGCTTTTTTAAGGAGGAAAATAAGGAAAAAAAATAAACCAAAAGACAAATACAAAGGCAATCTCCATCAGGAAGTGTGGTCAAAAGACACAGTGGCTTTTCCTTCTGAGATCCTTGCACAGAAATGCTTCCCTTTCTTCAGCAGACCCCAAATCTAAGAGCATCTCTAGCTGCTGCTGAGACTGTCCCCAAAAGCAGAGGTCTGGCTGACACGCTCTGGACTGCACTAGCTCTTTATTTTTGCACAATAATGTGTTGTTCCCTCTGAGTAGCAAGTCATGGGCTTTAGAGATTAGTAGAGAGCTTCCTGGAGGTCCCACAGGAGAGACAAGGGCCGTGGCAGGGTGGGCATGGCCCTCTTGCAGTTTCAGAGCAGTTTTCATCTCCTCCACTGTGATCTCATGCTCTGTCACTGAAATCACCAGAAGTCACCAATGACTCAGAAAGGGTTATTAGACATTGGAAGGGGCTGCCCAGGGAGGTGGTGGAGTCACCATCTCTGGAGTTGTTTAAGAAAAGACTGGACATGGCACTTAGTGCCATGGTCTAGTTGCCATGGTGGTGTCAGGGCAATGGTTGGATTTGATGATCCCAGAGTTCTCTTCCAATCTGATTGATTCTGTGATTCTGTGATTCTGTGACTGTGGGACCTGCAGAGATTCAATCTCCTGCTGCTCTGTCACCAGCCATGTGTCTCACTACACTTTGTGTTGCTTCAGGTAAGCAGCCAGTGTATCCCTGGGAGATGGCAAGTGCAATAGAAGTTTGGCAAAAGTTTTGTAATTATAGGCAATAAATTCCCCCCTGGGGTAGCTGTGGTGATTAGCAAATTTCACTCTTTATTTTTTTTCTTAAAACATTTATATCTATCCTGAGAAATTCAAAGCCAGAACCCAAATCAGTGTGAAACTGCAACTGAGTCATCATGGAACTGTGGGAACCTGGCTATGTGCTGTCATCTGTTTTTTTTAATACAACTTATCTTAGAGCAGACAAAGTCTGCAAGATCCAACAGCCAAAGGTAAAGCTTGACCAATGCATGCTGGAGATGCACAGCAAATTGTTAATGAAGGGTATAATTACCTGTGGCAAGAAGGAAGAATCACTTTCATTGCTGTCCCTTCAGCCTTTGTGGTTACTGCTGTACGTGAGATGGTCCTGTCCAGCCAGCAGTTAATGGTTCAAGGGAGAGATCATGGCAACGGTAGAGGACCAAAACCTGAGTTGGAGCATCTTTGTTGGCGATATGGACAGTAGGATTGAGTGTGTCCTCAGCAAGTTTGCCAACGACACCAAGCTGTGTGGCGCAATTGACACGCTGGAGGGAAGGGATGACATCCGGAGAGACCTTGACAGGCTTGAGAGCTGGGCCTCTGCAAACCACATGAAGTTCAATAAAGCCAAGTGCAAGGTCCTGCATGTGGGTCAGGGCAATCCCAAGCACAAATCCAGGCTGGGCAGAGAATGGATTGAGAGCAGCCCTGAGGAGAAGGACTTGGGGGTGATGGGTGACGAGAAGCTCACCATGAGCTGCCAACGTGCACTGGCAGCCCAGAAAGCCACCCGTGTCCTGGGCTGCATCCCCAGCAGCGTGGCCAGCAGGGCGAGGGAGGGGATTCTGCCCCTCTGCTCCGCTCTCGGGAGATCCCACCTGGAGTACTGCATTCAGCTCTGGGGCCCCCAATATAAGAAGGACACGGAGCTGTTGGAATGAGTCCAGAGGAGGCCACAAAGATGATGAGAGGGCTGGAGCCCCTCTGCTATGAAGAGAGGCTGAGAGAGTTGAGGCTGTTCAGCCTGCAGAAGAGAAGGCTCTGGGGAGACCTTCTAGCACCTTCCAGTACCTGAAGGAGCTACAGGAAAGTGGGAGAGGGGCTTTTTACAAGGGCATGGAGTGACAGGAAGAGGAGGACGGTTTTAAACTGAAAGAGGGGAGATTGAGATGAGATCTGAGGAAGAAATTCTTTACTGTGAGGGTGGTGAGACACTGGTCCAGGTTGCCCAGAGAAGTTGTGGCTGCCCCCTCCCTGGCAGTGTTTAAGGCCAGATTGGATGAGGCTTGGAGCAACCTGGTCTGGTGGAAGGTGTCCCTGACTGTGGCAGGGGGGTTGGAACTAGATGATCTTTAAGGTTCCTTCCAACCCAAACCATTCTATGATTCTATGATTCTATGATCTGAGTGAGCTATCCACCACCAGCTGAGCTGTGTGTACTTTTCACCTACAATTGTGTGGTTTCACTTAAGCTCTGATCAACATCATTCACACTGAAGCATTTTGGTGGCTGACATCCCCAAGGACAGGGGGTTACCACAGCCCAAATGATGAATGAGAAGATGTTAAATTGTAGTAACTCCATCATGTGTCTGAGACCAGCATGTTGTGCTCAATGCAGTGATGATTGCTTTGAGGTGTCCTACCAGCCTTGAGTAGATGTTGGTATCCACGCATCTCACTCCCAATGAAACACGCGGGAGTTTGCCCCCTAAAGTCTAGCAAAGATCTACCCTGCACAACTCTGTGTTCTAACCTCAGGGCTGCCTCTCTGTGCAGAAGCACTCCAGCATTTCCAGATGTTCATCAAAAGCCACCTTTTGACTTTAGGATCATGGACTGAGTCACGTAAAAAAAAAAATCCGAGACTATTTGCAGATGACTTATCTGCTAGAACAATGGGGCCATATTCGTTTCATAAACCCACTCCAGTGGAGCAATTGGTCCACTCCATCTACAGGAAATCCTTCAAGCAGAACCAAAGGACTCTTGTTAGCAGTGACCTCCTCATGCTACTTGGTGACAGGATGTCCAAGTGTCAAGCAGAGGCAGCTGAGTCCATGGGAGCTGATGGTTCCCAAAGCAGGGATGATTTAGGGTGTGCTGCCTTCAGGCTGCATGGCCAGTAAGGCTGCAGAGAGGCAAAGTTTAAACCAGTCAGCTCTACGCAACTGGAAGGATGGACAGAAGGATAAATGGACAGACAGAAAGGTGGATGAACAGTCAGATGGAAAGATGTGAGGATTTTATATTTTGCAAAATCTTAATGGCATGAATACTTCCACTTAGGCTCATAGATCCCACCAGACAATGCATAGCCCATTAAAAGGGGTTGTGTTCCACGTCCTTCATGCATAAGAAGTGATGACCAGGTCATCTGGCAGGATGTAAACTGCTCCCATGTTGTGCCTAGCAGCTCCCATGGCCACCAACCAGCTCTACTGAGCACTGCCACTGCCCCTACTCCCCAGAGTTAAGGCTATGCCTGAGGTGCACTCAGGTATTAAATAAGATATGACAGCTGCCAGCCAGCAGCATCCTACCTTGAGCAAAGGACCATTTGAAGCTGCATGATTTCCAAAACTCTCTGCTCCCACCACGCTGTGGCTGGATGCAAGCTTGACCTGGAAGTGCTCAAGGATGTGGAGATCTTGTGCAAATCTAGTCCCAGGTCCAGGCATGGGACTGGAGTGAGCACCTGGCATTGCACACCTAAATATGAGTAGGAAGGGTCCACATCACCTCTCTAAGGATATGTGTAGAGCAGGAGAACACCTCTGGGAGTCACATCAGCTTCTCTTGGAGTCATTAGGGAGAAGCAGGCATTTTCAGGTGTGATTTATCTGGCTTTATGCAGACTTCAAAGTTCAGATGAGATGAATTGCCCCTGCAGCAGGACCTATTTTTCTCCCTGGCAGCAGAGGCAGCCACGATGAGCACAGATAGCTGCTTTTGGAGGGATGAGTCCCTCCTGGCATCTTTTTTTTTAACAAGAATCAAGTAGCACATGCACTTCCTCACTCAGGCATCACTTTCAAAATCCCTCATGAGAAGAAGCCATCAAACTTCACTGTCACCCCTGTTTGCACACAGGTTTCCTTCACCCTCTGCAAAGCTCAGCTCCAGAGGAGGACCGCCCAGGAGAGGGGCTTTGCTACACCCCCTCTCTCCCACTGGGTTTTCATGTGGGGAAGAAAAGTGTCCCAGCTCTGAAGAAGAGGGATTACAGAGCAAATTTGTGCTGGTATCTGACATTTATTGAAGCACCTACATACCTTCCTGGATTTGGAACAAAATCGCTGGCTTGAGGGGAGGTGAGGAACCTGCAGCAGAGTCAGCACGTGAACTCCTGCCTCCTGGATCCCAAGCCAACATCATCATCAAAAGCCCACCTCTCTCCTCCCCATTCACCTGCCGCGCTGGGACCTTTGCTCACCCCAACAGGAGGCAGGAGATAACACTCCCCAAATTATTCACAACGCAGCCCCTGGCAGGAGCTGGGGAAAGGAGGTGGGAGGGAGAGAGGGAAGGGGAGAGAGAAGAAAAAAACACGTACGACAAGCTTGTCAGTTGACTTCTTAAGCAAAAGCCAGCAAACCGTGCAGTCAGGCACCGAGTCGGGTTTCTCCCAATTAAATTTAACAAGTGACGCCCCTGAATCTTTCATGAGCATTCGGAAATTTTAGCCCATCTGTCTTTACGCGCACACACAAGTCTCGTTTCTGCTTGTGCTTTTAAACGCCACGATACTCCGACAATCAAGCCCTGCCTTTTTGTACTGCGCTGGTGGCACCCAGGGGACTTCAAACCCCTCTATGCCGGGTGGTGAGGGGGCAAGGGTGGCCACACAGCCGGGTTGGAGGTAGCCAAAAGGGGTTTCGTGTGGGCCACCTGCTTGGCACTGCTTGACGATGCTGCCGTGACTTCCTCGGGGGATGCATTGTTGCCTCCGCTGCATCCCCCCCTTCCTCCTGCGTGATCGATTGTCACTTTAATTATCTGTCGGCCCCGCAACGTGCCGGCAGGTTCCCCAACCTGAGTCAGGCTTCAGAGTGGTTCCCAGGTCTCGGCGTGTTTGTGTGCCGCCTGCGTGCAGCGTCGGCTGCTTTCAATTAAAGCTCGGAGGTAACCTGAAAGAGGCTCGCTGGCTGCCGGCGGGGGCGAGCACCGAGGTGGGGAGAGGAGGGGAGGGTGAGGAGCCAAGGCAGGAGGATGCCACTGGGCTAACTGTGGAGGGTTGCAAGGCTGAAAACGCCGGGGTGGGATGGTGGGAGCTGGGGCTCCCCGTGGGCTGGAGAGTAACGCTGGCATACTTGATGTAAGGATGTCTTTGTAGGGGAGGAAGACCACGTGTTGTCCCTCCCACAGGCTGCCCCATCCTGCTGCTTCATCAGCAACGTGATACCAACAACACAAGGTTGGCAGATATGGCCCCAGACCTCCCTGATCCAAGGGATTTTGAGACATGGGGAGTCCTCTGCGATTGCAACCGCTTGGTCCTGGGCTCACCTAGCCCCCATTGCATGCAACGAGCCTGCACAGTGGTGGGGAGGGGTGAATGCAATGCCAGCAAGTGATGGGAGCAGGACCCAAACTAGACAAGTGGAAGATGGCTCTAGGGCTTTGGGACCACAGCAGGTTGTACCTGCAGCTTCCTGCAGCTTTGGAGGCTGAAGGTGCAGCAATAGCAAGTAGAGGCTCAAGTATGACCATGATGATGAGCTTAGATAGAGAAGCCAGCACAAGAGTCTGGGGAAGTTAGCAGGGTGATCGTGACCCCACCTTGGTGGCAGGATGGGTTACTTAGGCACCTGGCTCACCCAAGCTGGATGCTGAGCATTGCAGAAAGCCCACAGCGTGCAAGACCCACCTCTGTCCTTCCTGCCCTCTGAAGATCATCTTCCTAGGAGGTTCTTCTGCTGCTGAAAAAAATTCAGCTAATTTTACTCCATTTTGACCTGGGAACAATAAATCCTTATGGGTCTCACTGATGCATTGGTTGCCCCATGTTGGATTCAAGTCTTCTCCAGGACACAAACAGCCTCTGGAGCCCTCAGGGCTACTGTTCAAGGGTCTTCACGAGTGCTTTGGTTGGTTATTGCTGTCCTTGTCACACTTGGTGTGATAACACCTGGCCATCACACAGGAATCCAGGCCCTCACCATGCTCTGTGCAGCATAGGGACAGGTCCTTATCACCAACAGTGAGCTTTCTAAACATTTTACAATTTAAATTGGATTGCACAAGTTCACAGTCTAAATACACCTTGGTTATTTCTAGAGTGTGGGGTTTTTTCCCAAGCTGTGATGACTCGGTGCTCCAATAGCAAAGCTTTTGCTGCTTCGGCTGGTTATGATCAGCACAGGAGCTGCTGGACCAGGCGGAGCGGTTTCTATGTCTAAGCAAAGCAATGCTCATGTCAACATGGGTCATTTTGTCAGGGGAACCAAGGTGGAAGGAGGTGTGATGGCAACAGCTTTCACCTCGTTGAAGAGATCCCTGCCAGCGCTGGTGGTCTCTGGATCTGACTAGCAATAAATTCCTTCCCAGACTGGGCAGAGCCAGACGTAGGCTGGCTGCTGAATTATCTCCAATACAGGGCAAAACCAGCCATTGCGTGCTGAGCCCATGCGCAGAGCTGTTGCACCAACAACCCTGTCCCCATTCCTATGGCTCTGCACGGCTCTCCAGGTCCATCAGCAGACACAGCACTCACAGAATCACAGAATCACAGAATCACAGAATCAACCAGGTTGGAAGAGACCTCTGGGATCATCGAGTCCAACCGTTGCCCTGACACCACCATGGCAACTAGACCATGGCACTAAGTGCCATGTCCAGTCTTTTCTTAAACACATCCAGAGATGGTGACTCCACCACCTCCCTGGGCAGCCCATTCCAATGTCTAATAACCCTTGCTGAGAAGAAATGCTTCCTAATGTCCAACCTGAACCTCCCCTGGTGAAGCTTGAGGCTGTGTCCTCTTGTCCTATTGCTAGTTGCCTGGGAGAAGAGGCCGACTCCCACTTCACTACGACCTCCCTTCAGGTAGTTGTAGACTGCAAGGTCACCTAAGGTCACCTCTGAGCCTCCTCTTCTCCAGGCTAAACACTCCCAGCTCCCTCAGCCGTTCCACGTAGGTCAGACCCTCTAGTCCCTTCACCAGCTTGGTCACCCTCCTCTGGACTCGTTCCAACACCTCAACATCTTTCTTGAAGTGCAGGGCCCAGAACTGGACACAGTATTCAAGGTGCGCCACAGACCCTAACGTTTGTCACCTGGAGCCTCACAGTTTCTTTTCCTCCCCTCTTGCAGTGAGCTCATCTCTCTTGATTGGCCAGAGGAGCCACAGTCCTCACCCCAATCTACGCCTCAGCTCCCAATCCACCAAGCTGCTGGATCAAACCATCCCCAGCCTGATCCAGTCCCCATTCTCAGCCCTTCACTTTGACACACACTCTGCATCTTGATCCCTTAGTGGCATGGGTTGTCTAGTTGGAAGCAAACACATAAATGCCTCCACTGTCCCACAGGGAAAGGGACAGTGCTGGCTTTCAGATCATGCACAGCTTGGGAAAGGTGGTGCCAGCCTCAGGAGGATGCAGACTCACAGGTGTGGAGAGATGAAATTGCCTGATGTGTTTCAGCAGGGGAATTTCTAAGTGAGGACAATCCTCCTTGGACACTGTTTCTCTTTGTTTGCATCCTACCCAATCGTTTGGCTGTCGTTTCTGCCTCTCATCTTGCCCTGGGGGCTGGCAGAACCCAAAGTCCCAGCAGTGTCCCTTGCAGGTAGGCACTGATGCTGCAGGGACCTCAATAGACAGACAGATGGGTAGACAGATGGAAGAAGGTTCTCCATTACCTGGGGGGCAGAGGTCCCTCAGGAAAAGGGGGATGCTTAGGCTGCTCTAATGAGAAGTAAAAGGTAGAAATTTCAGAGTTTCATACACTGTTAGGGAGACGTGCTGGGCTCTGCTGCTGTTCCCAGAGGACCACCATGAAAACCCCTCAACAGCAGGCATTTCCATCCCAGCCACCTCGGGGGGACAATCCTGCTGGCCCTCCCGGGGATGGAGCAGATGATCGAATGGGTCTTTAGCATTTTTCCAGCTCTCAGCTTCTCCCCCTCAAAGCTGAACTTGCATTCAGAGACCAGGCTCTGGCTCCAAGTGTCAGCCCAGCCCAGCAGCAGCTGGGGCTCCTTTCTCCCGAGTGATCGAGAAGGCAAAATCCAGCCTTTGAGTGAGGAAGGTGACTGAGAAATTCCCCCAAGCTCAACTTGTTTCATAATGTCCCATGAAGTTTCTTGCAACTTCCTTTGTGCTGCCTGCTGCCACCAGCAGTTGCTGTGCTAAATGCTCCCCAAGCCTACGCGGACATGGGCGTTTCTGAGGATTGAGCCTGATTCAAAGCCACCATCATTCTTGGAGCCCCTTGTGGGGACAAGCAAGGTCCTGGACTCTCTTTTGCTGTGCTGGGTTGAGAAACCAGCTCTGGCTGCACTAGAGATAACACTTGTGGTTTTGTCCCACAGTGTTGACTTGGTCACCTTCTCAGCCTTGGTCTGCATTCCCTCTTGGCCCTACATAGTCCTGGATGACTGAGAGACAGCTATTCCAGTACTGGACCATTGGGTTTTACTCTACAGTTTGCAATATCATGATTTCATGATTTATGATGATTTCATGATTTATCATGATCAGTTTGCAAAGCTCATGGAAGGATTGCGTTCTCCTTGCCTTGCTCCATCCCTAAGGCTCCATCACTGGCCAGTGCTGGAGTAGGATCCTGGGCTAACAGGGCAATGTGTCTATTTCTGCATTATGGGTTGCCATATTTCTAGTGATAGCATTGCAGGGACTGCAGTCTGAGCATGTGCAACCTGCAAGGTTTCAAAGAAGAGGTGGTATCTTCTACATCAGCTGAGGCAGCTGAGAGATGTAGACAAGCTCTCTGAAACACCAGCCCTCCAAGTGGCTGGGAGCACAGCAAAGAGCATCAAGGCAATCCAGGGTAAGGGCATGGGCTCTTCAAGTCCAGGCAGCTCTTTAACCCAAAGCTGCTGCTTTCTTTCTATCCCTGATGGAAAGAAATTCATCACCATAACCCCATTACACTGTCCTCCCTCTAACCCTCTGCAAGTGCTTGTGGTGAGCCTCATCAGGGAACTGATCAGGGTTAAAATGACCCAGGGGGAAAAAAAGTCAATGGATTTTTCAGACAGAAAAACACAGAGGACTTTGTTCACCCCTTTGGAGCAGCATGGCCTCCTCTGAGAAGAGCTGGAGGTCTCGGACAACCATCAAGGAGTATAAAGCCCCTTCTCACATGCCTACTGGTAACTCTCGCTGGCATCCCGTGGAGCCACAGCAAGTTTCCTTACCTACATCTTGTAAGAGACCTTATACAGAAGCTTAGTTCAGATTCCCCTAAATCAGTCTCTCAGACCAGCTCCAGCAAGGTGGCCTCTAGCCCTTGCTATGTGAAGAACATCTCCAGAGAAACCCCAGGCCCATCACTGCAGAAATAACTTCAGAGAAACCCTCCCTGGTCAGCATTCAACCTTGACATAAGTGAAGGGAAGGGGATAATTATATGCTCGTTAGTTGGACAACAGGTCAGAGGCAAGAGGTCAAAAATACAGAGCAACATAGAGAGAAAAACAAACCAAGCAAATCATAATGTGAAAAGAACTGGTGGAAAAGAGGTTTTAGGAGAAGCTGAAGGCAGGAGGAAGAGGTTGGGATATGGTAACAGGCATCCCATCAGCCTGCTTCATGCCTAGAGATGCAGGAGGTAAGGTGGATCCATGACTGAAGCACCCTTCTTGCACTTTCCTGTGCACCCAGGTTGCCAGTTTGGAGCCAGCAGCTCTGGTCCAGCCATGGTTTGCTGCCCTCAGGGCATGTCTCTACCTTACCAAAAGCATTGCAGCTTGTCTTAGGGCACTTCCTAAGCCAGACCCATAGACCTGAACGACCTGGTCTAGTGGAAAGTTGTCCCTGCCCATGGGAGGGGTCTTGGAACTAGATGATCTTTAAGGTCACTTCCAACCCAAACCATTCTGTGATTCTATGACTCTGCAAATGGGGCAGGGAAGACCCCTTCCACCCTCCAGAAAGTTCAGAAGGTAGATTTTTACTGCAAATTGCTCCAGGGACAGGCTCTGGGCAGGTCCCAGGGACAACTGCATTGACACAAGGTGATAGCATGGCCCCAGCGCAGAGGCAGAACATCTTTGGTTGACTTCTCCAGCCAGAAACATGATTCATCCAGCTATAGGTGCCCTGGGAAGGCATTTCAGTGCCCTCAGAGTGATTCTGCTCATGGGAACTGATGGCAGAGAAGGAGACAATAGTATCCCAGCTCCTGAAGGCAACTTTGCAATGGAGAAGAGCCAGTCAAATTGCTGGCTGCTACTCAAAGGGGCAGTCCCTCTACCCTCTACTCAAACCCACCCATGTGGCCTGATACCAGAGCTCATCCAGCCCCCTGAAGGAGGCAAACCAGCAGAAAACCATCTTACAACAAAAGTGATGCACTCCATGTTGGGGAATATCCCCGGACACGCTCTCCATGGGCTCAGAGCATGGTCAGTGCTGGTCCAGGGGACAGGGTAGGACCACGTAGCTGGGGCAGAAGGGATGCGAGATGGCTGCTTTTAGACACATCATAATTTAGCTGGAGCATGAAGCCCCACACTCACCAGTGTGCCCTCATGATGTTTTGGGGCAGGTCATGAACACCAACCCCTGTTGGCAACTGAAGCAGAGAGGCCAAGAGAGGAGGAGAAGGTAAATGATGGCCTAACTGCTGGAGATGTTTCCTCCACGTGAACAGCATAAAGGCTGCAGGGACTTGTCCAGCATGTCGGTCTCCTTGGCACTCAAATGACCTCAGCTCCCTCTTGGCTGTCGCTATAAGCCCACAACTAGCCTGAAAGAAAATAATAAAGAATTAATCAAGACAAAGCTCTCATCAGTGTTAATGCTTCACAGCTCCTCAGCCACTGTACTTGAACATTTCAAAGGCCTGGTAGTTTGCTTTGCTTTATGAAATAACCAGGATGGAGGGGCAGCCAGTGTGGTCACCTCAGCCCTGGGTGCTGCTCCCACCTTCATGCGCTCTGAAAATGCACATGGAGAAAATGGCCTTCAAAGGGCTTTCAAAGACTTAATTCCTTAATTTCATCAGCAAAGGAACCGTGCTGCTCCTCTCCCTTCCCATACCAACGTCTTCTCTTTCTTTTCCTCTCACCCTGGGGAAGGCCCATGTCTCCCCTGCCATTTAACCTCATACAGCTCCTATCTTCTCCAGCACAGACCTCAATGTCACTAACTGCTCTGGTGACATCCTCTAGGAGATAGTCCCAAGCTCTGAAGGATGACATGTGGCTGATGGCCCTGCAAACCTACTTCTGATTGTCACAGCATTTCCATAGCATCTCTTTACACACAGTAGCCATCACAGGGCAATATTACTGTAAACAGAACCCAAACATCATGAAGAAGAGAACCCAAACATCAAGGAGAAGAGGAGGCTCAGAGGTGACCTCATTGCAGTCTACAACTACCTGATAGGAGGTTGTAGTGAAGTGGGAGTCAGCCTCTTCTCCCAGGCAACTAGCAACAGGACAAGAGGACATAGCCTCAAGCTTGGCCAGGGGAGGTTCAGGTTGGACATTAGGAAGAATTTCTTCTCAGAAAGGGTCATTAGCCATTGGAAGGGGCTGCCCAGGGAGGTGGTGGAGTCACCATCTCTGGAGGGGTTTAAGAAAAGACTGGCCATGGCACTTAGTGCCCTGGTCTAGTTGCCATGGTGGTGTCAGGGCAATGGCTGGACTCGATGATGCCAGAGGTCTCTTCCAACCTGATTGATTCTGTGATTCTGTGATCATGAGTCCTGGTGGAGTACAAAACCTTTGGAGCTCTCTCAGGATCATAAGGCTGCACAGGACAACTTTGAAGTCATGGCTGGCCCACCAAACCTACAGCAGCGATCAGCCATCCACTGTCTTAGATATTCAATGACCTTATTATTGTAGCATTGAAGCATCTTAAGGACCACCTTGACCCAGAGAGAAAGTGATATGGCAGTTTGGTTAACTCAACAGGCAGCACACTCCACTGCAGGTCGCTGACCCATAGGCTGCAGAGACCATGTTTTGTGCATCGCAGCTGGATAGGACTGACAATCAGGGCTCAGCAAAAGGCATTCGCATCTCCTCTAAACTTAGATGTCTCTGTTGTACATGTCTCCATCTGAGCTGCATACCCATGGCTTCATTCATAGTCCAAAGAGAAAAGCCAGTGTTTTTATGGTGCATTCATCCAAACAAAGGTAGGCATTTACTTTAGGTTGAATGAACCTCCGGTGACTCCAGTGACGATGATAGAGTGGCCCAGGCTGCCTGGCCCAAGGGGAGATGCTCATGTTTCATTGGATGAAACCTGCAGTACCTGACTGCCAACCAGGCAGCATCGTCCGACTGTAACGCAGCCAACCCGCAGGCCTGGGTCTCCTTCAGCTCTGCAAGCAGGAAAGAAAGGAGAAAATCTAGGATGAGGCTTTATTGCTCTTTTCTGCTTTTAATGGCTTTAATTTTCTTCACCTCATGCAGATTTCTTCTTATTCAACTGATGATGGCACAGTCAATTTTTTTTTAACCTCCATCACTGGCTTATCTCTCATGCTAGAGTGCACCCATGGCTTAGCCTCCACCGAGCTGCCCAGGAATAGCAAGTCTTGCACTTCCCAGGTGGGCAAGAAAAGCAAGGTCGGCTTGGAAGAGTGAGAAACTTGGGTTCTGTGGGCTTTTCTCTTTGATTTCACAGAATCACAGAATGTTAGGGATTGGAAGGGACCTCGAAAGATCATCTAGTCCAATCCCCCTGCCGGAGCAGGATTACCTAGACCATATCACACGGGAACGCATCCAGGCAGGTTTTGAATGTCTCCAGAGAAGGAGACTCCACAACCTCTCTGGGCAGCCTGTTCCAGTGTTCGGTCACCCTCACCGTAAAGAAGTTTTTCCTCATATTTCTGTGGAACCTCCTGTGTTCCAGCTTGCACCCATTGCCCCTTGCCCTGTCAAGGGATGTCACTGAGAAGAGCCTGGCTCCATCCTCATGACACTTGCCCTTTACATATTTATAAACATTAATGAGGTCACCCCTCAGTCTCCTCTTCTCTAAGCTAAAGAGACCCAGCTCCCTCAGCCTCTCCTCATAAGGGAGATGTTCCACCCCCTTAATCATCTTCGTGGCTCTGCGCTGGACTCTCTCTAGCAGTTCCCTGTCCTTGAACTGAGGGGCCCAGAACGGGACACAGTATTCCAGATGCGGCCTCACCAGGGCAGAGTAGAGGGGGAGGAGAACCTCTCTTGACCTACTAACCACACCCCTTCTAATACACCCCAGGATGCCATTGGCCTTCTTGGCCACAAGGGCACATTGCTGGCTCATAGTCATCCTGCTGTCCACTAGGACCCCCAGGTCCCTTTCCCCTACGCTGCTCTCCAAAACTGCTCTCCATTTCTGTGCTCTCCATTTCTGTGTGGCTTGTTTGCCGCTGCAAAGTCAGCCTCCACATGTGCATCACCAGCGGTGAGACAGAAGCTCTGAAGACTTCTGTGAAGGTTGATGCAGACAGATTGTTTTCAAGTCTTGCTCACTCTCCGTAGGAGACGCTGCCTCTTGCACTGACTTCCTGAAATCACCTGCATTCAGCTGCATCCCCGGTACCGTAAGCAGCTTCCAGTGGATTTTAATGGAGCACGCAGGCTCAGGCGCTTTCATTTCTAAATGCCTTGCTCACAGCAGCTGTTGAGAGCACTGACAGCATTTCATTTAGGCAAGGATGGAGGAGGCTGAGAAGCGGGGAAGAAAGGGGGCTTGGAAGCAACACGAAAAGCAGTGTTTATTTCATGGAGAAAAAGGCACAACGGACACAACAAGAATGAAACTGCAGTGAGCACATCCCAAAAACCAGCCCTGGAAACCTGACAGCCGAGAGGCACCAAGAGCTGGATCTTTCCTCCAGGGTGCTGAGCACCCTCCATCTCAGCCCTGTTGATGCAGCATTAGAAGTGACCTTGGGGGATAAGACGAAGATCACAGAATCACACAGAATCACAGAATCAGGTTGGAAGAGCCCTCTGTGATCAGCGAGTCCAACCATTGCCCTGACACCACCATGGCAACTAGACCATGGCACTAAGTGCCATGTCCAGGCTTTTCTTAAACCCCTCCAGAGATGGTGACTCCACCACCTCCCTGGGCAGCCCCTTCCAATGTCTAATGCTTTGGCCCGTGCAGGATTGGACCTCCCCTCTGCACTATGGGGCTCTGCACTCTCCAAGCCAGGGCTTGACCAGGAGCTGAGGCAAGATGCAAACTGCAATGGAAACGGGGCTCAAAAGCAACATGGAGGTTGCTGAGAAACTTGTTTTAAACCCCAACTCACCCTTCCTCTGCCCAAGACCTCCCTATGCTTTCTCCAGTCTGGTCACCATAACGGGAAGAGTTATCGGAGACATGCTGGACCATGGCCACCTCCTCCTGCAGGCTTAGAGAGCTGCACATGCAAAGACTAATAAATTAGACCATGCCAAGGACTATTCCTGGGCACCAGGACTAAAAGGCATGTTGGATGAGGCTACCCTACGCAGCAGCTAAATTTGCCTCGTTGGACACAAGCCCTGCCATGCCAGCCACCATCAGGACCAGAGGTCTGTGGCCCTGTTGAGCTTAGCAGCAGGGGTGTAGCCAAAAGCCCAGCCTCCTGGGGACGTTTTAGGTGCCTTTAGGAGCTACATGGCTCCTTTTTGAGGAGGAGATGGGTTTAATCACCGTACTGCCTCTCACTCTGGCACACTGGCGCAGAGCAAGATGTTGAACCCATGTCCCGTGCTGCCAGTCCTTGCTCCCACACCGCTGGGAAAACTCACCCTGACTGCAAACCCAACGCAATCAAACCAAATCAAAACATGACCGGGAACGACAGCAGGAGAGGAGCAGCCGCGAGTCGGTGCTAAATGCTCAGTGTGATGTAAAATCGGCCTCGGCTGCGTTATGCAAAACTCGCCCCACGGAAACGATGAGCATTAGGAAACCAGAGCTGCCCCTGGATACCGCACATGTTACGGGGAGATGATTTACATCAAGTCCTTTCTAGAGGAAACTGCCAGCCTTGACAGGCAACAGATTTGACCTCCCTTGACAATTGCCCCAATTTGCTCAGCTCTTTGCTTTATGGATCCTGGCCAGGTTTTGTTTTGGTTGCTTAAATATTTCTTCTTTGTGGGTAATTTTTTTTTTTTTTTTAAAGTGAATTTAGCACCATTAGAAGATGCCTCACTGACAACCCTGGCGACCGGGGACTCTTTAGCCACACGATGCATGTGTCACCACGAGGTGCAGAGGAGCCTTCTGCTTAAACAGCAGCTGTTTTTAAAACCATCAGCAAATATTTGGTCATGAGAAGTGTCCCCACACCTCTGCTTGCTTCATGACTCGGGCTAGAGAAGCCTGAAAATTAGAATCACAGAATCATAGAATGGTTTGGTTTGGAAGGGACTTTAAAGATCATCTAGTTCCAACCCCCCTGCCATGGGCAGGGACACCTTCCACTAGACCAGGTTGCTCCAAGCCTCATCCAGCCTGGCCTTAAACAATTAAAATTGGGTATCTATCTTAGCTGTGGTGGCTAAAGAGGCCACGGGATTAATCTCGTATTGTTCTATCCCCTTTTGCTTATCACATCAGTAATTCTGCCTTGTTCTACACATTGGGGTATTTTTTTTTTAGTTTCCTAGAAGCATCAGTGGTTAACTGGGGACCATGCAAAAAGGAAAGACAACATCAAGGAGCGCAGAGCAAGGGCCAGCGATTTGTGTTCGCACAGCTAACAGCTCCGTGTTGGTTTTAGTCAACACCTATTTAACTCAAACGCCCCACTCACCATCAGAAGGAAAAAAATAAAACCTAAATCTGTTTAAACTGCAACTTTCTTGATGCGGCGCTTAGGAGCTGATCCACTTTTCTGCATCCTCCGATGAGTTTTTGGGAAAAGATCAAAAAGGTTGAGATTGAGTACTCCTGATGGCCTCGGGTGACAAACAAGTAGGGAGAGGAGCACACATCCCCCAAATACTGAAGAACAGTCAGCTTGCCTTTACCCAGAAAGACCTTTTTTTTGCCTTTGCAAAGTCACCTTCATATCTTCATGGTGGTATTTCTCATTGGCAGCCCCTTGCTTTAGGGAGTGGTGGCAAACCTCTAGGGCAAGTGCTTTACTCCATGGGCTGGAGGAGATGTTGGGGCTGCAGGACAAGAACAGCGCTGTAGGGACAGGCAGTGGATGTGGTGACCGACAGCTTCACATCAGGCTGCTGTTAACATGGCTACATAAACCCAGCTCACTGTTGTCCATCCACAGCTGGACTTGCATGCTGTAGGATCCTGATGCTCCCACTCTGTACTGGACATGATTTCTCACCCCCATATTTGACCTATGGACCATCCAGACCAGGTAAGATCAAAGCAACGTCCAGGAGCCATAGAACGTGCTTCTACATGGGCTCTGCCAAAAACCTGCTCTGTGCAGCTGGGACAGCCCTCAACGTGATGCTTGGGGCTCCTGCACCCCAAAAAGCATTAAGGGACATGGTAGAGATGTCCAGACTTTCCCTATGAGATGGACTCTGAAGGAAATGCAGGAACAGGAGAGCAAAGCCAGTGACCCCAATGAGCAAACCCAAGCTGCCTTGCAGAAGTCAAGATCTCTTGCTCAGCTGAGAGGAGCAAAAGGATCGTCCTGTCCTTTCCCTGCCAGTGCATGGATGAAGCCAGACGCCTCATTCTCCCATAACAGCACTCAGAAAGGGTGCAGCCAGGAGAAGAAGAGCCTCCCAGTGCTGATCAGGCCACCCCTGAGCATGCATCAGGGATGGTGCAGCCCCTTCACACAGGGTCTGGCATGGAAGAGTCCTTCAGCCTTCTGCCCTGTACTGAAAGGTCAAATATGATCCTTTTCTAGGACTCGCCATCAAGGAAACAAGACTCTGTGTTTTCTTTCTCTTGCTTTTTTCCTAATAGTCTATAGTCCATTTTCACTTGGTGCCCACGAGTCTGTCCCCAGCATCCCAGGAGGATCTGCTTCTCAGACCACCACCATGCCCCCATGAGATAATCCCACCCTGTTGCCAGGAAAGTCCCAATGCCCCCAGTACCCCAGAGTACCTGAGTGCTTAAAACCCTACCCAAAGTCCCAGAATACCTTGTTGCCCTGTTGCTCTGGCTTCCCCCATAGAATCATAGAAACATTTGGGTAGGAAAGGACCTTTAAAAGTCATCTAGTCCAACCCCTCTCCAATGACCGGGGACATCTTCAACTAGAACCAGTTGCTCAGAGCCCCGTCCAACCTGACCTTGAATGTTTCCAGGGGTTTCAGTGAGGGTGACCGAACACTGGAACAGGCTGCCCAGAGAGGTTGTAGAGTCTCCTTCTCTGGAGACATTCAAAACCCGCCTGGATGCATTCCTGTGTGATATGGTCTAGGTAATCCTGCTCCGGCAGGGGGATTGGACTAGATGATCTTTCGAGGTCCCTTTCAATCCCTAACATTCTGTGATTCTGTGATTCTGTGATTTACAACAGCTCTGGGCAACCTGTGCCAGTGTCTCACCACCCTCATTGTAAAAAATTTCTTCGCCTGAATCTGCCTTCTTTTGGTTTAAAACTTTACCCTTTGTCCTATCACAACAGGTCCTACTAAATAGTCTGCCCCCATAGTGCTGTGCTGCCCACAAACCTATGCTAGCATCCTCCAATGTCCCATCCCACCCTTGTTCCTCCCATCCCACCCTTGTTCCTCCCAATCTACTGCAGCCATGTTATCCCAAAGCCCTAAAAGGGCAATAAATCCCCAAAAGGGCAATAAATCCCCAAAAGGGCAATAAATCCCCTGGCCACCTCCCAGCAGAGCATCCAGCATCCCCCGTCTGACCGCTCAAAGGTCTCAAAGCCATTTTCTCCAGCCCAAAGTCCCCCAAATTGTTCTTTTCTGGCCGTTCTGCTGAGAGATTTCAGGCCTGCTGGGGATGTTTGTACTGGGAGCTGTATGGGGGCAAAGGGGATGCGTGGAGGATTGCTCTTGCAGCTTGGGTAGGGTTAACAGCTTGGGTAGGGTTAACAGCTTGGAAGTGGTGGCTGGAAGATGCCACAGCAGGAGACCAGTGACCCACTAACAGTCCTTTGCAACCTGAATGATTCCTGGTCTCAGGTTTCTCGTTTATCACAGAGGAAGGGGGAGCCGGGGAGGGATGTGGGGGAGAAAACTGCCGACAAGGTGGAAACATGAAAAATAGCGACAACAAAAAGCAGAAAAAAAAAATCAAAGAGAATAAGTGAGTGCTGATTACACTACAACACAAAGCAGCCTGCACCGAGCCCCCCCTTGCACCCTCCTCCTGCTTGCAACCCCCACAGACAGCCAATGCCCATGGGGAAGGCAGCACAGTGGAAAAAAAATACATGTAGGGCCAGGAAGGGTTGAGCAAACCCACCCTGTCCTCGCCGGCTGCCACTGAAGTGTCCCCATGCCCATGGGGTGGCAGTTCCCCAGCTCCCACATCCCATTTGCCCCACCTCCCCCTAACTACAACCACTGGGGTGAAGGTATGGGAAAGGAGGTCGGAAACCCAGGTGATGGAAAACAGGGTTGAGAGCACATGCACAGGGCAGTCGCTGCCCCAAAAGCCAAGCCACAGCCCCTCCATGCACATTTCAAACCAGGGAAACTGAGGCACTGGGAAATGTTCTTCTGCAAGAACGGGGTTGGAAGTCCTTACTGGGAGAAGATCCCTCTTCACCCCTCCCACCGAGGCTAAATTCATTAGTGCTCATAAAGAGCTCAGCGCTGCGTTAGTACGGTTCATTATCCTAATCATCCACGTGGCCTCATCCGGCTTCCAGATGATGACTGCATGATGGTGCGAGAGCACAGCCGAGTGGCACGTGCTACCTGGGACCCCCGTGTTGTTCCCCATCCCAGTGAGGCCCCCAGGCCCTGTAACACCTCATCCCCCCCACTCTGAGCATTGTAGGGAGGGTTTGGGACCCTGACAATGCCCCTTGGTCCAGCACCACGTGCTGTGCAGGATGCTTTCTTGGCAGAGATAATGTCCAAAGATGCTCCAAGGAGCACCAACGTGTCTGAGAAGGGATAGGGACTAAGCTGCTTTATACCTGGGTAGGGGTGGCAGAGCCACAGCCCCTCTTGCCAGGGCATTAGTGGCATCTCCCCTCCCTCCATCTCACCCACTAGAGAGGGACGTATGTGTCCCCATGGTCCCAAAAGCGCCTGGGGACAAGGTGCAGGCAAGGGGGAGAGACACTGGAGCTTATTTCCCAGGGCGCAGGCACAGCTGTGAGCGCAGGGAGGCTGCCAAAGTCCGGGAGAAAAACACTGATTAATATCGTCCTCCGGCAGATCCTGCGCTGCAGATGTGCAGGCTGCTGACTCGGCAGCTCCTCCCGAGGAGACCCGGAGCCAGCAACGCCGGTGGGAGCGAGCGCGTGTGCACGGACCCACACGGAATCACAGAATCACAGAATCAGTCAGGTTGGAAGAGCCCTCTGGGATCATCGAGTCCAACCATTGCCCTGACACCGCCATGTCAACTAGACCATGGCACTAAGTGCCATGGCCAGGCTTTTCTTAAACACCTCCAGAGATGGTGACTCCACCACCTCCCTGGGCAGCCCCTTCCAATGGCTAATGACCCTTGCTGAGAAGAAATGCTTCCTAATGTCTAACCTGAACCTCCACATTACATAGCTTTTTGGGGGGACAATATGGCATGGGGGCAAGGCTGCCACTGGGGTGCAGAGCATGGATGCTGCCCTCCCATCCCATAAGGTCTCTATAGCAAAGAGTCGCTCCACCCCCTGATATCTGGTGGCACTCACCATCTCAGGAACAGCATCTTGACAAGCAGATGCCTGTGGAGAGGGCTGGGGCAGGCTGCCTGCAGGTTTAGGCAGGTGGCAATGAAGCCACTGTCCTTGCAAGCACGAAGACCAAAGACCTTTTATTCCAAGGGTTTTTTTTTTAATTTTATCTTAAGAAAAGCTGAAACTCCCAGCACGCTTCTGCAATAACCCACCGCTGGACAGCTGCATGATAATATGCACTCATATTACCCGTTTCTAATTAAACCAGAGAGCCTCCTTCTCTGACGAGCTAACGCATTGGAAATTAATCAGCGGGTGACCAACACCAGAGCAAAAAGCAGGGAGAAAGATGTTGCCGTCAGCTGGGCCCTGCCTGATTAGACAGGGAAGCAAAGTCTCCCAGCAAACAGGAATCGACTGCCGTGCATTGGCCCAGCACCGCATCGATCCACGTGGTCACGTTTAGGAATGCTGATGAGCTTGCCCGGAGGCAAAAGGAAATCATTTTTGTAAGAAAATACAGCTCTTGATGGGATGTTATTTCTAGGAAAAGTTGATTCAATATCAGTTTGAGAACTTCATCTTCGGGGTGGTCAGGGGGCTGCTCGGAGGAGATGCAGCAGCAGGGAAGGAAGGAGGTGGTCCTTGGGCACGGAGCTGATTTCTCTGCTGGACATGGTTGTGGACTTGGAAGGATGACTGGTGCACACCTTGAATACTGTGTCCAGTTCTGGGCCCCGCACTTCGAGAAAGATGTTGAGGTGTTGGAGCGAGTGCAGAGAAGGGCGACCAAGCTGGTGAAGGGTCTGGAGGGTCTGACCTACAAGGAACGGCTGAGGGAGCTGGGGGTGTTTAGCCTGGAGAAGAGGAGGCTCAGAGGTGACCTTAGTGCAGTCTACAACTACCTGAAGGGAGGTTGTAGCGCAGTGGGAGTCCGCCTCTTCTCCCAGGCAACTAGTGATAGGACAAGAGGACATAGCCTCAAGCTGGGCCAGGGGAGGTTCAGGTTGGACATTAGGAAGCATTTCTTCTCAGCAAGGGTCATTAGACATTGGAATGGGCTGCCCAGGGAGGTGGTGGAGTCACCATCTCTGGAGGGGTTTAAGAAAAGCCTGGCCATGGCACTTAGTGCCATGGTCTAGTTGCCATGGTGGTGTCAGGGCAATGGTTGGACTCGATGATCCCAGAGGTCTCTTCCAGCCTGATTGATTCTGTGATTCTGTGATTCTATGATTCTGTGACCCCATGGGCAGCAGCCCTGCCTCAGTGCTGCCCACAGGGCATGGAGAGGCAAAACAGTATACACAGTTGCCCCAAAAGGGCAATGCAGTCCCCACCTGGGGACAGATCTTCGCCTGAATGTTCCATCCCTCCCATCCAACCACCTCCATCCCATTGCCCATTCCTCCCCCATCCACCTGCCTCCTATTACTCATCCCTCCAACTCAAACTCTTCAATTCCATTGCCTATCCCTACCACCACAACCACTTCCATCCCTCCCATCACAACCACCCCCAGCCCATTGCCCATCCCTACAACTCAACCACCTCCAACCCTCACACCCAATCACCTCCATCCCACTGTGCATCCCTCCTGGTAAACCACCTCCATTCCATTGCCCATCCTTCCCACCCAACCACCTCTACACCATTGCCCATCTCTCTCACCTCAACCACCTCCAGCCTGTTGCCCATCCTTCCTGGGCAACAACCTCCATCCCATTGCCCATCTCTCCCACCTCAACCACCTCCATCCTGTGGCCCATCCCTCCCACCCAACCACCTCACCACCAGAACCACACCTGGTGCTTCCCACAGGGCCCAGCACACACAGTGTCACTCACAATAAGGCCACCATGTTTCCCTTCCCAGTCCCACCACCCACCTTTTACAGAGTGCAGGAGAGGAACACCAGGGAGACAAGGTGCCAGATAGGTCCAGTTGTTGCAAAACTAGGCTGATACATCTTTAACCACTGGCCAAAACTTTACCAGCTGTGCATTTTTGATGTCCAAGAAGGAAGACAGACCTGGGGTACCACAGCCTCACCAGAACCTCCACATCTCCCTTCCAGCACGGCGCAGCCCCATCAATATTTCATACCTGACCTGGTGGCTTTGGCAGTCTTTTGCTTGGTTTTCATTGCAGTTTTCTTCACTCCTCCTCTGCTGTCTGTCTGGTGCTTCCTCAGCCTTTGCTAATGCCCCATCCCTGGAGACTCTCCGGACCCCCACGCTGGCTCCTGAAATATTCATGAGCAGGAAACTCTGGCCAAGGAGGCTACATGGGACAACCTTGCCTGTGATGGCAGTGTGAGCATGGCCCCCAGCACATCGAGTGGTGAAGCATCCTTCTGTCCTCTCCTTCCTCAGTCTGTCCCAGAACAGGGCACATGAAGAGCTACTCCAGGAAAGAACCCTTTTGGAGAGAGTGTTAGCTGAGCTCCTAATTGCAATTAAAAATGAGCTCCTGAGTGTCTCCTGTCTGCCCTTGCAATGAGACAAGAAGAAGATGGGAGGGAAGAAATAAGCAGCAGAGCCCTTATTTTAGGGAGTACGGATAAATACAAAGGAAATTAATTTTGATTTATCCCCCCTTTTTCCTGATGGCAATGATGTCCCAGGATGGCTTCACTGTTGAAAGGAGACATTAACTCTGCAGCCACCACACTTGCCAGGGATGGAGGACCTCATTCAGGTCACCTGAGGCCTTTTTCTCCTATGTGGTCATGGTAGCAAGGCTTGTGTCTCCTCTCCTGAATTCAGCTCTTTCTGGTGTGCTCTGGAGGTGCTGGGCTTCACTGTGCATCAAGTCACCTCCCCAGATGGGAGCTGAGCCCAGCTTGGTCCTCCCACTATCCCATGAGGATTTCTTGCAGGGACCCCAGCCAGGAGCAGGGAAGGAGCAAAGCTCTCCCCACCCCTCTCCCAGAGCAATTGGAGGGGGGAAAACCCCAACCCTATGGCGTTCCACCCCGAACCCACTGCCTCTGGGCAGCTGGAGCACGGCAACCCACCTGGGCAACATGTCCCTTCCTTAAAACTTAATCAGCAACTGATGAATATTTCACAAAGACAAACAGGCCAGGTAGATAGGGTCAATCTTTTATTCATGAGCTTCGGGGAAGGGAAGGCTGTGGGCAGAGAGCTTCAGGCTCAGCCAGGTCACGGATATCTCCTAGTGAAGATCTTATGGCCAAGACCTCTTGCACAGGCTGATGCACATCCCTGTCCTGTGGGCATCCCAGCAGTATCCGTGCCAGGAGGTGGAGGTGTCCCACCAGTCCCTGCCACTGGGACACAGAGCTATGTTCCCCTGCTGATTTTCACTATGGCACCAGCTCAAGGGATGAGGCAGCATGAAAGCCTCAGGGAAGCAATGTGGGGTGAGATGATCCCAGGGCTGGGGCACACCAGCAAACCTTCTGCCAGCCCAGGAAGAAACCCAACCAAAACCCCCACCTTTTGGCTCAAGCTGAGCCTAAGATTTACCTGAATTTTCATGGTGATCATTTTTGAAGTTGCAGACAAGGCTGGGCTTCCTGGGGACATGTGGTCACACATGCTGGCCAGAACCTTGCCCACTCCACTGTGCCCGTGTCCACGTCAGGGAACCTACAGCTTTGGCCACTTTTTTTTGGAAGACCAACCCTTAAACCCAAACCCTACTCTGAATTGAGCAACGATGGACCAACACTGATCAGGGCAGTATCCTGACCCTCCTGCAAGGCAAAAAAATGCCTCCTCCTGCATCCTGGCTGGTGAACTGTCCCCAGATCCCATTTCCAAACCACCCCCAAACTCATTCTGCATCCACAGCCCAGGTAGGGCAGGAGCTGCGCTCTGCTCTGACCTGGCTCTATTCACATGTAACAGACATGAGTCCCTCTGTAATAACACGTTTAATTAACTGCAGCCTGGCCACAAAGGCTGGCCTGACATTTAACTGGCATCTGAGAAGATGCTAACGAGAAAGACATTAATTATCCAGCTTATTAGCTGTCCGCACTATTAACATAACCTTGATGGAATTAACTTGATACAAACTATCCCACAAATATTAATTGCCTAAAAAACTTCCTCGTAACTCGAAGGTATTAATAAGACAGTAATTATGTATGGATTGTATAGCTGCAAGTTAATGACATGGCAATTTGATTTGTCTCTGAGAAACACGATAAACCCAAGGAAGTGTTCTCCGAACAATCAATTGATATTTAATTAACGGACAGAACCCGTTGGCGTAAAACTGAATTAAATGCCCGCAACGTCTCGTTCAAAGTGTTATGACAAAGGCTCCTGGGATGTGCCGGCATGGCAGAGGTCTCCCATGCTGCGTGGTGGGGATGCTGGTGGAGATAATGAGCACCAGCATCTCCAGTCTCCACCCTCTCCAATGCATGAGACCATGGATGTGTTCCTACTCTTCCTCCTCCCTGGCCCAAGGAGTCCTTGAACTGCCCCGAGTTGATGAGAGAGGAGTGCTCACAGGCCCCTCTGATATTTAGCGTCATGCTCACCTCCATCACAAGCCCAGATCCAGCAAACACTTCCCCACCAGGTGCCCTTCCACAGCTCTCGCTTGAGAAAATGGTTGAAAGACTCAAAGGTCTTCCTACAGGAAGACCTTCAAGATGGCCCCTCCAGCCACCCCATCGGTTGAGCAGTAAGAGCAAGGGCTAGAAACTCATTGATGGTGTTCAAACAAGAGGCTGGACAACTAAGCAGAAGTGGGAGCATAAATGTCTGGTGTGAAAAAGTCTGCAAAAGAGGCCTCAGAAAACAGAAATACAGAATCACAGAATCAATCAGGTTGGAAGAGACCTCTGGGATCATCGAGTCCAACCGTTGCCCTGACACCACCATGTCAACTAGACCATGGCACTAAGTGCCATGGCCAGGCTTTTCTTAAACACCTCCAGAGATGGTGACTCCACCACCTCCCTGGGCAGCCCCTTCCAATGTCTAATGACCCTTGCTGAGAAGAAATGCTTCCTAATGTCCAACCTGAACCTCTCCTAGAGAAGCTTGAGGCTATGTCCTCTTGTCCTATCGCTAGTTGCCTGGGAGAAGAGGCCAACTCCCACTGCGCTACAACCTCCCTTCGGGTAGTTGTAGACTGCACTAAGGTCACCTCTGAGCCTCCTCTTCTCCAGGCTAAACACCCCCAGCTCCCTCAGCCGTTCCTCGGAGGTCAGGCTGGACCTGCACTAAGAGGTAAGCAAGATGGTGAACATGTGGGGTGTCCCCTCAGCTCAAGTTCTCGCTTTGTCTCTTGTGGTTGTCATTGACCAGGCCCTTCTTTTTGAGCCACACATGCCATGGCCAAAGTGAAACCTCAAATAAACCTACCTCAGTCCACCCCAAAGGTGGCTTGACACCAGCAGGTCTTTCCTTTTAGCCAGCTGATGGAAGCAGTTGTCCTCTCCCTTTGGGGTTGGGCCTACATCGAGATGGGCTTTGCACCTCGCAGCGGGAAGTGGGCTAGCAGCCCTGTCCCCATGGCGAGGAAGATGATGGTTCATCGCCTCCATCTCTGTAGCTGTTGACTCCTCCAGCTTCCAGCATCATCCCCAGACAGGCAGGATGAGATCCACAGGAGCAGGGAAGAGTTGGTCCTACGGCTCACGCCGCCCAGGAGAGGTTGGCAGTGCTGAGGCTCCCCTTCGCCGTCCCAGCCGCCTCCCCCACCTCTCTTCCCTTCCCTTTATGTAAATTGAAAATAACAATTAGTTTATTTTTGCTTGTGCAAATTACAGCTCGCGCTCCCAGGGAGCAGACAGCTGCCAGGGCTGCACTGAGCTGCGTTCCAGCCTCGGCCTGTTACATGAATAAATAACCTGGTGTTGGGAGGAGAGGATGCTCTACCTGCCCTCCCCCCTCCCCGCTCTCATCCACGGAAAGGGAGGAAGAGGGGAAAAAAAAAAAAATTAAAACTCAAGGAGCCTTTGGATTTTAGTAGGTGGGTAATTAGGCACTAAGCTGATGACTTAATTGGGGAGCTTGGCAGGTAGGGATGAGGAGTTGTGGGATGCAAGGGGACGCCTGGGTATTGGGGATGATGACACCAAGAAGAGCTGCACTGCATGGGCAGCTGGGACAGCAAACGGCCGTGGCTCATGGGACCTGATCACCACCGGACCTGAGGACTGACACTGTCCTTGCGTGTTTCCCACTTGGTGATGCAGCTGGTTTCCTTACGCACACACGTGGATACTCGTCCTGCATCCCACCTCCTGCATCCCACCGCCTGTGTCCTGCATCCCACCTCCTGCATCCTGCAACCCACTGCCTACATCCTGCATCCCACCTCCTGCATCCCACATCCCACCTCCTGCATCCCACCTCCAGTATCCCACAGCTCACCTCCTGCATCCTGCATCCCACCTCCTGTAACCCACATCCCACCTCCTGCATCCCACATCCCACCTCCTGCATCCTGCATCCTGCATCCCACCTCTTGTATCCCCCATCCCACCTCCTGTATCCCATATCCCACCTCCCGCATCCTGCATCCCACCTCCCGCATCCTGCATCCCACCGCCTGCATCCTGCATCCCACCTCCTGTATCCCACATCCCACCTCCTGTATCCCACATCCCACCGCCTGCATCCCACATCCCACCTCCTGTATCCCACATCCCACCTCCTGTATCCCACATCCCACCTCCCGCATCCCACATCCCACCTCCTGCATCCCATCTCCTGCATCCTGCATCCCATCTCCTGCATCCTGCATCCCACATCCCACCTCCTGCATCCCGCATTCCACCTCCTGTATCCTGCATCCCACCACCTGCATCCTGCATCCCACATCCCACCTCCTGCATCCCACATCCCACCTCCTGTGTTCCACACACCACCTCCTGTGTTCCACATCCCACCTCCTGCATCCCGCATCCCACCTCCTGTACCCCACCTCCTGCATCCCACTACCTGCGTGCACACGCACAGTCCCACACAGGTTTACACACGTGCCTGCACACATGGATATCAGTGCACACACCTACATGCAGTCATGGTTAGGGATGAGTGATAGCACCCAATAAATTGTTATCAACCATGCCTGGAATGAGTTGGCGTTGCTGGTAATTTTCCGTGTTGCATCCTCACTGGAGCTTGTCCGGTCAGGGCAGGGCGGGCTGAGCAGTGCTGGGCTCCTTCTTGCTCCTCATGCATGATCCAGTGCGTCCCCTTCCTCCCAGCACAGCAGCAGTGACAGCCAACACACGGTGCCATGGCACTGCTCACAGCCACGGGGGCCTGCTGCAGGGGAGTGTCCCATGTCCCATATCCTATTTGTCACACCTTATCATGCATCCTGCATGCCATACCCACATCCTGCAGCCCACCTCTTGTATCCCATAGCCCACCTTCTGCATCCCACCTCCTGCATCCCACCCCCTGCATCCCACCCCCATATCCTGCATCCCGCCTCCTGCATCCTATATCCTGCATCCCACTACCAGCATCCCACATCCAATGTACTATATCCTTACATCCTGCATCCCACATCCTGCATCCCATATCCTCCATCCCACCTCTTGCATATCATATCCCATAGTCTGCATCCCACCTCCTACACCCCACACCTAATGTCCTATATCCTTGCATCCTGCATCCCACCTCCTCCATCCCATATCCTGCATCCCACGACCAGTATCCCATACCCAATGTCCTGTATCCTTACATCCTGTATCCCATCTCCTGCATCCCATATCCCATATCCTGCATCCCACTACCAGCATCCCATATCCAATGTCCTGTATTCTTGCATCCTGCATCCCATATCCTGCATCCCACTACCAGCATCCCATATCCAATGACCTGTATCCTTGCATCTTGCATCCCACCTCCTGCATCCCACCTGCTCCATCCCACCTCCTGCATCCCACCTGCTCCATCCCACCTCCTGCATCCCATATCCCACCTCTTCCATCCCACCTCCTGCATCCCATATCCCATATCCCGCTTCCCACCTCCTTCATCTTATATCCCGCCTCCTCTATCCCACCTCCTGCATCCCATATCCCATATCCTGCATCCCACCTCCTTCATCTCATATCCCACCTCCTGCATCCCACCTCCTGCATCCCACACCCATATCCTGCATCCCACCTCCTTCATCTTATATCCCACCTCTTCCATCCCACCTCGTGCATCCCATACCCATATCCTGCATCCCACTACCTGCAACCCACATCCGAAGTGCTGCATCCTTGCGTCCTGCATCCCACACCCCACCTCCCGCAGCAGCATCCCCCCTGGGTGACGCAGACCCACCTGAAAGCAAGGAGTTTGGGATCAAACCCCAGCTGTGCTCCTGTTCACAACATACATTGGTGTTTCCCACGTGCTGGCTGTCGGGAAGGACCTCGGTTCCCACCGAGGTTGGGGATATTGGTGGAACAGGGATGCGCTGGGGAAGGCAGAGAGCTCTATTTTTATATATATATTTTTTTATATATATATATAGTGAGCAGGGTTTGGCTTCCAGGGACGCAGGAGCATCAAGAAGGCAGCTGGGCCAGGAGCACGGGAGTGAGAGAACGTGCAAAAGGCAAACTTTGGCCGAGCCAGAATATAAAGATCATCTCGAGCCAAAAAATATCAGCTCCAAACTACGCCCGGGCACGGCTCGCAGCGAGCGAGCCCCGCGGCCGGCTCGTCCCGCACGGCCTCTCGGAGCCACGCCACAGCTTTCGCTTTGTCGGGGGGATTTATTTTGCCAGGAATTTAATTAATTAATGCTTTTGGAGTGAATACAGCCCCAAATTCATGCATGCCCAGCAGCCCACCCCACTTCGTAACCATGATTTAATATCCCGGGGCTGGACTTATCGTGTTACCAAGATGTTGGGACCTGCGTGGGGGGTGAACCTGCCCGTTATTAGCATCAATAATTGAGGAGGAAGGAGCGAGGGGCACTTGGGCGATGCCACATCGACCGGCCTGTTGTGGTTTTCTGCCCATTTGCAGAAACCCCGTTAGCTGCAAAGATCCGGCTGATCGCTACTCGGGGACAAGGCGGTGGCTTTGCTGGGGGTTGTAAGCGGTGCCGAGCACCCACGGGTGCTTGGGTGAGGGGCCTCAGGGTGCTGCTGTATTCGGGACCGTTCATCCCCCAAAATCACTCTTCTTCCCGATGGTGGAGGGGTGTAAAACCCATCAGCAGGGACGGCTGGAGGGGTTTCAGTTGTTTCCCAGCCCAGCGATGCCCGTGGTGCCTTCAAGTGCACACCAAGGCGCGAGTAAGGCTTGAAAAATTGGTTTAAAAAGCTCTGCAGGAGGGTGGTAGGGAGGGGACCATGTGCCATCCCCCAGGGCTTGTCCCCATACCCCCACCCCGAGAGCCAGCCACCCCTTGGTGCACCCCGTGGGACTGGGGTGAGACCGTGGGGCTGCTGCTTTCACACCCCCCACCCCCGAGGCCACAGGGCCAGGCTGGAGTAGGGGTGGAGAAGACACCCAGGACACAGATCCTCACAGGAGGGAGCATGTAGTGTCCCCAGGTCCTGCAACCCCATACAGACCCCAAAGAGCAGCAATCGCTTGGGGAAGGGTGCTCCAGCCCCGCTCAGAGAGAAATGAGGAAAAAAAAAGCTTTTAAAAGAGGTCAGAGCAATGCAAAAACCCCCCACACCCTCCTGCACCACGCAGACGTGGCACCCCGCAGACCTCCGCAGCCCTGCGGCACAGGCGACACGCGCCAACACGCCACCCCATCCCCCAACACACGCTCCCCCCCTCCCAAAACATGCACCAACACGCTCCCATCACGCCCGAGCAGCCCCACAACGCTGCATCCTTCAGCAAAGGTCAACAGATTGCAGCCACCCCAAAAGGTGCTGCAAAAGCAAGCAGGGACCACCCCGACACCCCCCTCAGAGCCCGTAGTCCAGGGGGGGCTCAACCCTCCCAGCCCCAACAAGGAAACAAGTCATAAACCAGCCCCATTTGGGCACAAACCGCTTTAGTTTTTATTATTTATTCACCAAACGGGAGCACGGATGGATCCAGAACAGCCACCCCCAGGAGCTTGAGCAACCTGGAGCAAGTCATGGTGATGGGGATCGCTTGGGGGGTCCCTGGTTGCACCCCAATGCTGCAACAGTGCAGAAAAGTGCGACTCGACCCCCAAATCTCCCCAGGGAGCTGCTGGGAGATGAGGTCCCCCATGGAGGACCATCATTATCGGGTGGCAGTAGCTCCCCGTGCCCTGTTCCAGCTATTCCCTTGCTTGGGGGATTTCCAGGAGGTGCTGGAAAAATAATAAATCAGTGGGGAACAAACCAAAAATTAATTAAAAGAAAAAAAATCAGTGGTGCAAGGAATTGGGGGATCACATCCCTGCTCCCCTGCCCAAATCTGCCCTCAGAGGATCATGGATGAAGAAGGGGTAACACCACGATCACCAAAATAATCTGCTCTCAGGGTATAAACATGGTGAGACCCAGGTTGCATCTTCCCCAGCTGCACTGTGAAAAAAAGAAATATAAATCAAAGAGGAGGGGGATGAAGGGGCTAAATGGTGCTGGGCACCAAGGCAAGGGGGTAAAATGAGGCGTCCTCAGCCCCAAACCGCTGCCTTCACTCTGCGGAGGCGGCGGGGAAGGGTGTTGTGGGGCAGGAGGTGATCGCAGCTACCCCACGGGTACCACACAGCATCATGCTGGACCCTGGGGTGAGACCCCACATGGCAGTACTCCCCCCAAACTCCCACACAGCCCCAAAACCAGCTCTGCTCCTCCAGCCCATGGTGGCTGGGAAAGGGGGCACCAACCCCGGGGGACACAAGGGATGTGCCTACTTGACCACTGCGAGATCCAGGGGTGAGGAAATTATATTGGGGGGGGGCTGATGTCCCTGGGAAGGTTTGGGGAAGGTGCTGGCCCCAAACCCCTTCTTCTCCTCCCCAAACTCTCCTAATTTAGCACAGAGCAGGCAGCTGGAAGCACTTTTCCCCCCAAAAAAAGTGCCAAAAAAGGGGGGGATGTTGGGAGGAAAATTTGAGGAGTAACCCCCCCAGGGAGATGCGATTCACCCCCCAAAAAATAAAACAGGGAGAGGAGGCGATGTCCTGCGAGAGGCTGCGCAGGCAGCAGCACGGGATATTTTTATTTAGAGCCAGGTTTGCAAAGCTTCCCCAGCTCTAAATAAAATAGGAATTGGGGGTGAACAAATCCCCCCTTTATGCCCAGCTCAGGTGCATCAGGCACAGGGCAAGGGTCTCTCCATGCATCCCAGCTCCCACCCCAAAAACCGAGCCTGATATTGAGCCGAGCTCGGGCTGCTCAAAAACCTTCTGGACACAAAATACAACGCAAACAAGCCCAAAACAGCTGAAGAAAACAGGGGGATGAAGTCTGGGGGTGCAGGGGAGGCAGGAGCAGAGGGTCCTGGGGTCACACACCCCCCACAAAGCCCCGGGACAGCCGGTCTTAGGGGTTCACTTCAGCGCGGTGGTGATTTATGGAGGGCGGCGAGAGGAAAACACGCCGCAACCAGCGTGTCGGGGCAGCTCCCGGCTGGGGATCTGCCCACGGCTGAGCCTGTGCGAAAATATAGGAGGAAAAAATAATATATATATTAAAAAAATATATATAAATGCTCAGAAATATGCTGGACCAAGGGTTGTGTTGCAAATTGTCCCGCCGAGCCCTGCGCGGTCGGGGAAAGCTGCGAGCGGGGCGGCCGTGCTCGGGCTTCCCAGCGGCGCGGAACAGAGCTGCGGGGACACAAGTCCCTGCAAACAGCCACAAAAAAAACCCAAAACATTTGTAAAAATACCAACCCTAAAGCTTTCATTTAGGGAAAGTGTGTGTTTGGTTTTTGTGGGGTTTTTTTAGTGGTTTTGGGATTTTGGGGTTTGTTTTTGTTTTTTTTTTTTTTACCCCCCTCTCCCTTAATTAAAAACTCAAAAGGGATAAGACAAAAGGGGAAAGAAAAAAAAAAATCATTTATTACCGTTTAAAAAAAATCAAACCAGCGGCTCATCAGGACGGTGTCAGACAAGCCGAGACCAAACCAGGTCCAAATCGGGGCGAAGGTGACTTTTTGGTAGCCGCGGACACGAAGGTGTCAAGTGGCTCCTTGGGACCCTCCGGCCGGGGAAAAAAAAAAAAACCATAATACCCGGCTGGAAAAAAAATAAAAATAAACAACAAAAAGGCAGGAAAAGTGAAAAGCCAGAGTTCAGCGGGGCAGAGATGATGGTCAGCGCCGGATTTATCCCCCCACGCCGCGACCCCTCGCCTGGGGAGGGGTTTGCATCAGTACCGGGACTCAAAGGGAAGAAGAAACAAACCCCAAACGAAAAGGCGATGCTGTAGGACCCCCCCATCAAAATGAGAGAAAACCCGACCCAAGCTCTAGTTGAATATAAGTTTTTATCTTGATGCAACATCATTAAAACCGTCACAAATCGAAACAACAGGTCGTTTAAAAACGCTTCGCACGATCAGTACCTAAAATGCACCAGGTTCCCAAGCTCGCTTTTTCCGCAAGACCCTTGTGTTTTCCCCCCCCAACCCCCAAAATTAATTTTTTTAATCATTTTTCTCATTTAAATAAGCAACTCGTTTTTAAAAAAAAAAACCCTCTCCGCCGCACAGGATCGGCCCCGCTTTTGCTCCAAGCACAATTGCACGAATTATCATTATTTTTTTTTTTTTTTTGCACAAGAAATAATGTGCGTTTTCTTTCCTTCTTTCAACATCGAGGTTAAAATAATATTCCGTTTCCCGAGGGTTAATAAATAAATCTGGTGCATAGTGAGATAGCAGCCAACCGTTTGCAGTCCATATATTACTATATTGCCTTTCAGGTCAACCTAGAATTGTTACCTCTCTCCCCACCCCCCACCCCACTATTTTTAAGAGCATAGATAATTTTAAATCTCTATAAAACAGTATTATTTAACCCAATTGAGTCCTGTATATAGTGCATTCGGCTTCTTCCCAACATCGTTAAATTAACTCGGATATTATTTGCATGCTATTACATACAAACTTTTTAAGACTCGTGTATTTTTTTTTCTTTTCTAAAGGATTTTGTTGTTTTTTTTTCTTTTTTTTTCTATTTTTTTTTTTCGTAAATCACCAAGCAAAATATAAGCTCAAGGGAAAAAGACAAAAAAAAAAAAAAGGCAGAAAACTAACTAATTTCTACATATTTACAAGGGTGAATAAGTTAAATGTGGCTCAGGTTTGCCGGCCGGGAAGGGGGTGGTGGGACCGGGCAGGGCTCAGCGCTGCCGGGGTCCCCCCCGCCCCGAGCTGATCCATGGAGACCCCTCGAAAATCAAATAATAAAATAAAATAATCAGGGGTGAAACACGCAGGATGAGGGAAGGGAAGAAGGGGGGAGAAGCCACCTGGATGGCGCTGATGCTCCCGGGGGGCTGCGCCGTACACGTCCCGCATGCAGGCTGGCTCCAGGTCCGTGGGGTGTCCCCCCCGCCCCAAGTCCCAATGAGGGGGGGGGTTTCAACTTCCCCCTCCCCAATACTTCAAGGGGGAAAAAATAATAATAATTTTTTTTAATACAAGCAGAGGGTTTGCTCTCCTCACATGGAGGGGGTGAGGAAAAAAAGGGGACCCCCCCTCCCCAATATACACCCCCCCGGGGCTCACATGAAGAAGTCAGCGGTGGGTTTAGGGGCAGCAGATGGGGAAGGCTCCCTTGGGAAGCCCCGGCCGGCTAACTTCTCATATTTTTCTTTGTACAGATCCCTTTCCTTGGCCAAACGGGTCACCTCTTGCTTGAGTTGTTCCACCTGGCTCTGGAGTTGACATTTCTCGTTCTCCAAGATGTGCCGTTGCTGGACCCGCTTGTAACGGCAGGATTGAGCGTAGCCTCGGTTCTTCAAGGTCCTCCTCTTCTGCTTGAGGCGGATCACCTCCTCCTTGCTGAAGCCCCTCAGCTGCCGGTTGAGCTCCCGTACCGACATACTCACCAACTGATCGTCGGAGAAGCGGTCCTCCAAGCGCAGGTGGTGATGATGATGATGGTGATGACCTGGATGATGATGGGTGGCGGGTGGTAGCTCCTCGCCACCAAAAGGTTGAGGTCGGAAAGGCTCGTAACCTTGATGGTGATGATGATGGTGGTGAGGGGCACCGATCAACGCCTCCACCGCGTCCTCAGGTGTCAGGTTGAGAGCTTCGGGATTGAGGTGATGCTGGTAACCCGACATCCAGTACAGCTCCTCCAGCTGCGGTTTGGAGCCCAGGGAGGCGGCGGTGGTAGCTGGGGGACCGGGAGCCGGTTGCCCACCGGGACTTGGAGCACAGAAACTGGGCGAGGAAGGCACGGAGGAGCAGGGCGTGCTGAGCGGGGTGGAGGAGAGGGAACCGGCGGGCAGCCGGTGGCACAACCGCTCCGCCTCCGCCGGTTCTTTCTTCACTTCGAACTTCATCAGGTCGAAATCGTTCACGTATTCGATGGCGAGGGGGCTGGTGGGCAGCTCCGCGCTCATGGCCAGCTCCGAGGCCATCTCAGTCCATGGAGGGACCGGGGGGTGATCCCCCGGGCACTGCCGCTTCACCGAGAGCTGGGGGGTCCCGAGGGGCTTCGGGAACCTCCTCCGAGCGGGCTCCGGGGGTTCTGTCTGCGATGCAACCGGCTGTCCCCGACGGGGCTCCGGGACCGGGTACGGCCGGGCTCCGGCAGCCTCCGACGGGGCTCCGCTGCGGGGTTCAGCCGGGCTCCGCTGCGGGGTTCAGCCGGGCTCCGCTGCGGGGTTCAGCCGGGCTCCGGGAGCCTCCGACGGAGCTTCGCTGCCGGAGTTCAGCCCGGGCTCCGCTGCTGGGTTCAGCCGCACTCCGGAACCCTCCGACGGGGCTTCGCTGCGGGGTTCAGCCCGGCTCCGGGACTCCGCTCCGGGCTGCAGACAGACCCCTCCGTCGGGGCTTTGCTCGGGGGCTCCGCACCACTCCGCAGCCGGGCTCGGGGAAGGGGGATTCGCTGCTGGAGCCTCCTCCGGGGCTCTGCTCCGGGACCCTCCGCTGCGGGCCGGCTGCTCTCCCCCCACGGCCGCGGTGAAGAGGAGCCCGGTGGGTGCGGGACTGGACTCTCCGGCTCCTCGGGGCAGGCTCCGCCGCTGCCCTGCAACCGGCTCCCAATGGCGAGGAGCAGGCAGAGCCCTGCCCGCCCCTTCCTGCCTCCCCTGGCACCTGCCCCGGCCCCACCTCCCCGGGCTGCGAGCCTTCCCCTGCCCTCCTCCTCCTCCTCCTCTTCTTCCTCGTCCTTCCGGACACGGGCACGGCACCCCGGGGGCGGGGGCCGCACCCCCTGCCCGCACCCACGGCCGGTGCTCGGCGCTGCCGCTGCCGGGCGGCTGAATGGAGCCCGGCGCCTTATATACGGGGGAAACGCGGCCCGGCCCCGCCTCTCAGGGCGGGTTCAGGCGTTTGTGACCTATCAGAGGGTCGGTCGCCCGCCCTGATTTGCATATCCCCATGGCAACGCCCCGGGGTGGCTGTCAATCACCGCGGGGTGAAGGCTCGGCGCTGCCCGAGGCTGCTCCGGAGGAGGGGATGAGGTGGGGGGGCGTCGTGTCCCGAGCATCCCCCCTGGGCATCCCCCCTGCATCCCGCCGGTGTCCCCCCCTACATCCCCCCAGCATCCCCTCGGCATCCCCTCGGCATCTCCCGGGTATCCCCCCTTGCATCCCCCTTGCATCCCCCCTCCATCCCCCCAGTGTGTCCCCCTTGCATCCCCCCTCCATCCCCCCAGCATCCCCTTGGCATCCCCCCGGTGTCCCCCCCTGCATCCCCCCCTCCATCCCCTGGGTGTCCCCCCCCTGCATCCCCCTTGCATCCCCTCCTGCATCCCCCCCTGCATTCCCCCAGCATCCCCTCGCCATCTCCTGGGTATCCCCACTTGCATCTCCCCTCCATCTCCCGGGTGTCCCCCCGCCATCCCCCCCTGCATCCCCCCCTACATCCCCCCAGTGTCCCCCCTACATCCCCCCTACATCCCCTGGGTGTCCCCCCTGCATCCCCCTTGCATCCCCTCCTGCATCCCCCACTGCATCCCCCCAGCATCCCCTCGGCATCCCCCGGGTATCCTCCCTGCATCCCCCCGGTGTCTCCCCTCCATCCCCCCTGCATCCCCTCTGCATCCCCCAGCCCCACCATGTGCCTTCACCCCATCTCAGCTCCCACCACAACCACCCTGGCTCCAAGTTGAGCTGAGCAAAGAGTGGGACAAAAATAAATAAGAAATTATATTTTCCTCCCAAAATGATGGGAAATACCCAGAATGGGGATTATTGATCCCAAATCAGGTTCCCTCACCAAGGGATCACGGCTTCCCACCTCCCTCCAGGTGCCAGGCCCCACATCGTGGTGCAGCCCCTTCCCCACCTCGCTCTTCCCAGGCAGGAGCAGCCCAGCAGAAAGTTATTTATATATTTTTTAGGATATATTTTTTTTTTGATGTTCTCACAAGACAGTGGCCGGGGAGCGGCCGCACGTGCCGTCGGTGCTGGACCGGTCTCGCCGCCGCCTCTGGCTTCGTGTCGCAAGGAGGTGACGTTTGCGCCTGGCACGTGGTGAGGAGCATCACCTGCTCGAGGACGAGGACCGTCACCTCATGACGTGGAAAAGGTGTCACCAGCACCAAGCTAGTAGCTGGTTGGGTAGTGACAGGGTGCTCAGCCCACCGCAGGATGAGGCCCTGGCCTGGATGTGGCCTCGCTGCTCCGAGCCCTGCCACCTCGTGGCTGCTGCCGCTGCAGCGCGGGAGGGACGAGGAGGTTTTTGGGGCGCCTGGGTGAGAGTCGGGGTTAACACCGGTGGGGTCGGGGGCAGTGCTGGAGGGGTCAGGGTTAGGATGGGGACACGCACGGAGGCCAGGGAGGGAGCACACAGCACCCTGGTCCCAGCTGTGCGTGCAGCTATTCCACACACCAAGGTGTTAGGGGGAAACTGAGGCACGGGGCAGTCGCCATCGAGTTGTCCCACCTAACCCCAAGGGATGACCGGCTTCATCCTACAGAGGCTCTTGCTACCCACCCACCACGTATCAATCCCCCTCGGGGCCCAGGATCATCCCCAGCACCCTGCAGGATGCAGCCCAGGTCCCACCACATCCCAACCCAGCTGTGTGGTACCCTGCTGCACCCCGCAGGCAGCTCCATGGGATGTGGGGGGGGGGTGATGCTCCCCTCACCCAGCTGATGCCCATCCCTGCTTGGGGACTTGGGGACAGGTTGATTGTTCCAAAACAGGGACTATTTGGGCCAAATTAATGCAAAAAAGCGCTTTTTTTTTAGGGGAAGAAAACTTATCCTGCTACAATTAACCCCCCACATCATTTCTTTTACTGGATCCAGCCTTTGGAGGGTTTGGGGGGGGCTTGTTGTCACCTTCTCTATCATTTTTCTCCTATTAAGGTGAAATTGAGTTGGGGCAGATGAGGCAGGGGGACAAACGTGTGTGTCCCCCGGGGGTGGGTCATGGATGCAGGCAGAGAAAACCCCGTGTGTGTCCCCTGGGATCCTGGAGGGTATCCTGTACTGGACAGCCTGGGACACAGATATCCCATATTGGAGACCCCAAACTTGGTCAGGGGATAAGGGGACCCCCCTCCAGCTTGAGAGGGCGGCAGAGAAAGTGCCAAAAAGGGCATTTTTTGCAACAAAAAAAACGCTTTTCATGGGTGTTTTTAACCTGTATTTGCTTCATTGTGTGACCCCAAATGCAGCATCCGTGTCCCCATACAGTGGGATGTCGGGGTCCCACGCTGGGAATGGGGAGGGGGTCTGGGATGTGGTGCTACCTCCCTACCCCTGGCACCACGTTCCTCCCCAGAGCTGCTCACACCTCGGGGGCACCCGGCCCCCACCAGCAGCTGCCACCCGTGATGGGACAGGAGCCATGAAGGGATTAGGAACGGGCTGAGCTCCAACGGGGCCGTCGCTTGCCCACAACACCCCCCTTGGGTATTTTTAGGGGGGGTGGTTGGGTACAGTGACACAGCCGGGCCCCGTGGCATGTCCCCAGCCCTCCCCGCCACACCAAACCCCAGGGCCGGTCATCTAAGTTTACTCGCAGGCGGTCGAGTGACATAACCAGGTTGGTGGCCGTGGGATGGCAGCGGGATGGCGTCACCCTTTGCTTTTAGAGCGGGCAGTTCGTCTGTCCCTTTAACCCTTCGAGCGGGGCCGGGTGCCCACGTGGGTGCTGCCTCAGTTTCCCCATTCGTATGCTGATGGGGTTACGGTGCACAGCACCCAGTCTGGGGTACTGCTGGCTCAGGGAGCCCTTGTGGGGACATGGCGAGGGGGGGTGTCCACTGTGATGCACCCCATGAGCTGGTGGCATTGTCTTGGTGATGCTCCACCAAGCATCTGCAGGACAAATCCAGCCTGGAGAAGGGCTAGAAATTACAGAATCCCAAATGTTTGGGGTTGGAAGGGACCTCTGGAGGTCATCCAGCCCAACCCCTGCCAAAGCAGGGTCACCCAGAGCACGCTGCACAGGGTTGTGTCCAGGCAGGTTTGAATATCTCCAGAGAAGGAGACTCCCCACCCTCCCTGGGCAGCCTGTGCCAGGGCTCTGGCACCCTCACAGTAAAGAAGTTCCTCCTCATATTCAGATGGAACTTCCCATGTTTCAGTTTGTGCCCGTTGCCCCTTGTCCTGTCACTGGGCACCACTGAGAAGAGTCTGGCCCCATCCTCTTGACACCCACCCCTGAGGTATCTGTGAGCACTGATAAGATCCCCCCTCAGTCTGCTCTTCTCCAGCTGAACAGCCCCAGCTCCCTCAGCCTCTCCTCGCAGCAGAGATGCTCCAGCCCTCTGACCATCTCCGTACCCTCTGCTGGACTCTCTCCAGTAGCTCCTTATCTTTCTTGAACTGGGGGCCCAGGACTGCACACAGTTACTCCAGGTGTGGCCTCACCAGGGCAGTGCAGAGGGGCAGGAGAACCTCCCTTGACCTGCTGCCCACACTCTTCCTCATGCACCCCAGGACACCACTGGCCTTCCTGGCCCCAAGGGCACATTGTTGGCTCATGGGGAACTTGGTGTCCACCAGAACCCCCAGGTCCTTCTCTGCAGAGCTGCTCTCCAGCAGGTCAGCCCCCAGCCTGTACTGGTGCAGGGGGTTATTCCTCCCCAGGTGCAGGACCCTACACTTGCCTTGGTTGAACCTCATGAGGTTCCTCATGAAGGAACCATGAGGTTCCCAACTCATACCCAACTCTCCAGCCTGGCCAGGTCTTGCTGAATGGCAGCTCGGCCTTCTGGGGGATTGGCCACTCCTCCCAGTTTGGTGTCACCAGCAAACTGGCTGAGGGGACACTGTCCCTTCATCCAGGCCATTGATGAATAGGTTAAATCATTTTGAGAAGGGGACAAATCATGCAGAGAGGCTGGTGCCAGCTATGGGCACTAAGGAGGAGGAGAAGGAGGAGGGCAGGGGACAGCCACCCTGATGACAGGCAGAAAAGTGAGCTGGTGGATGATGCTTCCGCAGCGGGGGACCAAGAGCTGTGCCAGCAGCACCCGCCGCAGGAGGGTTTTCCAAGAAATGTTTACGGTGCCCCATGCCACCACCCCTCTGGCCAACACACCCCCAGGGCCACGTCCTTGCGGGGCTCCTGGGACAGCCCAGCCACGCGCCCACCACCACAGCATCCCATGGGGAGGACGGATAAAAGCCCATCGGGGCCCATCACCGAGGCGTCGGGGCTGCCGAGGGGAATTCACCGGGGCACAGCGACACCTCTCCAGGGGCCTCGTTTATCCCCGCTCGGAAATTAATCACCTCCAAGCAGCGCTTTTAAACGACAGCCGGCAATAAATTACCGATCCTCCCCGGGAAAGGAGCAGCGGTGCCGGTGGGCGGCGGAATCGCGGCTCTCACTTGAGCTACTCATTGCTTCGCTTAATTAGTGCCTTAATCCTCGTTAGCCTGCTCGTTAGGGAGCCACGGCCATGGGAAGCAGCGAAGGTCCCGGCTACCATCACCCTGCACCGGCCATCCCTGGGGACTCGCAGCAACATTGTCTCCTCCAGGGGTGATTTTTAGTGAATTTAGGGGTTTTTTTTTGTGAATTTAGGGTTTTTTGTGAATTTAGGGTTTGAGGTTTTTTTAGGCAACCATCATGGGAAGAAACATCCTTTCTGGGTATGGTGGGGGGAAAGTTATAATAATTAAAACCGCTGAAATATTTGGGGAGTGAAGTGGCCCCTCTGACAGTGTTAGAAGCTCCTCGAGGGGAGGTTCGTGCCTGATGGCTGAAAAAAAAGGATCACAGAAGAACCATAGAATAGTTTTGGCTGGAAAGGACCTTTAAGATCATCGAGTCCAACCGTTAACCCAGCACTGCCAAGGCCACCACTAACCCATGTCCCTCAGCACCACATCTACACGGCTTTTAAATCCCTCCAGGGATGGGGACTCCACCACTGCCCTGGGCAGCCTGTGCCAGCGCTTGACAACCCTTTCCAGGAAGAAATTATCCCTGATCTCCAATCTAAACCTCCCCTGGCACAACTTGAGGCTGTTTCCTCTCATCCCACCACTTCTTACCTGGGAGAAGAGACCAGCCCCCACCTCACTACACCCTCCTTTCAGGCAGTTGTAGAGAGCGAGAAGGTCTCCCCTCAGCCTCCTTTTCTCCAGGCTAAACACCCCCAGGTCCCTCAGACGCTCCTCATCACACTTGTGCTCCAGACCCTTCCCCAGCCCCGTTGCCCTTCTCTGGACTCGCTCCAGCACCTCAAGGTCTTTCTTGTCGTGAGGGGCCCAAAACTGCACCCAGGATTTGAGGTGCGGCCTCACCAGTGCTGAGTACTGGGGGACGATCCCTGCCCTAGTCCTGCTGGCCACACTAGTGCTGATACAAGCCAGGATGCTGGTGGCCTTCTTGGTCACCTGGGCACGCTGCTGGCTCACATTCAGCCGCCCATCGACCAACACCCCCAGCTCCTTTTCCACCAGGCACTTTCCAGCCACTCTCCCCCAGCCTGTAGCGGTGCGGGGGGTTGTTGTGCCCCAAGTGCAGGACCCGACACTCGGCCTTGTTGCCCCTCACACAGTGGCCTTGGCCCATCGATCCAGCCTGTCCAGATCCCTCTGCAGAGCCTTCCTGTCCTCCAGCAGATCAACACTCCCACCCAACTTGGTGTCATCTGTGAACTCAGTGAGGGTGCACTCAATCCCCTTGTCCACATCATTGATAAAGATATTGATCAGAACTGGCCCCAGTACTGAGCCCTGGGGGACACCGCTTGTGACCGGCCACCAACTGGAAAAGAGCAAAGCCACGCTCTGACCAGGGAAGAAACTCTTTATTTACATATCAAAACACACAGGTTAACAAAAGACACTTAATATCAATGGAAACCATGAAGTTTTTACTAAAAAAACAGCTCACAGGGGTATGAGTGCAGCCCCAGACTGGGGACCCATCGGTCCCCGCAATGGCTGGGGATGAAGCCACCCCAAACGAGCCAGGCTGGGGGAAGCACCCAGTGGGGTGATAACGAGACCCTTCCATGGGGTGCACGCACCCATGGGTGCTCACCTGGGAAGGGAAACCCCCGGGGGCCGCCTGGTCGTGGGGATGAAATCGCAGCTGTGAGCCGGAGCCACGGTGCACCTGAGCCCGTGGCATCGCGGCGGCTCCGTCGCCCACCCCAGCACCAAGCGCACCTGGGTGCTGGGTCCCCAGGGAGCCCCAGCGCTCACCCACGTCCCTGCTGATGCCTTTTCCCCCGCAGGGCTTTGCCTGAAGGTGCTGTGATCGAGGGGCAACGGACGGGCAAATCCGGCTGCTCCCGGCTCTCGGCACCTCTTGGCAAGGCGAGGTCCTGCAGCTGTCCCCAAAATCGCATCCGTGTAGGGGAACAGCAGCCACCGCCCCGAAATCCCCGTGGAAATTGTACCCACGGATGTAAAAACCCATCACACCAGCAGCTGCATGGCCGGCTGTCCTCAGCTCGGCACAACACTCCCTGTGTGCTTTGCTCCTGCCTGGATATGGAAGGACCCAAAAAAAAACCCCAAAAGAGCTGGTTTCGGTGTTCCAAGAGAGTCCAAACCCCCACTGGGATGGGGAAAGGTGGGGGTCAGGGTGCAACCAGCCACAGGAGACCTCGATGTGCTGCAGGAGCATCTGGGGGGAGCTCAGCACTGCTCCCAACACACTTGGGATGCTCTCGGCACGCGGCTCCGCTCCAAGGAATCTCCTTCCAAACCCAAGAGGATGGAGCAGGATGGATGCAGGTGGGCGCTGAGCCTTGTGGGGGTTTATATCCCATTTCATCCCGGCATGATGACTTGTGACCACCACACTTGTCCCCAGTATAGTGGCTGACCTGGATGTGGGCATATCATGTGATGACATTAAGTTCCTCAGGTCCCCGTGTCACCTCACGTCCGGGACAGCAGCAGAGCTGTGATCTGTGGGAGGACTGATGGGGTTGGGAGCCTCTTCCCAGTCCCACAAGCATCCAAGGAGCCTCACGGCGGGGCTCGCCTTCAATAAACCAGCCAAAACGAACATTTATTGGCAAATTAAAACATTTCAAACAAAGCTTCTTCCCTGTAGGAATGGGTGGTGCTTCCCACGCTGCCACCAGGCTCCTTCTCAAAACGATGTCCCGGAAAAACAAGATGAGAAGGGGGGTGCCACGTCGGGTCGCGGCGTCCTGAGGTAGGTGCCAGGTCGTGCCCGGCTCTGCGGTTCCTGAGCGGGTCGGCTGCCGCGGGGTCGGGTCTTGCTCACAGCCTGGGCTTGATCTGCAGCTGTTTGCCTGGAGGGAGGAAAGGAAAAGGTGATGCTGGGAGGGGGGTGACACCTTTGTTATTTGATAGCGGCTGAATATCAGCCAGCAGTGTGCCCAGGTGGCCAAGAAGGCCACCAGCATCCTGGCTTGTAACAGCACTAGTGTGGCCAGCAGGACTGGGGCAGGGATCGTCCCCCTGTGGTCGGCACTGGTGAGGCCGCACCTCGAATCCTGGGTGCAGTTTTGGGCCCCTCACGACAAGCAAGACCTTGAGGTGCTGGAGTGAGTCCAGAGAAGGGCAACGGGGCTGGTGAAGGGTCTGGAGCACAAGTGTGATGGGGAGCAGCTGAGGGACCTGGGGGGGGTTTAGCCTGGAGAAAAGGAGGCTGAGGGGAGACCTTCTCGCTCTCTACAACTGCCTGAAAGGAGGGTGTAGCGAGGTGGGGGTTGGTCTCTTCTCCCAGGTAACAAGTGATAGGATGAGAGGAAACGGCCTCAAGTTGTGCCAGGGGAGGTTTAGATTGGAGATCAGGGACAATTTCTTCATGGAAAGGGTTGTCAAGCGCTGGCACAGGCTGCCCAGGGCAGTGGTGGAGTCCCCATCCCTGGAGGGATTTCAAAGCCGTGTAGATGTGGTGCTGAGGGACATGGGTTAGTGGTGGCCTTGGCAGTACTGGGTTAACGGTTGGACTTGATGATCTTAAAGGTCCTTCCAACCAAGACAATTCTATGATTCTATCTGGACACCCCTGGGCTTCTCCTTGCTTGGTCACAGTGCGATAACGCACCAGCGATGGGCACAGGCACCGGGGATGCGGGTGGTCCCCTGCCCCGGCAGCACCCAACCCTGATAGCACCCACCAGCCTCACCTCTGCTGCCCTCCTCCAGACGGGTGTTTTCGGAGTCCCGCGAGGATGCTGGTGGCAAAGTCCTCTTCCGTTTGGTGTTGCCTGGGAGCAGAAAGGGAGAAAAGAGGAGAAAGTCATTGAGGTTGGCTCAGGTCACTGTAGAAATCCCTTGGGATGCCGGTGCTGGAGCATCCCAAGCTCCTCTCCTGCTCCTGCAGCGCCGTCGCTTCGTGCTTCGACAGCGAGAAAACAGAGCAAAAGCTGCCCCAGAAGGGATGGTGCCACCAATGAGAAGGATTAATTAGTGAGTAAACAGAGAAAAATCAGCGAGCCCACCTGATTGCATCCCACACCTCCCATCCTGAAGCCTGCAGCGATGGTTGCGCCTCCCCCACCGCCCTGCCAGCTCGCTGGTGGGGACACGTGTGTCCCCACCGTGGTGCTCAGCCTGGCCTTGCTGCCCCGTGGCCCTTTCCTCAGCCTTTTGGTGCAGAGTTGGTCCCTTTGAGGTGGGGACGTGTCTCCCCGTGAGCTCAGAGCTGACGTCCCCCTTCCCCATGGCTGGGATGGAGGTGGCTGGTTCCCCAAATCCCTGAGCCCCCCACAATGGGGTGAAGGTGCTGGCAGGTCCCTTGCCACCGCAGAGGAGCGAGTCAGCCACAAAATCCCCAAGTTACGAGTGAAAAAGAAAATAAAAAGTAGCCAAACCTTCAAACTGCAGCACAGGGTGAACATCACCACCTGCTCCAGGGCTGGGCTGGTGGACTCACACTTGGTTCTCCTGCCATGCCAGTGAAAGGTTTGGGGAACAAACCTTTCATCCACCCCTAACATGCCTCCAGGATGCTCTGGGTGATGACTTCAATCAATCAATCAAACAATCAATTAATCAATCAGGTTGGAAGAGACCTCTGGGATCATCGAGTCCAACCATTGCCCTAACACCACCATGTCATCTAGACCATGGCACTAAGTGCCATGTCCAGGCTTTTCTTCTGCTTGCTGGAGCACTGTGCCTCCCCCAAAGAAGGCCTCAGATGCTCATATAAAGCCAAAACTCTGTGAAGTGCCTCTGGGAGGTGACCTCTTTGCAGGATGAGTCCAGGCACATCCCATGGACCAGGGTGGATGGCATGAAGTCCTCCTCCATCTCAACCACAACACTTGACATGCGTTTCTGCAGAGTTTCTTCTATTTTCCCTCCATGAAGGGTGTGGAGAGGTGTTTATGGGGTTTTCCCTGCCAGACCAAGGAGTGGGCAGGAGCATGGTGGCCACTTGGGCGAGAAGACGACACTGAGATGAATGCAGATGGAAAAGGAGGAGGTTTCCCAGCAAAAACGACCCACAGCTTGTTGAGCGATGAGGTTTAGTGGGAGAAGTCCCCTCTCACTTGGGATTATAGGAGGTGGAGAAGATCATGGAGGAGCTGGAGGGAATCCAGCCCAAACCCCATCCAGATGCAGATGTTCTGAATTGAGCAGCACACAACTTGCCCACGTTTCTGTAAAAACCCAGCATCGCTGCTCCCAGCTGCATCCCACTTCCCAACAATGACGCCCAACGCGGAGGTGGGACCATGGGCACCTTCGAGCAACCTTGAAAGCCCAAAGGAGAAGGTTTTGGGGCAGGGGAGGCAGGAAGGGTGAGGACCCCAAGCAGGATCCGACAACAATGAGCCACCAAGAGTTCTTCTTGCCTTTTAAACTTGGGTAAACAAACTTGCTCGGAGTCTAAGCCGCCGTGGCAGCGATACATCGCTTTTGAGCTAATTTATGTAAAATAAAGAGGGCTCATTTAGCACCTTTCCACCCTTAATATAACACCCATACATCAGAGGGCTGCACGGCAGCCACGACAGACTCGGCTATTAGTCACCTGAGACGCAGCCAAATTTGGCTCCGGGGAACGGCAACACCGAGCAGACGCCCATCACACCCCGCTTGGCCTCTGACCACCCTCCTCATTTTCCAGTTGACCCCAAATATCCCTTTCCCATCGAGCCAGATGGTTTTTCCAGCCTGGGATTTCCAAATCCCATCTCGGTTGCTGTAATTAGGATCCAGCTCATCAATCCCAAGGGGTCAAAATCAGCATCTCCTCGTTCCTACCTCGCCAGCGACTGCGGCCCCGGTCCAACAAGGACGGTGGAAATGGCTCAGTTCCCTCTGAGGGAACTTCATTAGCTAATAACCGTGCAGCGGCACGAAAGCCACGCTTTGCAACTCAAAGCAAATATGATTACAGAAGTAGAAATATAGATTTATTTTGTTTTTGGGAATGATTTTTAAATCGACTGTAATTAGCTTCCTGACATCGGTATGGGGTTGCACGGGGTCGAGATGCTTTCAGGGCATCCGTGCCTGATTTCAAAAGTGTTCCTCAAAAAATCGAGGAGGGCAATAATGAAATAAACCCAAAAGAGGTTGTAAAAGGACTAAACGGGTCCAGTTTCTCACCTCGGATGGAGGGAGATGCTGCTCCTGGAAAGGATGAAGCAGTGGAGAACTGGACAGGCTGGAGAGCTGGGCAGAGAGGAACCTCGTGAAGTTCAACAAAGGCAAGTGTAGGGTCCTGCACCTGGGGAGGAATAACCCCATGCACCAGTACAGGTTGGGGCTGACCTGCTGGAAAGCAGCTCTGCGGAGAATGACCTGGGAGTTCTGGTGGACACCAAGTTCTCCATGAGCCAGCAATGTGCCCTTGGGGCCAGGAAGGCCAATGGTGTCCTGGGGTGCGTGAGGAAGAGTGTGGGCAGCAGGTCGAGGGAGGTTCTCCTGCCCCTCTACACTGCCCTGGTGAGGCCACACCTGGAGTAACTGTGTGCAGTTCTGGGCCCCCCAGTTCAAGAAAGACAAGGAACTACTGGAGGGAGTCCAGCGGAGGGTACGGAGATGATCAGAGGGCTGGAGCATCTCTGCTACGAGGAGAGGCTGAGGGAGCTGGGGCTGTTCAGCCTGGAGAAGAGCAGACTGAGGGGGGATCTTATCAATGCTCACAGATACCTCAGGGTGGGTGTCAAGGGGATGGGGCCAGACTCTTCTCAGTGGTGCCCAGTGACAGGACAAGGGGCAACGGGCACCAACTGAAACATGGGAAGTTCCATCTGAATATGAGGAGGAACTTCTTTACTGTGAGGGTGCCAGAGCCCTGGCACAGGCTGCCCAGGGAGGGTGGGGAGTCTCCTTCTCTGGAGATATTCAAACCTGCCTGGACACGACCCTGTGCAACGTGCTCTGGGTGACCCTGGGAGGGGGCTGGACTAGATGACCTCCAGAGGTCCCTTCCAACCCCAACCAGTCTGTGAGTGCGTGGATGTTTCACCCCGTGGGTGAAACACCGCATCCCAAAACACCCCGCTGTGAAAGCTTGCGGAGGGGAACCTGCAGAAAACGGGGGTCTCGCTTAACCCACCCCAGCGAAGGAAAATATATTTTCCGCTTTTGTGCATGGAAGATCCTGCAAATGGCGTGATCAATCTTGGGTCGCATCTCGCGCGCCTTCACCCTCTCCCCCCTCCCTTCGCTTTCTTCTCTGCATTTCACCAGCCACACAATCCATCTTCCAGGAACCAGGTATATAATTTCTAGTTAGCGAAAGCCGGCCTAAGAAACCCCTTTTTCATTACGATGATTGAACTGCTTCCAAAGAGAAGAACCGGGGCTGGATCACGAGTTCTCCCGTCGAAAACCGGTAGTGGCTTTTGCTGAGCTTGTCAGCCTCGCTGGAGAATTAGGACTTCCAGCGCTCTTCCTCCTGATGAAAATCAACATTTATTTTGCCTAAGCCTAAGAAGGTGTCAGGCAGACAGAGAAACTTGCCACTTTTCGCGAGGGGAAGGGAGTGAAAAGAAGGAAATCTAATAGAAATATATTATCAAGTCCGAGGAGTGGACAGGGCAGTAAATCACGCTTCAGGTGGCACCATTACATTTTTCAATAAAACTTGGCCTTCCCCCAGACGCCGCCGAGCCGAGCGGCTCCAGCTGCACCCGACGGGGAAGTTAAAACGAAATTCATTTCATCCACCTGCTGATACGGAGGGATTTAAAGGTGGGGAATCCCCTTGGATGAGGGGTAAAATGAGGTGGGGCTGGTCCTTGTCCCCAAATCCTCTCCCTGCCCACCACTCCTGATCTCTGAGGGTTGAAAAAAATGCCTTTTCTCCCCAAGTTGTAGGGCGGGAGGCAGCTGGAGATGCCCCACATCACACGTGGAAGATGCCCAAGCGCCAAAACCAGGGGATGCAGGGGAAGACGGCTCGCTTGTGGCTTTCCAAACTCTGCCACCTGGCTATAAAAAGCTTTGCCGGAGGGAAAATAAATTAAAATTTTTATTATTTTTTAATAAAGCCCAAGAAGAAAAGGCGGGATGAAAAGGCCAGCGGCAAGGGTTAAGCCTCAGAATTTTCCACAAATGATTTTTCACATGGAAAAAGCAGCTGGGGGCTGGATCTCCTTGGCTTGATCCTGCGCTCAATCCATCCAGTGACACCACCTACACCAAAAACTCACCCCGCTGCTGTTCCATCCAGACCTTCTGCCCCTCAAGTGAGGGAAACATCAAGGCTGGGATGTCAGGAGCAGCTTTGTCCAGAAGGAAAAATTCTCAGATGTTTCTTTGTTCCTAATCAGGATGTTTGAAGCGGGGACATGCTGGAGAACATGTCCCACCGCTGCCTGACAATGCCCATCTCCTGCCATGCTTGCAGAGCAGGACATCTCTGCTGGGATGTCCCTTCCATGACTCTTCTCCTTAATTCCTTCTTTTTAGAGGAAAAAAGCAACCAGAAAACCAGCCACGAGCTGCAGCGGTGGGAGAGGGGCTTCGTTGGGTTGAGGGTACAGCAGAGATGCTTTGTGGTCTGGTGGTACATGGTGACTTGAGCATGAAGACGTATGGTGAACACCACATCTGCCCTTTAGTGGTGAGCTGAAGCTTATCCTGAAGAAGACAGGATTTCACCATAGAATCAAGGAATCGTTTTGGTTGGAAAGGACCTTCAAGATCATCGAGTCCAACCGCTAACCCAGCACTGCCAAGGCCACCACTAACCCATGGCCCTCAGCACCACATCTACTCGGCTTTTAAATCCCTCCAGGGATGGGGACTCCACCACTGCCCTGGGCAGCCTGTGCCAGCGCTTGACAACCCTTTCCAGGAAGAAATTGTCCCTGATCTCCAGTCTAAACCTCCCCTGGTGCAACTTGAGGCCGTTTCCTCTCATCCTATGGCTTGTTAACTGGGAGGAGAGACCAACCCCCACCTTGCTACACCCTCCTTTCAGGCAGTTGTAGAGAGCGAGGTCTCCCCTCAGCCTCCTTTTCTCCACGCTAAACACCCCCAGGTCCCTCAGCCGCTCCCATCACACTTGTGCTCCAGACCCTTCCCCAGCCCCGTTGCCCTTCTCTGGACTCGCTCCAGCACCTCAAGGTCTTTCTTGTCATGAGGGGCCCAAAACTGCACCCAGGATTTGAGGTGCGGCCTCACCAGTGCCAAGTACAGGGGGACAATCCCTGCCCTAGTCTCGGGAACCATCTTGGAGTGCTCTTCTATCTCCAGTTTTCAAGTCACTAAATAACTCAAGGGGGGAACAACAGGACTGCCCAGTGGCAGTGGTCTGAAGGAGAGGGGTCTTCAGAAACCCTGAGCAAAGTCTAAAAGCCCTGGTCTCCAGGTCCTCCATCACAGGCGGACGAGACCCAAAAAAAGGGGTAAAAAATTAATATGGATGCAGCAGATTTCAGTCCTGGCAAAGGAGTGAGACTTGGCAGGTCTGAAAGTCGCCTGCAAATCGATAAGGGAAGAGGATTGGAAACGTGCAGGTGGCTTGGTCCAGGCAGAAAGTAAATCAGAGAAGAGTATTTTCAACGGCCTTTTGTGGGATCAGAAACGATGATTCTGACTCAGAGCGAGAACCCAATTAGAAAAAGTCACAGCACTTACCAGGTTTACTGGAAGTTTCAACTAAAGTGGCCACTTTGCAATAAAAAAATTAAATGGCAGTGAAGTTTCTGACTTTTGGACCTTCTCAGAGCCACCAAGACACGAGGAGACCCAACCTCAGCCTTCAACAACACCCCTGTTATCTGCAGCACCCCAAAGCCTGATGGTACCCCAAGCCTGATGTGGTGTCCTGCAGCAGGATCAGGGCTTTAGTAGGGGATGGAGATGGAAGGATGGAGGGATGGAGGCAAGGGCTGCCAGAGATAAGGCATTGCTGCAGAGGGATGGGCAAGGTCCATGGGAGTGAAGTGGGAGTTGGCCTCTTCTCCCAGGCAACTAGTGATAGGACAAGAGGACACAGCCTCAGGCTTCACCAGGGGAGGTTCAGGTTGGACATTAGGAAGCATTTCTTTTCAGAAAGGGTTATTAGCCATTGGAAGAGGCTGCCCAGGGAGGTGGTGGAGTCACCATCTCTGGAGGGGTTTAAGAAAAGCCTGGACATGGCACTTAGTGCCATGGTCTAGTTGCCATGGTGGTGTCAGGGCAACGGTTGAACTCAATGATCCCTGAAGTCTCTTCCAACCTGGTTGATTCTGTGATTCTGTGATTCTGTGGTGAAGTCCACCAGCCTGAGTACCAGTCTCTCTGGGCTGGGAAGGAAGCACTCAAGATCAAGAAGATGTCTGAAATCAGTATCCAGGGTGGATGAAAGCAACCTAAACCTCCCCCACTCCAGGGACCTCCACCAAACAGCCCCCAAACTCATAAGGACCTGCTGACTCAGGAGGAAAAGATGCAATTGCTAACGACCCGAGGAGATCCAGCCCGTTAAGAGGAAACCAATTAGACTGATATGCGTTGTCCTGCTCGAGGGATGGGCACAGCCTGCTACCTGCAGCTCGATAGATTTCTGCATTAGAAGAAGCAATTCTATTAGAGGTTTGTTAATTCAGTTATGAAAGAGTTTATGCTAATTAGACTCTCCCCGCATGCCCAACGGAGCGTGTGTCGGCCGGGGGGGCTGGCGAGGGAAGCGGTGGGTTAACACAGCAAAGGTAAGATCAGGGCGTCCATGGGAGCATCCCATCACCACCTACCAGGTGGGTGGATCACCCTCTCCATGAGAAGAAAGATCTACCAAGTGCCAGGAGAAAAGCTGGGAAGGTACCACGAAGGTCCACACTGCCCTGGAGCCCTCTTGGCTGATGAACCATGAGACAAGGAAGGTTCAAGGTAGGTCTGTGATTCTGTGATTCATGGGTACCATCAAGAAGGAAGATGGAGATTTCCTGCTCCAGTTAAATTATCCTCCGAGAGCAGAAGTCCCCAGGGGAAGGCAGTGATAGGTAGTCTGATTTAAGGACAACAAGGTACATCAAGCATGCTCCTAACTCTTTTTTCTTTTCCCTGCTTCCACCAGCGCTTGGTGTCCTGCTGTCCTTCCTTTCCTTAGGTTGTCCTTGTCCACTTGGTATCATGCTGACGATGTGGGAAGTTCTATAACTCCCGTGAGCTCTCACTATGACCATTCAAGTGCCTCCATCTGCTCCTGTCATCTCCTATCTGCTTCGTAAGAGGTTCTGCCAAAGGACACAACCCTGGCCATGTGTCCTTGACTTCCCAGCCGTCATCAGCAGAGACACGATGAGTTGGACCTTATTGTTGAGGTTGGGCAGGTTTAAGTAAGAGGTTGGACTCGATGATCTCCCCAGGTCCCTTCCACCCTATGACCCTAAGGGCTAGACTTGGACCTGAAAATGGCCCAGGGCTGCAGGGGAAGGAAGATGACTGCAGCATGGTCAGCCCATACATAATGGTGGCATCTCCACGGGGACTGAGGAAAAGGTCCTACCACGTGGATCCCGAGTTGATTGGCCACCAGAGCAGAATGAGGGGCCAGTGGAGGAATCTGTGGAGAGGGAGAAGCTCTCACAGAAGAAGACTTCATGGCATCTGCCCTAGCAGACCTCCATCATGGGGGTTCCAGGTGGCACCAGCTCGCTCTGCTGCAACACCTCTGCTACGCCAGCGAGCAGATGGCACGTGGCATGCAACAGCCTTGGTGCCGGTGCACAGATGCAGCGTCCTTGCAGCCGCGTGCCTGCATGGGGACCACACAGCTGTCTCCGAAACACAAAGGAGATGGTTTATCTGCTCCTCTCATGCCTGAAACCCATCCCCAGATCTCCTTCCAGCCCTCTCAGCTGCTTCCACCCCGTAGCTCCCCAAGCCACCTGCAAACCACCACCAAAGCTCCAGAGCTCTTGCTAATTAGGAGAAAATGGCAAATGGGGAAACTGAGGCACACAGATGTGAAACACCACTATCCTGCTAAAAAACATGTTCCTGCATAAAGATTTCAGTTGCTGCTCTTGTGAGCAGAGGCTAAAATTACTGTGACTGAAGTTCTCAGATGATCAGCAACTACCTCCCATCAGTCTGATCTGCCCCAGGGACCCATGAGGGGGCCAGGAGTGGCCCTGTGGAGCCATCTGGTTCTCTGAAAGCAAAAGGCCACATGAGAATAACCTGAGCCAAAGCAGCCCTCAGCCCATCGCCCCCCTCACTCTTCCCAGCCTGGCACAAACTGCAGCAGCCCTGAGATGTCACAAGCCACCTCACCATCCACTGTCCCACAGCCCTTATTAGATGGTCCACTGATCTGGCTCCACAGCTTGCTGAGTTTCTTGCTGCTGTGGGCACCTAGAAGGCATGGAGCAAGCAAGGATACAGCAGAGTCAAGGAGTTATCACCACCCTTTGGGTGATGCAGCAAGACCTTCAAGCAGGTTCCTCAAAAGTTGGGAGGCCCAGGAAAGAGCTTCTCCAGCACTTACACCAGACTCTGGGAAAGAGAGGTTCATTCCAGTGACCAGCTCTCCAAGAGAGGCCTGACAACAGTTGGCCATAACACCCCCACCAGCAGTGGGGGAGACCCACTAGGATGCTGCTCAGAAAGGAGGTAATGACAAGTCAATGGAGGGAACTTGGAGGAGAAATATATAGAGGAGGAGCAGAAAGGCTAGGAAGACTGTGTGGGACATAATAGCTTCCCTCAGCCAAGTTGTGGGAGATCCAGAGGCCATAGAGGTTGCCTCACCTGAAGAAGAGGCCATGGAGGTAGTCTCACCCAAAGAAGAGGCCATGGAGGTGGACCAGCTGCAGGTGCAGCCATTGGCCCATGATTTCATCATGGCCAAGGTCCTTTCCAAAAAGAGTCAACCACCCCCACCAGGAAGGCCAAGACATCTGTTTCCCACCAGCCAGGACTCAAGATCTTCAGGTAAGTCCAAGGTTGCTCAGATGCCTCCTGAAGGTAACTGGGATAGAAGAGCCAGAACTGGTGGGTCTAGAGAAGAGAAGACTAATGAGGAATTGCTATCTTCAACTACCTTCAACTGTGCTCAGATAATCTCCATCTTCAGTTACCTAAAGGTGGTTGAAGTTGGAGCCAGACTCTCCAGTGAGGTGCACAAGGGATAATGGATCAATATAAGAGAACTATATAAAAAATAGTTCCCCTGGATAAACAAAAGGCTTCAGATTTATCATGAAGAAATCTGAGTTCCACACTGAGGTCTTCACTAAACACTCCATCAGCATTGCTCTTCAGGATTGGGCTAATTTGGTAGCGCTGCAAAACACCCAACACTTGCAAGACCACACCTGGAGCTCTGCGGGCTCCCCAGTACAGAAGGACATGGACATACTGGAGCAAGTTCAGTGGAGGCCACCAAGATGCTCGGGGTTGGAGCATGGGATGTACAAGATGTTTGTGAGCACACAGAGAAACCAGTTCCCTGTGTCTTATCCACAAAAACATTTCCTCCATGACCCTACCAAGAGGAGCAAACTCCACTAAGTCCCGCTGGGGTCAAAGCTGACAGCAGATGCCGGCTCCTGTTACCCCAGGACAACCGTGTTGTGTCCTAGCCCTCCATCCCCAACCACGCAGATCACAGAATCTCAGAATGGTTGGGGTTGGAAGGGACCTCTGGAGATCATCTAGTCCAACCCCCTGCCAAAGCAGGGTCACCCAGAGCACATTGCACAGGGTTGCATCCAGGTGGGTTTTGAATATCTCCAGAGAAGGAGACTCCACAACCTCCATGAGCAGCCTGTTCCTGTTCCAGTGCTCTACCACCCTCAAAGTAAAGATGCTCTCTGGAAGCCTTAAATTCCAGGAGCTGGGGATGGTCGGACCAGGATCTGGCACCAAGGCGCTGCCCATCCCCACAGTCGCGTGCCCTGTTGGGGGTGGCTCTCAAGCACGGGTCCAGCCCTGTGGCGAAGAGGGGGGGGGAAGATTTGCCTTTCCAAAGTTATTCCTCCAGAAGCGAAAGCTGTAAACAAACCCAGAAGCTCTGCACCTCCACGAAATTCCTCCAAAGCCGAAGCGTTTGAGCGTGCTCAGCGGAGCCGTTAAAAAAGACTGGAGCGAGCATCTTCCATTAACGTTACGACCGTGAAATATGACAATAAAATGATAGCCGTATGGTCGCAAATTTGCAGCCCGCCGAGTTGCTCGGGGTTTATCGTCACTCAAACGTGCAGAGAGCTGTAAAATGTTTACAGAAAGGGTCGTTTGCAGCTATAAAATCCTCTTTTCTCTCCTAAACAAGGCTGAGTGGAGCCATTTACAAACCCCTGAATGTTCATCGGGGGAGAGGGGAACATCTGTTCTCTCCAGGAGTTTTCAGTGATCTTCTCGAACAAATTAACTAAAATGGGTGCTTTCTAATTAAATTAGCACTCGATTGGAATGGTTTGCATTGGTGCGCTCGCTTACAATTAGCGCGGGGAGGCCAGTTAGGCTCCAGCGCAGGCTATTTAACTGGAAGGTGAAATATGGAAAAGCCCATTACCTGGAAACAGGCATCGGAGGGGTAGGGGAGCCCCTGCTCCCTCCAGCTTTGCCCTTCTGGATGGAGAACACAAGGAGGTGAAGGATAGGATGTCACCAAGTCCACCCTTCCTAGCTGGGATGCTCGGTTGGAAGCGGTTTGCTCTCCCCGTGCCACGTGAACGGGTTTTTTGGAGGATGCTTGGAAAGCACCAGAACCCTCAAACTACTCCTCTGACCCCAAATTACAAGGGTCCTCTTGCAGGTTGGGAACCCTCCCCACGGGAGGATGACTGGCTCCACTCCACACATGCAGACCACACCACTCCTTTCCAGTCCCCTTTTTCAGGTTGGACATTAGGAAGCATTTCTTCTCAGCAAGGATCATTAGCCATTGGAAGGGGCTGCCCAGGGAGGTGGTGGAGTCACCATCTCTGGAGGGGTTTAAGCAAAGCCTGGACATGGAACTTAGTGCCATGGTCTAGTTGCCATGGTGGTGTCAGGGCAATGGTTGGACTCAATGAGCCCAGAGGGCTCTTCCAACCTCGTTGATTCTGTGATTCTATATCCCAAGGCCAGAGGCTGCAGACCCCCACCAAGACCCCACAAGCTGATGCTGTTGCCCACTCTGGTCCTTAAATGCCACCTCCAAACCCCTGCTCCATCCCTCCCACACATGAAGCCTGTGTTTTTCTTCGTTCCTCCTGCTTTTACCAGTATTAAAAAGGCATTTTCTCAAATTGTGACCGTTTAACCAAGCAAATCAGCTCACTCCGTAATAACAACCTGTCCTCCTCCTTATTTACTACCCCACCAATTTGTGTGTCACCTTCAGGCTGTACAAGCAGAAACCCACTTATTATCCATGGTACGAAGGCTGCAGCAGGGAAGGTGCAGACCCCCAAACCCCATCACAGACACCCAGAGCTACGCAAGGACTCATCCTGACCACCCGGCTCAGCTCAAAACAGCACCTCAAGCTCATAAGCACCACTCCTGGTGATTTGGCCACCAGACGTCCTCAGTTGGAAGGGACCCACAAGGATCATCGAGTCCAACTCCTGTCCCAGCATAGGACAACCCCAGAATTCACACCATGTGTCTGAGGGCATTGTCCAAACCATGAAGCATTTGGTCCTTCAGCAGCATCAATGGCCTCATCCTGCACCCTCTCGGGACAATGGCTCCTTAGTGGCCGGGGCTCCTTTTCTTCCGTTAAGTTATGGGGGTCCCCAGCTACTGCTGTGCTCCCAAGCCCCCTCGTTTGTGTGTTGAGATGAGACTTTAATTACCAAGCGCACCTCAGCACCGGGCATGGGCAAACCCAGGCATCGAACAGAATCCTGGCGCCTTGACTCACCGCGTGCGATCGCTGCATCCCTTTGGCGGGGAAAATTGCTTCATCATCACATGATTCTAACCACAAGAGTGGTTGAAAAGAGCCCTGGGGGTGCTGATCAACAGCCGGCTAAACATGAGCCAGCAGTGTGCCCAGGTGGCCAAGAAGGCCAATGGCATCCTGGCCTCTATTAGGAATAGTGTAGCCAGCCGGTCTGGGGAAGTGATCGTCCCTGTGTACTCGGCACTGGTGAGGCCGCATCTTGAGTACTGTGTTCAGTTGTGGGCCCCGCACTTCAAGAAAGATGTTGAGGTGTTGGAGCGAGTCCAGAGGAGGGCGACCAAGGTGGGGAAGGGTCTGGAGGGTCTGACCTACGAGGGACGGCTGAGGGAGATGGGGGTGTTTAGCCTGGAGAAGAGGAGGCTCAGAGGTGACCTTATTGCAGTCTACAACTACCTGAAGGGAGGTTGTAGCGCAGTGGGAGTCGGCCTCTTCTCCCAGGCAACTAGTGATAGGACAAGAGGACACAGCCTCAAGCTTCGCCAGGGGAGGTTCAGGTTGGACATTAGGAAGCATTTCTTCTCAGCAAGGGTCATTAGCCATTGGAAGGGGCTGCCCAGGGAGGTGGTGGAGTCACCATCTCTGGAGGGGTTTAAGAAAAGCCTGGACATGGCACTTAGTGCCCTGGTCTAGTTGCCATGGTGGTTGTCAGGGCAGTGGTTGGACTCGATGATCCCAGAGGTCTCTTCCAACCTGATTGATTCTGTGATCCTGTGACTTTACAGCCACCTGCAATTCCTGCCTGGTTTTCCCTTCCTATGGATCCTCCAGCATCCGCTTTCCAGACACTACGTGCTCCCCTGGGCAAAGGAGAAGCAGCACGGAGGGACGCGTGCCCCGACCCCGTACCCGCCAGCTCCCCGCAGCCTTCCTCCCGACATCCCTGGACTGAACCAGCTCCTTCTACTCATCCTCCCACCCAAAACGCCTGGAAATCATCCTTCCTTCAACGTGGAGTTAAGAGGAAAAGGATGCCCTCGCTGCCAGGACGATGCCTCTGCCCTCTCAACCGAGTCACTCCAGGCTGCCAAGCGTAACCCAGGGCGTTTCGGCAGCTTTCTTGTCTGGGGATTAATTGTTCTATCTTCATCACAGAGATATAAAAACCCGATTAAGCCACTGCTTTGGGAACGCTTCCCCGGCCCCGCCGCCGAGATCAAAAGGGAGTTGAACGAGGGCCAAGGAGAGGGAAGGAGGAAGGAGCGCGGGGGGAAGAAATCCCTGGAAAGGGAAGCCGAGCGCTTCACCCCGCATCAGGGAGAGGAGCCTTCCCAGCCGGGATGGTCCCTCGCTGTCTCCCCTGCGCCGTGGTTCGACAGCGCACGTGACCGCCTGTGACTTCAGGAATATGTTGCTAATCCCGAGCATTTTCTTCCCGAGAGCCTTAAGGCATCTCAGGCCTCCCCGGCTTGAAGCACTTTGTGGTTGAGCCAGGCAAAGCCTCGTAGATCCTGAGCAGCCACTTACAGATGACGCAGCAAACGCCCCAGCCCGACTCTCGGTGCTGAATTCATCCCATCTCCCAGTGGGATCCTGCTTCGATGCCGACTCAGTTGGAGGGGGAATGGGATTGAAGACGAGGAGGGATGCACAGCTGGTTTCTGCACCGCTTCGGTTCATACTGAGCCACAACTCAGAATCATAGAATCAGAGAATGGTTTGGGTTGGAAGGGACCTTAAAGATCATCTAGTTCCAACCACCCTGCCACAGGCAGGGACACCTTCCACCAGACCAGGTTGCTCCAAGCCCCATCCAACCTGGCCTTGAACACTGCCAGGGAGGGGGCAGCCACAGCTTCTCTGGGCAACCTGGGCCAGGCTCTCACCACCCTCACACCAAAGAATTGCTTCCTCACATCTCAGCTCAATCTCCCCTCTCTCAGTTTAAAACCGTTCCCCCTCATCCCATGACTCCATGCCCTTGTAAAAAGTCCCTCTCCACTTTCCTGTAGCCCCTTCAGGTACTGGAAGGTGCTAGAAGGTCTCCCTGGAGCCTTCTCTTCTGCAGGCTGAACAGCCCCAGCTCTCTCAGCCTGTCTCCAGAGCAGAGGGGCTCCAGCCCTCTGAGCATCTCTGTGGCCTCCTCTGGACTCACTCCAACAGCTCCGTGTCCTTCTTCTGTTGGGCCCCAGAGCTGGACGCAGCACTGCAGGGGGGTCTCCCGAGAGCGGAGCAGAGGGGCAGAATCCCCTCCCTCGCCCTGCTGGCCACGCTGCTGGGGATGCAGCCCAGGACACCGTTGGCTTTCTGGGCTGCCAGCGCATGTTGCCGGCTCATGGTGAGCTTCTCGTCACCCATCACCCCCAAGTCCTTCTCCTCAGGGCTGCTCTCAATCCATTCCCCGCCCAGCCTGGGTTTGTGCTTGGGATTGCCCCGACCCACGTGCAGGACCTTGCCCTTGGCCTTGTTGAACTTTATGTGTTTGAATGAGGAGAGGAGGAACCAACGAAAACTTTGAAGAAGCAGAAATGCAGCTAACCTCCACCACGAGCCGCTTTGTAGAGACACAAAGACATTTCTTCTCATCGCTCCCACAATTTTCCCTTGCTCTTTTTTTTCCCCACAATCACTTCGGTTTCAAACAGTTGAAACATTTGCCTGAACTTTGCCAAAAATAAAAAAAAAGTCAAGGCAGAAGCTGTTTGCTCTCACATGGCGGAGTTCATAAGAAGTTCTGCTCATCCTAAAACTGCATTTTCCAAACATATTACTGATTTCCACAGCTGCTTCCCCCACCTTTTAATAAAAGAGCAAAGCAGATCATCTCAGACTAACACAGCTCTTCCTTTGAACTTGCAATCTGCAAACACCCCATCCCACCTCCCACCAGAGATGTTTTTATTTCAAAGCTTCGAAGCCATTTCACACCAGGAAACATGGTCCAGAGATGGTCCAGAGGTCACAGAATCACAGAATCAATCAGGTTGGAAGAGACCTCTGGCATCATTGAGTCCAACCATTGCCCTGACACCACCATGGCAACTAGACCATGGCACTAAGTGCCATGGCCACTCTTTTCTTAAACACCTCCAGAGATGGTGACTCCACCACCTCCCTGGGCAGCCCCTTCCAATGGCTAATGACCCTTGCTGAGAAGAAATGCTTCCTAATGTCCAACCTCAACCTCCTCTGGCCAAGCTTGAGGCTGTGTCCTCTTGTCCTAGCACTAGTTGCCTGGGAGAAGAGGCCGACTCCCACCTCGCTACAACCTCCCTTCAGGTAGTTGTAGACTGCACTAAGGTCACCTCTGAGCCTCCTCTTCTCCAGGCTAAACACCCCCAGCTCCCTCAGCCGTTCCTTGGAGGTCAGACCCTCCAGACCCTTCACCAGCTTGGTCGCCCTCCTCTGGACTCGCTCCAACACCTCAACATCTTTCTTGAAGTGCAGGGCCCACTTTCTTGAAGTGTGAGGTCCTTCTGCAGGTCCAGAGATGAGGCACAGCATCACGGCATCCCTCTGAAACATCCTCCTACCAGGCACCACTGTGGCTCCGTCACAGCAACAAGACTGGATTCATCATCAGATAATTTATAGGATAAGGAAGAAGGAGCCGATGATAAAAGATGGGGACAAAATCCTACTGCCTGGTTTCAGGAGCAGAGCTAGGGGCTTGTGCTCTTGCATGACCAAAGATACAAATCCCAGTTGCCATCCCAGTGTGAGCTCTCAGCGTAACTGGTTTGGTGACTCACAAGGAACACCAATTCCACCAAACCCCATGGAAAGCAGCTTGGGGAATAACTCTCCCGCTTGGTGAACTGGAACAGCTCAGAGCACGTGTGAGCAAAAGCAGAGCAAGTGCTTCCTACCTGGCTCGTCCTCCCACTCATCGTCGTCCTTCTCCACTTTGAAGCCCTGGCCACCGGGAGAGGGGGAGCACTGGAGGGAGATGAAGGACGGCAGCTTTGGCAGACAGCTGGTTGGCAAGGTGTTCATCTTCTTCCAAAATTTCACGTCTTGCTCTGCATTGGAGGGTCCGGGCATTTCCCCGTCATCGTGGAGCTGAGCTGGATCATTCCTGCAAGAGGCAAAAAAAAATCATAGAATCATTTTGGTTGGAGAGGACCTTTGAGATCATCAAGTCCAACCGTTAACCCAGCACTGCCAAGCCCACCACTAACCCGTGTCCCTCAGCACCACATCTACATGGCTTTTAAATCCCTCCAGGGATGGGGACTCCACCACTGCCCTGGGCAGCCTGTGCCAGGGCTTGACAACCCTTTCCATAAAGAAATTGTCCCTGATCTCCAATCTAAACCTCCCCTGGCACAACTTGAGGCCATTTCCTCTCGTCCTATCGCTTGTTACCTGGGAGAAGAGACCGACCCCCCCTCGCTACACCCTCCTTTCAGGCAGTTGTAGAGAGCGAGAAGGTCTCCCCTCAGCCTCCTTTTCTCCAGGCTAAACACCCCCAGGTCCCTCAGACGCTCCCCATCACACTTGTGCTCCAGACCCTTCACCAGCCCCGTTGCCCTTCTCTGGACTCGCTCCAGCACCTCAAGGTCTTGCTTGTCGTGAGGGGCCCAAAACTGCACCCAGGATTCGAGGTGCGGCCTCACCAGTGCCAAGCACAGGGGGACGATCCCTGCCCTAGTCCTGCTGGCCACACTAGTGCTGATACAAGCCAGGATGCTGGTGGCCTTCTTGGCCACCTGGGCACGCTGCTGGCTCATATTCATCTGGCCATTAATAAAGAATAATAAAATGATCCCTCTTGGCAAAATCATGTGTAATGGAAGAGGCTGGGGTGAACCACCAGAGCCCCACACAGAGGCTCCCCGGGCTCCATCCCGGGCTGCCCCATATCTCCAGTTTCCCAGGAGCCAGCTTGGAGTTTCTTGCTCCCCAGCTGGATTCCCTGCCCTGCACTTCCCTGCAGCTCTCAGATGCTTGTGGAGATGCTGGAGTCCCCTTTGGGTGTCAGCTGGGCTCTCTGAGCGCTTGTCCCCCTCTGCTACCTTACAAGGCAGGGCCAGGATGAGGCCCAGGAGCAGGCAAGAACATGGACCAGACCAGCACAGCTCCCAGGTCCCTCTGTTTCCATCCCACCTTCACCCTCATGTCCCGCTGCAAAGAGCCATGGAGAAGCATCCAAGCCATTATTTCTCCTCCCGCTAACCAGGACTTTTAGATTTTGGCTTTTAAAGCCAAATTTCAATTTGGTTTTAATTTTAATTACGTTGGGATGTAGATGTTTTGCAGGCAGGGCTCAGGGATGGGGGCAGAAGCAGGCAAGGATGTGCCAAGCTCAAGAAAAATCTGTCTCCTTGTGGGGACGAGGACCAACGTGTCCCTCAGCCTGCGGGCTCCATCCCAGCACCCAAAAGCATCGTCTTTGCCCAGAGAGAGCTCTGAGACCTTCCAAGGATTAACCAAGAAACCAGCCCAGCATCAAAAGGCTTTACAAAGCCTGTTGTATCTCCATGTCCATCTCCATCTCTGCTTCTTCAGGCAGTGAGTCCAGTCCTGACAGCAAGCCCCTCCATGCCACGCCGAGGGCTCAGCTCTGCTCTCCGCCATGGATTTGAGGAAGAGACAGGAAGAGAGATGATGGTTTCCAGTTTCCCACAGAGCTATGGATAGCTGTACCCACATTTGGTGGTGGAGTCTCTGTCAGGGCTCCTCCATCTCCCAAAAGGAAGGTCTACAAAAGCTTTGGAGATACCTGGAGGTGTCAAAGCCCTGGGCAGCACATTTCTAAGGGCGAAGATACCCACACCCCAACAGCAGATATCAGGTAGCAAGGTGTGAGCTATCCTCTCTTTCCTTTCCATCAGCTCTGCCTGGAGACCTCTCCCTTGAGCACGGACCCTGCTCAACTCTATTGTTCATGGTGGCTCTATTAAGAAGGCACCACAGTGACCCACATCAGTAACACCTTAAAATAAACCAGCACACAGACAGATACACATCTGGAAGAGGAAACATCCAGAGCAGGCTGGGAAGAAAACTTTTAAGAGCAGCAAAACAAGTTTCTTCCGCTCTTTCCTACCTGCCCGTCTCCTCCAAGACCTGTCTCCACTTGGAGGAAGGGTTGATGTGGTCCCCATCTTCTGCCTCTCTTGGGTGGCGCTTCTTTTGCAGGTGCAGCAGCTTGCACTGGGCACCCCTGGGGCAGACGCCTTTCTTGGTGAAGTCAGGGCAAATCAGCATGTGCTTCTTCTTGCACTGCGAGGGAAAGAAGAGAGCAACGTTGGGAAAGGCGGCGAAAGCCCTGCGAGGAGTGGAGGTTCCCAGAGCTGGGCTCCTTCAGGTGGCACCAACACGTTGCTAAAGGAAGAGAAGGATGTGTTGGTGCTTTTTTCTCTCTATCAAAATACTGTTCCATGCCACAGAATCACAGAATCAATCAGGTTGGAAGAGACCTCAGGGATCATCAAGTCCAACCGTTGCCCTGACACCACCATGTCAACTAGACCATGGCACTGTCTTTTCTTAAACACATCCAGTGATGGTGACTCCACCACCTTCCTGGGCAGCCAAAATACTATTAAAAAATATTAGTCTCCTCTGGGAGAAGCTACGCACTCACCCACAGCTTCCCAAGTGCCTGATTCTATGGATCCAAACCACCAAAGTCTTAATAGCAATGATCTACTCCCATGGCGGTGATGCTGGGAGGTCCCAAAGAGATTAACTGGGCTGGAGAAGCTGGTTTCAGAGAGGACACGGGGTTTTCCTGTCCCAGGTATGCTTGGGATGTGGAAAGGAGCAAGGAAGAGCAGGAATGAAGCATGTTGCTTTTTAGACTTATTTTGGGACTGCAGCCTGGACCACCCTCCTGCTGAAGGTGGTCCAGGGCTAGAGCTCAACTTGCTCTGCTTAGGGCTTGGGAATGAGCTTGGCCGATGCTCTCCTGTCCATGGCACTGGTAAAATGATGGCATCAGGATGTTAACCCCTCAAAATGCTTCTTTGCTCCCAGTCCAGCATTTCGGTGGCTCCCAGCAGCAACGCTCACAGACAGTGGCAGTGCTCCACAGCCTCCCCCAGTCAAGGCTTTCTGCTGGGAAATGGCACTTTTTGGTAGTGGGAAAGGCAGGAAGAGATGCAGGAAGGGCAAAGGAGATGCCTTCAGGTGTGATTTCCACCTGGGTGGCTGGGAATGTTGGCCAAGGGGAGGGAGAAAAAACAGCCTCTCCCTAATCTCCAACTGTTCCCAACACCATGATGGCAACACCAAGCAACCCAGAGCTCATCCCAGTGTACCCTGAGGGATGGAGGGTGGGAGCAGGTCCTGGAGCTCTGCTCAGCCCCGCCATGTCGAAGGGGACCCACTCCCACCCAGGATGCTCCCTCTCACCCCACCTGATGGCATCCCTTCCCTCCAGCGTGCCAACCGCTCCACACAGCTTGGTGTCATCCCTAGAGCTGGCACTGATCTCACATGACAGCAAGTTGGCCCGATGGTACATCAGATCTACTGCACGCTGGAAGGTTTCCAGTGCACCACCACCTCCACATCTCCATTCATGCGATGATGCTGACACCTTGCAAACCTCCTATTAATTACGAACCCACCTTAAGTCAATTACTGCTAATTATCAAGCAAGAGGAAAGGGGCAACATCTTTTCACTTGTGCCCTGTGATAGGACAAGGGACAAGGGATGCAAGCTAGAGCACAGGAAGTTCAACCTCAACATGAGGAAGAACTTCTTTACCATAAGGGTTACACTGGAACAGGCTCCCCAGAGAGGCTGTGGAGCCTCCTTCTCTGGAGACTTTCAAGACCCGTCTGGATGCGTTCCTGTGTGACCTGCCCTAGTTTGGTCCTGCTCTGGCAGGGGGGTTGGACTCGATGATCTCCAGAAGTCCCTTCCAACCCCTGACATTCTATGATTCTGTGATCAGCAGGGTGGCAGCTCTTCAGAGCCTCTGCCCAAGGATGTGAGATCTGCTCCCATATAGCAATTCCCAGCAGCAAACAGACTTGGGAAGGGGAAGAGCAGGAAAAAAAAGCCCTGGCTTCATGGATGCATCACCCTCACAGCCGGCGGTGGTGGGGAATGATGCTATTTTGGGGAAAAGCTGAGAAATGCAGCACCTGAGCGACCAGTTATGGTGCCACGGTCCCAGCTGGGTTCCGGGAGTGGGATGCGCCATGTCCTCGGCACAGCCCTCTGAGCCAATCATTGTACCGGACCACATTTATTGGCTCCACGGCAAAAAGATACTTAATAAAGAAAACAAACCGTGTGCGACTAATCCCGGGGCCGTGTCCTTGGCTCAAGTTTCTAATGGTTTTTCCACGCCGCTCCCAGCGCTCGGCCCTTCTTCCGTAACGCCCCGTCCATCACCGCTGTTTCAGGGCTGGGGTGGTGAGGTTGGGATCGCCTCCCAGCTGGGCTCGGCGGCTGGAAAAGCCCCTTCTGTTTATTTACGACAGCTCTTCTGCTCTTGCCCCGCATGCCAGAGCAAACACACTGGGGCTGGGTTGCTCTAAGGAGGTTTTGCTGCTCGCCACGTGTCAGGCGGGGTGAAGCCGAGCGGGGCTGCGGGTTGGAGGGCGCGACCTCGCGCTGGGGGCCATCTGATCCCTTCCACCTGTCGGGGTGGCTAATTATACCCCCGTGGGACCCCCGCCAGACCACAGGTTGGACCATAAAAAGAGAAAAAAAAGCCTCTGGTCCCTTCCAACAGAGCCAACAGAAAACCCACAGCACCCCTAAAAACCCTGGGGAGAAACTTCGCGTCTCCATCAGGTGCTGATGAGGATGGTGTCATCATGCTGTTGCTGTCCCCATCTTGGTTGCCCCATTCCGGGGTTCCCCCCACAGCCTGCCCAGAGGAGACCAACAGCGGTGCCCGGTGCTGGGATGGTGCCCAGTTGGCAGCCCCTGTGGCCAGGACTCCTCCCTGGCTGCCAGGCAGCTTTGGGTGAAATTCAAGGTGCCGTTAACAACCCACAAAGCCTTAAATAGCCCAATGGACCCTGACGCGCACGGGGAGTGGGACGGGGACGACAGGGTTTGCAGGGCGCAGCCTTCTTTAGCACAGACCTGGCAAAGAAGGAGGTAGCAACTGGTGCAAGGTCCAGGCTCAGCCTCAGGAATGACGTTAATTAACATTTTCCATGAGCGAGCTTGGCAGGAGGCAGCGGAGGGCGGGAGGAAGGCAAAGCTGGGTTACTGGGCCGATCAACAACCGCCCACTGACCTTATGGGGTGGGGATGAGAGGCCCCATCCAGCCCGACATTCCCGGCTCCACTCCACCAGCAGTTTGCCCAGGTTGAACTTCTCAAGTATCTCCAGGCTCCTCTTACCCTCTGCTCGATCCCGCCTTTCCCAGCCGCTGGGGGACAGCAGGTGACAAGGGACCAGCAGACGGACAAGAGATGGCAAAGTGCTGGAGCACCTTCTCGTCTCCTTGGACCCGTGTCCATCTTAGACATTAGGAAGCATTTCTTCTCAGCAAGGGTCATTAGGCATTGGAAGGGGCTGCCCAGGGAGGTGGTGGAGTCACCATCTCTGGTGGTGTTTAAGAAAAGCCTGGACATGGCACTTAGTGCTATGGTCTAGTTGCCATGGTGGTGTCATAGCAATGGTTGGACTCGATGATCCCAGAGGGCTCTTCCAACCTGATTGATTCTGTGATTCTGTGATCTCTCCGTAAACTGTGATGGACACAAGTCCAGCTCCTGCCTAGAAACCTGGAGCACAGCAGTGATAAAAACACCAAGCAGACCTTCTGGGGGAGGGGAGCATTAAAAGCATGAGTTAACCCCCAAAATCCAAGTTCCTCAACTCAAGTGCTTCTTATTTTTTAAAGCCCTCTGCATATCCACGCAGCTCCGCCGGAGCTCTTACAGGTAGCCCCATCGCCAAGCGGCAGGATTAACTGGCTGGATTGATGTCAGGCTGTTTTAATGTCCCTCTTACCCACCACATCTCAGCAGTAAGTGGCTGTTGGGAAGCTATCGCTGGAGGTGGCGGAGCTGTTTTCTGACGCCGCTCCGAACTGACAGCCAGTAAATAGCTTTTTTTTGATGGCTTTTTTATAATTGGGTGCAGATGGAAGCAGCCTTAAAAAAAACAAAACCTCCAGCTCCCTGTCGTTAAAACCTGGAGGACAATACATCCAAACATCATCCAGGCTGTGGAATAATGATGGAAAAATGTAGCCGACAGAATTATCCTAAGGAATTTGCTCCAAAATGGGTTTCTGCTCCTAAAATAGAGTTTGGTGCCCTAGCAAAATGCTTGCAGGGAAGTGATGACTTCTGATGGCCATCTCCAAATGCTTGCTAGGATTCATAGGACGAGGGGGAATGGTTTTAAAGTGAAAGAGGGTAGATTTAGATCAGATATTAGGAAGAAATTCTTTACTGTGAGGGTGGTGAGACACTGGCCCAGGTTGCCCAGAGAAGCTGTGGCTGCCCCCTCCCTGGTAGTGTTCAAGGCCTGGTTGGATGGGGCTTGGAGCAACCTGGTCTAGTGGAAGGTGTCCCTGCCCATGGCAGGGGGGTTGGAACTAGATGATCTTTAAGGTTCCTTCCAACCGAAACCATTCTATGATTCTATGATATCCGTTCCCTCAAGGGAATCAATGGCACCACTCAGCTTGGTGTCATCTGCAAACTTGCTGAGGGTGCACTCAATCCCACTATGTCGTTAATGAAGATATTAAATCTTCATTTCCCAGTACAGACCCTTGTGGGACACCACTTGTTATTGGTTTCCACTTGGTCATTGAGCCCATGACTATAACTCTTGGATGCGGCCATCCAGAAGGTGCATCCCCAACCCGGCATTCACTACTGCATGGCAATGTCTACGGCATTCAATCATCCCCTGTGCTGCTTTGTTGAGGAACCCCATTTCCATCAGAGACCCTCACAATCTCATCTGTCACACCCCAAAGCTGCGATGGAGCCAGTTTCACATGGGGAACCCATCGACGGCAATTACCAACCCCAAATCATCACATCCACCGGACATCCCCTACAGTGTCATCTGCATCAGGGGTGACAGGGGCTCCACCACGTGCGTGATTCCAGGTGGCTCAGGGAAGGTGTCACCCACTGCTTGCGGGACGCAGAGATCGTCCGACAACAGAGAACAGATGGGAACGAAGGGAGATTCCAGCACGGGAAGCAAAGACGAAATCTGCTCTTCTTTGCGTTCATCTGTACAGAAGTTCAGGTTGAAATCAAGAACTCTCTGCCTCATCAGTATATTCCCACTTTATAGCATGATTCAGCGACTGCTTTTCCCCCAAACTTCTTAATTTTCAGGTTTTGCAATGCACCTCCAAAGATATTAAAGTACAAGAGAGAAAATCATAGACCTGTATTTATCTGGGCAACATTATCAACTAGCCCAGGCTATTAAGCAGTTCAAGTTTGCCCTGATAAGCAACATCTTTAATGTAAGCATCTGAATGCTGTTGAAGATACTACAGTTAAATTAAAGTAGCAATAAGAACCCTCATTATGCCGTTACAGAGTATGGTAAATAAGATGCAACTGGAAACCCACAAAGATTTCCCCAGCGATACACGGGTAGGATTGGGCATGGAAGAAACCTGATTAGATTTAAACCTCCTCTACGAAGCATTTTGAACAGAAAGCTCTCATCGCTAGCACCGAGATTTATCACCTACTATCAGCAGCACAGCCGTCATCGCCCAGAGGAGACGCACAAGGACTCAAGGTCCCCAGGAAGCCAACGGGATGCACCCAGACAGATCTCAGCCTGCTCAAATCCAGCCTGGCCACCATTCGTGATCTTATGAGTAGACTCGTAACGGAACGGGCTGCCCAGGGAGGTGGTGGAGTCACCATCTCTGGAGGGGTTTAAGAAAAGATTGGACATGGCACTTAGTGCCATGGTCTAGTTGACATGGTGGTGTCAGGGCAATGGTTGGACTCAATGATCCCAGAGGGCTCTTCCAACCTCATTGATTCTGTGATTCTGTGACTCATTACCAAGCCTAGCCATTACTGTTTTTAATAAAGATTTTACTTACTAATCAGTTTGTTGACTGAAGATTTCTGCTACACATTAGAGGAAAAAAACCCAATCAAGCAGGCAACTCCAGCACCCAGAAAACATCTGTCAACCAGAGCCAAAATTAAAGATAAGCGAAATGAAGTTGCTTTTGTAGTTGATTTTCATACAGCTGCAGTGGACTGTAAAAGAGCTATCAAAAGCAGTGCTCTCCATCAGCTATTTCTGAATGATGGCAGAAGGTAAGTCACAAATCCCCTGTCCCAGAGAAGGCGCTGCCCCACTGCCCAGGAGTTATCTCCAGTGCCACCCAGACATGCCTACAAGCAGCGAAAAACAGCAGGAAAGTTGAAGCCCACTCAGCACACCATGAAGTCACAGCTGGAACAGGTACATACTGTACTACTGTCTACAGATATGCCTAAAATATCACTAAAAACTCCAGGCAAACGGACCCAACACAATTTGGGTCAAAATGAAGGTGAGGGAGCCATGCCCAGGTAGCTCCACGCTGTGTCTGCTCCAGCACTAGGAAAAAGTTACTGATCATAGAATAATAGAATTGTTTTGGTTGGAAGGACCTTCAAGATCATCAAGTCCAACCATTAACCCAGCACTACCAAGTCCACCACTAACCCATGTCCCTCAGCACCACATCTACACGGCTTTTAAATCTCTCCAGGGATGGGGACTCCACCACTGCCCTGGGCAGCCTGTGCCAGTGCTTGACAACCCTTTCCATGAAGGAATTGTTCCTGATCTCCAATCTAAACCTCCCCTGGCACAATTTGAGGCTGTTTCCTCTCATCCCACCACTTCTTACCTGGGAGAAGAGACCAACCCCCCCTCGCTACACCCTCCTTTCAGGCAGTTGTAGAGAGCGAGAAGGTCTCCCCTCAGCCTCCTTTTCTCCACACTAAACCCCCCCAGGTCCCTCAGACGCTCCCCATCACACTTGTGCTCCAGACCCTTCACCACCTTCGTTGCCCTTCTCTGGACTCGCTCCAGCACCTCAAGGTCTTGCTTGTCATGAGGGGCCCAAAACTGAACACAGGATTTCAAGTGCAGCCTCACCAGTGCCGAGCACAGGGGGACGATCCCTGCCCTAGTCCTGCTGGCCACACTAGTGCTGATACAAGCCAGGATGCTGGTGGCCTTCTTGGCCACCTGGGCACACTGCTGGCTCATGTTCAGCCACCCATCGACCAACACCCCCAGGTCCTTTTCTGCCAGGCACTTTCCAGCCACTTTTCCCCCAGCCTGTAGCGTTGCATGGGGTTGTTGTGCCCCAAGGGCAGGACCTTACAGCCTTGATGAATCGACCTGGCACACTCCTCTCCTTTTTCCCCCTGCACGCATGTTGACATCCTACCTGAGAAAGCCCAGAGAGGGCTCGTAACCTCTAAACCCAGCCCCACGCAAAGCTTCACGCATTCAATCAATGTTTCTGTAGCTACGATCAAGCATTTCTACCACCTGTCCTTCATCTGAGCCCAAAACAGCTGTGTGCAAGACGGAGATAAATTTAAATCTTAAATGGCTCTTTCCCTCACACAAGTGAGAGAAGGGGGAGGAGAAGCTGCCGAGGTGCTTTAATGCGACACCTCCTCATCACACTCTCACACTGCTGGAAGTGTATAAAATGGATGATCTCTTAAGAAGAAGCAATCTGCTGATGTCCAGACACTAACATCCAACCTTCATGAACGCAGGCCGTTAAATCCATTTGAGTTTTGATTCTTCTAAGAGGAGCCGGAGTGAGTTTTATCCCTGGTGCAGGATGTGTTTGGTGACAAGGAGGTACAGAGCAGGGCACTGGGGCTCAGCAAGCCCATCCCTACATGGGTCATCTTTAAAGATTTCACCAAGATGGAAAAGTGATATGTCTCTGAACAGCAAAATCAGGCAAGTCTTTCTCCTCTTCCTCTTCTCCACCCTTTGATGAGCTCACTTGTTTCACTGATTTACAGCCTTAATGAACATCCCCCCCAGTTACCTCCTGGGCAGCCCTTCATCATGTTGGGAGATCCATCACCATTTCCCCACAGCCCCTCTGCTCAGGTCCAACCAGATCCTGAACACCTACAAGATCCTCTCCTTCTCTATCCAACACCATGAGCATGTCCCACCATCACCAGCTCTGAATCAAAGGGGAGAGGAAATTGGAAGCAGTTGTGATAGGATCATAAAAGGAATAAGATGGAGGTACGGCCAAGATAGGGAAAATCTGGGATGGCTCAAGCTTAGCCTTCACTGTACCCCTCCCCATGTTAATACCAAGAGGAGAGGTTTTATATTAAGACTTCTTGCACTTCAAAGAGCCCCCCCTGATAGCTGGGCATGGAGGAGCTTCTCAGCTTGATTGGGTCTAATTCAGCACAACAACATCGTGGAGTTTGGAGATGAGTGCTTTGAGCCAGGAAATCTGCTCCTGCCACGGCTGGTTCTCTACAGGCATCAGCCCTGAGGGGACTTGAAAGAAAAATCATCTGCATTTAAAACCTCTTAGTCAGTCCCAAATTAAAAGTGTGGGCCAAACGATGTGCACGTGAAGGAGCTGCTTAAGGTCTCATATAGTACCTGAAGGGCCTCTAGGAGAGGAGCAAACCTTTGCTGACCCACTGATGTGATGCTGAAGACCCACGAGTACAAGGCTGCTACCCAGAAAACTGATCTGGAAGAAACTCAGCCCCAAAACACGGTGTCTCTCGATGCTAACACACCGGGAGGGAAAGGGGAAGGCTGTTTGCAAAGTTGGGGTGCTTTCCTTCACAACCCCCAACACATCCAAAACCTCCCCCAGATCCTCTCTGGATACATCCAGTACCAGTTTTGGAGGGATAAGATCAAGGAGCAGTCAGGGCCTTCAGGATATTCACAGCCAGAAGATGTTTAACAACCCTTGATGGATTTTTCACCCAGAGATTTGTCCACGTGCTTCAGAGGTTGGAGCTCTGAAATGGCAGCAGTGAGAACAGAGCAGCTCCTGTCCCACCGCCAGCCCAGCCACAGCAGCGGGGACCTCGGGGAGAAGGAGGACCTCCAAGGTTTTTGCTGTCACTAAGTCTCTCGATGCTGTGGGAAGAGGAAAGCCAGTGTCCTTTATCTCCACACCATACGGGACAGGTGCTGTGGTGGCCACCATGACCACATGGGACAGAAGTCCAGGATGATCAGCAGGCTGGAACACCTCTCCTAGGAAGAAAGGCTGAGAGAGCTGGGGTTGGAGAAGCCTGGAGAAGAGGAGGCTCCGAGGGGGACCTTTCTGTGGCCTTTTAATATAGAAAGGGGGCTTGTAAGAAAGATGGAGAGAGACTTTTTACCAGGGCCTGTCATGACAGGACGAGGAGCAACGGTGATAAACCAACAAAGGGTAGGTCTAGACTGGACATAAGAAAGACATCTGTTACGCTGAGGGTGGTGAGACACTGGACCAGATTGCCCAGAGAAGCTGTGGATGCCCCATCATTGGAAGTGTTCAAGGTCAGGTTGGACGGAGCTTTGAGCAACCTGATCTAGTGGGAGATGTCCCTGCCTGTGGCCAGAGGGTTGGACTGGATGATCTTTAAAGGTCCCTTCCAACCCAAACCATTCTATGGTTCAATAAAAGATGGAGGTGGAATGTAATTGCAGAGGTGGAAATCAGCCAGCAACTACCCGGATGAACGTGCACAAGTAGGTTCCTCAATTACTGCATATGCTCAAAGAAAAGGCAAGCTGGCTGGGGGTCAACCTATGACCAAAGGAGGAGGAAAAAGGACCCAGAAAGACCAACACCTGATATCTGTTGGCTGTGAGAAAAGAAAAACGCTGGTTTAGCCAGCAGGCAACAAAAACCAGCTGAGAACATACAATATGAACAATGTTGATCTTCACCTTCCTGTGGTAACAGATTAAGGTGAACAAAGACCCCAGGCTGCCGCTCTCCATCACGAACAGAGCACTGGATAATTAAGAGAAAAACCTCAAAGACATTTACCTGTTAGCTGCTGCTAACACAGCTCATGCAGCTTTTCCTAAAGAAACATCTTAAATTTAATGTCTCAGACACATGAAATTGGTTTATGGTGGGAACCTGTTAAACTTCCACCAGCAAAGAAGCAAATAAACAACCTAACGCATCATCAGACTAGAGAAACACAAACGAGAACAAGGTGTCAGCTAAGAAAAAGTCCCCACATTGGCATTTTCTACAGAAAAATTGAGCAGCTGCCACTGTGAAAACCACCACCCTCCACGTGGGGGAGGAAAATTATTTTTCCCAAGGAAGCGGCACTTCCTCGGGCAGCACGTGCTAACCAGAGCTACCCCTGCTAGCATGAGCGTTGACAATGTTTTATGTGGCCAAGGTACAAATAAGAGCTCCGGTGAGAGGCTGTTGGCCAACCAACTCAGCAGACTGAAAAGATGGATTTTAGGAGACTGCCGGGCAATCCCCGCACAAGTCAACCATGGCAGGTCCCTTGGTCAAGCTTCATCGGCAGGGATGGGGCTGGTTGTGCCGGTTGGGGTCCTCATGAGAGACGGGTTGTTGAGGGAGCTGGGGCTGTTCAGCCTGGAGAAGAGGAGGCTCAGAGGTGACCTTAGTGCAGTCTACAACTACCTGAAGGGAGATTGTAGCAGAGTGGGAGTCGGCCTCTTCTCCCAGGCAACTAGCGCTAGGACAAGAGGACACAGCCTCACACTTCGCCAGGGGAGGTTCAGGTTGGACATTAGGAAGCATTTTTTCTCAGCAAGGGTCATTAGCCATTGGAAGGGGCTGCCCAGGGAGGTGGTGGAGTCACCATCTCTGGAGCGGTTTAAGAAAAGCCTGGACATGACACTTAGTGCCCTGGTCTAGTTGCCATGGTGGTGTCGGGGCAATGGTTGGACACGATGATCCCAGAGGGCTCTTCCAACCTCATTGATTCTGTGATTCTGTGGGTTACCGGCAAACACCGGAGCAGTGGAGCCCCCACCTCCCCGTGATTTATCCCAGCACATTTCCCCGTGTGTTCTCACAGTAGCCTCATTGTTTAATCTCACCGTGTCTTACTGCTTAACAGTCCCCACGGGGGAACAATTTACCCACAGGCTTCGAGGCAGCTGATGGAAAGAATATGAAGATCGGTATTTAATGCAACACGCTCGCTAATGTACACCGTGGGGGAAAAGCTTATTTAATACAAAACAATTTTACAGCTGCAGCAGTTAGAGGGGACCGGGCTGACTCGCTTGCCTTTGCTCTGACGTGCTGCGAGGGCTAGAGGATGGCAGCACCAAAACCTGCCCTAGTCATGATTCTTCCTAATACCGTTTCTTCCCCAATAAGTCACGTTTTGTGTCTGTAAAGCAAATCTCACACAGGCAAGTGTAGGGTCCTGCACCTCGGGAGGAATAACCCCATGCACCAGTACAGGTTGGGGCTGACCTGCTGGAAAGCAACTCTCCGGAGAAGGACCTGGGAGTTCTGGTGGAATACAAGTTCACCATGGACCAGCAATGTGCCCTTGGGGCCAAGAAGGCCAGTGGTGTCCTGGGGTGCATGAGGAAGAGTGTGGCCAACAGGTCAAGGGAGGTTCTCCTCCCCCTCTACACTGCCCTAGTGAGGCCACACCTGGAGTAACTGTGTGTAGTTCTGGGCCCCCCAGTTCAAGAAAGACAAGGAACTACTGGAGAGAGTCCAGTGGAGGACTACAAAGATGATTAGAGGACTGGAGCATCTATCTTATGAGGAGAGGCTGAGGGAGCTGGGGCTGTTCAGCTGGAGAAGAGCAGACTGACAGGGGATCTTATCAATGCTCACAGATACCTCAGGGGTGGGTGTCAAGGGGATGGGGCCAGACTCTTCTCAGTGGTGCCCAGTGACAGGACAAGGGGCAATGGGCACAAACTGAAACATGGGAAGTTCCATCTGAATTTGAGGAACAACTTCTTTACTTTGAGGGTGCCAGAGCCCTGGCACAGGCTGCCCAGGGAGGGTGGGAAGTCTCCTTCTCTGGAGATATTCAAACCCACCTGGACATGACCCTGTGCAACACGCTCTGGGTGACCCTGCTTTGGCAGGGGGTTGGACTAGATGATCTCCAGAGGTCCCTTCCAACCCCAACCAGTCTGTGATTCTGTGATCTCAAGGCACCTGCTCCTTGGGGTCATCTCTGGATGTAACGCATGCGCTTGCCGTAATTCCAAGCTCCAAGCTCTCAGCCACACAAAGATCTCAGCTCACAGTTAGCCGTCAAATATCACAACAGCAGCCCAACGTGCAACGGACATTATCACCCTACGAGTTCCTTTGGGCCAGGTATTATTTCATATTATTTTTGTATTATTTACTTCATATTATTTGGGTATTATTTCAGGAGCCAAGTGTTGGCGCAGCAACGAGAGAGGCTTGGCAGTTGGACAAGACCAGCATCCCTCCTCCAGGCTTGCTGGCCATGTCACCCGCTCATGACTGCACGTCTTGCTTCTCCCTAGCCCCAGGGGACGTGCCACCATGGCTTCCCTCAATAGTGCCACATCATCCCTTGAGCCCACCAGCCTCAACCCATCCTCTCCCAGTGAACCCATGCCCCAAAGTGAGGTGCAGGCACATACGGGAGGAGGGATGGGGAACCATAGATGAGCTTCTACCATAAAGCAGCTCATTAAAACGTCTTTGGAAAACCCTGGGGAGCACCTGCAAGAGGCCGCATTTCTCCCTCTCTTCCCACTTCCCCCTTCAGGCTTCCTCCAGTGCAGATGACCGAGGGACCAGCCCTACCCAGCATGACCATTTCATGGTGCTGGAGAAGGTCAGGGAGCTCCAGGCAAGGTGGCAGGGAGATTTCCATGGTGGGCATCACTTGGTGGCTTTATCTAAGACACATATGGTGGTGTCTTTAGAGATGGTTCGAGCCGCAGAGCTATTTGGAGCTGTATTTCACCGACTGCTTCACCAAGCTGAACTTGCAGGTCCCTTCACTCCCTTTAGGAAGCTGTAGGTCCATGTGCGCACACACAGGGTGGAGAAACTTCTCAACTCACGACTGAGGAATGGGTGAGGATGCTGGAAATCAAAGTTCTGGCTCAGCTACCTGATCCCTCCTGGAAACGATTAATATTGGGGGTAATATTCCCTTAACGAAGGACGTGGTCATGCTCTTGTATAGGAGCTGTCCCCTTTTCCCAAGGGTGGAGGGACCTTTACCCTCCACAGTCTACATTTCTGAAAGAGACTTGGGAATGGAAAATTAAAGCTTTCTCACTTATTCTAAGTTCCTCATGAAGTCAGAGCAGGCTGGTCCTGGCATCTTTTATATGAAGAGCTCCCGCAGTTGGAGTTACAGACCATGGGATGGGTCATAGGCCGACCAACTTGGCCTGAGCATCCTGCAAGACACCTAAAATGTACTTAAAAGGCAACACAGCCAACGACATGTCATAAATTATGGATAATAATGGACATTTTTTATGAAGGTCTGATAAAAATCAGCAATCGTGCTTCTTCGGAGGAGCACAGAGAGGAAAACACAACTGGGAGAAGAGCCCAGTGTGCCAAACCTCAGCACAAAAGAACATAAATTCCTAATTACCAACCATCCTCGTTAGAGTTTATCCTCCGAGGATCACAGAATCACAGAATCACAGAATCAACCAGGTTGGAAGAGACCCCTGGGATCATCGAGTCCAACCGTTGCCCTGACACCACCATGGCAACTAGACCATGGCACTAAGTGTCATGTCCAGGCTTTTCTTAAACACCTCCAGAGATGGTGACTCCACCACCTCCCTGGGCAGCCCCTTCCAATGTCTAATAACCCTTTCTGAAAAGAAATGCTTCCTAATGTCCAACCTGAACCTCCCCTGGTGAAGCTTGAGGCTGTGTCCTCTTGTCCTATCACTAGTTGCCTGGGAGAAGAGGCCGACTCCCACTGTGCTACAACCTCCCTTCAGGTAGTTGTAGACTGCACTAAGGTCACCTCTGAGCTTCCTCTTCTCCAGGCTAAACAACCCCAGCTCCCTCAGCCGTTCCTCAGAGGTCAGACCCTCCAGACCCTTCACCAGCTTGGTCGCCCTCCTCTGCACTCGCTCCAACACCTCAACATCTTTCTTGAAGTGCAGGGCCCACAACTGGACACAGGATTCAAGGTGCGGCCTCACCAGTGCCGAGTACAGAGGGACGATCACTTCCCCAGACCAGCTGGCTACACTATTCCCTAATAGAGGCCAGGATGCCATTGGCCTTCTTGGCCACCTGGGCACACTGCTGGCTCGTGTTTAGCCGGCTGTCGATCAGCACCCCCAGGGCTCTTTCATGTTACGCCGGCATCGCACACCTTTGCTGTCCGTGCCCTTCGCGGTTCAGACCACTCTCGCCGTTCCTCGGACGGGGAAAGGCAGAACGAGAGAAGATTTACTCCCCTCCTAAATTATTCAACAGAAAAGGGACTGCGCATCTTTAACAAGCCATCGTTTTATGAAGCAAGGTTAACATTTTTACTTGATTCAGTAGAATATTATAAACTCTCCGGGGTCCATTTGAGGACTTTCGACTCTGAGCAAAGGAACGGACTCAGCACTTTTTATATTATTTAGAGAATAAAATTAACCCTTAATGGCCCAAGCCGGTATTTCTCCTCCCCAGTTAAATATGGCCTGCTCAGCAATTTCTCCCCATATATAATTACAGGCTGCTATCCATCATCTGTAGGAGAATGCTTTTGTGACACTCTAAAAGTGACGCGGTAAGCACTTTTACTAATAGAATAAATATTCTAAATATCTCTTTTATATTTTCATTTAAATTGGAATATTTTAAAAATAATTGTAGGGACCCTGCCTGCGTGGCTAGAGCTACGCTGGAGGGAGGCGGCAGGATGCCCGTGTTTTCCTTCGGAGGAAATGTTTATCCTGCACTCAGTCCCCTCCACGCACTGCCACAAAAAGTAATTAGGCACAGACTAATTTATTAGTGTTTCCCTCCACTTCTGCTGATGTCCTGCTTTCCTGAAAGCTCTCGCATTTGGCTTTTTTCCCCTTCCTTATATCTAGTCTGACTCTCCCCTCTGTCAGTTTAAAACCATCACCCCTCGTCCTATCTCTACAGGCCCTACTAAAGAGTTTGTCCCCATCTTTCTTAGAAGACTCCTTTAAGTATTGAAAGGACACAAGAAGGTCTCCCTGGAGCCTTCTCTCCTCCAGGCTGAACAACCCCAACTCTCTCAGCCTTTCACCACAGCAGAGCTGTTCCAGCCCTCTGACCATTTTTGTGGCCTCCTCTGGACCCACTCCAACAGGTCAATCAATCAATCAATCAATCAATCAATCAGGTTGGAAGAGCTGTCAGGGATCATCGAGTCCAACCGTTGCCCTGACACCACCATGGCAACTAGACCACGGCACTAAGTGCCATGGCCAGGCTTTTCTTAAACACACCCAGAGATGGTGACTCCACCACCTCCCTGAGCAGCCCCTTCCAATGCCTAATGACCCTTGCTGAGAAGAAATGCTTCCTAATGTCCAACCTGAACCTCCCCTGGCCAAGCTTGACGCTGTGCCCTCTTCTCCTATCGCTAGTTGCCTGGGAGAAGAAGCCGACTCACACTGCGCTACAACCTCCCTTCAGGTAGTTGTAGACTGCACTAAGGTCACCTCGGAGCCTCCTCTTCTCCAGGCTAAACACCCCCAGCTCCCTCAGCCGTTCCTCATAGGTCAGACCCTCCAGACCCTTCACCAGCTTGGTCGCCCTCCTCTGGACTCGCTCCAACCTTTCATTTATTTCCTTTTTTTTTTCTTCCTGCCTGTAAGGCAACCAAACCACTTTACCCATCACCCTTTGGAAAGGCACAGGCCTGCTGTTCATCACATCCAGGTGTTCAGCAGCTTCCAGCTCTACGGCTCCCTTTGGTGCCGTAGCTCATGTGAAAAAACCATCCTGTGGCTCCAGCAAAGGCACATCTGTCCCCGGACCCCCAGAGCTGGTCCCCTCTTTACCTTTTCTCCCATGGGGCAATAGCCTTTGAGGAAATCCTGACACACTTCTGCCTTTCTGGACACGTAGACGTGGCTGTACGGGCAGTTGCTGTTGTTGCAGATCCCCTTCAAGAAGTAGGAGCACACCGGCATCTGCAAGGGCAAAGGATGAGAAACTCGTTAGCGCTCCCCTCTCGACTCGTGATTAGGAACCGTTCCAACACCCAGAACTGAAATAAAACCGCGACACGTGTAAAATAAATATACGCCTTTTGCCAGCCACTGGTCCCAGAGGTATTTTTAGCTCTTCTATTGGTCTCCTGCAACGCACCTCCCTGAAATTACGTGGTCCCACTGTATATATATCCCCAGGGTGAACATGCTGCCTTAGAATCCTTCAGGATGCCGGAGAGAGGGTGGAAAGCATGAAACTGCCACCAAAAAGAAAACAGCCTCTGTATAGTATCCTTCCCAAGAGGATACCACAGAATCACAGAATGTTTTGGATTGGAAGGGACCTTAAAGATCATCCAGTCCCAACCCCCTGCCACAGGCAGGGACACCTTCCACCAGACCAACTTGCTCCAAGCCCCAGCCAACCTGGCCTTGAACACGACCAGGGAGGGGGCAGCCACAGCTTCTCTGAGCAACATGGGCCAGTGTCTCACCACCCTCACACCAAAGAATTGCTTCCTCAGATCTCATCTCAATCTCCCCTCTTGCAGTTTAAAACCGTTCCCCCTTGTCCTGTCACTCCATGCCCTTGTAAAAAGCCTCTCTCCAGCTTTCCTGGAGCCCCTTCAGGCACTAGAAGGTCTCCCCGGAGCCTTCTCTTCTCCAGCCTGAACATCCCCAACTCTCTCAGCCTGTCTCCAGAGCAGAGGGGCTCCAGCCCTCGGAGCATCTCCGTGGCCTCCTCTGGACTCGCTCCAACAGCTCCGTGTCCTTCTTCTGTTGGGCCCCAGAGCTGGACGCAGCACTGCAGGGGGGGGTCTCCCGAGAGCGGAGCAGAGGGGCAGAATCCCCTCCCTCGCCCTGCTGGCCACGCTGCTGGGGATGCAGCCCAGGACACGGGTGGCTTTCTGGGCTTCCAGCGCACGTTGCCGGCTCATGGTGAGCTTCTCGTCACCCATCACCCCAAGTCCTTCTCCTCAGGGCTGCTCTCACTCCATTCTCTGCTCAGCCTGGATTTGTGCTTGGGATTGCCCCGACCCATCGGCAGGACCTTGCAGTGGCTGTGATGGGAACAGCAGTGCAGGGCTCATACCCAGCCCAGCCACCCTCTCCCATGGAGGATTCTGGCCATCAGAAGAACCAAACCATCATCCTGGGGGTGTCCCCTCTACTTGGCTCTTCCATGGGTATGGAGCTGGCTGAAGGGTGCAGAGCACGTGGTTAATAAAGGCTCCAAAAGGTGGGTCTTGGCGAGGGGGAAAACAAGCGCTTGCACCTCCACAAGCATTTTTGGTGGGACTGCATCACGCCAAGACATCAACCTGGCACCCTCAAGGGCTGTGAGCGATGTGATGCCTGTCCCTGCGCGCTGGAGGAGGGAGGGAAAGGAGGAGGAGAGCCTGGGCTGCTGCCACGAGCAGTCGAGGAGGAGAGTTGGTTGGATACACGGAGCAGAGCCCCGAGCTTTAGCGAGCGCGACAGCCGGCGGGGAAAAGCGAACGAGCGAAGACCCTCATCGTCCTCAAACCACAAACTTCACCTTCTGCCAGCTGTTATAATTAAAAACAAATTACCCAGCCTGCTGCGATATTTCAGCATCCTTAACTCACCGGCTACCGCAGGCAACTTCCCGACCCAACCAGGCAGCTGCCGATAGGCGTGAGCTTCCCGAAGCCGTCGCGACGATCCGGCTCCTCCTGCTCAACCCTTCGCTGCTCTCCTACACACCAAATTTCCTTCCTGCTCGGCGTGGTATCGATCCCTCCGTTCACCAGTAGCATCCCAGTCCTGCCGGTTCGAGCATCCCCAAACTAATATTTACAATTCTACAACAACCACAGCCAAGAGTATCCGATAAAATCCCTTTCCCTGAAGGGCGTATTAGGGTTTTAACTCAATTAACTCACTTGAGGCAAAGAGCAACAGAGTGAAGGAGGAGGGAAGCAGAGAGGAATGAAAACAAAGGGTGCTTTAAAAGAGAAGAGTTTATTTTTAATTGTCTTTTAACTGCAGACATTAACATAAAGGACAGGGCTCTGGGGCTATCTTTTTTTGGTGGTGGTGGTGTGACCGTAAATGATTCCCTTAATGTAGTTTTTGATATAGAGCCCAAATTAGCTCTAATAAAAAGGGATAATAAAGGCAGCTCTTCTACAAAACTCAACTCCTCCTAGCTGTCAAGCCTGAGCCATTATCAAGAGGAAGCAGCACTCTCATTTCAATTAACCTTGTTTGCACCCCACTACGTCCACACAAATAACAATAACATTAATTCAAGGCACTGGTGCGGTGCGTCCGTATTAGACAGCTTTGACTATGTACACGCTTTGGAGCCAGCAGCTAATGAACCCGAAACTCAACGTGAATTTCCAAATTGCTCACAACAGAGTTTTGAAGCTCTATTAGGGAGAAAAATGCTGATTCTTTTCGAGTTCCTCAAGGGGAAAAGCTGTTGTAACAGCAGCGGGCGGTTGCCCGAGTCCTAGCCTCTCGCTAACCTTCACTCACACACTCATTCATTCAGATTTACCAGTTTCTCTCTTATCACCAGGATGCGCCGGTGGCTCTACTCTGTCGAGGAGAAATTCCCCGTGCATCGCTTCGACAGATGCTCCTCAGGTGAGGGCTGTGCCCTGCATCCCCTGCGGGGCAAAATTCCCCAACCACCAGCTTTCATAGAATCACAGACTGGTTTGCGTTGGAAGGGACCTTAAAGATCATCTAGTTCCACCCCCCTGCCATGGGCAGGGACACCTTCCACTAGACCACGTTGCTCCCAGCCCCATCCAACCTGGCCTTGAACACTGCCAGGGAGGGGGCAGCCACAGCTTCTCTGGGCAACCTGGGCCAGGCTCTCACCACCCTCACACCAAAGAATTGCTTCCTCACATCTCATCTCAATCTCCCCTCTTGCAGTTTAAAACCGTTCCCCCTTGTCCTGTCACTCCATGCCCTTGTAAAAAGCCCCTCTCCCGCTTTCCTGTAGCCCCTTCAGGTACTGGAAGGTGCTAGAAGGTCTCCCCGCAGCCTTCTCTTCTCCAGGCTGAACAGCCCCAGCTCTCTCAGCCTGTCTCCAGAGCAGAGGGGCTCCAGCCCTCTGACCATCTCCGTGGCCTCCTCTGGACTCGCTCCAACAGCTCCGTGTCCTTCTTCTGTTGGGGCCCCAGAGCTGGACGCAGCACTGCAGGGGGGGTCTCCCGAGAGCGGAGCAGAGGGGCAGAATCCCCTCCCTCGCCCTGCTGGCCACGCTGCTGGGGATGCAGCCCAGGACACGGGTGGCTTTCTGGGCTGCCAGCGCACGTTGCCGGCTCATGGTGAGCTTCTCGTCACCCATCACCCCCAAGTCCTTCTCCTCAGGGCTGCTCTGAACCCATTCTCCACCCAGCCTGTGTTTGTGCTTGGAATTGTCCCGACCCACATGCAGGACCTTGCACTTGGCCTTGTTGAACTTCATGTGGTTCGCACAGGCCCAGCTCTCAGGCCTGTCAAGGTCCCTCTGGATGGCATCCCTTCCCGCCAGCGTGGCGACCACACCACACAGCTCGGTGTCAGCCCCAAACTTGCTGAGGGCGCACTCAGTCCCACTGTCCATGTCGCCAACAAAGATGTTAAACAGGACCGGTGCCAATCCCGACCCCCGAGGAACGCCAGTCCTCACTGGTGTCCACTTGGACATCAAACCGTTGACTATAACTCTTTGAGTGCGACCATCCAGCCAATTCGTTATCCACCGAGTGGTCCATCCGTCAAGTCCATGTCTCTCCGATTTAGAGACCCTCTCCTCATGGCTCCTTTTTCACTCTCCTCCTGGCTCCGTTTTCCCATTGCCAGAGGGATAGTTTGGTTTTTGAAAGCATCTGCAAAGCATCGTGCCCATCTGGAGCAGCCCTCCGTCCTGGAGAGCATCCTCTGCTAGGAGCAAGGGTTTTGCCACTTAGGATGGGAAAAGATCCCCGCTGCTGCGACAGCTGAACCCACGCAGCTTCCCCATATAAAACAGAGGGATTATCTCAATTTTTCGGTGGGGAAACTGAGGCACGGGATTGCCCCTAGGTTGAGCAAGAGTTTTGTCCTCAAACCAATAGCTAAGCCCCGCAAGTCCTTGGCCCTTCACCTCCTGGACCAGGTATGGGGCCCCATCCCCAGTGACTTCCCACCAAGGTGAGATACATGATGCCAATAACCTGAAGCTTCTCTGATGAGGAGTTTGTGGGGTTCCCCCCTTCTATAACCACAAAGTGAAATTGAGAGTCAACTGATGGGGCCATCAGCAAAACTGGCAACCCCCAAACCATGGCTGACACCACATCGTCATTAACCACACGAAGAAAATAATTCATCGCACTAAAACCCCAACTCAAATAGCCAAAAACAAGAGTCCCCCCCAACTCTCATCTCAGGAGCAGTGGGATCTGCTCCAAAAAAAACCATGAGCGGGGGAAAACCGCTGCCTTCCTCTGCCGAGCGACTTCACCTGCCTTTCTCCACCGCTGATAAATGAGGCTAACGGCACCTTTGCTAGTAATCACCCGGGTTAACAGGGAGCTACGGGAGTTGGAAAGCAAAAGTCGCCTCTCGCTTCGGGTAGCACCATCCCCGCAGCTATAAATCACCCTGAAACAGGCTTGAACTCTGCAGAGGAGGTTGTTTCTCTTCCAGCTCCGTGTTGACGCCAAGGTGGCGAGCGGAGACCTCTGAACCGCCCCCGCGGTGGCTTAATCCTGCGAAAAATAATCCCCCTTCCTCACGGAGCGCGACCAGAAACACGTGCTCCAGAAGCACAGAATCACACAGAATCACAGAATCAATCAGGTTGGAAGAGACCTCTGCGATCATCGAGTCCAACCATTGCCCTGACACCACCACGTCATTTGTTTCTAAGGCACGTAAGAGAGCTGGCACCTTCCTGCTTCGTTTGTAGGCTTGTTAATTTAACGACTCAGCTTGGGTTTAGATGATGCTTAGGTAGCAGCAAACCTGCTAAGGGAAAAGGTGAGATGGGCAGAGGCCACCTGTGCCCCATGGGACACCTTCCCAGGGACCCTGTCTCCAAAATGCTGGCGGCAAACCGTTTCTTCTGCAAGAGACTTCAGCATGGCTGCTCCTTTTTAATTCAGTTTTATTACCGTGATGATATTATCATTATTCTTCCCCGATTTCTAACCAGCAAGGTGCTCCTAAGAAGGAAAGGTTGAGTTTTCCACGCCACGCTGCAGCCAGCGGTCCCCATTTATCCACCCAAAGTGGAATCCAAAAGCCAAAACCTTGAGGTTCTGCTTGAGGCACCAAGACACATCAGTGTTTCTGGAGGGGAAACCGAGGCCACATCTCCACCAGCAGATTAAACATGCTGAGGAATATTCTCAGATGGCACAAACCCATCCACATCCAGCCATCACATCCTTCGGTGGACATGGCTGCGGCCAAACCGCCGACCACAACAGCTCCTTGGCCATCTCCAACTCCCAAGTCTCACCCAGGTTTTAGCCCTGGGACCAAAACCAAGCTCCAGAACCTGCTGAAATACCATTTAACTCGCCGGTACAGATGTAAGCCAATGGTCCCGTGCAATCTGGATGAATATCAATCCTTCAGCACAGAGGGGCAGGCAGTGGTTTGCGTGTTGCCGTTAGCACTTGCACAGAACTCACTCGGGTGAAAAGAAGTCTGTGTCCAGTTGTGGGCCCCGCACTTCAAGAAAGATGTTGAGGTGTTGGAGCGAGTCCAGAGGAGGGCGACCAAGCTGGGAAAGGGTCTGGAGGGTCTGACCTCCGAGGAATGGCTGAGGGAGCTGGGGGTGTTTAGCCTGCAGAAGAGGAGGCTCAGAGGTGACCTTAGTGCAGTCTACAACTACCTGAAGGGAGGTTGTAGCGCAGTGGGAGTCGGCGTCTTCTCCCAGGCAACTAGCGATAGGACAAGAGGACACAGCCTCAAGCTTGGCCAGGGGAGGGTCAGGTTGGACATTAGGAAGCATTTCTTCTCATCAAGGGTCATTAGCCATTGGAAGGGGCTGCCCAGGGAGGTGGTGGAGTCACCATCTCTGGAGGGGTTTAAGAAAAGCCTGGCCATGGCACTTAGTGCCCTGGTCTAGTTGCCATGGTGGTGTCAGGGCAATGGTTGGACTCGATGATCCCAGTGGTCTCTTCCAACCTGACTGATTCTGTGACTCTGTGAAGTCGCTGGCTCCACGTCCATTCCAAATCTGCATTAATCCTGGATCCACCACCAGCCAGTCCCTTTGCAAAGCTTTCTTCTTTCTTGGCTTCTTTATTTCTGAAGTCTATATGTTATAGGAAGGAAAAAAAAAAACAAACCAGCCTTTTTCCTTCTATCAATTCTCATCCTCTTTTGACACGCCACGAGTCAGGGAGTACAGCTGTCCCCAGTCTATCTTCTCTATTTTATATACTCATGATTAAGTGACTCTGAAGAGAGATACATGTAAAAAACATATGGCGCTTTGTGCCTCGTTCAGAGCGGCTCCGCTCCCTGCCAGGATAACTTATGAGCTCCCCGCTGACAACGAACGTGACTTAGGCAAACGGAGGCAAAGGGAGACAGGAAAACTGCGTGCCCAAAGGCTAACGCTGTTGGAAAAGGTCCTGTCCTAGATGCTGATGAGACCCGACGTCCAATGGGTTAAATCCTTCACAGGTCAGTAATTGCACTGTAATTACCTATGTGGTGCTGTGGATGGGGAATGGAGAAGGGTGATCTGCGGAAGGAGCAGGGAGAAGAAGGTGCTATAAGGACAATTCACAGGGCACAGGCTAAATAACCCAAGCTTGAGTAATTAAAAGCAGTGCCTACAGATCTGGCACGGCTAAGGTGAGCTCCGGTCCCCGCCGTGCCCCAGGCACAGCAGTGAAAGCTTTGACAAAGCTGCTTTCGACCAATGACACGCCAGAAATACAGCCAAGGGGGGCTGTAGACTCATCGAGCGCCACGATGAAGGACTGAGCCTCATGGGCCTCTCCGAGCAAACCCATTCTTGTTCACATCCCGGTTTATGGCATCTCCATCCCAACAGCGGAGCCTTGATACCAAAGCCGATCACAAACTGCTCCCCACGTGGTGACACCGCTCTGGTTGGCGTTTCAATACCCAGGTGGGATTAACCTTACTGCCGTTGTCTGGGTGATCCTTTGTCTGCAGCAGAGAAATGATCCTCCAAATCCATCCAACAAAGCTGAAATGTAAATGCGTGCGTGAAGCACATCCCAGCTCAGCGAAGGACCCACAGCTACGCTTCAACTTCAGCACCTACTTCGCCTCAGCTTCAACACAGAATCACAGAATCAATGAGGTTGGAAGAGACCTCTGGGATCATCGAGTCCAACCATTGCCCTGACACCACCATGGCAACTAGACCAGGGCACTAAGTGCCATGGCCAGGCTTTTCTTAAACACCTCCAGAGATGGTGACTCCACCACCTCCCTGGGCAGCCCCTTCCAATGCCTAATGACCCTTGCTGAGAAGAAATTCTTCCTAATGTCCAACCTGAACCTCCCCTGGCCAAGCTTGAGGCTGTGTCCTCTTGTCCTATCGCTAGTTGCCTGGGAGAAGAGGCCAACTCCCACTCTGCTACAACCTCCCTTCAGGTAGTTGTAGACTGCAATAAGGTCACCTCTGAGCCTCCTCTTCTCCAGGCTAAACCACCCCAGCTCCCTCAGCCGTTCCTCGGAGGTCAGACCCTCCAGACCCTTCACCAGCTTGGTCGCCCTCCTCTGGACTCGCTCCAACACCTCAACATCTTTCTTGAAGTGCGGGGCCCACAACTGGACACAGGATTCAAGGTGTGGCCTCACCAGTGCCGAGTACAGAGGGACGATCACTTCCCCAGACTGGCTGGCTACACCATTCCTAATAGAGGCCAGGATGCCATTGGCCTTCTTGGCCACCTGGGCACACTGCTGGCTCATGTTTAGCCGGCTGTCCATCAACACCCCAGGGTCTCTTTCCGCTGGGCCGCTTTCTAACCACTCTTCCCCCAGCCTGTAGCACTGCATGGGGTTGTTGTGGCCCAAGTGTAAGACCCGGCACTTGTTCTTGTTGAACCTCATGCCGTTGGTCTCGACCCATCTATCCAACCTGTCCAGATCCCTCTGTAGGGCCTTCCTACCCTCCAGCAGATCGACACTCCCACCCACCTTGGTGCCATCTGCAAATTTACTGAGGGTGCACTCAATCCCTACGTCTAGATCATCTATAAAGATATTGAAAACTTGAGGTCTCCAAAGCTACGTCCAACCGGAGATCCCAGCCACTGAATGGAGGTTAATCTGCTAAATCGTCAACTGATAATCACTAAAAGAAAACTTAATTATTTTTCCACCTCGCTCTGTGTAATAAAACCGTGGAGCCCCAAATACATCAAGAAGGTTGAAAACAATGATGAACTCAAAAGCCGTTCTGCCAGCTGGTTTCACTGGCTGGCTTTTTAGAAAGGTTAATTCATAATTCAAGCTCTTCTGTGTTATAATATCCTCCTCCTCCAACCCCAGCACAGGGTGATTTAGAAGAAAGGGTTACCTTACGGAGGTAGCTAAGGATTAGACACAACTCAATGCTACTCCCGTGCTTGTTCTCTCCGATCCCTGGAGTTTAAGCACTCCTCAACCCAACGCACATTGTCCAGCGCATCCCCAGGTGCTCTGGTTTCCAATCCACTGCTCAACGTGTTCATCTACCGATTCACCACACCGGCTGAAGAGGCACGCTTTGCTCTCACAACCCCATCATGAGCCTCAACAGCTCAGCAAGCAAACTACAAACGAACTCTGCTGGAAGTACTCAATGAGGTAGACTTTCCCACAACCGCCAGTGTAGGCCTGCTCGCTCGTAGAGCCGCACTGAGCTCGTTGGGAAGCCATACAGACCTTGTCTTTGGACACCTTGTGAGAAAAGGAACAGGTCCCGTCTGTCTTCTTGCATGTGCCACGGAGAAACCTGTAGATAGACCAGAAGGAGAGGGTTGAGCACGAGGTGGGTCACAAAACACATGGTTTTAAACACCAAGCATCTTCACCAAGCTGGTGAAGGGTCTGGAGGGTATGACCTTATCAGCACTTACAAATACCTTAGGGGTGGGTGTCAAGAGGAGGGGACCAGACTCTTCTCAGTGGTGCCCAGTGACAGGACAAGGGGCAATGGGCACAAGCTGAAACATGGGAAGTTCCATCTGAATATGAGGAGGAACTTCTTTCCTTTGAGGGTGCCAGAGCACTGGAACAGGCTGCCCAGGGAGGTTGTGGAGTCTCCTTCTCTGGAGATATTCAAAACCTGCCTGGACGCAACCATGTGCAGCGTGCTCTGGGTGAACCTGCTTTGGCAGGGGGTTGGACTAGATGATCTCCAGAGGTCCCTTCCAACCCTTAACCATTCTGTGATTCTGTGATTCTGTGACCTAAGAGGAACAGCTGAGGGAGCTGGGGTTGTTTAGCCTGGAGAAGAGGAGGCTCAGAGGTGACCTTAGTGCAGTCTACAACTACCTGAAGGGAGGCTGTAGCAGAGAGGGAGTCAGCCTCTTTTCCCAGGCAACTAGCGACAGGACAAGAGGACACAGCCTCAAGCTTGGCCAGGGGAGGTTCAGGTTGGACATTAGGAAGCATTTCTTCTCAGCAAGGGTCATTAGCCATTGGAAGGGGCTGCCCAGGGAGGTGGTGGAGTCACCATCTCTGGAGGGGTTTAAGAAAAGCCTGGACATGGCACTTAGTGCCATGGTCTAGTTGCCATGGTGGTGTCAGGGCAACGGTTGGACTCGATGATCCCAGAGGTCTCTTCCAACCTGGTTGATTCTGTGATTCTGTGATTGTCTTGCCCCATTGCCACGTTTGCCCTAAGGCCATAAATACACACAACTGCTGCCAAGCTCGCTGTTAAAGCCCATTTCACGCCCTAAATCTGTACGGGTCCTTCTTAAAAGAGCAGCTGACGCTTCCTGATAGATTTTGTTCTTTCATCATATTTGGCTGCTCATTACAGCAAGGCCTGTACCATGAGGTTCAGAGATAACGCTCCCAGAAGGAGAATGGTCCTTCCTAGAGCCCTGATTATACCAGATGAAGCACCAACAACCAGGAGGAGCAGAGACAGACACACAACAGAAACCAAGTTCCCAAAACACATGAGGATGTTTGTACTCAGAAGTTTTCCTAGGAGGTACCAGTGTGACAGCAGATCAATGAAATACTCTTGTTATCATGGGAAGAGCGCTGGTCTGAACCTCCCAAAAGCAGACTCCAGGGGTACATGTTCTGAGGTGCACAACCTTGCAGGGAGGTTCTGGAGCACAGAACATGCTCTCAGCTTTATTTATAAAGTCTGGGTAAATTTAGAGCTGAGCATGGAGAGATTCATTAAAAATAAAATAAAATTCAGATTGGTTTGAACAAAGTATAAATGGGAACATAGAGATGTGGGAACCAGCTGGTTGATGGCAACTAGGTTTGCAGATGATTGCGATCACAGCATAGCTAGTGCAGCTCCTCAAGACACCCAGGTTTGGAAAATGAAGGACATCCTAAAACAACAGCAGACTGAGAAAATTAAGAGATGATAACAGAAAGGTAAAGAACAGGATTGGAGCTAGAAGGCACCAGGGTAAGGAGATGCAAGACCAGGAGTAAATCAGCGTTGTCCTCTAGTAATTCATGGAAATGGGGCAAGACGGAGACCCACAAGACCTCAAGGACCAGCAACTCCTAAAGTATGCAAGGAGAACATCTCTGGGGATGGAACTGTGAAGGTGGTGAGACACTGGACCAGGCTGCCCAGAGAAGCTGTGGATGCCCCCTCCCTGGCAGTGTTCAAGGCCAGGTTGGATGGCGCTTGGAGCAACCTGGTCTAGTAGAAGGTGTCCTTGCCCATGGCAGGGAGGTTGGAACTAGATGATCTTTAAGGTCCCTTCCAACCCAAACCATTCTGTGATTCTATGATTCTATGAAAACCAGACTTGGTCACCAACATAAGAAGAACCAAGGATTCAAAGTGAGGACTCGGTAGCCAGCATCCCTTGTCCTCTGTGTCACCAGAAGTAATCCTGACCAGATACCTTGGACACATGCACCTTGGTGCTCGCGAGGATGTGTTACAGGAGAATGAGTGAGAGCAAGTGAAATCAGTTTAAAAAAAAAAAATCACCTTTCCCTCCTCTATGGTCTCCCATCCAGCTTTGTGCAACCTCCAAATGATTTCTAGCACAGCAGCAATTTTACGGAGAAATTACTCAAGGAGTTCAGCAGTGGAGTTGGCTTTTCTACACTTTTTAAACGACTAATAATATAGTTTAATCAACTGTTGGGCAGGTATAATGAGCTGGCAACATGAATCAGTTCTCCTGTAATAAATTACCAAGTCTTGTAGCTGCATGGTGTTGCAGGCTGAAGGATTCAAACCTGTTGCACGGATCACAGAATCACAGAATCAATGAGGTTGGAAGAGACCTCTGGGATCATCAAGTCCAACCGTTGCCCTGACACCACCATGGCAACTAGACCATGGCACTAAGTGCCATGGCCAGTCTTGTCTTAAACACCTCCAGAGATGGTGACTCCACCACCTCCCTGGGCAGCCCCTTCCAATGGCTAATGATCCTTGCTGAGAAGAAATTCTTCCTAATGTCCAACCTGAACCTCTCCTGGTGAAGCTCGAGGCTGTGTGCTCTTGTCCTATTGCTAGTTGCCTCAGATCCAAGCAGGCCTGAGAAATGCTGCTAGAAGAAATGACCCGGTGCGTGGTCAGGGTGTCACCCAGCTCAGATCTGCACTGCTCTGACATCTGCACCAGGTATTACCCAGCACCCGCAAAATCTGTCAAGTCAGATGGTCTCTTTGGGGACTGCCTAAATGTTTTAGCCTCTAAATTCCACCCAGCAAACCCTGATGGCATCTTCAACCTGACAGCAGTAAGTAGATGACTAAAAACTATTATTCTGATCATATTTAAGAAATGTTGATCTTATTACTAATTCTTAAAACACTACTCTGATTTTAAATTTTTTTAGAGCTTCTATACCACGATATGGAAGGCTACTTATAGACATAAACATCCTGGTGACGGTATCTACCTCCAAAATGTGAAATAAATATTTCTCTGATCCCTAGAGCCTGTGCAGAACAACCAAAATGTGTAGATATATCTTGGAGGCTGGTCGTGCGATGCTTTATTAGCATTAATACGTGTAAAATGCTGTGTAAATTTAGAGAAAAATTACCAGAGGAGATTAAATAGGCTATGATTCTCCAGTCTGAAAAGTTTGGACAGAGAGGGGAGGACTATATAGTTATAAATGGTGCCTAGAAGGTGATCAAGGAATGATTATTCCATCCCTCTCATGAACCATGAGTGAGGAGGCACCCAGTGCAAGCTGAGGAAGCATTTTCCATGCAGTCCATAATTCAGTAGTGCAACCCATTGCCATAAACACCACGCGTTAAAGAAAGGACTAAATCAATTCACAAAAAAAAAGAACTGCTGAGTATTACGTGATGATGGTTTAGTGGCAACCTTTGGCAGTTGAAAACAAAACGCTACCAGGCTGCAGGGCTTCACTGCCAGAAGCTGAGAGGTCCCAGCCAGAAGAAAGAGCCCTTAGAATCACAGAATCAGTCAGGTTGGAAGAGCCCTCTGGGATCATCGAATCCAACCGTTGCCCTGACACCACCATGTCAACTAGACCAGGGCACTAAGTGCCATGTCCAGGCTTTTCTTAAACCCCTCCAGAGATGGTGACTCCACCACCTCCCTGGGCAGCCCGTTCTAATGTCTAACGACCTTCTCTCTGTGTGTCTCATCTTGTCCTCCTCATGTGGGTACCTGCCAACCCAACAGTGTTGGGGACACCCTGGGCCTGCCCAGAACAGCTGTCCTCATGGTCTTACATCTCCGTTATTGCGTCGTTTCCCTGGGGAACATCACATGAGCAAGCACCAAAGCCAACTAATGGCCCAGTCTACTGTGATGGGCCAATGCACGCGGTTGCTGTGACCATCCATACCTGGTGCAGACGGCCACCTTCTCCGGATCGTGGATGTAGGGGCAGCTGTCCCCACGATTACACTTGCCGAAGCGGTTGTAGTACATACAGTATTCCTTCCTCTTTTTCTTCTGCTTGGCTTGACGTATGATGGCCAAACTCCGCTGAACAGCACGGCTAAACAGAGAAAGATAGAGTCAGGTAACATCTCCAACTTCAACGCAACAACGACGTAGAGGAGACAGGTCAAGAGCACCTGAAATCACAGAGGAGCCCAATTTTCACTTTGAAGAGAGAGTGAGATATTCAGGAAGTTCGTGCTGGGCCATAAGCTCTTAGGTCTTTTTTGGTTTTGGCCAACTTTACCCTGAATCTTTAAAAATCTGCAAGATGAGGCCAATCTCCCTGGAAACATCTGCATTTGGGACACAATAACCCCGTGCAGCAGGACAGGTTGTGGTCAACTTTCTGGAAAGCACCTCTGCAGAAGAAGACCTGGGGAGCCTGAAGAACAACAAGGCACGCAGGAGTCAGCCAGGTGCCCTTGCAGTGATGACGCCAATCATGTCCTGGGCTGTAAGAGCAGGAATGCAGCTGGGACGATCAGGGAGGGGATCTATTCCCTCTATTTGGCACTTACAAGACCACAGCTGGGCACTGGGTCCAGTTTGGGACTCCCAGTACAACACAGACAGTGATGGATGGCAGTGGAGGCCACCAAGATGGTTGGGCCTGAAGCACATGACATCTGAGCAGAGGCCACAGGCTGATTTGCTCAGCAAGGAAAAGGCCAAGAAGGATCTTACTGTCCTCTGTGACTTCTTAATAGGATGGTGTAGAAGGTGGAACCAGACCTTCTCAGAGAGATATCCTGGAAGGACAAGAGGCCCTCTGGGGAAGGAGGAAGGACAGAGCTCTCCAGAGATCCCTTCCAACCTCCATGACCATGATTCTCTCCTCTGTGATTTTAGGAGCATGGAGAGAGCTTCCTGTAGTTTGGGAGAACGTGGTGAGGCAGAAAACATCCTCTCCTGTGCTGGGCTCCTGCAGCACAGGATGAAAACACTGAACAACTTAGAGGGCATGTGTCCCTGCCACCTGGCCCACTGCACTCTCCAAGGCTATTCAAGGTCTTCAAGTGAGCATGTGCTGATGGACCTTGATGAACGAGGGCCTACGTGATGGCCACAGGAACACAAAGTAACACCAAATATCAGAAAAACTCACTATTAATTACCACTAGAAGTTCCTTGAGGACATCAAAAGTTGCTTAGCACACGCTTTCCATAAGCTTCCAGCTGAAGAGGTGATTACTCAGAAGCTATAGAGATGTATGGGACCAGGAGGAAGAGGGGAAATGTTGAGATCTGGGTGAATGCAACACCACGGAGGGCACGTTTAATTTCTCTGAGCAGATAATTAGAGGGTACAGCACGGTCAACTCAAGTTCACAGAGGACACAGTGCTCTGGATGGGACAAAGCTGCTCGCTTTATGTTCTCTGGGTAGTTGTGTACATTCCTTCCTGAGAGACTAAGGAAAAATATTTTTACATAAAATTATTTTAAGATATGTATAATACATAAATATTACATAATATTTATGTATTTCCACAGTCTTGGTCCTCCTGGTGTGAGAACTACAGGTCTAACGGTCACCATAACACTGCCCACAACAAATATTCACTCAAGGAAACTATTTTAGGGTTGAACGTACATTTTTACCTCTGTAATTACTGGTTTTCTGCAGCTCTCGAGGTAAAATTCAATGAGAAAAAGACAACTTCATCCAGCCAAAATGCTGAATGCAAAAGCCCCATTTCAGCATCAGAAATGCCACCACCTCTTTCATCACAAATGGCTTGGGGGGACACCAAGCCCCATCACAAACTGGTTTTTGGTACTTGAGGTGCTTCCAAGGCAAACGCAAGGCAAGCCTTTAAAAAAAAGAATATTTCTTTGCTGAAATTATGACATTGAAAAAAGGCCCTCCCATAGTTAACACTTCGGCTACATGTGACTTGGTGTGGTCGACACGCTGGAGGGAAGGGATGCCATCCAGAGGGACCTGGACAGGCCTGAGAGCTGGGCCTGTGTGAACAGCATGAAGTTCAACAAGGCCAAGTGCAAGGTCCTGCCCGTGGGTCGGGGCAATCCCAAGCACAAATCCAGGCTGGGCGGAGAATGGATTGAGAGCAGCCCTGAGGAGAAGGACTTGGGGGTGATGGGTGATGAGAAGCTCACCATGAGCCGACAACGTGCGCTGGCAGCCCAGAAAGCCAACCGTGTCCTGGGCTGCATCCCCAGCAGCGTGGCCAGCAGGGCGAGGGAGGGGATTCTGCCCCTCTGCTCCGCTCTCGGGAGACCCCCCCTGCAGTGCTGCGTCCAGCTCTGGGGCCCAACACAAGAAGGACACGGAGCTGTTGGAGCGAGTCCAGAGGAGGCCACGGAGATGCTCAGAGGGCTGGAGCCCCTCTGCTCTGGAGACAGAATGAGAGAGTTGGGGCTCTTCAGTCTGGAGAAGAGAAGGCTCCGGGGAGACCTTCTAGCACCTTCCAGTGCCTGAAGGGGCTACAGGAAAGCGGGAGAGGGGCTTTTTACAAGGGCCTGGAGTGACAGGATGAGTGGGAACGGTTTTAAACTGCAAGAGGGGAGATTGAGATGAGATGTGAGGAAGCAATTCTTTGCTGTGAGGGTGGTGAGACCCTGGCCCAGGTTGCCCAGAGAAGCTGTGGCTGCCCCCTCCCTGGCAGTGTTCAAGGCCAGGTTGGATGGGGCTTGGAGCAACCTGGTCTGGTGGAAGGTGTCCCTGTCTATGGCAGGGGGTTGGAACTGGATGGGCTTTAAGGTCCCTTCCAACCCAAACCATTCTCTGATTCTATGATGATTCTAAAAGCAGCAGCCAGAGCTTCACCAAATAAACAGCCAGTTTAGCTGCGTCTCAAGCTGCTGACACACTCCTGAGCATAAATAACGTGCAGCATCCGGAGATGGAGCACGTTGTTCCTCCTCACGAGTACCAACCTGGCGAAGTATCGGCTCGTAGCTGATCTGTTCAGGCAGCTGGGTGGAGAGGAGCCAGGACTGGGCGTACAATGCAACCTCACTGTTGGAAACAGAGAAAAAAAAACATAGGTAACGTGCTCAGAATCAAGAAATTTTGCAGGAATTCACGCGGTCTTTGGTATCTTAGGGCCACAAAAATGGTCCAAGAGCTGGAACAGCTCTGCTGTGGAGAAAGGCTGAGAGAGATGGAGTTGTTCAGCCTGGAGAAAAGAAGGCTCGGGAAGACCTTCTTGTGTCCTTTCAATACTCCAAGGGGCTTGCAAGAAAGATGAAGAGAGACTTATTAGTAGGGCCTGCAGTGATAGGACAAGGGGTGATGGTTTTAAACTAAAAGATCGGAGATTCAGATGAGATCTAAGGAAGACATTTTTTACACTGAGGGTGGTGAGACACTGGCACAGGTTGCCCAGAGAAGTGGCAGATGCCCCATCCCTGGAAACATTCAAGGTCAGGTTGGACGGGGCTCTGAGCAACCTGATCTAGTTGAAGATGTCCCTGCTCATTGCTGGGAGGCCAGACTAGACAACCTTTAAATGTCCCTTCCAACCCAAACCATTCAATGATTCTATGATCTTATTGCTTCACCCAAAGCAAGCAGCTCCCAGAGCCCAGATGGGTGAGGAAGCTCTTTATGGACCTCCACATTGCGAGCACCTCACAGAATCACACAATCACACAGAATCAACCAGGTTGGAAGAGCCCTCTGGGATCATCGAGTCCAACCATTGCCCTGACACCACCATGGCAACTAGACCAGGGCACTAAGTGCCATGGCCAGGCTTTTCTTAAACACATCCAGAGATGGTGACTCCACCACCTCCCTGGGCAGCCCCTTCCAATGGCTAATGACCCTTGATGAGAAGAAATGCTTCCTGATGTCCAACCTAAACCTCCCCTGGTCAAGCTTGAGGCTGTGTCCTCTTGTCCTAGCGCTGGTTGCCTGGGAGAAGAGATCGACTCCCACTTCACTACAACCTCCCTTCAGGTAGTTGTAGACTGCACTAAGGTCACCTCTGAGCCTCCTCTTCTCCAGGCTAAACACCCCCAGCTCCCTCAGCCGTTCCTCGTAGGTCAGACCCTCCAGACCCTTCCCCAGCTTGGTCACCCACCTCTGGACTCGCTCCACGGCAAAAGGGCTCCTTGCCAGCTCCAAACACAGCACGGATCTTTCCCATTGGCACCCAAACGTGCCAAAAAACCCCTCCGGGCAACTCAGACGCTTGCACTCTGGGTCCAGCAAATTTCCACGCTTGGCTTGACTGCTCCCTGCAGCCGGCCGGGGAAGCCCAGCGCCTGCCTCCAATACCTACACACACATAATTAAATTCTTCTTGACTGCCGTAGGAAAGACTGAACTGAAAATAAAGGCTCTGTCTTCGCTTTCCAGGTGGTACGAGAGCGGCTCAGTCACTCACCTGCCAACCCGGGCGTGTTGGGGAGTGAGCGAGTGGAATTTGATAGCGCGGCACCGCGCTCTCCCCGCGCGTGAGCTGTCACTCGCGCTGCCGGCGCCGGCGAAGCCCCATCTGTTCCCTCCGTGCACAAAGGCGGTCGGCGCAGGCGCGACGCCGGCACGGGCAGCACCTGCCTGTCGATCAGAGGCTTGGAGCAAGCTCCATAAAACTCACCGGCAAGCGCATTTGAGCTTGCCACAAGGTCACTCAAGCTTGCCGCAAGCGCGTCAAGTATCAACCAAGCATTTGAGCCACCGCTGAGGGGTTTTTTTTGCATTTTTTTTTGGACCTCCCCCTCGCCGCAGAGCTGCCTGGCTGTAAGAGCAGCTTTTCAACTAGATTTCAGCTCTGGGGCCCCAACAGAAGAAGGACATGGAGCTTTTGGAGCGAGCCTAGAGGAGGGCCATGAAGATGATCAGAAGGCTGGAGCCCCTCTGCTGTGGAGACAGGCTGAGAGAGCTGGGGCTGTTCAGCCTGGAGAAGAGAAGGCTGCAGGGAGACCTTCTAGCACCTTCCAGTACCTGAAGGGGCTACAGGAAAGCTGGAGAGGGACTTTTGACAAGGGCATGGAGTGACAGGATGAGGGGGAACGGTTTTAAACTGCAAGAGGGGAGCTTGAGATGAGATGTGAGGAAGCAATTCTTTGGTGTGAGGGTGGTGAGAGCCTGGCCCAGGTTGCCCAGAGAAGCTGTGGCTGCCCCCTCCCTGGCAGTGTTCAAGGCCAGGCTGGATGGGGCTGGGAGCAACCTGGTCTGGTGGAAGGTGTCCCTGCCCATGGCAGGGGGTTAGAACTAGACGATCTTTAAGGTCCCTTCCAACCCAAACCAGTCTGTGATTCTATGATTTCAGCACTAAAATAAATGCATATCAACTTTGGGTCACTCCGAAGATGCCACAGAGCATCTCTTAAGCGAGGACGTGGGTTAAGATGCCAGCGTTGCTTGAGCAAGGTTGACATCCCAACTGACGCAGGGAGAAAGACCCAAATTAAAGTCTGACCATTAGGGTAGGGATAGAGCATCCCTCAGCCCTTCGCAATTATGTTTAATGCTCCTTAAAGCAAGCTCAGCAGGACGGGCCATACCAGGAGCCAGCTCCCCAGGGCAGCAGACAATCTCTCTAAATATTTAATTCTCGGGCATAAAAGCAGACTCTCGGGGATGAACACGCTCCCGTGCTTCTGTGCCATCCTTTTAGTTAAAGCAGCCTGACAACCACATCTTGGCCAGAAAGGAGGAATCACTAGAGAAATAAATAGATAAGTAAATAAATGAAGGGTGCAACAGCCTCACGCCACTGGTTTTTAATTTATATATAGCAAAAATACATCCATGGAATAATGTTTGCGGGGGTTTTTTTTGCCCAGCTTTTATCTTCTGGCAAGAAGTCATGCTATTATACGTGGACAGATGACACGCATCTCCCATTACGGGCTCTTGCTGGGAATTAACTATCAGCCTGGAGGCAGTTTAACCGCTCGAGAGCCGGTCCCACCCAGGGCAAAATGTTGGAGCGAGTCCAGAGGAGGGCGACCAAGCTGGGGAAGGGTCTGGAGGGTCTGACCTATGAGGAACGGCTGAGGGAGCTGGAGTTGTTTAGCCTGGAGAAGAGGAGGTTCAGAGGTGACCTTAGTGCAGTCTACAACTACCTGAAGGGACGTTGTAGCGCAGTGGGAGTCGGCCTCTTCTCCCACGCAACTAGCGATAGGACAAGAGGACACAGCCTCAAGCTTGGCCAGGGGAGGTTCAGGTTGGACATTAGGAAGAATTTCTTCTCAGCAAGGGTCATTAGCCATTGGAAGGGGCTGCCCAGGGAGGTGGTGGAGTCACCATCTCTGGAGGGGTTTAAGAAAAGCCTGGACATGGCACTTAGTGCCCTGGTCTAGTTGCCATGGTGGTGTCAGGGCAATGGTTGGACTCGATGAGCCCAGAGGGCTCTTCCAACCTGGCTGATTCTGTGATTCTGTGAAAATCCGAGCGAGATGCATCCATCCAACGTGTCGGCCAGGTCTGGCAAAGCATCAGACTGCCAGCTGGCAAAGAAACCCTTCATCCACGCTTTCCCACCCTCTAATTATTTACCCCACGTGCAAATCCTCTCCGAACTAGTAGAAAACCACCTAAATATTTACTCGGGAGGAGACAGCCCCGCGACTGTGTAACGCTGCCGGTTAAGAAGCTCCGTAATTACACATTTCGCTGTCTTTGGGATTTAAGGAGAAAACTCAGAGGCTGCGTCACGATGGTATTTTTAGAAGCTTTTGCATGGTGTAAAAAGAAGTTTAAATACAAGCAAGGCTCTGCGAGCATCAAAGCAGCGAGGGAGGAGACGCAGGAGAGCAGGTTTGATGTCTCAGAGCTTTAAGGAGGTCCAAGGAGCCCAAGTTTTGATTTTTAGACTGGTTACCGAGTCGGGATGGCCAGTTAGAGCCGCTACCAAGAGATTTGCATTAATAAATACAAAGCATCTGATATTTTGCAGACAGTGAAGATTCAGGGTGTATCTGTATTATCAAAGAAGCCCACGTGGTGTGAAACTGGAGCTGAGACACTGGAGAACTGGATAAGGGTTCAATTAAAAAAATCAGGAGGTGAAATTTGCTGCAGTCTGGACTAAATTAAACAAAAAGATGAAATCATGCCCCCAGGGCTTGACTCTGATCTCCAGGAGTCTCGTTTGGTCCAGACACACCACACTTTTATTTCGCAGGACAGATGCCCACCCCAATTCTGTCCTGTTTTTCTCCCCACAGCCGGGGAAGAGCATCAGCGTCAGGATGCGGCGGTGCTGTCGGATCAGGAGAGCAACTCACACATCCCGTTATTACAGAATCACAGAATCAATCAGGTTGGAAGAGACCACTGGGATCATCGAGTCCAACCATTGCCCTGACACCACCCTGGCAACTAGACCATGGCACTAAGTGCCATGGCCAGGCTTTTCTTAAACACCTCCAGAGATGGTGACTCCACTACCTCCCTGGGCAGCCCCTTCCAATGGCTAATGACCCTTGCTGAGAAGAAATGCTTCCTAATGTCCAACCTGAACCTCCCCTGGCAAAGCTTGAGGCTGTGTCCTCTTGTCCTGTCGCTGGTTGCCTGGGAGAAGAGGCCGACTCCCACTGCGCTACAACCTCCCTTCAGGTAGTTGTAGACTGCACTAAGGTCACCTCTGAGCCTCCTCTTCTCCAGGCTAAACATCCCCAGCTCCCTCAGCCGTTCCTCATAGGTCAGACCCTCCAGACCCCTCACCAGCTTGGTCGCCCTCCTCTGGACTCGCTCCAACACCTAAACATCTTTCTTGAAGTGCGGGGCCCACAACTGGACACAGGATTCAAGGTGCTGAGTACAGAGGACACTGTAATTACGCTTCCCTCTATATTGCAAAAGTCCTTCGCTGCAGAGGTTTAAATAAGCGGCACGACAAGTTCCTCCCCGGTGCACGCTCAAAGGCAGGGGGAACAACAAGGGGAGAAAAAAAAAAGGGTGGAAAAAAATAAAAGCTGCTGGGGAGAGCATCAAGAACTGCACATTAAGGGCTTTTTAACTGATTACATGCAGCACGGCGGCGTCAGGCTTGATATTTTATACCCTGCATAAGGGACAGGTGTTTTTTTCTCTCTCTGCTTATTTTTTTCCCCTCTTCTTAATGATTTAGTCGGGTTTGAAGAGCAACATCTGTAAGGAAATACACAGCCCGTGCAAACGGGGTTCTTTCTCTCAATGCATCATCCCAGCCCGACGCTGGCTGCTCCGGCGGCTCGCGGTGTTATCAAGCGCGAGCGGCGAGAAGTGATTGTTGTACCTAACCCAGCCGTGAGGCTCGACGCGTCTCTCCGGAGGGAGCGGGAGCTGTCATGTTCATTAAATGCATGATTACAGCTATGATTAATAGCGGGGGCTACAGCCTAACTCCTCTATTTTTTTTTTTCCCCTGCTCCTCTGAAGGAATTCACAGCCGAGCGGTCCCACGGTGTTTTCTACAGCGTTCGCCTCCCCCTCGAAATTCCAGCTTTTGATGGAAAAGGGCAAAAAGCCACAACTTATCCCTGCTGACGGCTCCACGACCACAAAATATGGTTAAAATGAGCAGCTCGGATGCTGCACCCCTCTACCAACACCCATACATTAATTAGGACCTTTTTTTTCCCATAACCCTAAAACATATCTCAGGGTTTGAGGGGTCCAGAGGAGGGCGACCAAGCTGGTCTGGAGGCTCTGACCTACGAGGAACGGCTGAGGGAGCTGGGGGTGTTTAGCCTGGAGAAGAGGAGGCTCAGAGGTGACCTTAGTGCGGTCTACAACTACCTGAAGGGAGGTTGTAGTGAAGTGGGAGTCGGCCTCTTCTCCCAGGCAACCAGCGATAGGACAAGAGGACACAGCCTCAAGCTTGGCCAGGGGAGGTTCAGGTTGGACATTAGGAAGAATTTCTTCTCAGCAAGGGTCATTAGCCATTGGAAGGGGCTGCCCAGGGAGGTGGTGCAGTCACCATCTCTGGAGGTGTTTAAGAAAAGCCTGGACATGGCACTTAGTGCCCTGGTCTAGTTGCCATGGTGGTGTCAGGGCAATGGTTGGACTGGATGATCCCAGAGGTCTCTTCCAACCTGGTTGATTCTGTGATTCTGTGATTCTGTGATTCAACTGCCCCAAATCACAGAATCACAGAATGAATCAGGTTGGAAGAGACCTCTGGGATCATCGAGTCCAACCATATCAAGGATAATTTACAGAAATCCTACGCAGGGAGAGGAACAACCAAGACTTTGCCCAAGTGACCATGGCCAGCAGACAATTGGCTCCACCATCCAATGCTCCGACTCCGGGATGACCATAATGGGGTCATCCCACCTTCCCATTGTTTTGTGCTCATCAAGGGAAGGGGTTTTGCCATTAGCCACGCTCACTTCTGCTCAGCCTCTTTCAACACAGTCTACAACTACCTGAAGGGAGGTTGTAGCGCAGTGGGAGTCGGCCTCTTCTCCCAGGCAACTAGTGATAGGACAAGAGGACACAGCCTCAAGCTTCGCCAGGGGAGGGTCAGGTTGGACATTAGGAAGAATTTCTTCTCAGCAAGTGTTATTAGCCATTGGAAGGGGCTGCCCAGGGAGGTGGTGGAGTCACCATCTCTGGAGGGGTTTAAGAAAAGCCTGGACATGGCACTTAGTGCCCTGGTCTAGTTGCCATGGTGGTGTCAGGGCAATGGTTGGACTCGATGATCCCCGAGGGCTCTTCCAACCTGGTTGATTCTGTGATTCTGTGAACACGACCCTGGCAACCAGGAAAAGGCTTCCTTTAGCCACATGGGCTCCTTTAATAGGTCCCATTATAACCCCAGTTCGTCCACTGCGGCGCAGGCAGCCTACTTCAGAAACAGCCAAGCGATTCATTTTGCGAGGCTCTCCTTCGCTTTATTGCTGAACAAAAAGTTTTGAGGCTGGCACTCGGGGAAATTTATTTCTTTAATTATTATTCATTTAAGTGGGTTCCACTGTTTCAGACGATCAGCACTAGCAGCTGCTGGGGGTAATTTATTTTACTCGCCGGACAGCAGAAGCCCTCACTCTCCAGAAGGTAACAGTAAAATAAGGGATGAGCTGCCACTACACGAGTGCAGCTTTTCACTCTCTCCTGCCTGGTTGTACCCCAGCTCCTAACAGGAACGTGCATGTCCCTGGGTCAGGCGGTCACGAGTGCTTTATTAGTGAAGCAACATCAATTAATGAAGCACACTCCAGGTTCAATGTTATTGGACGAGCAGATCACAGAATCACAGAATCAATGAGGTTGGAAGAGCCCTCTGGGATCATCGAGTCCAACCATTGCCCTGACACCACCATGGCAACTAGACCAGGGCACTAAGTGCCATGCCCAGGCTTTTCTTAAACACATCCAGAGATGGTGACTCCACCACCTCCCTGGGCAGCCCCTTCCAGTGGCTAATGACCCTTGCTGAGAAGAAATGCTTCCTAATGTCCAACCTCAACCTCCCCTGGCCAAGCTTGAGGCTGTGTCCTCTTGTCCTGTCGCTAGTTGCCTGGGAGAAGAGGCCGACTCCCACTGCGCTACAACCTCCCTTCAGGTAGTTGTAGACTGCAATAAGGTCACCTCTGAGCCTCCTCTTCTCCAGGCTAAATACCCCCAGCTCCCTCAGCCGTTCCTCGGAAGTCATACTCTCCAGACCCTTCACCAGCTTGGTCGCCCTCCTCTGGACTCGCTCCAACACCTCAACACCTTTCTTGCAAGACGCTTGCAAAGAGCCCGGAGCAGCTGCTGCAGAGCATCTCCCAAGCTCTGCAAACTCTGGTTTACACCAGTGGTGGATCTAGTGGTGTTCCTCGAGGAGATCAGGTCCCTGCCCACCAGCGCCTGCAATCCCAGAATCAAGGGATTGAGCTCAAAAGGGACCAAGGGATTGAGCAAACCCAAACCCAAGAGACTGAGCTCAAAAGGGATTAAGAGATTGAGTAATCCCAAAGACAAGGGTTTGAGATTGAAGGTCCCAGGGAATTCCACAACCTCAAAGACAAGGGATTGAGCTCAAAAGGGGTAAGGGATTGAGTTCAAGAGGAGTAAGGGACAGAGTAATCCCAAAGACAAGGGATTGAGTGTGAAGGAGGCAAGGGATTGAGCAACCCCAAAACCATGGAATTCAATGTCAAGGGGCCAAGGGATTGAGCAATCCCAAAAACAAGGGATTGAGCTCAAAAGGGGCCAAGGGATTAAGATCTAAAGGGGTAAGGGATTGAGCAATCCCAAAGACAAGGGACTGAGACTGAAGGGACTGAGGGATTGAGCAATCCTTAACATGAGGGATTGAGCTCACAAGAGGCCAAGGGATTAAGATCTAAAGGGGTAAGGGACTGAGCAATCCAAAAGACAAAGGACTGAGCTCAAAGGTGCCAAAGGACTGAGCTCAAAGGTGCCAAAGGACTGAGCTCAAGGTGGGTAAGGGACTGAGCAATTCCAAAACCATGGGACTAAGCATGAAGGGGCCAAGAGACTGAGTAATCCCAAAAACAAGGGATTGAGCTCAAAAGGGGCCAAGAGATTAAGCTCTAAAGGGGTAAGGGATTGAGCAATCCCAAAGACAAGGGATTGAGATTGAAGGGGCCAAGGGACTGAGCAATCCCAAACCCAAGGAATTCAGCTCGAAGGGGCTGAGCACAAGTGGGCCCCAGCACAAGCAACACCAAAACCAACTGAAACTGGAGGAAAGCAACACTCCAGTTTTTGCTGTTCTCACACCTTGGTGCATTGGGTTGGCCTCTCCTCCACCAACTTCTTCCTTACCCCTCCACCACTCGGTCCCAACACATTCAAGGTGTTTTACAGAAACAAGGCAGGAAAGTTGAGGTCATGACGTGCAACACAAGCTGCTGCAGCTTGGCATGCTCCTCCCGTGCACCAGATGAGCTGCTCTAAAAGTCACGGACCAGGGCAAAAGGCAAAGCACAGGAATTAGGGGTGAATTTTGGTTTTAAACTGAAAGAGGGTAGATTTAGATTAGATATTAGGAAGAAATTCTTCCCTGTGAGGGTGGTGAGACACTGGAACAGGTTGCCCAGAGAAGCTGTGGCTGCCCCCTCCCTGGCAGTGTTCAAGGCCAGGTTGGATGAGGCTTGGAGCAACCTGGTCTAGTAGAAGGTGTCCCTGCCCATGGCAGGGGGTTGGAACTAGATGATCTTGAAGGTCCCTTCCAACCCAAACCATTCTGATTCTACGAATCTATGAATCCTCCCTCATTCCTATTTGAACATCTGCATTAAAAGTGCCACCAAGCAGAGATGGCAGAGGATGGGTGGTAGAAATGTTCCAGTCTTAAATCCATCCCTCCCATTTTTAAGAAGCTGAGCAGCTCAGAGGAGACAGCATCGTTCACGCAAGCCCTTGGCCGGCCCGACGGCGGTGCTGAGCACTTCATCATCCTTGCAAACGCGGAAAGTGCGTTTCTGCGGCGCTCAGCACTTCTAAAATTAGTTGGGGAACAAGGAGCCGAGAGTGCACTTTCTTCCAACGCACGGATCCCTGCGCCGTGGTTATCTTAGTCCTCCTTTCATCGAGCGTGGAGTTCTCCCACCGCATCTGAAATCGTGCTCATGAGCATTGGTCTTCCGTCTTCAGCGTGACCCAGCGGAGGAATTAATATCTTGAAGGTGTCCCTGCCCATGGCAGGGGGTTGGAACTAGATGATCTTTAAGGTCCCTTCCAACCCAAACCATTCTATGATTCTATGATCTTCAGTCTCCCCAGCTGTGCATTAAGATGCTATCGCAGCAGGGTGGGGAAACTGAGGCAGGAGGGGATGTTATGCAGTGGGATGGAGAGAGGGAGTGCGTCTAGATGCAGGGAAAGACCCTCGGCCCTGGAGGGTTGAACTTAACCATGTGTTTAGAAATAATTTGCTCCTCTGCAGTCAGAGCCACAGCCATGCCACCATCACAGCTGTATTGGGAGACATGTGATGTCAGCTCGGGAGAACTTAAAGCTCCTCTTAAACCTCCACCTTCGGGAGCTGAGCAATCATTGGAGAATACAGGTACCTCCAAGGCTTCTGGGTCCTACGGTTGCAGAGAAAAATTGAAAACCACCAATAAATAAAACCACACTGCTCAAGGAGCTGGCTGCTACCATGAGCATCCCTCTGGCGCATGAAGCCCAGTACACTAGAGTGTCCCCAAAGCCACCAGCCTTTCACCCCACCAGTGGGTGAAGCCCTGCCACACTAGAGTGTCCCCAAAGCCACCAGCTTTTCACCCCACCGGTGGGTGAAGCCCAGCCACACTAGAGTGTCCCCAAAGCCACCAGACTTTCATCCCACTAGTAGGTGAAGCCCTGCCACACTAGAATGTCCTCAAAGCCACCAGCCTTTCTTTCCACCAGGGCTCCTGCACGCTTCCCAGGAGGTAGAACCTCAGCTGAGGATGAGGAACTCATGCAGGTGAGGATTTGCCCGTGGGAGGCAGCCTGGATGCCAGCTAAACACCACCAGAGCCAGCCCCAGCCCATGCTGTGTAACACCTCCCACCGCAGCAGCGGCGGCTCGTGCCTAGATTGGGGTCAGGGCTCCTTTCCGGACAATGTCAAACCTTAATTTGGTTTCTGCTGCTTTCAATCTTGTACACGGCTGCGCTTTTCTTTTATTTTCCCTTTCGAATTACTTTGTGAAACCCTATGTTGCCAGGACCTTTTGCTTCTTTCCCCAATTTCATGGAAATTCCTCAAGTGTTTGAATAACTTTGACTTAGCAGCAGCTGCAGAAAGAAATGAAGGAAAGGTTTGTTGCGAGCAGAGAAACCCAATTATTACACTTGCTTAATTAATTGCAACGTATCGAATGCTTTCCACACCATCCCACTGCCTATTTTCTAATACATCCACAAAGTGAAAAAGGACAAGAGGACACAGCCTCAAGCTTCGCCATGGGCAGTTCAGGTTGGACATTAGGAAGCATTTCTTCTCAGCAAGGGTCATTAGCCATTGGAAGGGGCTGCCCAGGGAGGTGGTGGAGTCACCATCTCTGGAGGGGTTTAAGAAAAGCCTGGCCATGGCACTTAGTACCACGGTCTAGTTGACATGGTGGTGTCAGGGCAATGGTTGGACTCGATGATCCCAGAGGGCTCTTCCAGCGTGACTGACTGATTGACTGATTGGTCCCTCCTCCCAGGTAACAAGTGATAGGATGAGAGAAAACAGCCTCAAGTTGTGCCAGGGGAGGTTTAGATTGGAGACCAGGAACAATTTCTTCATGGAAAGGGTTGTCAAGCGCTGGCACAGGCTGCCCAGGGCAGTGGTGGAGTCCCCATCCCTGGGGGGATTTAAAAGCCGTGTAGATGTGGTGCTGAGGGACATGGGTTAGTGGTGGGCTTGGCAGTGCTGGGTTAACAGTTGGACTCGATGATCTTATAGGTCCTTCCAACCAAAACGATGCTGTGATTCTACGATGGCGTGGACAGATCAGCCGCAGTGACCAGCATCCATCACTTATTGTAGTCGGCCCACGAAGAGACAAAAATACCAACCCAATAAATTCAGGCAAAGAGCAGAATTATAACCCAACACACGGAAACTCCAAGCTATTAAACTGTCACCAGCGTTTCCCTTCTCTCTGCTACTCCAAACAAAAAGCATCTGGCACTGGCAGGAAAAGGGAAAGTTGTTTTTTTTAATCTTTAAAATAAACTTTATCAAGTGTTGAAAACACAGGCCGATGAGTAACCGTGTGAAGGCTAGTACCCGATGAGCGTACACAAATCTTCCGCCCTGCCAGCCCTGGTTATCGTAAAGCAAGAGACAGCGGTATCTGTTGAATCCATCCTCGTGAAGAAGGATGAATTATGGTGAGAGCTGAAAGATGACATGAAAATACTGACACACCCCAGTTACCAAGGCTTTGTGGTTACAAACCCAATGTGCCACATGGCAGGAAGAAAAAGACTACAGTAAAATAAGAAATATCTTAAAAAAAAAAACTAGATGGGTTTGTATTTTATGGAAAATAACCCTGGAAGGGACCTTCTGTCCCAAAGCTGGACTCATTAAATCTGTTTCTCCAAATGAAACCTCACTAAATGACGTGGTACCAGTGGGGAAAGAAAGATTTGGGGGGAATCACATCTCCTCTGTGCCCCATCACCTCTGATAAAGCCACAAGGGGGAGTAGGTCCCTCCCCACCACCTCCCCCATCTGCTCACCCCGAGGCAGTTGCACATCTCCATAAAGCATCATGATTTTAAAACTGAGATCAAAAAAGGGGAAAAGTAAGCACAAAAGTATCCAGTGCTTGCTGGTACACGCTCACCCCGCACTGGTGAGGCCGCACCTTGAATCCTGTGTCCAGTTCTGGGCCCCGCACTTCAAGAAAGATGTTGAGGTGTTGGAGCGAGTGCAGAGGAGGGCGACCAAGCTGGTGAAGGGTCTGGAGGGTCTGACCTCCGAGGAACGGCTGAGGGAGCTGGGGGTGTTTAGCCTGGAGAAGAGGAGGCTCAGAGGTGACCTTAGTGCAGTCTACAACTACCTGAAGGGAGGTTGTAGCGGAGTGGGAGTCGGCCTCTTCTCCCAAGCAACTAGCGATAGGACAAGAGGACATAGCCTCAAGCTTGGCCAGGGGAGGTTCAGGTTGGACATTAGGAAGCATTTCTTCTCAGCAAGGGTCATTAGCCATTGGAAGGGGCTGCCCAGGGAGGTGGTGGAGTCACCATCTCTGGATGTGTTTAAGAAAAGCCTGGACATGGCACTTAGTGCCCTGGTCTAGTTGACATGGTGGTGTCAGGGCAATGGTTGGACTCGATGATCCCCGAGGGCTCTTCCAACCTGATTGATTCTGTGTAATTGGAGTTTGGATGCAGATCGGGACAAATTCTTGCTGCTCACCTGCTCTGCCGGGGCTCTTGGTGCTCAGGTCTCTGCTCCGGCTGGGGGTGCTGGAAGTCTTGGAGAGTTTATTTGCCGACACTTGGTACATCACCCCGCCGATGCAGCAATAGCCTTTGCTCCTCCATCTCTGTTGCACGTGCTGGGACTTGCCTCCCTGAGGCGACGGGCGCGTTGGGTTTAATAGCGGGGATCTGCAAGAAAAGGATAAAGCCAAGGTAAGCCCAAACTCAGGGAGATATCGCAAGAAGCTGCTGCTTCGTGAGCAAACCCTCAGCTGCCTGAGGATGGAGGTGATGCAGGGAGGAACCAAGGATGCTCTTGCTGTAGACAGAAGAAAGGCTCTGAATCCCCGTGACTTACACCAAAACCAACAACCCCCAAGGACTCTCCCACTGGAACCACTTCCCCCATGCAACAAAAAGTCATTTCTTTCCCCCAGCTTGCCCACAGCAATGCCACAGGGGAAGAGACAATGTGCTGAAGAACGGGTCTCCAACCAACCACAGCCCGCTAGGACAGAGCAAAGGTGTTTGTCCCTAAAACTCTGCAGATATTTGCCATTGACTCCAATGTGTCACACATGGCACGGCTTCGATCCGCACTGCTGGTGTGTGGCTAATTAATAGGCAGCCTGGTGCATCCGAAGTGGGATCCACGCGAGCCCACGGAGCCAGGGCTGATGCCCCATCTCCAACCCTTGGCTCGCAGCTCCAACCCCAGCAGCAAACAGAGAAATGTGGATGCAATGTCACAAGGAAATCAGCAACGTGGGACTTCCCCTGAGCTAAGCCAAGTTTTACAGAGCTCTACAAGCTTTGCTATTTTTTGTATCATTATTATTATTATTATTATTATTATTATGGACTATATGTTTGATACAGTAGAGCACAAGTGTGATGAGGAGCGGCTGAGGGAACTGGGGGTGTTTAGTGTGGAGAAAAGGAGGTTGAGGGGAGACCTTCTCGCTCTCTACAACTGCCTGAAAGGAGGGTGTAGCGAGGGGGGGTTGGTCTCTTCTCCCAGGTAACAAGCGACAGGACGAGAGGAAACGGCCTCAAGTTGCACCAGGGGAGGTTTACATTGGAGATCAGGGACAATTTCTTCATGGAAAGGGTTGTCAAGCGCTGGCACAGGCTGCCCATGGCAGTGGTGGAGTCCCCATCCCTGGAGGGATTTAAAAGCCGTGTAGATGTGGTGCTGAGGGACATGGGTTAGTGGTGGCCTTGGCAGCGCTGGGTTAACGGTTGGACTTGATGATCTTAAAGGTCCTTCCAATCAAAACGATTCTGTGATTGTATCATTCTATGATATTATTACCTCACCCCAAACCTGGCTCTTGCAAGGGTTTTGCTACATCCCTGCATGGGATGAGTTGCTGTCCCCATCTATCACTTCGAGCAGATGCTGAGACCCAAGTGGGGTCGAGTGGTCAGTGTTGGGGACCCTTCTCCACCTCCTCATCTCTTCCCTACATCCACAAACCCTGCAGTGAGGCAGCAGGACAGTGACAAGTCAAGACCTGCGACTCTATTAGTGCTTGCCCATAAGGTTATTCTGAATGACCAGCAAGCTCTGAAGTGACACCCTGGGGACAAATATCATAGAATCAGAGAATGGTTTGGGTTGGAAGGGACCTTAAAGATCATCTAGTTCCAACCCCCTGCCATGGGCAGGGACACCTTCCACTAGACCAGGCTGCTCCAAGCTCCAGCCAACCTGGCCTTGAACACTGCCAGGGAGGGGGCAGCCACAGCTTCTCTGGGCAACCTGGGCCAGGGTCTCACCACCCTCACAGCAAAGAATTGCTTCCTCACATCTCATCTCAATCTCCCCTCTTGCAGTTTAAAACCGTTCCCCCTCGTCCTGTCACTCCAGGCCCTTGTAAAAAGCCCCTCTCCCACTTCCCTGTAGCCCCTTCAGGCACTGGAAGGTGCTAGAAGGTCTCCCCACAGCCTTCTCTTCTCCAGGCTGAACAGCCCCAGCTCTCTCAGCCTGTCTCCAGAGCAGAGGGGCTCCAGCCCTCTGAGCATCTTCGTGGCCTCCTCTGGACTCGCTCCAACAGCTCCGTGTCCTTATGTTGAGGCCCCAGAGCTGGACGCAGCACTGCAGGGGGGGTCTCCCGAGAGCGGAGCAGAGGGGCAGAATCCCCTCCCTCGCCCTGCTGGCCACACTGCTTGGGATGCAGATATGTCCCAGAGGGGCTCATCTGCCACCAAAAACCCCTCTGGTCCACGACCCAGCATCTCCTGTGCCATCCCACCTCCCTCCCAACCCACACGGAGCCACCCAGCTCATTCCCGTACCGACGCCGTTATACAAACAGAGCCGTCGCAGGCAAACCAAATCTCTTCAAATATCAGTCGCCTTCCTCATTTAGCGCTAATCCAAACAGTAATTTGTTTATGCAAATCAGAGCTCTAATTTTGTATTAGCCCAAACTACGCTCATAATGCTATTAGCAGAACGTATCTAAACCGCGCATTACCGGAGAATATCTGTAAATTAAGACCCCGCTATCCTATCAGCAGAATGCAAACCCCGGCGAGCATTACCTTCAAATGAACATGTGCTGCAAAGAAAAAGAGAATTGTAAAATGGAATAGTTACATTTCTTAGCGCTTAGCCTGACAGCCTATTCATTTCACCGGGCTGTTGCCACTGGCTACCGAGCTCGGAGAATTGCTGCCTGGTTTTCATGGAGGGGATGGGGAATGCACAAAGAAGCTGCTGCCCCGGTTCCTGCTTCCCCAAGGGTTTGGTCCTCGTGGAACTGCTCCAGAGAGGAGCGTCAAGTCTTAATTTTTACAAAATGAGGTTACTTGCAAAGAGCCATAGAGGTGGCATCGTTGTCTGAAGGTACTAGATGGTAGGAGGGACACTAGGGCTACCCCCGGACCACCCAGCAGCTCACAGCAAATGCCTGCAAGCCCAAGGTTGCAGCCAGAAGAGGGCCTACAAGAGGGAGAGGGACTTTTTACAAGGGCATGGAGTGATAGGACAAGGGTGAAGGTTTTAAACTGAAAGAGGGGAGATTTAGATGAGATATTAGGAAGAAATTCTTTGCTGTGAGGGTGGTGAGACACTGGCCCAGGTTGCCCAGAGAAGCTGTGGCTGCCCCCTCCCTGGCAGTGTTCAAGGCCAGGTTGGATGGGGCTTGGAGCAACCTGGTCTGGTGGAAGGTGTCCCTGCCCATGGCAGACGACTTGAAACTAGATGATTTTTAAGGTCCCTTCCCACCCAAACCATTCTATGAACCTACGATTCTATAATCTATTCTATGAACGAGAGTTGACTGCAGGACCTGGAGAAAGGTCTCATGGCCATATCAGTGGCCTAATGCAGCCGATAAAGATGATACCAAGTACCTCATGGTCAGCGGGTTGAGGGAGGGGATTCTGCCCCTCTGCTCCACTCTGGTGAAATCCCCCTGGGGCATCCAGCTCTGGCGTCCCCAGCACAAGACAGACATGGACCTGTTGGAGTGACTCCAGAGGAGGCCACGGAAATGGTCCGAGGGCTGGAACAGCTCTGCTGTGGAGAAAGGCTGAGAGAGATGGGGTTGTTCAGCCTGGAGAAGAGAAGGCTCTGGGGAGACCTTCTTGTGCCCTTTCAATCCTTAAAGGAGGTTGATAAGAAAGATGGGGACAGACTTTTTAGCAGGGCCTGTAGCGATAGGACAAGGGGTGACGGTTTTAAACTAAAAGAGGGGAGACTCAGACTAGATAAAAGAAATTTTTTACGCTGAGGGTGGTGAGACATGGACCAGGTTGCCCAGAGAGGTGGTAGATGCCCCATCCCTGGAAACATCCAAAGTCAGGTTGGACGGGGCTCTGAGCAACCTGATCTAGTTGAAGATGTCCCTGCTCACTGCAGAAGGGTTGAGTTGGATGACCTTCAAAGGTCCCTTCCAACCCAACCCATTCAATGGTTCTAGTAAAGGTATTGTAACATAGCAAAGCACCACTGCAGCTGTGACAAGACCCATCTCAGCTCCACCTGTCCTCCTCCTCTTCTTCCTCCCGGTGAAGCAGCTCCAGGAGGTCACTGGGATGCTCTACACCACCATCCATAGGGTCTGAAGTGCCGATGGCTTTTGGGCTCCTGTTTTGCCCACCACTCAGCTATTGGCATCAGTCCCTTCAAAGAGGCTCCGTAAAGTCTCTTTCAGAAAACACAGTTGGAAAAAAGCCTCCTGAAAGCTCCCGAGTCTGCAGGTTGGAAGGGACCTGAAAGCTCATCTACTTCCAACCCCCCTGCCATGGGCAGGGACACTAGACCAGGTTGCTTAAAGCTAAAAATATATTTATATATAAAATACATAGATATTATTGAATATATATAATTATATATATAGTCTACCTATATAATCTGTGGATTTTATATATAGAGAGACATACATATTATTGAACATACACTGAAAACCTATATTGAAATATATTGTCTATATATTATATATAATAGATACTCATATATAAAAATCTATATATTATTACCTATCAATTATCTCTAGATATTATTGAATAATATATATGAACTAAATATCTATATTGAGTTATATATATTCAATAGTATCTAGAGACATTCAATATATAAATTCAATAGATATATCCAATAATATCTAGAGATAATTGATAGAGATACGAGGCCTAGATAATATTTATACATATGTGTGTGTATATATATATTCTATATATATTATTAAATATATATATTGACTGTATAGTGAATTATATATATTCAGTAAAATCTAGAGATAACAGATATATAGCTATTATTTTATCTATATTATATATTTAATGCTTTCTTTTAGTCTGTTAGAGGGGAGGGACCCAACCCCACAGCTTCACAGCAAAGTCCTTCTGCCTCCTTTGCATTTCACAGAGACATCCCATTATAGAGAGAGAGACTATATATAGGCATCTATATATAGATATCTATAGATATACATAGATTATATATAGACTATATAAAAATATATAATATGTATCTATATAGTTATATATAAAACTATAAAAAGTATATATTATATATCTATATATATCTATACATAATCTATATTTCTCTATATAGATTATATCTATATAGATATACCGATATATCTATATATAGATATAGTATACATATCTCGAGATATATATTACCTATATTGAAAGAGATACATTATCTATAGTCTATATACAATAAAGACTATATATATATATATAAAATATATATATATTTATATATAGAACTATATTATATATTTCTATATAGATTTTATATATGCAGTGCTTAGGGACATGGTTTAGTGGTGGCCTTGGCAGTGCTGGGTTAACAGTTGGACTTGATCTTAAAGGTCCTTCCCAACCAAAATGATTCTATAATTCTATATAAATTATATCTATATAGATGTACTGATATATTTTTATATATCTATATCAAAAGATATTTTATTCACATTGAAATGATATATTATCTATATTTCTATATACATTTATATAGACAGATATCTATATACATATCGATATAGATATCTCTATATCTATATAGATATATTTATCTATTATATATAGATATATTTATATATTATAGATATATTTATCTATATAGATAGATATCTATGTATATCCATATAGTTATCTCTAACTATATCTATATAGATATACTTATCTATACTTATACAGATATCTATATATCTATTTATATTATCTATAGACAACACGTATTTCAATATATTGAATATAAATCGCGTGATATTTATTCATTAATATATTTTGATAGATAAAAAAATATAACTAAAATAACATCCAGGTGTCATATCTTGAGACATCCCAACTCTTTTCCCATTCCTACATGGATTTTGGTTCTCCTTGCCCATCCCTACCCAACCTGGGCTTCGCACACCCAAAATCCTCCCCACTTCTCCAGGCACGGGCAGACTTCCCTGAGCATCACTTGGACCTCTCCAGCACAGTATTTTTCTGCCTCGAATGATAACTTAGAGAATTGCTGCCATCCTCAATGTGCTTCAGAAAAACATCAGCGGGGTGCAAAATTAAAAATATAGGGGAAAAAAAACCCCTCTTATAACTGTAGTATCAACACAATCCAACCAAACCCAAGCCGTGCGCAGCCTCAGGGGCTCATGTCAGCTCAGCCTAAAGAGCTCTGGTTTAAGCAGCAGTTTAAGAGCTTTTTGAATCCTCCAAATCCTCCGGATATTTATTTTCTTGCTTTGCTGCGCTCACTCAACCCGCTGAAGTGGTTGCAACTCACCATTTATCACGAGTTATTAGCCGCTGGCTTCTGACCCCTGGTATGTGAGCAGGGAGCAAGCAGGTAGCAGCTGCCGAGCAAATAGCAACAGCTGCAGATTGTAAAAGATTTTATACTTTTAGAAAGCAATATTAAAAAGAAAAACCAGTATAAGAGGAGCGGAGCAGCGATGTGCGCAGCGGCACGTTCCCCTCTCTGGTAGTCCTTAGGGAAGGTCAAGTCCCAAAGGCAAGGGACTACGGGAGTCGTCTCTACTGTTTGGGATGTTCCTGGTGGGATTTTTCAAGGATTTTCACAGAATCACAGAATCGTTTTGGTTGGAAAGGACCTTTAAGATCATCGAGTCCAACCGTTACCCCAGCACTGCCAAGGCCACCACTAACCCATGTCCCTCAGCACCACATCTACATGGCTTTTAAATCCCTCCAGGGATGGGGACTCCACCACTGCCCTGGGCAGCCTGTGCCAGCGCTTGACAACCCTTTCCATGAAGAAATTGTTCCTGATCTCCAATCTAACCCTCCCCTGGCACAATTTGAGGCCGTTTCCTCTCATCCTGTCGCTTGTTGCCTGGGAGAAGAGACAGACCCCCACCTCGCTACACCCTCCTTTCAGGTACTTGTAGACAGAATCACAGAATCACAGATTCAATCAGGTTGGAAGAGACCTTCCACTAGACCAGGTTGCTCCAAGCCCCATCCAACCTGGCCTTGAACACTGTCAGGGAGGGGACAGCCACAGCTTCTCTGGGCAACCTGGGCCAGGGTCTCACCACCCTCACAGAAAACAATTTCTTCCTAATATCTAATCTAAATCTCCCCTCTTACAGTTTAAAACCGTCTGCCCTCGTCCTGTCACTACTTGCCCTTGTAAAAAGCCCCTCTCCCACTTTCCTGCAGCCCCTTCAGGCACTGGAAGGTGCTAGAAGGTCTCCCCGGAGCCTTCTCTTCTCCAGGCTGAAGAGCCCCAGTTCTCTCAGCCTGTCTTCACAGGAGAGGTGCTCCAGCATGTTATTTATTATTTATTAGATTAATTAGAATACTAATTATATTTATTTATATTATATGAGCCATAAGAGATTCAAAATTGAAGGTAAAATATGTTTTCTATCAAAAAATCACCGTGGAACCTGAGCCCATACAGAAGAGCAACGGGGGAACTTAATTACCCAACCTTCACCCGTAGGAAACCTCTATTTTCCTCCTAAGCCAAGTTGTTGCTCCCAAGCGGTTGTGTAGCCCCAACACAACAGCTGGGGTGTGTGTCCCCCTCCTCGTTGGTGACATCTGACCCGGCGGCCACGGGGAAAAGCCACTGGTGAGGGAAGGACGGCTGTAACGGAGGGCACGGAGCCGCGCCAACCGCCCCGTCGCTTTTCATCGGCGGCGGTGTCACAGCTCTCTGTTGAATTGTTACCCTAATGGAAAGGACGGCCTTTGGAAATGAACTGTATTGAGAAAAAGAGGATGAAATTAATGAGATAATAGCCGGGCCAAGGACCTGAAGAATACGTCGGCCCCCTCAACACAAGGGGCTTGTAATTCCCTTTCTGCCGCACAAGCCAGCGGATCTAAAGAGTCCTCCCGTCCGTCCAGAAGCCCGGCTCCGGCAGGAAATTTCATTAACGCTGGAAAATAGGAAAGGTATTAAGCGTGGATAATGAAGGCCAGAGTGTGAACAGTGCCTTAAGATAGTCTTCTTTCTAGCCTTTGTAATGGGAGGCATGAACTTTCCCTTCAAATCCATTTCTAATCCATTTGAAATACTACAGCAAATTATCTTCCCTTCAGCCCGAAAGCGGCCAGCCAATTTACTCCGAATAGAAGTGACAATGCTACAGAATTTATCGCCATAACCTTGACTACACAAGGTTGAGGGTTGTCTTTCCCCCACCCCCGGGGTGGACAGAGGAAGAAAAATTTTTAATGAAAAGGGGGTAGAGGAACGCTATAAAAATGTTTAAAAACAGTGTCGTAGCTGTCGGAGGTCCAGTGCCAAGGCCAGGGCCGAGCGCGCAGTGTCTTGCACTAAAAACATTATGGGTGGACATTCTGGGCTGATAAAACACTCTGTAGCTTGAGATCTAGGGTCTTCCCTTGCATCTCTTGAAGCAGCATCAACTTTGCCTGAGTCCAGCAATTTCATGTTGGAGCTTCAGAGATGTTCATGTTGACCAAGTCTGATTTTTCTTCTTATTTTTCCCATGGTCAAACCCAGAGCTGCTGCTCATGTTGACCAAGACTGATTTTTCTTCTTCTCTTTCCCATGGTCAAAGCCAGAGCTGCTGTGTCCTTCTTCCAGTCTTCTCTGCTTGACCAACTTCACGTTGCTCAGAAAGTGGAAATGCTGGGTCCTTCCTCCAGCCTCTTCTGCAAGACCAACTTCACATCGCTTGGGAAATGGAAATGTTTCTTCCAACAGACTGGTAAACCCAAAGCAAAAACTGGACCAAGAGGGAGAAAAGGGCTCAGTAAGACAACGTGGAGTCAACTGTCATTTGATGCCCAGCTCAATGCGCCTTCCTTGCCTCCAGACACAGCGAAGCTGCTCAAAATGGAAGAAAACCACCCAAACTTCAGCCAGGAGCCAGCAAGCAACGCTACCAAAATACGCTCCCTCTTAAACGGATGTATAAAAAGCAACAAAAAAGGGAGATTTCCAAGCCAACATGGAAAATGAGGGTTAGCAACAAGGATGACCTGCCTCAGCGCGCAGCAAGAGTTGTTGCCCAGGTGGCCAAGAAGGCCAGTGGCATCCTGGCCTCTCTTAGGAATAGTGTAGCCAGCCGGTCTAGGGAAGTGATCGTCCCTCTGTACTCGGCACTGGTGAGGCCGCACCTTGAATCCTGTGTCCAGTTCTGGGCCCCGCACTTCAAGAAAGATGTTGAGGTGTTGAAACGAGTCCAGAGGAGGGTGACCAAGCTGGTGAAGGGTCTGGAGGGTCTGACCTACGAGGAATGGCTGAGGGAGCTGGGGGTGTTTAGCCTGGAGAAGAGGAGTCTCAGAGGTGACCTTAGTGCAGTCTACAACTACCCGAAGGGAGGTTGTAGCGCAGTGGGAGTTGGCCTCTTCTCCCACGCAACTAGCGATAGGACAAGAGGACACAGCCTCAAGCTTCACCAGGGGAGGTTCAGGTTGGACATTAGGAAGCATTTCTTCTCAGCAAGGGTCATTAGCCATTGGAAGGGGCTGCCCAGGGAGGTGGTGGAGTCACCATCTCTGGAGGGGTTTAAGAAAAGCCTGGCCATGGCACTTAGTGCCCTGGTCTAGTTGCCATGGTGGTGTCAGGGCAACGGTTGGACTCGGTGATCCCAGAGGTCTCTTCCAACCTGGTTGATTCTGTGATTCTGTGAATCTGTGATTGTAGGAGATGCTCAGATTTAACACCTTCATGCTACCCACGAGCGCGCACTCAACACACGAGACCATCCGATCCAAAAACCCCCCACAAACACCTCCATAAACGCACTTATATTGGAAATATTCGAGTATCTGATGTACAGAAACTGAACACAAAACCAAGAGCAGAGCAAGAGCATCCCAACGGCGTTTCAGCCAGCTGAAACGGAGGGGATTTCTTGGCGCTGACGGCAATACAAGCGGCTCTTAAAGGATGGTTTTCTTTTACTACTGGATATCTTCTTTAGGCTTAGCTTGGGTTTTTTTTTGAAGTAATCCTTGTATAGTAAGAAATCACATTTGCATGCTGGCGGTTGATTCCCGAGGAAAAAGCGGATCATAACCGGGGCAACGGTTATGGACAGCACCAGGGAGCGGCGAGGCAGGAGGGATCTTGTCCACCCCAACCCTCCCAAATGGCAATTTGGGAGAAATAGTAAAAATAAAATCACAATATCCTTGTTCCTTAGCACACAGCAGAAAAAAACGCAGGATTTGGGCTTAAAAGTGCTCCTCAAACACACCAGCAACCCTCCGACCTGCTGCACCAGTTCCCCTTGGAAGCTGCTCCCATCTCCCGTAACATCTCTATCCCCACCCACCAGCTGCTTGAGGACCCCAACTCCACAGAAAAAAACATAATTCCATTAAAATGTTTGTTTTATGGAATTTGTATCAACATTATTGCTTTCTTCTTAAAAATAAAAAGGTCAAATCTCAAATTAACACTTTCTACCTTAAGAGCTAATGTATTTAAAGAACCTGATTTGGATTATTCAAATAATTTAGTTCACTGACTACGATATTCAAGGTTGAAAAAGTGATTGGAAATTGAAAAATAGAAAAGCACACGCCCTCTTCCAATATACAAACATAAATACAGGGGATCCATTAGTTTTAAATATATAGTGACCAGCGATAACCTGTTAATTTATCCATAAACAATTCTCTACTTTCAATAATTAGTCCTAATTATGAAACAAACACTTGAAAAAAACTATTTTAATTTGGTTCAATTGAATCTGAATTTCCATTCAAATGTAGCTTAATGTTAATCTCAAGAAAAAAAAATAATCCAGCACAGATCTCATTTACCATTTTCAAAACCTGGGAAAAATGATGAACCTCAATGAGTACCTATTAAGCTACCTAATTGCCTAAATAAAGATGTACCAACCTAATAAATCCTCCTGACTCGTGAAAGAAAAACAGTTGCAAGTATATTATAATGGTTATCAACCAACGAGAATAAAGATTCCTCCAGAAAAACAGCTGGTGAATAAAGACAGGGAACAAGACTAGACCTGATGATTGAAATCAAGGGTTTCCATCTCGTGGATTTAAATCCTAATTAACCGTAGCAATTAAATCAGAGTGAGCTGCGACGGTGCCATGCGATCACATGCAAAGGGCTGGAATAACGGGGATGGGATCGCTCACTTGGTGGGTGGCGCTGATGTATGATGGTGATACGGTGGAGGAGCAGAGGACGAGCCACCACGACACAGTCAATTTGTGCCACTTTTGGCAAGACTCAGCCGCTGACCTCCCTCAGCAGCCCCGACGGCACGGGCCCTTCTCCTCCCCTGGCCCCAAGCATCCTTCCACATGCCACGCTTGTCACCATAGAAGCTGTAACACCAACAGCAAAGCCACCACGAACATCGGCAAACAACACAAAGTGCCTTTGAAACGTTCAGTATTTTCTCCATCTATTTAAAAGCTTTCGGCTCCTCCTGTGTGCTGTTCCAACGCTGTTATCAAAGCTATCTAAATGGGTTTCTTCTTCACAGTTCAACCCATTACTTCATCCTGCAATCAAAACCATCGCAGCTGCTTTTATGGCTGCACGTTGTATAAGAAACATTTGATTACACCTGCAATGCAGGGTTGTTGAGGGTTTTTTTGTGGTTTCCCTCAATGTCCCCATCCCATAGGTATGACACCTCTTCCCAGTCCTCACACAAGCTGGAGAAGTTCTCTCCTCAAATAATTACACTCACAAAATCACAGAATCAATCAGGTTGGAAGAGCCCTCTGGGATCATGGAGTCCAACCATTGCCCTGACCACCACCATGGCAACTAGACCAGGGCACTAAGTGCCATGTCCAGTTTCTTGAGCCCCTCCAGAGATGGTGACTCCACCACCTCCCTGGGCAGCCCCTTCCAATGCCTAATGACCCTTGCTGAGAAGAAATGCTTCCTAATGTCCAACCTGAACCTCCCCTGGCAAAGCTTGAGGCTGTGTCCTCTTGTCCTATCACTAGTTGCCTGGGAGAAGAGGCCGACTCCCACTGCGCTACAACCTCCCTTCAGGTAGTTGTAGACTGCACTAAGGTCACCTCTGAGCCTCCTCTTCTCCAGGCTAAACAACCCCAGCTCCCTCAGCCGTTCCTCAGAGGTCAGACCCTCCAGACCCTTCCCCAGCTTGGTCGCCCTCCTCTGCACTCGCTCCAACACCTCAACATCTTTCTTGAAGTGCGGGGCCCACAACTGGACACAGGATTCAAGGTGCGGCCTCACCAGTGCCGAGTACAGAGGGACGATCACTTCCCTAGACCGGCTGGCTACACTATTCCTAATAGAGGCCAGGATGCCATTGGTGGCCTTCTTGGCCACCTGGGCACACTGCTGGCTCGTGTTTAGCCAGCACATGATGATGGTGTGAACGAAGGAAGCCTTTGCTATGGGCTGGTAACAGCTGACAGAAGGGAAGAACCAGCAGAAATTCTTTGGGGTTCCTGACCTGTTTCTAGGATCAGCCTCTGCTCTGCTTTCCCCCAGTTTTTCTCATCCTTTTCTCTGGACCATTTTCCTCCTTTGAAGCTGAAGAACCAGGAAAGGGACGAGATCCATGCAGAGTCCTCGTGTCCAGGACACAGAAGGACACGTCTCCATAAGCCACATTTTTGGGTTTTGACAGGTGAGATTTGACAGGTCTCCACAGGTTTCAAGCTTTTCACCCCACTGTCAGTGCCACCTCTCCAAGGTAGGATGCCACTGTGGTGCACATTGAGATGCTGGTGCACAGCCGAGTCCATCGGTTTCACCCCACAGCTGGTTTGGGGACAGCCCTCAACCCTGAAGGGCAGCCAACACATGTTCCCTCTACACTCACTCCAGAAACACCCCAGCACCGGCTCCATCTGGGCTACAAGACTCATTCAACACCCCCTATTTTGACCACGGTTTTAAATATGTCACGTTTTCACTCTGCACAAGAGCCACACTGATCCTTCTTCACCACCCACACAGCCTGGGAGAAGAGTCAGAGACAGAAACGTCCCCAGTGTCATAAATCCTACTCCAAGCTGGGGATTAAAAACGGGAGTATTAAGTCTCTAAAAAGGCCTAATTAAGCCTGCAGAAAAAGATACAGTTTGGGCTACACATGGTTCATAAGCAAGCCAGGAGTCAGCTCGTGTCCTCCTTTCCCTGAGAGCCCCAACCAGGAGCACAAGGCGGAGGAAGCACTGTGCTGTCCTCACACGAGGGGCTTCACTGGCCAAACACCGCAACCGAGTGGCTTTCGTAGAATCATCAAATGGTTTGGGTTGGAAAGGACCTTCAAAGATCATCCAGTCCAACCCCCCTGACATGGGCACGGACATCTCCCACTACATCAGGTTGCTCCAAGCTCCATCCAACCTGGCCTCGAACACTTCCAAGGAGGGGGCAGCCACAGCTTCTCTGGGCAACCTGGGCCAGTGTCTCACCACCCTCATAGGAAAAAAGATTCTTCCTTATGTCCAATCTAAACCTACCCTCTGTCTGTTGCCCCTTGTCCTGTCACTGCAGGTCCCGGTAAAAAGTCTCTCTCCATCTTTCTTACAAACCCCTGTTAAGCATTGAAAGGCCACAAGAAGGTCTCCCCGGAGCCTTCTCTTTTCCAAGCTGAACGTCCCCACCTCTCTCAGCCTTTCTCCACAGCAGAGCTGTTCCAGCCCTTGGACCATTTCCATGGCCTCCTCTGGACCTGCTCCAACATGTCCACGTGTCCGTCTTGTGCTGGGGACCCCAGAGCTGGACGCAGTGCTCCAGGGGGGTCTGAGGACATCAGAGCAGAGGGGGAGAATCATCTCCCTCAACCTGCTGGTCATGCTTCTTCTGACGTAGCCCAGGATACCGTTGGCTTTCTGGGCTGTGTGCACACATCGCAGGCTCACGTCCAATTCTTCATCCACCACTATCCCCAAGTTCTTCTCCACTGGGCTACTCTCAATCCACTCATCCCCCAACCTGTATCGATACTGGGGATCGTCTTGACCCATGTGCAGGACCTTGCACTTTGCTTTGTTGAACTTCATGAGGTTCACATGGGCCCACTCCTCCAGCCTGTCAAGGTCCCTCTGTTTAGCATCCCTTCCCTCCAGCGTATCATTATCTCCTCCTGCTGGATTTATTGCCATTTCTCTCTTGAAGGCATTTCAGCCCCACGCTGGCGTTCCCTTCGCTTGCCTCCAAGAAAAGTCACAGCGAAGGCTTCACGCTGCACTTGGCAGCCCTGCAGCACTGGGCTCACGGTCTCGGTTGCTTGGCGAGGGTGAATGCACGTGCCAGGGAAAGCACTTAAATCACGCCAGGACTTTACAAGACACAGAGGAGATGCAGTTATCGCCTCAAGAAGCTTACAGCAGTGTTACAGAGGAGAGCTCTTCTCCCTGCCCTAAATCACTCCTGTTTGCTAAATCGCTACTATTGTTTGTAACCCCATTCAATCCTGAGAGAGAGATGAAGAGCCTGGCTGCAAAACCAGCCCCGTGTGCCATGCCCGGAGAACGGAGGAAAGCATCTGCCTCGTGACCTGCTGCATTGAAGGACCAGCGTGGCAAGGCAGGTAGGGCAGGGATGGATCAGATCCTTCCAGAGCAGCTCACCAGCAGGAGCTGGACTGTCCAGAGGGCGGTCTGGAGAGCCCAAAAAAGGGTACAACCACGCAGGAGACTTCAAAAACCTCTTTGCTATGCCAACGGACCAAGTCCTCCCTCCCTCTTCATCCATCTTCTAGTTACCCAAACTATTTGCTGTTCCCTCGCTCCCCCAGGCAAGCAGCGTGGTGGGACGCACATTCAGAGGAGGGTGAAAGTGGGGATCACAGCATGGAGAAGGGCAGCAGAAGTTCTCGTGAGAAAGTTGGCTCCTGTAGCTTCATTGGAGTAACGTGCCAGACAGCAGCGAGCAACCAAAAAAATGAGTCCTGGATCAGGAGTGGGTAACAGCCATGGCCACCTTCTTTTACATCTTCCCGTAGGAGCTAGTGATGAAGTTTATCTATGAACTAGATCAAAGCCAGGGGACAAAAGAGGGATTTTAATAAACAGAGGCCAAAAGTTTGCTACCTAATTAACCAAGGAAACCAAATGAGAGCATCCTGCATACTTGTGTCCAGTTCTGGGCCCCGCACTTCAAGAAAGATGTTGAGGTATTGGAGCGAGTCCAGAGGAGGGCGACCAAGCTGGGGAAGGGTCTGGAGGGTCTGACCTATGAGGAACAGCTGAGGGAGCTGGGGTTGTTTAGCCTGGAGAAGAGGCAGCTCAGAGGTGACCTTATTGCAGTCTACAACTACCTGAAGGGAGGTTGTAGTAGAGTGGGAGTTGGCCTCTTCTCCTGGGCAACCAGCGATAGGACTAGAGGACACAGCCTCAAGCTTGGCCAGGGGAGGGTCAGGTTGGACATTAGGAAGCATTTCTTCTCAGCAAGGGTCATTAGCCATTGGAAGGGGCTGCCCAGGGAGGTGGTGGAGTCACCATCTCTGGAGGGGTTTAAGAAAAGACTGGCCATGGCACTTAGTGCCATGGTCTAGTTGCCATGGTGGTGTCAGGGCAATGGTTGGACTCGATGATCCCAGAGGGCTCTTCCAACCTGGCTGATTCTGTGATTCTGTGATTCTTGCCATCAGCCCTAGATTGCTTTCAGAACTGGGGGGAGATATCGTAAGGGAGCACACAGGACCACAATAAAACCAAAGGCAGCTGGATTTGTCCTTTCTGGGTTCTAACCCTCAAACCCTGAAGGCAATGCATTCATCTGGTGCTTGTTCAAGCTGCAGGCTGAGAAAAAAACCCTTTTAGATTCACAAAGCCTTCTTGGACAACACACCACACCATGTAAACTAACAAAGACACCCCAAAACCAGTGGTACTGGTACACTCACCAATTTCATGAAGCCAGCTGAAATCATAGAATCATCGAATTGTTTTGGTTGGAAAGGACCTTTAAGATCATCAAGTCCAACCGTTAACTTTAAGGTCCCTTCCAACCCAAACCATTCTCTGATTCTATGATATCACCCAACTGCTGACCCAACACAAGCAGACCAGCTCAGAGTTCATCTCATGGAAGAAACGCCACTCTCCTCAATCAGTTTCTCAACTCACAGAATCCCCCAGTAGAGCTGGAGAGGATCATTGTAGACAGATATTGAGTGAGGCTTTAATCACCTGGGGATAACAACAGAGTTTTATTTTAATTTTTCATTTAAATTTGGAAGTTTTGCTAATGCCACGAGTTTAACTGGCATCTCCTTTTCTAAAGTAAGTGGAATTGAGGAACCAGACGCTGGTGACAGAAGGACAAACGTAAAGCCATCGGCTGATACAGGCATAGAACTAATTTCAGATCATAATTGTTACTGGATGCATTGAAACCCCTGTCCCTAAATCAAGGTTAAATAAGATTTTCCTGGTGCACCGGAGCCATCCTGTCCTTAGTCCAAGGGCGAATTTCATCCGTATTGTGCAAACACAAGTGCCTCCGCTCCAGGATCATTTTTACCTCCATGCATGCCGTTGCCTCAGCAGATTTAGGGAGCGCTTTGGCTTTTCCCATCCTAATGGCAAGGACAGGGACAAGGGAAAGAGGATTGCCCACCCCTTTCCTTGGGGCTTTTTGGCTGGAGGACACATCCTGCTAAGATCATCGCCCCGAAGGTGGGTGGATCTCCATCCACCAGCACTACAGGAGTGCAGGCACACAGCCAAATTAAGCAGTCTTTTAAAATCACTTCTGACCTCTCCTATGAGCCTCATGATTTATGAGACATCCAAAGCATCAGAAACCAGCCAAAGCCACCCCAACGTGCTGGCTGTCCCTCTACAACTACCTGAAGGGAGGTTGTAGCGCAGTGGGAGTCGGCCTCTTCTCCCAGGCAACCAGCGATAGGACAAGAGGACACAGCCTCAAGCTTCGCCAGGGGAGGTTCAGGTTGGACATTAGGAAGCATTTCTTCTCAGCAAGGGTCATTAGCCATTGGAAGGGGCTGCCCAGGGAGGTGGGGGAGTCACCATCTCTGGAGGTGTTTAAGCCTGGACATGGCACTTAGTGCCATGGTCTAGTTGACATCGTGGTGTCAGGGCAATGGTTGGACTCGATGATCCCAGAGGTCCCTTCCAACCTGATTGATTGATTGAACATGGTAAATGTTATGATTGATTGACTGATTGAGAGATATTATGCCACCCATCTCATTTCTTGCCATAAACCTTCTAGATCAGTGACCAGGCTCCACCACGGCTTTTCCTTCCGTACTTTCTGCACCCCCATCCCATCAGCCTCACCCGTGCAAAGGTGCCCGGCTCCACCAGCTAAATGCATCTTTGCTGAGCTGCCAGTAGGACAATATTACTCTCAGCAGGATGCTGCTTCTGCCTGTAATTAATGTTTCATCACCGTTCCTGCAAGGAAACAGCTGCTGCGGTCTCAATCACTCATCTTCTTGCGGCTCTTGCTTTCCTAAAGGGTGCCTGGCATTACACCGGCCTCTTATTTTCTGTCTTCATCCACAATCTTCTCCCGTGGTTGACAACAGCTCGGTTTATTTTGCCACCTCGTGACCAGGGGGTCTCGGCCAAGAGGACCGCGTTCAGATTATTTGCCAGGATTTTGGTTTCACAGGGATTTCTACACAGCGCTTCCGACCAAGACTGTGTCTACTCCAATGCCTCAGTGGACTCTTCTGTTCAGGTAGGAACTAAGCAGGTTTTTGCTCAGGTCTCCTGCTCTGCTGGCTATTCTCTCCCATTTCATTGCTCCCTCTATCTCTGCACATCTGTTTCTTCATACTTTCCAAATCCTGCCTATATAATCCATAGCTTCAGGTCCCCTTTTAACCTAAATCACCTTGGCTGTTTCAGTTCCTCGTGCTTACGCTCTTGCATGCCTCTTCTTCAGAGCTTCCAGGTGGTTAGACACCTCCTCCCCATCTTTCAGAAGACCAACCCCAGCCCAAAGCAGCTCTGCTCCCTCCTGGCTCACCTGGGAGCCCAACTCAAAACTCCCTTGCTTGGCTTCTCTCCAGCAAGGGGTCTGAGCCCACTCGTGGAGAGCCATGGAAGGATCTTCTGAAAAGTTTCAAAGTTATTCAAGTTCTCCAGCAAAGTTTCCACTTAAAAACTTCTTCACTGCAATGCTGGCCCAGAGAAAAGACAAAAGAACCGTTCTAGAAGAAGTGATTGCCCAGATGAAGCTGTTTTCAAGGTAGGTCAACTTTCAGCCTAAAACCCATGACAGCGTCCCGTTAAACCGCTTAAGCTAAGATTGAGAATGGAAATGCTGACAACCCCTAATACACAGCTTTCCGACCCGCTGCTCTAATGCTGCAGCAGATCAGTAATTATACCAGGAAGACCAGGGACCATTGTCCCATTAATTAGATTCCTTTTACCCCCATTAGCTCAGATGATTGGACAAAGTTCATTACGGTTTAATTCTGATTAGCTGAAATGGATCTCTTTCAGCATACGAGACAGGCAGGTGTTACCAGCTTAAGCACCTAAGTCATTCTCCAGCCAGGTGCCCACGCAGAGCGTGACACTGTTCAGGCAGCACCAGGTCCCACGTCCACGTGTGATAGGACATTAACGCTTAATCCCTCCATGGCAGCGTCCTACCACCCTCGGTGATGGGCTACAGAGCCCTCTAAAAAGAGAAACGAGAGCAGGTCATGGAGGTTCTTCCATCATCCTGGCACAGAAGTGATACTCCTTCATCTGCTCACACCGGAGCGTAGCAAACCATATTTCAGATGCACAATTTCTGATTTTTCTTTTCTAATGCACAAATCTGTACGAAGCATCACGCAAATGGTTGGACTCGATGATCCCAGAGGTCTCTTCCAACCTGATTGATTCTGTGGTTCTGTGAAACGCCAAGCACCATCACTGCTCAGATCCAAGCCAAATCCCACTCGGGGCTTTCCCTCCTGCCTGCTTTCCAAAAATACCTGGCATAATTGTTTGTTTTTCCAGAGATGGTTTCTTTTTAAATGCTCTTTTTCTCACGTGGGAAATAGTAATAATACAAAGAAGAGCAAGAACAGCTGATATATTTTCACAGAATCAATGAGGTTGGAAGAGACCTCTGGGATCATCCTGTCCGACCATTGCCCTGACACCACCATGGCAACTAGACCATGGCACTAAGTGCCATCTCCAGCCTTTTCTTAAACCCCTCCAGAGATGGTGACTCCACCACCTCGCTGGGCAGCCCCTTCCAATGCCTAATGACCCTTGCTGAGAAGAAATGCTTCCTAATGTCCAACCTGAACCTCCCCCAGCAAAGCCTGAGGCTACATCCTCTTGTCCTACAATATAATTTTAATTAAAGCACACTAATATCTCGGTCAAGCAGCAAGGGCTCAATGGAAAACGGTGCGTCAGGCACTGACTCAGCATGGAAGAGGTTAAAGAAGTTCAGCTGGGCTGCACTTAAGGGAATTATCCACTGAGAAAACACTGACTCCTGGCCGGCTCTGGAAAGCCTCGTGCTCACGGCTATAGGGATGAACAGATACATACCCATGGCAATGCAACATTTCAAATTAAATTTAATTTACCTACTAAGGCATAGAAACCAAGTGTATAAATGCTCCTTATGATTTTTTTTTCCCCTAGAGAGTTGGTTTCACCACATTTATATTATCCTAAGGAAGAAATAACAAGCTTAGGTCTCCACCACAGGGTTATTTCTCTAAATTTAAAGCAGGCAGTTGTTACATATCTATATATATATATATATATTTCCCCTATTGTGGCTTTTAGCCACCTCTTACAACCTGACCCACGAACCAACTGAAGCAGCGTCATCAGCTTCTGATTCCTTACTCTTGGCTCCCCTGTAATCAAACGATCCAGGCAGTAAATATATTAATACAAGTGCTCTGCATGCCTGGATAAGTATATATACTTACATATATATTTTATAACTGTAGACATGTATATTTTATAAATAAAATACATGTATATAAAGAATTTAGATCTACTTCCAAGTGAAAAAAAAAGGGTCCAACACTTCTGAAAGCGTCAGTGTATAAGATACTCACTGGGCAGACACTTAGAGGAAGTCTACTCAGACTTGGTATCTACTATAATGTATAAAAATGATTCAAAGGCACCTATCAAGGGGCAGCGTATTGGTTAGCAATACTAATTGCATTGCCTACATTACAAATGATATTGCTCCATTATTAAAGGGTCGGGACTATTTTATGTGCTCCCATCTATTCAATTGGTATTTCGATCAATGGATGCATTACAAGCTTTCCCTTTAAGAGCCTAATAAACAACAAGATGGAAAGGAAAATTCGCCGTAAGATGACGCTTTTAAAAATCCATTTCAAGGGGAGGTAGCAAGCAGGTTGCAACCGAACCAAAAGGCTCGAAATTAAGAAGTTGAGAAGGTCGTGCTACCCCTGCCAAGAAGGATTTGGGGGTAGTGGTGGGTGATAAATGGGACATGAGCTGGCAATGTGGGCTCGCAGCCCAGAAAGCAAACCCTACCCTGGGCTGCATCCAAAGCAGTGTGGGCAGCAGGTCAAGGGAGGGGATTCTGCCCCTCTGCTGCAATGTCCTGAGACCCCCCAGAGCACTGCGTCCAGCTCTGGGGTCCCCAGCACAAGATGGACATGGAGCTGTTGGAACAGGGCCAGAGGAGGCCACAGAGATGGTCCAAGGGCTGGAGCACCTCTGCTATGGACACAGGCTGAGAGAGTTGGGGTTGTTCAGCCTGGAGAAGACAAGGCTCCAGGGAGACCTTCTTGTGCCCTTTCAGTACTTAAAGGGGGCTTCTAAAAAAGACAGAGAGACTTTTTAGTAGGGCCTGTAGTGACAGGACAAGGGGTGATGGTTTTCAACTAAAAGAGGGATGATTCAGACTGGATATATCGAAGAAATTTTTTACACTGAGGGTGGTGAGACACTGGCACAGGTTGCCCAGAGAGGCAGTGGATGCTCCATCCCTGGAAACATTCAAGGTCAGGTTGGACGGGGCTCTGAGCAACCTGATCTAGTTGAAAATGTTCCTGCTCATGGCAGGGGGTTGGACTGGATGACCTTCAAAGGTACCTTCCAACCCAAACCATTCTATGATTCTAGTTGAAGATGTCCCTGCTCATTGCAGGAGGGGTTAGACTAGATGACCTTTAAAGGTCCCTTCCAAGCCAAACCATTCAATGATTCTACGATTCTCCCTGAGCAGATGACCATGTTCCAAACACAGCAGGGCAGAGGAAAGACAAGGTACAGTCTCCACCCCATGCAAAAAAGAAACTCTTGGGGTTCCCAACAATCCTCCTGTGATCAGAAATGAAGCATAAATTTTAATATTTACTATATGCCTATAAATATAGACCAGGGCCTCATTGACATGCGCTGTGCAAAGCCCCACGCAAGGGAAAGGCTTCACCAGCCCCGAAAAGCCCAACACCAGGTGAGCAAAGCACGGTGAACACCGGGACCCACCAGCTGCCACATACACCAGAGTGACAATAAGCCAGAGTTCAGCCGTGCCTAAAGTGATGTGGATGCTTCCTAGAGCTTCCCCTACCTTGGGAAGCGCCGTTCCAGCTTTCACAGAACCCATGAGGAAAAAGCTTCCACACGTAACCGTGTAACAGCATCTTGCTGACAACCTTCAGCATCTCCATGTGTGTGCTTGCCGTTTACAAGCACACAGTCCCCTAAGATCAGGCCAGAGAAATAGTAAAACCGATACCAATTAGTATGAAAATCGCCCTCTTGGGCTCAGGATCTGGCTTCTAAAATCAACTCCTTGATGGCATCATCCTGAGCAAACCTCCCCGTTCGGCTCAAAGGAGTTTCCGAGCGATTCCACTAACTTCAAGATGGCTCTGGTAGTTAGAGGGCTCGGCACTGGTGAGGCCGCACCTTGAATCCTGTGTCCAGTTGTGGGCCCCGCACTTCAAGAAAGATGTTGAGGTGTTGGAGCAAGTCCAGAGGAGGGCGACCAAGCTGGGGAAGGGTCTGGAGGGTCTGACCTACGAGGAACGGCTGAGGGAGCTGCGGGTGTTTAGCCTGGAGAAGAGGAGGCTCAGAGGTGACCTTAGTGCAGTCTACAACTACCTGAAGGGAGGTTGTAGTGGAGTGGGAGTCGGCCTCTTCTCCCAGGCAACCAGCGATAGGACAAGAGGACACAGCCCAAGCTTTGCCAGGGGAGGTTCAGGTTGGACATTAGGAAGCATTTCTTTTCAGAAAGGGTCATTAGCCATTGGAACAGGCTGCCCAGGGAGGTGGTGGAGTCACCATCTCTGGAGGGGTTTAAGAAAAGCCTGGACATGGCACTTAGTGCCATGGTCTAGTTGCCATGGTGGTGTCAGAGCAATGGTTGGACTCGATGATCCCAGAGGGCTCTTCCAACCTGGTTGATTCTGTGATTCTGTGAAAAGAGCCCTCCTGCAGAAAAAAAAACCCACAGCTGCATGGCACGTTTCAGCCACGCTGGTCATCTCCCAGCCTGCTGCGGAACCTCATCCACGCCGAGAGGTCAGCATGCTAAATCTCAGCGCGGTGACAAATCTGTAGGTGCCATGACAGACGCATCATTTCTGTGTGCCCCTTGGACCTATTTATCAGGTACCTAGGAAAAAAGTTGGTCTTACAGGCAGGACAGGAGCTGAATATGTTTCCGAGGTGTTTGGATGATCGTCTGCCAAAGCCAGTCCCCCAATTTCAGCGCGTCGGTGTTGATGAGCAATGTGTCTTCAACGTGTGCGTGAAAACTAAAAAAATTCACTGTTCCTCTCTCATTAAAACTAAATTAGCCATCAGCCTTCCCCGCGCAGGACTCGTACAGAGCTGTCTCCCTCTGCTGGCACCAGACCCAGAGCAACAAAAAAAAACAAATGGGGAAAACTTCCTAAATAAACCCCAGCGTCCGGCCCACAGCACCGACATGGCCCTCCACAGACATGTAAGGTGGGATGTAACTCGTGCTTAGGGTCACTTCCATGGCATCACAGAACCATAGAATCGTGCAACCGTTTTGGTTGGAAAGGAGCCTGAAGATCAAGTCCAACCGTTAACCCAGCACTGCCAAGGCCACCACTAACCCATGGCCCTCAGCACCACATCTACACGGCTTTTAAATCCCTCCAGGGATGGAGACTCCACCACTGCCCTGGGCAGCCTGTTCCAGTGCTTGACAACCCTTTCCATGAAGGAATTGTCCCTGATCTCCAATCTAAACCTCCCCTGGCACAACTTGAGGTTGTTTCCTCTCGTCCTGTCACTTGTTACCTGGGAGAAGAGACCGACCCCCCGTCGCTACACCCTCCTTTCAGGCAGTTGTAGGGAGCGAGAAGGTCTCCCCTCAGCCTCCTTTTCTCCACGCTAAACCCCCCCAGGTCCCTCAGCCGCTCCTCATCACACTTGTGCTCCAGACCCTTCCCCAGCCCCGTTGCCCTTCTCTGGACTCGCTCCAGCACCTCAAGGTCATGCTTGTAGTGAGGGGCCCAAAACTGCACCCAGGATTCGAGGTGCGGCCTCACCAGTGCCGAGTCCAGGGGGACGATCCCTGCCCTAGTCCTGCTGGCCACACTAGTGCTGGTACAAGCCAGGATGCTGGTGGCCTTCTTGGCCACCTGGGCACACTGCTGGCTCATATTCAGTCAGCCGTCATCATTCCCCTCTCAACATCACCCCACTCTGTGCAAAGGGGGATGAAAAAGGATTTGAATGATGCTCTAAAGCACAAGCTCACAAGCAGGCAGGTACAAATTTGGCAGCTCTAGCTCATTTTCCAGCTCAGGTTTTGGTCCTTGTAAGGATGCTTGGCCACCATTCCCATTCTAGGACTCTAAATACCTTGGATATGATGGAGTCCCCATCCCTGGAGGTATGTAAAAGCCATGTAGATGTGGTGCTGACGGACATGGGTTAGTGGTGGACTTGGCAGTGCTGGGTTAACGGTTGGACTTGATGATCTTAAAGGTCCCTTACAATCAAAATGATTCTATGATTCTATGATGCGATGTTTGCAGGAAAACCTAAAAACATCATCTTTCAAACCAAGAGTGGACCTAATGCCTGACTGAAAGGAGAAAGAAACAACCAAACAGATGTGTTTCCAGCTTTATAAAGCGTTGACCTTATTGCAGTCTACAACTACCTGAAGGGAGGTTGTAGCGCAGTGGGAGTCGGCCTCTTCTCCCAGGCAACTAGCGATAGGACAAGAGGACACAGCCTCAAGCTTGGCCAGGGGAGGTTCAGGTTGGACATTAGGAAGCATTTCTTCTCAGCAAGGGTCATTAGGCATTGGAAGGGGCTGCCCAGGGAGGTGGTGGAGTCACCATCTCTGGAGGTGTTTAAGAAAAGCCTGGACATGGCACTTAGTGCCCTGGTCTAGTTGACATCGTGGTGTCAGGGCAATGGTTGGACTCGATGATCCCAGAGGGCTCTTCTAACCTGATTGATTCTGTGATTCTGTGTCTCCAGCACAAAGGGAAAAAGCAACAGCTGGAAGAGCTGAGATGCTTTTTCTCACCGCACAGCATGCAAAAGCTGGAGGGACACCTTCCCTAGGTCTCACCAGGCTTTCCTGAAGAGCAGATGTTGTGAAGACCACCTTTTCCCACAGCAACAGCACTGGCTAAAAGAAGTCCTCACAGCACTTACCCAAGCTGCTTTCTCTTGTTCTCACAGATGGGAAATGACGCAGAGCTTTCCCCAAAATAGCCTGGAAACAATGCACGGACACCCAAAAGCAAAGAGCCGAGGGATCTGCCGTGGGTTCCCCAGGACCTGGAGGAACGGCCACTTCACCACGTGTAGATATGCAAAGCTGGTATCCTAACAAAGAATTCCCTTCGTAACACAGAATCACAGAATCAATGAGGTTGGAAGAGACCTCTGGGATCATCGAGTCCAACCATCGCCCTGACACCACCCTGTCAACTAGACCAGGGCACTAAGTGCCATGTCCAGGCTTTTCTTAAACCCCTCCAGAGATGGTGACTCCACCACCTCCCTGGGCAGCCCATTCCAATGGCTAATGACCCTTGCTGAAAAGAAATGCTTCCTAATGTCCAACCTGAACCTTCCCTGGCGAAGCCTGAGGCTGTGTCCTCTTGTCCTATCGCTAGTTGCCCGGGTATCATTAAAAAGTGTCTTGCCTCCCGGTGCCCAGCCCCAAATAATCACATTAAAAATATATCTGTGATTAGAGGACTATGAAAACCCACACGGCCACAGCCAGGGCCAAGGAGGGAAGAAATTAAATACATGATTGCAACAGCAGAGTAATTACGTCCCATTCTGGATTCTTTCGAAATCAATATTAAGCCACTAAAACTGATTAGGCCAAGTGTGGTGGTGCCCCCATAGAGGTGACACGACTTGGGAAAGGTGAGGGCTGGGGGCATTGCTCCTCTCCCTGTCCCCAACGGAGACAACCACAACCTGTCCCCAACGAGAGCCAAAACCGGCATGACCACGTGCCACCGGCTGGGTGAGGGTCCGAGGGAGGAAGGAAAGCAGAGGCTGAAGAAGAAGACAGCGAGATGGCTATAATTTATACTCTCCTGCCTATACTTTATGGCTTTCTTAATTCGGCTCCTGCTACTATTAATGTAGTTAATGTTGAGATTATATCTATTTTCTGGCGTCAGGCAGTGATTTATTCAAGCCATTTTTCCGGTGCCGGCTCCCACGCTGTTAAATCAAGCGACTTGCCAATTAAGTGCTGACTGGGGAAGTGGATGCAATCTTAACAGATATCTAACCGCAAATTAAACCGGGTGTTTCTTAACGCGGTGCGGTGTGCAAGGCCAAACCGCTGAACCTTGCTGAGCTGGGAAAAGAGAAAATAAAAACAACCCCCAAAACAAAGGGAAAAAAAGAAAACCACCACTAACTTGCAGAAGAAAAGAAACAAGTCGCCTTTCACAGAATCACAGAATCACAGAATCACAGAATCAACCAGGTTGGAAGAGACCTCTGGGATCATCGAGTCCAACCATTGCCCTGACACCACCATGGCAACTAGACCATGGCACTAAGTGCCATGTCCAGTCTTGTCTTAAACACATCCAGATCTCCCAGCAGCACGGTGCTCATCACTCAAGTCTTCGGTGCCCGTTGCTTTCTGGACTTGAGCTCGAGACAACCACCACCCAGCAGGGAAAACCGGGCAGCAGAGAGGAGCACGGGGTGGAGAATTCACGGGTGGGTTTGGAAATATCTATTTTGCAGAGCAAAGATGGGAGGAGGATTTCTCTTGACCCACCAGCAACAGCAGGTCTCCCAGGGTTCATGCGAAATCAAGTCATCTTGGGCCTGCATCAGGGAAGTCTAACCACCTGCCCGGGGCTAATTTTTGATGTGAAATCTCAAATACCTCTGGATGTCCTGGTGCCCCCAGATATGATGTGCCACAATTGGCAACAGCAATGCCCAGAGGTCTTGAGGAGAGATCCCAGAACCACAGAATGGTTGAGGTTGGAAAGAAGGTTGTAGCAGAGTGGGAGTCGGCCTCTTCTCCCAGGCAACTAGCGATAGGACAAGAGGACACAGCCTCAAGCTTGGCCAGGGGAGGTTCAGGTTGGACATTAGGAAGAGTTTCTTCTCAGAAAGGGTCATTAGACATTGGAAGGGGCTGCCCAGGGAGGTGGTGGAGTCACCATCTCCGGAGGGGTTTAAGCAAAGCCTGGCCATGGCACTTAGTGCCATGGTCTAGTTGCCATGGTGGTGTCAGGGCAATGGTTGGACTCGATGATCCCAGAGGGCTCTTCCAACCTGGTTGATTCTGTGATTCTGTCCAAGAGGTTCCCCTTTGATAGGTGACCACCAGAAACCATAGAAATGGCTCAAAATTTGCTCTCCTGCTCTCACGAAGAGGCAACAACAGCTCTGCTGCTTCCCAGCCTGCGACCCAACCATTAGCAATCCTTCCCTGCATCTATTATCTGCCTCGAGAGCTATAATGAAAAGCAATACACGAAACTAAGCGCTATTATTAATAATTGTGAAGAGCTGTTGTGATAACAGCTCATGATAAGTGGGGAACGTTTTTATGTTCCTTGAATATATTGAGCAGGCGCTAAAAAAATATTCAAAATAAAAAGGGGAGGAGAAAGCCAATATATACGTATAAAACAGTATAGAAATTCCACCAATCCCCACACTTGGCTGTACCTATATCAGGAATTAAATCAAAGGACAAGAATAAACACGTAAGATGGGGCAACGTGTCCTGACATGCGAAGAGCGACCTACGGGGAGGACCGGAGCAATTCTTGCCAGCTGCTGAAATTCAATCTAAGGGAAACACCATCCAGAGCTGCCATCATAAATACTCAATCAACAAGGACAAATGACTCCGCAAGCCTCCGTCGCAATTAAGGGATCGTGTTCCTGGGTGGCACAAACGAGAGCGACCGCCTGGCTTGGCAATATTAAAGGGAAATCTCCTGCTCGCTACCTCGCTTTGGGAAGCCCACACTGGTTCGCTTGCACATGAGATAAACCACACCAGCAGAACACAAACTGTCTGGTACGTTATTTAGTATCGTTGCAAGAGGGTGAAATATTTGGCAACATGTGCTGGCAGCCCAGAAAGCCAGTTGTCTCCTGGGCTGCATCCCCAGCAGCGTGGCCAGCAGGGCGAGGGAGGGGATCCTGCCCCTCTGCTCCACTCTTATGAGACCCCCTGGAGCACTGCGTCCAGCTCTGGGGTCCCCAGCACAAGACAGACATGGAGCTGTTGGAGCGAGTCTAGAGGAGGTCACAGAGATGGTCCAAGGGCTGGAGCACCTCTGCTATGGAGACAGGCTGAGAGAGTTGGGCTTGTTCAGCCTGGAGAAGAGAAGGCTCCGAGGAGACCTTCTTGCTGCCTTTCAATACTTAAAAGGGGCTTATAAGAAAGATGGGGACAGACTTTTTAGTAGGGCCTGTAGTGACAGGCCAAGGGGTGATGGTTTTGAACTGACAGAGGGTAGGTTTAGATCGGACATAAGGAAGAATTTTTTTCCTTTGAGGGTGATGAGGACACTGGAGCAGGTTGCCCAGAAAAGCTGTCGCTGCCCCCTCCTTGGAAGTGTTCAAGGCCAGGTTGGATGGCACTTTGAGCAACCTGGTGTAGTTGAAGATGTCCCTGCCAGTGGCAGGGGGTTGGACTAAATGATCTTTGAAGGTCCCTTCCAACCCAAACCATTTGATGATTCCATGAAAGCCACTTGGTTGTGGTATTTGGCCAGTGAAGCCCCTCGTGCGAGGGCAGCACAGTGCTTCCCCCTGGCTCGTTCTCCTGGTTGGGGCTCTCAGGGAAAGGAGGACATGAGCTGGCTCCTGGCTTGCTTATGAACCATGTGTAGCCCAAACTATCTTTTTCTGCAGGTTTAATTACGTCTTTTTACAGACCTAATGCTCCCGTTTTTAATCCCCAGCTTGGAGTAGGATTTATGACACTGAGGACATTTGGACATAAGACATTTTTTCTGTGAGGGTGGTGAGACACTGGAACAGGTTGCCCAGGGAAGTTGTGGATGTCCCACCATTGGAAGTGTTCAAGGTCAGGTTGGACAGGGCTCTGAGCAACCTGATCTAGTGGGAGACGTCCCTGCCCATGACAGAGGATTGGTCAAGGTGATCTTTGAAGGTCTCTTCCAACCAAAACCATTCTACGGTTCGATGATTCTACGATTTTACAAAGCTATTACAAATCCTAAAGTGGTTGACGCACAGAGAGGGGACTTCAGGTGGATCTGGGGAAGCTGTTACCCAACTTCCGTCAATCTCCAGTGGAAGCTCTGCCTTGCTCCAAAACTCCCAGTGCGAGCCATGTGCTGTGATGCCACATGATCACCCTATTGCTACACACAAATTAAGCCCTCAAATATCAGCAAGGAATACTTCAAGCAGGTCTTCAGAACCTCCTTTTCAATCGTAGCGTTAAAGTAATACAAAATCATCTTCAGCAATGACTACCCAACAACTTGATGAGTATATTAGTCTACGAGTTTGCATAAAAAAGGATAAATTATCTGAATTTAGCAGGCAAAAATCCACTCACACAAAAGCATTCTGGCAAAGCCATTCACGGTCACCTTCACTGCAACGGTCTCAATCACGCTGCAACGAATTGGTAAGATCAGCTATTAAACACTCGGGGAGATCGGGCCGGCAAGTTTGAAATATGCAAGTAGTCTAAAAATCTATTGATTATTGTAAAGATAGTTTACTACCACCCTTAAAACCGGCCTAAAAGTGGTATTTAAAACAGTGTTTAATTATGTAAGTTGGCTCCATGGCAGCGTGCACAGCGGTGGAGTTTTAGCTCTTTCTTTTCCGATTCGAAGTCTCAGCCAGGTTCTTTTTGGCCACATCATCACTTATTTTCGGAGGAGTCCACCAAGGGTTAAGTGCTGCGCAAAGCACAACGTGAACGTCTCTGCCCTAAGAGATACAACATCGTAACTCACCCGTCACACCAGGTTCTCGGCCAAATGCTCTGCTCCATTGACAATGTGTTTTAAATCACATATGAGCATTGATCCAATTAATGCAGCTCTTGCTAAACCAGATGATTTCCGAGTCTCCCCCCGGCCATCGCGTGTTCTTCTTGCATTTAAAAGGAGCAGAGAACTTGAGGCCAGCTTGAGCTTTCCCCTCTTCTCATCTTGAAGACACTTTGCAATGAGCAGCTGGCTTCTTCCCTACCAATTAACACTTTTCACCTTTCCTGCCCAGCTGCTTAACCCCAAGATTTGACAACACCCAACTCTTGCACGTGAGGATGCTCTCCTAGGTCTGAATTTTTTAGTTTCTTTCAAACCCCATTGGGACATCCTGTATTCACCCTTGTTCAGCTCTCCATGGCCTCAGGACAGGCAAGCTGGAGAAGAAGCTTGCCCTGTTTTTTCAGTGGCATATGATAGAATCATAGAAACATTGTGGTTGGAAAAGACCTTTAAGATCGAGTCCAACCATTAACCCAGTGCTGCCAAACCCACCACTAACCCATGTCCCTCAGCACCACATCTACACGGCTTTCAAATCCCTCCAGGGATGGTGACTCCACCACTTCCCTGGGCAGCCTGTTCCAATGTGGACATCATGGTCTCATGTTCTTCTAGTGAGGAGATGCCAGGAGAACCATGGCAAGGAGCCTGCACTCCAAAGGGCTCAATGGAAGGCTGTGGGGATAGAAAGGTCTAAGAACGGGAAGGGAAAGCCCCTGCAAAATCAAATGGGCTCATCTAAGGGTGGGCAACATCCCCAGCCAACAGCCCAACCACCACCAGCTCACAAGCGAGCCCCCGGTGGCACCTAAGAAATTTTCCAAAGGTTTATTTAACCCCATCCCTACAAGGATACGTTTCAACACCTCCATGCAATGTTGAAGCCACACTTCGAGTGTTGACTGAGCTGGTTACACGTAGAGCTTTACCACAAGAACACCCATCGTCCATAGGAGGCCCCAAGCCACCAGTTTCTCCACAGCTAATAAGAACCTTCTACAATTGCTAATTACACTGGTCAGGCTTCATTCCTCCTCTCTCTCTTCGTTCCCTCCCTCTTTTTTCTCATTCTTTGCGACACATGGAAATGGGTCCTTTGAGTTCAGGCAATACCCAAGGACCTGATGGTGGGAGAAGCCCAGGACATGTCGCTTTGAACAGTGCAGGGACGAACCAGCTCCATTTATCCCGGCTGTCAATCCCCAGCTCCATCACAGCTGAAGAATCAGAGGAAGAGACCTACATGTCTCAAAATAAAAAAAAAATAAAATACAAAATCCTTTGAAACCGGCTCCAAATTAAGAGCTGCATCGAGGCTGTCAAGCTCCTGCTAGCTGAGTCTACAGCACCTTCCGTGCGAAAAGGGAGCTTAGCCCATTTATTAGAATGATGAAAGCAAAGGGATCTAAAAATTGCACTCCTTCGTTAATGAGCAGCCGAAGGGATCGGTAAGCATAATTTCAGAGGCTAGTAATATTTTATATAATCGCCGAGTGGTTTAAATTGAAAACCCCCAACTGAATCAATATTTACTGCATTGAAACGAAATGAATAGTAATAAGTCACTAAGCTCCCTGTCCTGTTTCATAAAATAAAAAATTATAAAAATGAGCACAGGCGCAGAGCAACTATCACATTAACTTTTACAGCACTTGGGGAGTCATAACCGACTGTTCTCATAAAATAAAATTTTAAAAAACCTGCCGGAGGAAGCTTTGCTTCAGCATCGCCAACAGGAAAAAAAAAAGCAAAATAGGAGCCAAGAGTTTCACAAACGCAGGCAAAAAGTCTCCCAGCAGCCCAAAGCCTCACTCCCCAGGCAGGCAGAGTGCTCTCAGCTGCTCGATGAAGCGCTTCTTACCTGATTTCATGCAGAGGCTCTGTCAAGAAACCCTCCCAGGCAGACCCCAGCCTCCGGAGCATTTTGGGTAGCGTGATGCCATAGCTCTGGATACAGCCAACATAAACCCTGTCCACCTTTACATCTGCAAGATGATTAGTGCGCCCTGTGCAGAGGTGGGAGAGATGGAGACGTGCAGAAAGGTGCCCTGGGATCAGGGAGGGGGTCTGGGGGTAAGGGCAGCACTGCCTGACAGAATCACAGACTCACAGACTGGTTAGGGATGGAAGGGACCTCTGGAGATCATCTAGTCCAACCCCCTGCCAACGCAGGTTGACCTAGAGGAGGTTGCACAGGGTCACGTCCAAGTGGGTTTTGAATATCTTCAGAGAAGGAGACTCCCCACCCTCCCTGGGCAGCCTGTGCCAGGGCTCTGGCACCCTTAAAGTAAAGAAGTTCCTCCTCATATTCAGATGGAACTTCCCATGTTTCACCTTGTGCCCGTTGCCCCTTGTCCTGTCACTGGGCACCACTGAGAAGAGTCTGGCCCCATCCCCTTGACACCCACCCCTGAGGTATTTTTAAGCATTGATAAGATCCCCCCTCAGTCTGCTCTTCTCCAGGCTAAACAGACCCAGCTCCCACATCCCTCCAGTGAACATCCACACTGGAGCTTCCCAGCATCTTCCCACCTCTCCCAACCAACTGAGGGCACGTGCCCACACCCCGATCCCCGCTGCAGTGGTGCTGAGCCCTGTTTCGGGTTGAAACACATTTAGTTTAGGTGCAGAAGAGACTGGGAATTTGTTAGGAGGGAAAAGAAAAACATTCCCGCTGTCTCATTCGTGAACACAACTCCCACAAAGAAAGTTCCTTCCCATGCCAAATATAACGTTTCCCCTTTGCCTCCTTTTATTCTTGCATTTAAAAAGGAATTTAAAGCAAGTAGAGATCACAGAAACAATCACAGAATCAATGAGCTAGGAAGAGACCTCTGGGATCATTGAGTCCAACCATTGCCCTGACACCACCACGTCAACTAGACCATGGCACTAAGTGCCATGTCCAGGCTTTTCTTAAACCCCTCCAGAGATGGTGACTCCACCACCCCCCTGGGCACCCCCCCCGCTCCTCCTTACCCAGTCATAAAACCGTTTTCTGTATAAACTCTCCTGAACCAGAACGACTTTGGGGTTTCCCCAGAGATTCGCCCCTCGTCGCCTCGTTTACACGCTCCTTTCCACGTCAGATGATGGCAGGAACGCTGGCGGCAGCCCTGATCTGAATTCACTACCAATAATTCAAGAAGCAACTATTGAATCTAGATTGGTTTGGGGAGGATTAAAGGAAATTATTTGCAATCAAAACATATTTCGGCTTGGAAAACCGTTGATGCTCGTGGACAGGTGGCTGCGGCACTCATGCCAAGTTCGGGAACCCTTCTGCCCTTTTTTTCCCTCTTTCCCAGCTTTAACAGCTGTGACCTCTCACACCTCCCCGTATCCTTCTGCAAATCCTCCTTCCAGGCGAGCCCGGTGGGCAGCACGAGCTGCAGATGCTGCGGTGCCCAGCCGGTGCCCAGGGATGGACGGATGGATGGACGGGGAGCGGGGAAGCTGCCGGGCGCAGATGGTCGGCTTCATCATGAGTCCCACCAAAGGGGCACCTGTGCCAAGGGTGGGCACGAATCCGGCCTCGCGCTGACACCCAGCTCTGCCACATACAAGGGTGCCAGGATCTGGCCCAGAGGAGAGCCAAGGGGAGGATGCTCCTGCCCGGCAGCAGGCAAGAGGCTTTGCAAAGTCTAAGCCATGAGCAGCACTTCTGGTTTCACCTAAAAGCGAGATGGTAACACGGGCAGAGGAAAAATCCACAAGTTATTTCCTCAACTTACCAGAGAATCATAGAATCACAGAATGGTTTGGGTTGGAAGGGACCTCAAAGGTCATCTAGTTCCAACCCCCTGTCATGGGCAGGGACACCTTCCACTAGACCAGGTTGCTCCCAGCCCCAACCAGCCTGGCCTTGAACACTGCCAGGGAGGGGGCAACCACAGCTTCTCTGGGCAACCTGGGCCAGGTTCTCACCACCCTCACACCAAAGAATTGCTTCCTCACATCTCATCTCAATCTCCCCTCTTGCAGTTTAAAACTGTTCCCCCTTGTCCTGTCACTCCAGGTCCTTGTAAAAAGCCCCTCTCCCGCTTTCCTGTAGCCCCTTCAGGCACTGGAAGGTGCTAGAAGGTCACCCCAGAGCCTTCTCTTCTCCAGGCTGAACAACCCCAACTCTCTCAGCCTGTCTCCAGAGCAGAGGGGCTCCAGCCCTCTGAGCATCTCCGTGGCCTCCTCTGGACTCGCTCCAACAGCTCCGTGTCCTTCTTCTGTTGGGGCCCCAGAGCTGGACGCAGCACTGCAGGGGGGGTCTCCCGAGAGCGGAGCAGAGGGGCAGAATCCCCTCCCTCGCCCTGCTGGCCACGCTGCTGGGGATGCAGCCCAGGACACGGGTGGCTTTCTGGGCTGCCAGTGCACGTTGCCAGCTCATGGTGAGCTTCTCGTCACCCATCACCCCCAAGTCCTTCTCCTCGGGGCTGCTCTCAATCCATTCTCCACCCAGCCTGTGTTTGTGCTCGGGATTGCTCCAACCCATGTGCAGGACCTTGCACTTGGCCTTGTTGAACTCCCTGCGGTTCGCACTGGCCCAGGTCTCCAGCCTGTCCAGGTCCCTCTGGATGCCATCCCTTCCCTCCAGCATGTCAACCACACTGTAACTTGGTGTTACAGCAGCTAGGCAAGGTAGAAGAAATTAATTTAGAAGTTCCTCACAGTGGTTAAGAGACATCCAAAGCACCTCTTACAAGTCCTCACGTTACTTTGGCTCAGTGAAGATCACCCAATACAAAAACCACACACCCCCTAACAAAAAAACCCCGAAGTTTGGAGGAAACACCACGGCTTCACCCCAGAGCAACCTCCATCAGACAGAGAGTTTGGGTGCAGAAAGAGGAAACAGCGGTGCTGTGCTGGGAGAGATTAAACCTGACAGGAGGGGTATTACTCAGTACTAAACGAGCTAATTCTCATTATTTCGAAGGCAGCAGAAGGAAATAAATGCCCAGGGACTGAGAAAGCTGATTGCAGAGGTTTTGGGTGTACAGTAAGGTACGAATATAACATTATTTAGGTATTTGTCTCCATGTAGAGTATAACATACACTTAAACTCAAACTGGAAATATTTCTTATCTCAGCCCAAGGGTAAAACAGCCCTGACCTACCCTGGGAGAGACGCACAAGCTCGCTGCCGTGGGTACTACAGCATCTCCCTCCTCCATTCCTTCTCCCCGCTGCATGAAGCACTTCGCTGCCACCGGAGAAGGGCTGATGCTGCCCAGTAAAGGTCTTGGAGATCTTATTTATGAAAGGTCAGAAAGGCCCCACGCCATGCTCCAAACTTGACTTTCATAGAAACACAGAATCACAGAATCGTTTTGGTTGGAAAGGCCCTTTAAGATCATCAAGTCCAACCATTAACCCAGCGCTGCCAAGGCCACCACTAACCCATGGCCCTCAGCACCACATCTACTCGGCTTTTAAATCCCTCCAGGGATGGGGACTCCACCACTGCCCTGGGCAGCCTGTGCCAGCGCTTGACAACCCTTTCCAGGAAGAAATTGTCCCTGATCTCCAATCTAAACCTCCCCTGGCACAACTTGAGGCCGGTTCCTCTCGTCCTGTCGCTTGTTACTTGGGAGAAGAGACCGACCTCCCCTCGCTACACCCTCCTTTCAGGCAGTTGTAGGGAGCGAGAAGGTCTCCCCTCGGCCTCCTTTTCTCCAGACCAAACCCCCCCAGGTCCCTCAGCTGCTCCCCATCACACTTGTGCTCCAGACCCTTCACCAGCCCCGTTGCCCTTCTCTGGCCTCGCTCCAGCCCCTCAAGTTCTTTCTTGTAGTGAGGGGCCCAAAACTGCACCCAGGATTCGAGGTGCGGCCTCACCAGTGCCGAGTACAGGGCGACGATCCCTGCCCTAGTCCTGCTGGCCACACTAGTGCTGGTACAAGCCAGGATGCTGGTGGCCTTCTTGGACACCTGGGCACACTGCTGGCTCATATTCAGCCACCATCAACCAACACCCCCAATTTCATAGAATCACAGACTGGTTTCGGTTGGGAGGGATCTTAAAGACCATCCAGTCCCAACCCCCTGCCACGGGCAGGGACACCTTCCACCAGACCAAGTTGCTCCAAGCCCCATCCAACCTGGCCTTGAACACTGCCAGGGAGGGGGCAGCCACAGCTTCTCTGGGAAACTTCATACATTATTAAACCATTTTACCCCTTAGCTGTCATCTATAAGCACACGGAAATAGCCGAGCTTTTAACGGACGGCTGATTAATGAGGCAGCCAAGTGAGACACCCGCTTGGTCTTTGCTTTCTGCACCCCACTGCTGCCAGCAGAGCATTTGCTCCGAGCGGCAGCAGTCCCCACGCGTCCGCATCCCTCTGCAAGCCCTAACCCAGGAGGTTTTTCCAATCTTTTTAGAGCACCAGGGAGAAAAAGATGGATCCATCCTTCAGTCTGAAAACAGACTAAATATTTACTTAGCCTGGAAAGAACTAAGCAGTTGAAAACGATGCTCGAGCACTTGCCAAGTGACCTCTCTGCCCCCGCAAAGCGGTTCGCTCTTTCTCGAGCCCCGAGACCTGCCCGGGCACAGCCCAATGCGGGCAGCCCAGATGCCAGCACCAGTTGGACTCGGCTCAGTGCACCACCTCACAGAGAGGCTTAAACAAAGGTATCACGATTTTACCATCACCGAGAGCTGCTGAGAAGTGATTCGGGTTATTTCTGTAGCACGGAGCTGCCATTCAGCCATGCTGCACTTCCCCCTTTCCTCCTTTTTTTGTGTTTTTTTTTTTAAATATCAACTTTCACAATGGAATCGACACAGGAAAACTTCTCGGATTGATCTGCTAAAAGGCTGGAGAATCACAGAATCACAGAATGGTTGGGGTTGGAAGGCACCTCTGGAGATCATCTAGTCCAACCCCCTGTCAAAGCAGGGTCACCCAGAGCACGTTGCACAGGGTCGTGTCCAGGTGGGTTTGAATATCTCCAGAGAAGGAGACTCCCCACCCTCCCTGGGCAGCCTGTGCCAGGGCTCTGCCACCCTCAAAGGAAAGAAGTTCCTCCTCATATTCAGATGGAACTTCCCATGTTTCAGTTTGTGCCCATTGCCCCTTGTCCTGTCGCTGGGCACCACTGAGAAGAGTCTGGCCCCATCCCCTTGACACCCACCCCTGAGGTATTTGTAAGTGTTGATAAGATCCCCCCTCAGTCTGCTCTTCTCCAGCTGAACAGCCCCAGCTCCCTCAGCCTCTCCTCATAGCAGAGATGCTCCAGTCCTCTGACCATCTCCATACCCATCCGCTGGACTCTCCCCAGTAGCTCCTTTTCTTTCCTGAACTGGGGGGCCCAGAACTGCACACAGTTACTCCAGGTGTGGCCTCACCAGGGCCGTGTAGAGGGGCAGGAGAACCTCCCTCAACCTGCTGCCCACACTCTTCCTCATGCACCCCAGGACACCATTGGCCTTTCTGGCCACAAGGGCACATTGCTGGCTCATGGGGAACCTGATGTCCACCAGAACCCCCAGGTCCTTCTCTGCAGAGCTGCTCTCCAGCAGATCAGCCCCCAAACCTGTACCGGTGCATGGGGTTATTCCTCCCAGGTGCAGGACCCTACACTTGCCTACTCTACAAAGTTACGACCCTTTGTAGCAAAAACTATGTGGGGAAAGGGGTGGGAAAAAAAAAAAAGCTCTGCTGTTACTAATCTCTTAGTAGGGTAGAAATTTAGAAATTAAATACATCACTCATTCCCACAGCTGTCACTGCCAGGTGAAAAATCGGTGACGGTGTAAATACCCAGGGCTGGAAAAAACATCCTCAAAACAGGATGCTGTTAGGAGGGATTATTAGCCTTAGAAAAACCACTTCCAAGGGTTAGAAACTGCTGCAAAACGGGTTTTAAATACGGCACGTGTGCAATTTTGAAACTATATCCCCAAGCAGATTTCATCTGGGCAGACTACTCAGTTGCTGCTGAAGCCTGGGCTACAAAGGGTGAATACTATCATATAAAATGTATATTTTTGCTGAAACCTGAGTTAGAAAAGGTGAATACTCTCCTTTTTTTTAAGCTACAGCTGACATCTGAGGCATTTGGATGGACAAAAAGAACAGCAGCACCTGAAACCTCATGGTCACATGAGATATTTTACCCTGGAGCATCCAGGAAGGAAGAAATAGATGCCCCGGGACAGAATGAGCAGCATCAAGAGGGGTTACAGGGCTTTGGAGACCTGCTCCAATTTCCAGGGTCACCACGCTCAGTCCCTGCATGACCTCAAGCAGATGTGTCCCCAAGACTGGACAATTTGGGTATCAGCCCTCTGCTTTCTTCCAGATGGCATCTGCCTTAGTTGCTCAGGGTCCATCCTAGGACCTGCACACTAATCCATAAATAACATTATAACATCCATAATTAACATTTTTCCACTAAAGCTTTCCCCATGCTTTTGTTGGAGTTAATGACGTGAGTTCAAAGTGCTTTTTCCACCTCTGTGTTGCATTTCAAGATCCTCAAAAGTGGACTCACAGAATCACAGAATCAATGAGGTTGGAAGAGCCCTCTGGGATCATCGAGTCCAACCATTGCCCTGACACCACCACGGCAACTAGACCAGGGCACTAAGTGCCATGTCCAGGCTTTTCTTAAACACATCCAGAGATGGTGACTCCACCACCTCCCTGGGCAGCCCCTTCCAATGGCTAATGACCCTTGCTGAGAAGAAATGCTTCCTAATGTCCAACCTGAACCTCCCCTGGTGAAGCTTGAGGCTGTGTCCTCTTGTCCTAGCGCTAGTTGCCTGGGAGAAGAGGCCGACTTCCACCCCGCTACAACCTCCCTTCAGGTAGTTCAGGACTCCAAGTAAACCAAGAGCAAGGACAAGTCCTGACCTACTGGCTCATATATGTGCCATCACATTTAGGGTATTTTGGAGATAATCTAGAGGAAGGGAGCGATTGCTGCCTTCTCCATGCAAAGCCCACTGCCACCCCAACACATTGTTGCAAGAGCTGCTGGGTTGAGGCTCCAGGAGCTGGCGCGTGGACCGAACCATGCAGAGGGGCAGCAAACCCTGCCAAAGCCATGGCATGGGGAGGACCATCTCAAATCTGGTGTCCCAGAACCCGAAGAAGGGTTCCCCAATGCTGGAGATGACCTCTCTGGTTGCCTGGGCACAAACTTTCACATCTCCCACCTGAGTTCCTGCACCAGATCATCCAGCCCCGACCCAAAATTGCTGATCCGCAGTTGAAAACTCTCAACTTTTAATCTGTATAAACCTCCTTGCTAAGGATGTTCTGCTTTTCTTTGATAGCTACTGTACTCTGAAAGCAAGGAGAGGCGGACACAAAAGAGGGGAAAAAAATCCCAGCTAATGAATTACCACTCATCAGCAAATCCTCTACTAACGGACTGTGCGTGTGCTCTCTGCCTATTATAAACACTAAGTAAAACATATTAGCTTAATATGCCAGGGGTGGGAGCAGCCAGTCAGCAAGACGGTACTGATGAGCAGTAGCTCGTTGAGAAGCAACGCAACCACTTGTGAGCACGTCTGCACTGTTATAGAACGTAGGCGATGCACTACGTGCACATTTTAGTCCCCCTGGGATCTTTCTACTGAGCTGGTCCAAGCTTGGGAGCTGGTAAAGCTTGTGTAGCACCACAACGTAAGTGGGAGGTGGTGGGCTTGGTGTGAAAAGCCCCAAGCGTCCTGTTACAGAATCACAGAATGGTTAAGGGTTGGAAGGGACCTCTGGAGATCATCTAGTCCAACCCCTGCCAAAGCAGGGTCACCCAGAGCACGTTGCACAGGGTCGCGTCCAGGCGGGTTTTGAATATCTCCAGAGAAGAAGACTCTCCCCCTCCCTGGGCAGCCTGTTCCAGGGCTCTGGCACCCTCAAAGGAAAGAAGTTCCTCCTCATATTCAGATGGAACTTCCCATGTTTCAGCTTGTGCCCATTGCCCCTTGTCCTGTCACTGGGCACCACTGAGAAGAGTCTGGCCCCATCCTCTTGATACCCGCCCCTAAGATATTTGTAAGCATTGATAAGATCCCCCCTCAGTCTGCTCTTCTCCAACTGAACAGCCCCAGCTCCCTCAGCCTCTCCTCGTAGCAGAGAAGCTCCAGCCCTCTGACCATCTCCGTACCCCTCCACTGGACTCTCTCCAGTAATTCCTTATCTTTCTTGAACTGGGGGGCCCAGAACTGCACACAGTTACTCCAGGTGTGGCCTCACCAGGGCAGTGTAGATGTGCAGGATAACCTCCCTTGACCTGTTGGCCACACTCTTCCTAATGCACCCCAGGACACCATGGGCCTTTCTGGCCACAAGGGCACATTGCTGGCTCATGGGGAACTTGGTGTCCACCAGAACACCCAGGTCCTTCTCCGCAGAGCTGCTCTCCAGTAGATCAGCCCCCAACCTGTACCGGTGCATGGGGTTATTCCTCCCAAGGTGCATCTCCTCTACTCTCTGCCCTGCAGTAGGACACAGCATGAAGGAAGACGTCCCTGTTCACTACAGGGCGGTTGGACTCGACGACCTTTAAAGGTCCCTTCCAACCCAAACTATTCTACGATTCTATGATTCATTCTCACAGGGAGGCAGAGGAAAGGTGGCAGGCTGGGAACAGGAAGAGGTTGCATCAACCAGGCGTTCGCAGACTCCATCACAGATCCAAAATCTCCTTGTCCCAGGCTGATGCCCACACTGCTGACCCACACCAGCCGTATCTCTTCTAGCAAGTAGCATGGACCCTTCAGAGAAGATCTGTAGAGGCAACCTGGTGCCAAGGACACAACATCCACACTACAAACCAACCTCATTTCAGCAAAAACATGTCCTTCACTTTGCTCCTGCCTCGCCTTGATGACCCAGTGCCCACCAGCAGCTGGAGAACATCCTCAAGACTGGTTTCATCTACAAGAAGTTGAGTTTGAGCCTCCAAGACTGGTCTCTGTGAAGCCACCTGACGCCCAACAACTGGAGATGTTCGGTTCAAGAGACCAACTTCGAAACATTGTCCTGACCCAGATGAAAATCCTGCTGAGGATGCAGCTGCTGCCTGATGAGGGACAATACCATGCTCTTCTACAGTGGTTTTGTACCATCACCCCTTGTTTTCAGGGGAAAAAAAATGAGAGAGAAGGAAGACCCTTCATTTATACGTTATCCAAGCTACAGACTGGTTGGCTTCCATCTCATTTCCATCCAATGTGGGCATCTCAGGCCAAGAGGGTGCATCAAGTACAACATCTCATGTGGCAGAAAGCTGGCGCCAAGCTGGGAGTTCGCGAAGGAGATGGCTCTCAGCGGACACTGGGAAAGAGCCCAGTGGTGGAAACCACCTCTTACGTATCTTTAATTTATGGGAGACATCTGCGTTTGGCTGGGTTTAAGCATTACAAAAGCAAAACTATGCCCCGATGACGCTAAACAAGAAGATGTCACTTCTGTTCTCAACTACACTCACCATTTCCGTGTCCTTTATGATCACCCTACAGCCAAAACGCAGTTTTCTGCATTTCATCCCCTAAATCCAGAGAGTGAGATGTTTGCTGGGCTACAGATCTAAAGCCACATTTCAGCAGCTAAATAAGAAGCCAGATTATCCCGATGTGCCTTACACCCACAGGAAAAAAAGGTTATTTTCCATATTACAGAATCACAGAATCAACCAGGTTGGAAGAGCCCTCTGGGATCATCGAGTCCAACCGTTGCCCTGACATCACCATGTCAACTAGACCATGGCACTAAGTGCCATGTCCAGTCTTTTCTTAGAGAGAAAAGAGATATTTCTTAGAGAGAAAAGAGAGGAAAGAGTTATTTCTGCAGAGAATGCAAGCCACTCCCCCAAATAATGTAAGGTGAAGGCTACCAGCGATACCCCACTAATTCAGAAAGGGAGGGAAAAAAAAGCAGAAATTCTCCATCTTTTCAGCCAAACTAGTCAAGTATCTCCTTTTTCTGCTCACAACCAGCACAGATCCAGCACATGATGAAGCTGCAAGATCTCCCAGCTAGAAAAGATCTGGGTTTAGGGAATGGTGGGCTCCTCAAAGAAGGATGCTCCAGGTTCCAGGGAAGGGTTGATCCAAGATCTGCCCCCTCCCTGGCCGTGTTCAAGGCCAGGTTGGATGAGGCTTGGAGCAACCTGGTCTAGTGGAAAGGTGTCCCTGCCTGTGGCAGGGGGGTTGGAACTGGATGGGCTTTAAGGTCCCTTCCAACCCAAACCAGTCTGGGATTCTATGATTCTAAGATCAACACAACACCCTGCCGAGTAAATAACCCATCATTGCCTCCCCAGGTTCAGATGTGACGGTTTTATTTTTAATAGAATCCATTCAAACCTCGACTACTCCATTAACCAAAATTAAAAAAAGAAAATCCCATTATTCTTAAGTATTTTCATATGCATTTAAAGCTGGTCGTTAACCTCTGAGTCCCGCTTTTATTTTGTTTTCATTAGTTCCTCTGAAGTAGAGCTCGATTACTGCAGCCGACCCTTCGAGGAGGAAACCTGAGCGCTTCCTCCGACGCCGGCAGCCCTGAATTGATGCAAAAGCAGCACAAAATACAACCTCACAACATGAGGTTGCCCTGGTACAGGGCAGGACTGGGGGGACTGGGAGGACTGGTGGGACAGCCCAGGCAGGGAGTGGGCTGGTGCTGGTGCAGCCCCAGGTTCGTGCTGCAAAGCTGCGCCCATCTCGAAGCTGGTGCTCAGCATGTTGGCTGGGAAGCTTGAGAGCACTCGGCTGTCAGCTCTGTTTTGGGGGAAAGCAGTAGGGGAAAAAAGAAAAAGGGAAAAAAAGGGGAAAAGGGGGAAAAAAGGGGGAAAAGGAAAGAAGGGAAAAAGGAAAAAAGGAAAAAAGAAAAAAAGAAAATTGAAAAAAGGAAGAAAGGGAAAAAGGAAAAAAGGAAAAAAGGAAATGGGAAAAGGGGAAAAAGGGGGAAAAGGAAAAAAGGGAAAAAAGAAAAAAAGGGAAAAAAGAAAAAAAGGGAAAAAAGAAAAAAAGGGAAAAAAGGGAAAAAGGGAAATGGAAAAAAGGGAAAGGGAAAAAAGGGAAAAAAGGAAACAAGGAAATGGAAAAAGTGGAAAAGGAGGAAAAAGGAAAAAGGAAAAAGAAAAAAGGAAAAAGGAAAAAGGAAAAAAGGGAAAAAGGAAAAGGGAAAAAGGGAAAAAGGAAATTAAAAAAGGCAGGAAAAAGGGAAAAGAGGAAAAAGGGAAAAGGGGAAAAAGGAAAAACAGAAAACAGAAAAAAGAAAAAAGAAAAAAGAAAAAAGAAAAAAGAAAAAAGAAAAAAGGAAAAAAGAAAAAAGAAAAGAAAAAATAAAAGAAAAAAGAAAGAAGAGAAAAAAAGAAAAAAGGAAAAAAGGAAAAAGGGAAAAAGGGAAATGGAAAAAAGGGAAAAGGAAAAAAGGGAAAAGGAAAAAAGGGAAAAAAGGAAATGGAAAAAGGGGAAAAGGGGAAAAAGGAAAAAAGGGAAAAAGGAAAAAAGGAAATTAAAAGGGGGAAAAAAGGGAAAAGAGGAAAAAGGGAAAAGGGGAAAAAGGAAATACAGAAAACAGAGAAAAAAGAGAAAAGAAAAAAGAAAGAAAAAATAAAAGAAAGAAAAAAAGAAAAAAGAAAAAAGAAAAAAGAGAAAAAAGAAAAAAGAAAAGAGAAAAAAGAAAAAAGAAAAAAGAGAAAAGAAAAAAGAAAAAGGGAAAAAAGGAAAAGGAAAAAGAAAGAGGAAAGAGGAAAAAGAAAAAGGGGAAAAATACAAAGAGAAAAAAAGAAAAGAGAAAGAACAAAAGAAGGAAAAAAGGGGGAAGGGGGTAAAGGGGAAAAGAGGGGAAAGAAGAAACAGAAAAAAGAAAAAAAAAAGAAAAAAAAGGAAAAAACCAGCTAAAAGCAAACCGAGAAGCTGCGTGTCGCCAAGTGCCCGTCTTTCTGCACGGGGGGAGCGCTGAGCGTATGAAAGATTAATCCCGAGCTTTGCCCAAAAGAGGCGACATTGTTTTTTAAAGCCTCTAAACTAGTCCCTACCAGAAACTGGATTATGCTAGGCCAGATGTCAGGGCTTCTCAGAAACAATACGGGGTTGTGTATCTCATACCATCCTCATTAAAAAGATTAAAAGTACTTCCTATAGCAAAAAAAAAATAAATATATGTATTTTCCAATGGGAACCAGAGTTTCCTCCTGCCTGTAATGTCTCCAATCCCAGCAGATGAATTTCACTTTAATGAGATGTCATTTTGGAGAATGGTTTAACATCCCTTCAAAAAAACTCTTAGCCCTAAACCTCGTAAAACCACGTCGAGATTATTAAAAGAAAATTTACCACACAGACAAAATAAAATAAAACAAAATAGAACCCGCCAATTCGCAGAATCCATGACACGGCCGTTTTTAAATGTGATGGAAAAGGCTTTCCAAGTTATCTGCTTAAACACAGGCTTTCTGTTTACTTCTCACTTTCATGTCAAATGAATTTGGGAAGAAAAAAATTGACAGGAACTTTAAGGACATTAGTCACATTTCGACTCTTTTTTTTTTCAGATTAACGCATCAAAAGCCGGGGGAGGCGAAAGGATGTTTTATCATCTTGATAAAAGAAAATTAACTCCTGGCACCCCAACCTCTACCCGTAGGGTTACAACGCTCAGGATCTTTTGCCAACACGGGAGGAGATCCAGGAGCAATCGGCACCGGGAGCAAAGGAGGCAAAATCCCACCGGAGCATCATCCAAATGAGATAATTAACTTATAAAGCTGTGCTTGAAACTCCCCGAAAAATTGAAGATTGCAGTCTGGTCCTTGCAGGCTCCCCCCAGCTTGAAGAGCAGCATCTTGCAGTCTACAACTACCTGAAGGGAGGTTGTAGCGCAGTGGGAGTCGGCCTCTTCTCCCAGGCAACTAGTGATAGGACAAGAGGACACAGCCTCAAGCTTCGCCAGGGGAGGGTCAGGTTGGACATCAAGAAGCATTTCTTCTCAGCAAGGGTCATTAGGCATTGGAAGGGGCTGCCCAGGGAGGTGGTGGAGTCACCATCTCTGGATGTGCTTAAGAAAAGCCTGGACATGGCACTTAGTGCCATGGTCTAGTTGCCATGGTGGTGTCAGGGCAATGGTTGGATGCGATGAGCCCAGAGGGCTCTTCCAGCCTCATTGATTCTGTGATTCTGTGATCTTGACCATAGCAGCAGTCCAGTTTGTGCTCCAAACTGGTCTGCAAGAGGTTGGGATCCCACCTCTTGGACCCTTTCTCCTCGCTAAAGCAAAGGTACTGACCAGTGGAAAAAGTAAATGCATGGAGGAGAGAAAACAGCCTTTGCTGAGATCTTCAAAAAAAAAAACCATCCCTGTCTGCTCACAATATACAATAACTTTGATTAAAGCTTCCCCCCATCAGACCACACGGCAATTATCAACGGTAGAAGCCTACGTCAACAGTTTTCTGCATCTTCTCTGCAACCTTCGAGATGATGCCCCAGAACCGAAGAAATATGGATTTGCTCCATCCATCACGCATTATGGCCCCAAACCTCACTCTCACCTCTCACCTCCAACCACTGACCCCCCAGGATCAGGAATGTGCTGTAATTTAACGTGCCTTCCTCTTGGAGAACCGTACAAACACCTCCAGACCCTGCATCATCTCAAAGACACGGAGAGCAGCATCTTTGCTCTCCAAAGTTCATAGAATCACAGACTGGTTTGGGTTGGAAGGGACCTTAAAGCCCATATAGTTCCAAGCCCCCTGTCATGGGCAGGGACACCTTCCACTAGACCAGGTTGCTCCAAGCCCCATCCAACCTGGCCTAGAACACTGCCAGGGAGGGGGCAGCCACATCTTCTCTGGGCAACCTGGGCCAGTGTCTCACCACCCTCACAGGAAACAATTTCTTCCTAATATCTGACCTAAATCTCCCCTCTTGCAGTTTAAAACCGTTCCCCCTCGTCCTGTCACTCCAGGCCCTTGTAAAAAGTCCCTCTCCAGCTTTCCTGTAGCCCCTTAAGGTTCTGGAAGGCTGCTAGAAGGTCTCCCCAGAACCTTCTCTTCTCCAGGCTGAACAACCCCAACTCTCTCAGCCTGTCTTCACAGGAGAGGTGCTTCAGCCCTTTGAGCATCTTCTAGTTGCTTGATGACTTCTCCTGGCGATGCTTTGAGTAAATACCTGAGAGCAGAGCCCGCTTAGCAACATGGAGAAATAATCAAGTGACATTTATTTGCCTTTAACTTCTCCTCCTTGAGATTTTGGAGGAGGTTGTTAGGGATGGAGAGAAGGATCCTGCCAGTAGAGAGCACACCGCAGGCAGAGCTGGCAATGAAAACCACTTTGACAACCCTAATTCCACCACTCTTCGCTAAACCAATGCATCTTTTGGTCTCCATCCCATAGTACATCACTGCTGGATTTGGTATTTTCACAGCTATATTAGGAATAAATAAAAAAAGGCCTCTCCAGATCAAACTAATGGTTCATGGACTCATCTGGTTTCTACAGCCACCAACTCAAGATGCTTTGAAGAAGAGGTGTGAATCCCTCCAACAGGAAACTGCAGAATGACAGGCCGGGAGATGCCTCTTACAAATGTACGTATTTAACATAATTGGAGGTAGATTCTGCTCTCAAAGTCTCATATCTCAAAATCCTGCAAACTAAACACCGTGCGGTGGTGGCTTATCAAGGTGGGTCTTGCATGCGATGCTCCAGCATTGTCCTTCTAATGATCACTGAATCACAGAATCACAGAATCAATCAGGTTGGAAGAGCCCTCTGGGATCATCGAGTCCAACCATTGCCCTGACACCACCATGGCAACTAGACCAGGGCACTAAGTGCCATGTCCAGTCTTTTCTTAAACACCTCCAGAGATGGTGACTCCACTGGGTCTTGTTTCGAAGAATTAGGCTTTTAGGATGTTTGCTGCCATCCCATGTCCCTTTTCAGAAGAAGCTGTCAACATATAGGTAATTTATAGGATCATCCTCCTTAGAGCCCCCAAAGCACAGCAGGCACAACTGGGGCTGCCTTTCCCCCTGCCCTCTCCAATTCTTGGCCAATAGGTAATTTTAAAAGGGCATCTTCATTTCCTCCCAAAGTTGGGGTTTTTAAGCAGAAGAAGGATGTTTTCCACCATCTGAATCTCCAGAAATACGCCCTGTGGTGCTTCACCCTATACAGCACTAGCTTCCCCAAGTGCTGGAAATAATTCCCCAGCAAGTCTTAAGCCGTGCTGGTGACCATAACTCTGCACCAGCAACATAGAATCACAGAATCACAGAATCAATGAGGTTGGAAGAGACCTCTGGGATCATCGAGTCCAACCGTTGCCCTGACACCACCATGGCAACTAGACCATGGCACTAAGTGCCATGTCCAGGCTTTTCTTAAACACCTCCAGAGATGGTGACTCCACCACCTCCCTGGGCAGCCCGTTCCAATGTCTAATAACCCTTTCTGAAGGGTTATTAGAACATGAACCGAGCAGAGAAGGGATTTCCCCGAACGTTGATGGGTGAGACAAGGGTTAAACTGCACCCAACAGGACCCAAATAAATTCCCCGTAGGGGCCATTCCAGCTCTGTAATTGCCAGCGCAGGCAAAGCTACTCAATGTTGGGTTGCAGGACAAGCAACGTGCATCAACGTATCTCAAACACTTCTCAACGGTTTCCAGAGATGTCACAGAAGTTGGGTGAACCCATCGCATTTCCAGAAGGGATGGACTTCCTAGGAAGCCTTAGAGTGCAACCAAAAAGCTCAGAAGTCATTGGATTACTGTGGCTTAACACGTTACCACCCATCAGCTCCGATTATGGTAAATGACTCAGTGCAGACTGAAACACTTGGGTTTAAGCTGTGCCATGGGGGCTCAGCTGCTCTGCATGGTCCCAATCTGCAACACAACAGGAGATACACAGAGAAGAGGAGACAGCTTCCCTGGAAAGTCATAGAATCATAGTGGTTGGAAAAGACCTTTAAGATCATTGAGTACAACCGTTAACTCAGCACTGCCAAGCCCACCACTAACCCATGTCCCTCAGCACCACATCTACATGGCTTTTAAATCCCTCCAGGGATGGGGACTCCACCACTGCCCTGGGCAGCCTGTGCCAGTGATTGACAACCCTTTCCAGGAAGAAATTGTCCCTGATCTTCAATCTAAACCTCCCCTGGCACAATTTGAGGCCGTTCCCCTTCATCCTATCACTTGTTACCTGGGAGAAGTGACCGACCCCCATCTCGCTACACCCTCCTTTCAGGCAGTTGTAGAGAGCGAGAAGGTCTCCCCTCAGCCTCCTTTTCTCCAGGCTAAACAACCCCAGGTCCCTCAGCCGATCCTCATCACACTAGACCCTTCACCAGCTTCGTTGCCCTTCTCTGAACTCGCTCCAGCACCTGAATGTCTTTCTTGTAGTGAGTCACATGGATATGTTCTACCACCACACAAAAGAGAGGATATGTTGAGTTTTCATGTTCATGCCATACAACTAGTCTTCACGGCAAGCCAACCATACAGTTCTGCGTTCTACAGGAATTAGACACAGCAACTGATCTGGGAAAGCTCTGCTGCCACGCACCCACTGGGGTACACATGACTCTGTCTTGCAACCCAAGACTTTAGTTCAACCATGTCTCCCTTCCCCACAGGTTTAGGCAGAAAGACTTGATTTATACGCTGATAGCACACCAATACCAGTACCTGCAGCTCCACTTGCCCCAGTCAGACATGGAAAATACTCCACCACAGAGAGGGAAGCTGAGTGTCCTTCCTGACCAGACAATACCATTGTCTCAAAGAGATGAAACTACCTATTTCACTTCTGCAAGGAAACATGTAACAGGACTCAAGACATCAGCAAAATAGGATCACGTAGGAAGGAAAATCTGAAAGGCTTCCCTGGGAGGGGGATGGCAGGGGCTGCATGAAATTAGCTCAGCACCCCAGCATGGGACTTGCGGGAAAAGCCAATGATGGTGCTGCATGGAGGAAGAGAGCAAGCATGGGGACAGAGCTGGAGAATGGTGGCCTCCACACAGCCTCAGCAGATCCCTCACTGGTCAGCAGAAGCCAGAGAGGCAGCATCAGACGGCCCCACCATTGGAAGTGTTCAAGGCCAGGTTGGATGGGGCTTTGAGCAACCTGATCTAGTGGAAGATGTCCCTGTCCATGGCAGGGGGCTTGGACTAGATGATCTTCAAAGGTCCCTTCTGACCCAAACCATTCTATGATCCTATGAACTAGGTGATGAGTTGGGCTGACTGGCTGGCGACAGATACTTGAAAACCATCAGTAAGAGAGCAAAAAGAAATTGGAAACCTAAAACTCACCCACCATGAAGGAAAGAAAGGGATGAGACAAGGAGGTCGGTGTGTCCAAGCAACCCAGAACACAGCATCCCAGCCTGCTGAAAAGACATTGACTGTCCGAGACATTGGTTTCTCCTCCTCTTGGGTGCTTGGTCATGTGTCCCTTTCCCTGGAGAAGTGGCACTTGCACCCACTGTTTCACAGCCTGCATCACCCGCTTTACCTTTCCGCCCAAAATGCTCAAGGTTATGGAGGGGAACGGGTGGTGAGGACCCAGCTAAGCCCAGAAGACTCTCATTTCCATCTTAGACCGTTCAAAATGCTCCAGGCCAAAGAACAGAATGAAAAGAAGAAAACAAAACTAAACCACACAAGCTTATCCTCTGCTGACAAGTCTTTTCTACTGAGCAGGCACTTCTCTGACAAATGTTGTATTATCTTGTTCTTTACTTATTTATAGTGCTGTCCATCAAGAGGAGCTGCAAAGTTTTCTGAAGGAAATATCTGAGCTTCTCCATCAGTGCCCGACTATATTTGCAGACAGATGACTTTTAAACACATGCATCAGTTGTTTTAGAATAAAACTCTTCAAAGTGGGTCAATGTTTAACTCGCCCATCGCGGGGGTCTATAAACACAGAATCACAAAATCACAGAATCAATGAGGTTGGAAGAGACCTCTGGGATCATCGAGTCCAACCATTGCCCTGACACCACCATGGCAACTAGACCAGGGCACTAAGTGCCATGTCCAGGCTTTTCTTAAACACCTCCAGAGATGGTGACTCCACCACCTCCATGGGCAGCCCCTTCCAATGGCTAATGACCCTTGCTGAGAAGAAATGCTTCCTAAAACAACATCAAACACAACATCAGCCACTTCGCACAGGTCTCCCTGTTCCCAAAAATGTGTCTTAAAGTGGCTCTGTATCTCCATGAGAGGGTGAGCTGGGGTCTCCTGAAGGCATTGGTGCACCCTCCTTCTCCCAGCCAATGCTCTCCGTTGCTCTTGGCACAGTTCCTGGCTGAGTCCATCACAGGAGTGTCGTCCACCATACAGGGGCATGGACATTTCCCACCGCTGCCTAGGGATGGATGCTCAATGACATTTGGGCTTGTCCCATTTGCCCTGCTCCACTTGCAAGAAGACTGTCCCTTCAGTGGAGCACGTGGCCTTGCAAGGGGGGATATCTGCAACAGCTGAGGGCATCCTCATGCCGTTATCTTCATCTGCTCCCTCCAGCCAAGGTGCATCGGGGTGCAGGATCCCAGCCACAATGGCAGACGCCCTACCTACCTTTCTAGCAGTTTCCACAATCCTACAGCACCCTCAACCCCAGAAGGCTTCTGCTGCCTCTGGGCAAGATCTATGAAACAGGGATATAGAATCATAGAATGGTTTGGGTTGGAAGGGACCTTAAAGATCATCTGGTTCCAACCCCCATGCCACAGGCAGGGACACCTTCCACCAGACCAGGTTGCTCAAAGCCCCATCCAACCTGGTCTTGCACAATGCCAGGGAGGGGGCAGCCACAGCTCCTCTGGGCAACCTGGGCCAGGGTCTCACCACCCTCACAACAAAGAATTGCTTCCTCACATCTCATCTCAATCTCCCCTCTTGCAGTTTAAAACCATTCCCCCTCGTCCTGTCACTCCAGGCCCTTGTAAAAAGTCCCTCTCCCGCTTTCCTGTAGCCCCTTCAGGTACTGGAAGGTGCTAGAAGGTCTCCCTGGAGCCTTCTCTTCTCCAGGCTGAACAACCCCAACTCTCTCAGCCTGTCTCCAGAGCAGAGGGGCTCCAGCCCTCTGAGCCTCTCCGTGGCCTCCTCTGGACTCGCTCCAACAGCTCCGTGTCCTTCTTCTGTTGGGCCCCAGAGCTGGACGCAGCACTGCAGGGGGGTCTCCCAAGAGCGGAGCAGAGGGGCAGAATCCCCTCCCTCGCCCTGCTGGCCACGCTGCTGGGGATGCAGCCCAGGACACGGGTGGCTTTGGGCTGCCAGCACACACTGTCCTGGTTTAGTGGTGGCCACATCTGCTGACACCACGTGAACCACGGGAAAGAGGCTGGAAGCAGGAGCAGCACCGTCGCCGTCACTCAGCGCGTCGCTTCATCCGTCGCAACTCCTCCGTGGGAAGTTGCTCAGCCCTCTCCCGGCGGCGGAATCCCCCCCCCCGATTTCAAGCAACGACCAACCACGTCAACAGGAGCAAAAGAAATTTAAGGCAAGCAAATCCCAGCCCTTCTGAGCCGCGCTCCTGCAAAGCAGCGGGAGATAAGGGGGAGGAGTGAAAAGGAGAATCAATAAATCTTAACCTCATTCACAATGATCTGGAGCTCTTATTAAGTAAATTAATTTAAGTTAATTTAACTCGATCATGACTCCCGATCACAGTGATTTAGTGAGGGGGAAATTGCATTAGGAAAGGCCACACTCGCTAGACAGAAGAACGGAAGAAAATTAGATCCACTTAGCAATGTGAATTAATATGGAAATAGCAGGTGTAAATTTAACCTTATCAAGAGAGTGAAAATTATCTTCATAAATTTGGAGAAATAGCCCCCAAGTTGCTTATAAATCTATTTAAAACAAAAATATTACAAAAAGTGGAGTAAAATTAATTTAAAATATACTCCTATCTATCGCCTCTAAGAAAAGTCAGTGGCAGGGCGAAGTTTAATGCAACCGAGCAATAAGGGGAGAACGCAACTCATCACCGAGGGATTAGCACTGGTTGCCTCCAGACCTGCAGCGACTGCTCTTGGCACTCATTTCGCAAAGCCACGTCCTTCTTCACCTCAGCCTGCTGATTTGGGAGAATTTGTTGACAAAAAAGGATGCCCCAGCAAGGTTTCTTGTTGCAGAAAACCCAAAAAGGGAGGGGGAAATTCCTAAAACATCTTTAGTGACACCAAGTTCACAAGATGGACAAGAAGAGAGTTCCTGCCTAAAGTTTATTAAGGCTGAAGGAACTGGGGGTGTTTAGTTTGCAGAAGAGGAGGCTGAGGGGAGACCTTCTCGCCCTCTACAACTACCTGATAGGAGGTTGTGGTGAGGTGGGGGTTGGTCTCTTCTCCCAGGTAACCAACGATAGGACGAGAGGAAACAGCCTCAAGTAGAGCCAGGGGAGGTTTAGATTGGAGATCAGGGACAATTTCTTCACTGAAAGAGTCATTAGGCATTGGAACAGGCTGCCCAGGGAGGTGGTGGAGTCACCATTCCTGGAGGTGTTCAAAAAACGTCTAGATGTGGCGCTTCAGGACATGGTTTAGCGGGCATGGTGGCATTGGGTTGATGGTTGGACTTGATGACCTTTTAGGTCTTTTCCAACCTTAACAATTCTATGATTCTATGATTCTAAGGCAGCGTATTAAATCTGAAAAGATCAGTGCCCGCATAAAACCCTTGCACATCACTTTTGGACCCCCCAAAACTTGAATTTCAGAGTAAGAACTTCCCCTTAGCGTCAGCTAGAAAACAATTTGGGGGTAGCACTTGACTGAGTCACCATCACCATCTGAGTCACCATCTGAGTCACTGAGTCACCATCTCTGGAGGGGTTTAAGAAAAGACTGGCCATGGCACTTAGTGCCATGGTCTAGTTGCCATGGTGGTGTCAGGACAATGGTTGGACTCGATGAGCCCAGAGGGCTCTTCCAACCTGATTGATTCTGTGATTCTGTGACCGCAGCACCAGCAGCCTTTTCACGTCACACTCCTGGCTTACGGTGAAAAGGACATTAAAAAGCAAAGCAAAGCAGCAACAAAGCAGCTCCTGGCTCATTCCTCGTTACACGTCCAAGACGATGCTACAAACAACGGAATAAAAAACAAAACCAACATAAAAATTATAGAAGCATTTGCCATGTGCTTCCTCCAGACAGTCCACATGATTGATCACCCACAATGAAGGTAATAGGGAGACTGAGTAAGAGATTTATTGCTTCTTTAAAACGTAATTCTTTTAATTTGCTGATGGCATTTTATCAAGATTTGTCTCAAACAGCCGTAAGATCTAAACTACATCATTTAATGAAGTCAAAGATTAATATGGGTAAAATTATTCTACAAGTGGGAGCTCCCAGCCAATCGCAGCAGCAAAAGCAGGTCGCTCCTCCACGACATCAATGCTCGGCTGGCCAAGACCCATCACCCAGCAGCCAGCGACTCTTGCTCTAACCCTTCCTGAAGCCCCTACTTGAAGCTCCTGCCCTCCCCAGCTCTCACCGTGGATCCTCCATCCATCAGCCACTCAGACCTGGAGTAACAAGATGGGGGGGAAGAACCTGAGGTTGTGGAGGTGCTGGAGCGATTCCAAAGAAGGGCAACGAAGCTGGTGAAGGGTCTGGGGAACAAGTCTCATGAGGAGCAGCTGAGGGAACTGGGGGTGTTTAGCCTGGAGAAAAGGAGGCTGAGGGGAGACCTTATTGTTCTCTACAACTACCTGAAAGGAGGGTGTAGCAAGGTGGGGGTCGGCCTCTTCTCCCAGGTAACAAGTGATAGGATGAAGGGGAACGGCCTCAAGTTGTGCCAGGGGAGGTTTAGATTGGAGATCAGGGACAATTTCTTCACGGAAAGGGTTGTCAAGCACTGGAACAGGCTGCCCAGGGCAGTGGTGGAGTCCACATCCCTGGACGGATTTAAAAGCCGTGTAGATGTGGTGCTGAGGGACATGGGTTAGTGGTGGCCTTGGCAGTGCTGGGTTAACGGTTGGACTTGATGATCTTAAATGTCCTTCCAACCAAAATGGTTCTATGCAGAAGTACAGCTCAGTCCAAGGTCTATGTTCTAACCTGAGCCGAACAGTCAAAGCATGAGGTTTTTTTCTATTAACTAAGGCTGAAGTTCATAGAATCATCGAATGGTTTGGGTTGGAAGGGACCTTTGAAGGTCATCTAGTCCAACCCACCTGCCATGGGCAGGGACATCTCCCACTAGACCAGGTTGCTCCAAGCCCCATCCAACCTGGCCTTGAACACTGCCAGGGAGGGGGCAGCCACAGCTTCTCTGGGCAACCAAAGCTTCTCTGGGCAACCAAGTTAGACATCTGTTACAGCACCGGCTTAAACACGTCATCTGCACTTCATTACGGGGCAGCAGATTAAATTTGATATGGCTACGAGAAGCCCCTCTCCCCTCCCTTACCCCACTGCCCAAATGGATTTCGTGTGTCAGGCTTGTACATCAATGGGATGCTAATTTTGGGCAATGTCATGTCATAGTATGACACGATGATTCTCGCTATAAAGAGCATCAAGTGGCAAAAACATCATCATGTTTCACCAGCTGGGAAAGCAATTGCAGAACCGAATCCACCAACGGAGTACTGACCTACGAGGAACAGCTCAGGGAGCTGGGGTTGTTTAGCCTGGAGAAGAGGAGGCTCAGAGGTGACCTTAGTGCAGTCTACAACTACCTGAAGGGAGGTTGTAGTGAAGTGGGAGTCGGCCTCTTCTCCCAGGCAACCAGCGATAGGACAAGAGGACACAGCCTCAAGCTTCGCCAGGGGAGGTTCAGGTTGGACATTAGGAAGCATTTCTTCTCAGCAAGGGTCATTAGATATTGGAAGGGGCTGCCCAGGGAGGTGGTGGAGTCACCATCTCTGGAGGTGTTTAAGAAAAGACTAGCCATGGCACTTAGTGCCATGGTCTAGTTGCCATGGTGGTGTCAGGGAAATGGTTGGACTCGATGATCCCAGAGGGCTCTTCCAACCTGGTTGATTCTGTGATTCTATGCAACGGAGGTACAAGATGCAAATTCCCCTCCCAAGAATAAAATCAGGATGACTACGGAGCAGGGTGAGCCTTGCCTGGCTCACGTTTTCTCTTTCAAGGTCCCAGCTGAGGTGCCTTAACTGCGGAGAGACACTAAAGCAGCAGTTTTGCCCAAATCCCTCACAGAATATTTCACCATCACAAAAACTAGAAACAAAAATCACTCTTTTCTCTGATAAGCGGGCAGGATTTGCAGCAAGGGCAGTGATGGAGGGAGAAAGGTCGTCTGAATATGATTCTCTGTACCAGGAACAGAAAGCAGGAGCTTTTTCCACCTAAATAAAAGGAGTAAAATTTGCTCAAATCAGCTGGTAAAGGATTAAATAAGCAGCAAACTGAGCCAGGCACGGGAAAGGGCAAGATGCAGGTTGATGTGGATATAAATGCGCTAATTAGGGGCCACGAAGATGCTCCGAGGGCTGGAGCCCCTCTGCTCTGGACACAGGCTGAGAGAGTTGGGGCTGTTCAGCCTGGAGAAGAGAAGGCTCCAGGGAGGCCTTCTAGCACCTTCCAGTACCTGAAGGGGCTACAGGAAAGCAGGAGAGGGGCTTTTACAAGGGCATGGAGTGACAGGACGAGGGGGAACAGTTTTAAACTGAAAGAGGGAAGATTGAGATGAGATGTGAGGAAGCAATTCTTTGCTGTGAGGGTGGTGAGAGCCTGGCCCAGGTTGCCCAGAGAAGCTGTGGCTGCCCCCTCCCTGGCAGTGTTCAAGACCAGGTTGGATGGGGCTTGGAGCAACCTGGTCTGGTGGAAGGTGTCCCTGCCCATGGCAGGGGGTTGGAACTAGACGATCTCTAAGGTCCCTTCCAACCCAAACCAGTCTGTGATTCTAATTCGAGTAGCACACCAGTGCCTGTAGCTACAGGAGTGACCAGAACCAGAGTCAGCATTACACCAACACTGCAGGAGGAAACAGGAGATTAAAAGCCACGAGAAACAAATCTTCATTTGCACGCAAAATACCAGGCGCCGTAATTACCAGCAGCAAATTATGAACCTCTAAGAGCCAAGACAATTTAAGATTTTACTGTAACATACTTGTACGTTCACAATGCAAAAGCCGCACTTTGAAAAATTAATAATAATATTTTTAAAAAGCTGCTTTTGGGGCCAAAGAAGAAACACGACAATTATTCATTTGATGGTTTGGCTTTCTGTCATAGCCTGTGAGCAGTGAGACAGCAAGAACTCTCGGTGGCAGGTAAGATACACACACTCACTGCCTTGATTCAACAAAAAAGCAGCATGAGGGAGCAAGAAAAAGAAGATCTGGTTTGTTTGTGGCGAGGGAAATGCAAGAAGCTGGCCCCAGGACATGCAAATGGAGGTGGCACCTACAAGCAGAGCAGTAATTACACCAGAGGAGGCAAACCAGCCGCTTTTGGGAGGTAGTAAGAGGAGACATGAGGATGTCAGGACTGGATAAATGGGCATGATGTGCGGGTGGGAAGGTATCGAAGGCAAAAGTAGAAGGTGAAGCAAAAGGAGAAGGTGGTGAAGGTAAGATTGACTGCAGAAAATGTGGGTGGAAATCAGCTGTTAGCCCTAAAGGATCCCACAGTTTCCGTATCCATCAATCAATGAGGTTGGAAGAGACCTCTGGGATCATCCATGGAATAATCTTTGGGTTTGTTTTTTTTTTCCCAGCTTTTATCTTCTGGCAAGAAGTCATGCTATTATACGTGGACAAGTGACGCGCATCTCCCATTACGGGCTCTTGCTGGGAATTAACTATCAGCCTGGAGGCAGTTCAGCCGCTCGAGAGCTGGTCCCATCCACAGCAAAATGTTGGAGCGAGTCCAGAGGAGGGCGACCAAGCTGGTGAAGGGTCTGGAGGTTATGACCTACAAGGAACGGCTGAGGGACATGGGGGTGTTCAGCCTGGAGTAGAGAAGGCTCAGAGGTGACCTTATTGCAGTCTACAACTACCTGAAGGGAGGTTGTAGCGGAGTGGGAGTCGACCTCTTCTCCCAGGCAAGTAGTGATAGGACAAGAGGACACAGCCTCAAGTTTCGCCAGGGGAGGTTCAGGTTGGACATCAGGAAGCATTTCTTCTCAGAAAGGGTCATTAGCCATTGGAAGGGGCTGCCCAGGGAGGTGGTGGAGTCACCATCTCTGGAGGGGTTTAAGAAAAGCCTGGCCATGGCACTTAGTGCCCTGGTCTAGTTGCCATGGTGGTGTCAGGGCAATGGTTGGGCTCGATGATCCCAGAGGTCTCTTCCAACCTGACTGATTCTGTGATCCTGTGATCTTGGGGCCAGTGCTCTTCAATATCTTCATTAATGATTTGGACGCAGGTCCTGAAGGACTACTATCCAAGTTGGCTGATGACACAAAATTGGGAGGAGCTCTAGACACTCCTGAGGGCAGAGAGGCCCTGCAGAGAGACCTAGATAAATTAGAAAGGTGGGCGATCACCAAGCACATGAAGCTTAAGAAGGGAAAGTGCCGGACTTTGCACCTGGGACATGGCAACCCTGGATGTACATACACACTGGGGAACGAGAGGCTGGAGAGCAGCCCCACGGAAAGGGATCGGGGGGTTCTGGTCTACAGCAAGTTGAACATGAGTCAACAGTGTGCCCTGGCAGCCAAGAGGGCCAATTGTGTCCTGGGGTGCATCAAGCATAGTATTGCTAGCCGGTCGAGGGAGGTGATTGTCCCGCTCTACTCTGCACTGGTGCGGCCTCACCTTGAGTACTCTGTGTAGTTTTGGGTGCCACAGTATAAAAAGGACATGAAGATACTAGAGAGTGTCCAGAAGAGAGCCACAAAGATGGTGAAGGGTTTAGAGGGGAATCTGTACAAGGAGAGGCTGAAGTCACTGGGTCTGTTCAGCCTGGAGAAGAGAAGGCTGAGGGGAGATCTCATTGTGGTCTACAACTTCCTCACAAGGGGAAGTGGAGGAGTAGGCGTTGACCTCTTCACCCTGGCAACCAGTGACAGAACTCGAGGGAATGGCAGGAAGATATGCCAGGGGAGGTTTAGGTGGGATATTAGGAAAAGGTTCTTCACCCAGAGGGTGGTGGAGCACTGGAACAGGCTCCCCAGGGAAGCAGTCATGGTGCCAAGCCTTACAGCATTCAAGAAGCATTTGGACAATGCCCTCAGACACATGGTGTGAATTCTGGGGTTGTCCTGTGCTGGGACAGGAGTTGGACTCGATGATCCTTGTGGGTCCCTTCCAACTCAGGACATTCTATGATTCTATGATTTAGAAAGACACAGACTCAAGGGTACAGCACCGTCCTTTGGTGACACCCTTCTTCAGACGGGTGCTGGCACGTCGAATTCTTTCCTACAGGGCCAGGCTGATGCTCCACCCATCCAGATAACCCAGGTAGAAGCAAGTTTGTGCCTGCATCTACCTCTTGGTGTAGGTTTGGGACATCTGCCTCCAACACGCTTTCAATAAGCTCCTCCATAGCACCAACGTGCACGCTAATGTTACACAGCAGAGGGCAGGTCTAGCCTCATTAACAGGCGTGACCATGCCTAATTAACAGGCCACGTCTATCTCTAAACCAAGCAGTGAGTTTACTTAGGACTGATATAGATCTGTGTGCGTTTATTCATCTTCCTAACAGCTTATTTAACTGCTTCATGGAAACAATTAATTCAAAGAGGGAATAAATATGAAGCCACAGATTGCTGCAAGCTGTTGGCTGCCGACTCGGGCTAACGTGATTACTAACACGATTTTACACTTTAAGTCAATAAACTCTGCGTAGAAGCAGCTAAACAAATAGAGAAATTAAGCGACGAACACGCAACGGTAATAACACGGAGCCAACGTGGGAGCTCCCTCGGCTCCCGCGTCTCAACCAGCTGCATTCAAGGGATGGAAGGATTACCTGGACGTCACAGGGCGTTTCGTCTTCCAGTTGGGAACGGGGCTGCTGAAGGATGATAAGGTTGGAGTCACCACGTTCCTCTTCACTATCCTGTAGCGCGTCTTTATCACCTTGTTGGCTGGGGGGCTCCGTACGAAGTGGAAGTTGGCTCCTACGAGAAAGCAAATGGAAAGAGGAGCTTGAAATTCAGGTGTGCATGGGACAGAAGGGACCTCACCAACCTCACCTACACTCAACTCTTTAGCACCTGCAAAAGGGGCAAAAGAGCCCTGGGGTGAATCAGGCATGGGACCACCACGGTTGATGGTAACAAAAAGGTTCTGATGGACTTGGGGGTGTTTGGCTTCACCAGCCTGGCAGCAAAACTCTACCGGGTGAATCACAGAATCACAGAATCAACCAGGTTGGAAGAGCCCTCTGGGATCATCGAGTCCAACCGTTGCCCTGACACCACCATGGCAACTAGACCAGGGCACTAAGTGCCATGGCCAGGCTTTTCTTAAACACCTCCAGAGATGGTGACTCCACCACCTCCCTGGGCAGCCCCTTCCAATGGCTAATAACCCCTTCTGAAAAGAAATTCTTCCTAATGTCCAACCTGAACCTCCCCTGGCCAAGCTTGAGGCTGTGTCCTCTTGTCCTATCGCTGGTTGCCTGGGAGAAGATGCCGACTCCCACCCCGCTACAACCTCCCTTCAGGTAGTTGTGCACTAAGGTCACCTCGGAGCCTCCTCTTCTCCAGGCTAAACACCCCCAGCTCCCTCAGCCGTTCCTCATAGGTCAGACCCTCCAGACCCTTCACCAGCTTGGTCGCCCTCCTCTGCACTCGCTCCAACACCTCAACATCTTTCTTGAAGTGCAGGGCCCAGAACTGGACACAGGATTCAAGGTGCAGCCTCACCAGTGCCCAGTACAGAGGGACGTGCTCACCGACAATACCTTAATCCCCGACGTCTGGCAGGGGGGTTGGAACTAGATGATCTTTAAGGTCCCTTCCAACCCAAACCATTCTATGATTCTATGATCTACACTGGAAACAGATTTACCCATTTAATCATTCCCATTTTCATCATATTTTGCTGGATGATCTACAGGCTGGTTTATTGTGTTGAATGTTTCGTGCAATTAACAGTTCTATGTTTGACTCTGGTTTTCCTCCACTCGATAGCTGGCAATTTTTTTCGCGGCTTTAAGGAATGCATCTAATTGCCCGACTTTTATAACATACAGCTATAACTGCCCAGATAATTAAAGCTGACACGACATGCTGAGACTAAGTCTTCTGGTTTTATAACTGATTTAAAGGGCCGGCTGTTTTTCTTGGAGATACACTAATTAAAATTATTGCAAGGTTGAGAGGGGAAAAGAAGAATCGTTATTTCCCCTGAAACTGTTGGACCCGTCCCCATGTTTGACTCTGCGAGAGAAGGGAGAATAAAGTTGCTCCTCAGGTAAATTGGTAATCACAGAATCACAGAATCAATGAGGTTGGAAGAGACCTCTGGGATCATCGAGTCCAACCATTGCCCTGACACCACCATGGCAACTAGACCAGGGCACTAAGTGCCATGGCCAGGCTTTTCTTAAACACATCCAGAGATGGTGACTCCACCACCTCCCTGGGCAGCCCCTTCCGATGTCCTGGAATAATGAACCTTTCTGAAAAGAAATTCTTCCTAATGTCCAACCTGAACCTCCCCTGGCGAAGCTTGAGGCTATCTCAGGCTGCTGGATCTGTGTCGAAACGAGAAAAATAGGGAAAGGCATTTTAGAGCTGATCTTGTTCCCTAGAGTGGAGGGAGCAGCTTCCCCACCTCCCTGCAGCAGCGGGAACGGCGATTCGCTGCTTTACAGTTCAATACAGAGAATATTTTCCTTCTTGTGCGTTCCCAAGCATCTCGCATTGGGTTCAGGAGGGATTGGGCAGCCCTCAAGTTGCGCCAGGGGAGGTTTAGATTGGAGATCAGGGACAATTTCTTCATGGAAAGGGTTGTCAAGCACTGGAACAGGCTGCCCAGGGCAGTGGTGGAGTCCCCATCCCTGAAGGGATTTAAAAGCCGAGTAGATGTGGTGCTGAGGGACATGTGTTAGTGGTGGGCTTGGTAGTGCTGGGTTAACAGCTGGACTCGATGAACTTAAAGGTCCTTTCCAACCAAAACGATTCTATGATTCTATAATTTCTACTCCCAAACTCAGCCAGAGAGTTACAGCTTCTGATAAGGCTGCCCAGGGAGGGTGGGGAGTCTCCTTCTCTGGAGATATTCAAAACCTGCCTGGACGCGACCCTGTGCAACGTGCTCTGGGTGACCCTGCTTTGGCAGGGGGTTGGACTAGATGATCTCCAGAGGTCCCTTCCGACCCCAACCAGTCTGTGATTCTGTGAGGGGGAGGAGAAAAGCAGGCTCTGCCATAAAGCCACCCGTGTCCTGGGCTGCATCCCCAGCAGCGTGGCCAGCAGGGCGAGGGAGGGGATTCTGCCCCTCTGCTCCGCTCTCGGGAGACCCCCCTGCAGTGCTGTGTCCAGCTCTGGGGTCCCAACACAAGAAGGACACGGAGCTGGTGGAGCGAGTCCAGAGGAAGCCACGGAGATGATGAGAGGGCTGGAGCCCCTCTGCTCTGGAGACAGGCTGAGAGAGTTGGGGCTCTTCAGCCTAGAGAAGAGAAGGCTCCGGGGAGACCTTGTAGCACCTTCCAGTGCCTGAAGGGGCTACAGGAAAGCAGGAGAGGGACTTTTTACAAGGGCATGGAGTGACAGGACGAGGGGGAACCGTTTTAAACTGAAAGAGGGGAGATTGAGATGAGATCTGAGGAAGCAATTCTTTGGTGTGAGGAGGGTGAGACACTGGCCCAGGTTGCCCAGAGAAGCTGTGGCTGCCCCCTCCCTGGCAGGGTTTAAGGCCAGGTTGGATGGGGCTGGGAGCAACCTGGTCTGGTGGAAGGTGTCCCTGCCCGTGGCAGGGGGTTGGAACTAGATGGGCTTTAAGGTCCCTTCCAACGCAAACCATTCTATAGTTCTATGACAGACAGATCACCAGAATTTTTCATAATAACGATGATGATCACAACGCTCCTCAATACTATACTGTAAGATAAATGACGACTCAACAAGGAGCGTATGAAGGGACTCACAGCCTTCAACACCGCCTATAAAGCCCTGAGCACACTCACGACACCACACAAATAATCTCTTTTATATGGCAGCAATAAAATTTGGAAGGCATTTGGGATAAACAGTCCACACGTCGCAGCGTATGGGACCTCCAACCCCTGTTTGCACCATGCACCAAGCCACATCCTCACACCAAAGTCTTATTTTAAGAGAGACTCTTTAAATCCCTCCGACTCCTACATGGGACACCTGGTTAATTAATGCATCAAAAAAATGCCTGCATGCAAATTATTTTCTGCAGCATCACGGTAAGCAGGAGACTTTTGATGATGCTTTGGAGACCAGCACGCTGCTGTTAACCAGCGAGCATCTAGAAAAACAGAAAAGTATGCTCCAAGGAAGGGTGTGTTAAGTGAACTGGTAAATATTGAGCAAACTGAAAAGCCAGGAAGTTAACACCAGTAACTTAAAGAGCTTCTGGTGATTTGGAATAAAAATCAAAATTAATTAAAATAAAACCAGATGTTTTGTGGGAGCACGGGAATCTCATAAAGTTCAACGAGGCAAAGGGCAAGGTCCTACACCTGGGTTGGGGCAATCCCCAGTATCAGTACGTTCTGGGGGATGGATGGATGGATGGATGGATGGATGGAGGGATGGATGGAGAGCAGCCCTGAGGGGCAGAACTTTGGGGTACTGGTGGGTGTTAAACGGGACATGAGCTGGCAATGTGTGCTCGCAGCCTAGAAAGCCAACCATATCCTGGGCTGCACCCAAAGCACCGTGGCCAGCAGGTCACAGAATCACAGAATCACAGAATCACAGAATCCATCAGGTTGGAAGAGCCCTCTGGGATCATTGAGTCCAACCATTGCCCTGACACCACCATGGCAACTAGACCACGGCACTAAGTGCCATGGCCAGGCTTTTCTTAAACCCCTCCAGAGATGGTGACTCCACCACCTCCCTGGGCAGCCCCTTCCAATGGCTAATGACCCTTGCTGAGAAGAAATGCTTCCTAATGTCTAATATATCCACCCTTTCATGGATATGGCATCAAAACGTACCCAAGCAGCTCTTTCTCACAGGAAAGGGATGAGAGCCCCAACCCCACACCCTCCCAGAACAGCAACAGCACAAGTTGACCCTTTCCCTCCACCACTCCAACCTTACAAAATTATTAAGCTGGGAATTTGCTGAATACATTATTAACATATTTTTTTGCCCCTACACAAGCTGCCGCTAATCAACCCAGAACCTCCTCAAACTCCTGCCTGACATCGTCCCCCGCCTCACGCTCGCACAAGAAATCGAGGTCCCAAATTATTGCGGCTTGCGGGCGTCCCCCCCCTCTCTTCCTTGCACAGACGGGCTGGCACCTGGTAAACTCTATTCCCCAGCGGTAATTGGATGGTGTATTCATGCCAGAGCTGCTCTTCTGAAAGTGCCTGCGTGCACGGCTCCAGCATTAACCACCTCCTGAAAGAGACTCTCCGAAGAGCTCCGTTTTCTATTATTACTTGCTAGCTGAGGGGTTTTGTGTAGATAATCATGTTATTTAGATAGGATGTTGGTTTAATTCCCTTCATTACAGGCTCCCAGGGTTGTAATTTTTTTGCTCCGCGTGATGTATTCCCCGTGGCACATTTCACTCAAATCAAACACTTTACGCTTTTATTACAAACAATACCCCAGCGTCCCCCGTTATCAGCCCAGCGCACACATGCACACTCCTCGCAGAGATCCAGAGGTCAGTTCTAATGACTAATCGATCTCATTAGCTTTCCTAATTAAAAACTTTACTACCGCAATGGAAGACAAACTACAAAAAAAAAAAACTGCTTGCATCATATTTGAATGGGATATGAGCATCATTTATCAGCCGGGGCTCGCAGCCCGCGCCCGTCGCATCGGGCCGCACGCTGCTGAGGTTGGGGCTTTCTTCGGAGCTCTGCATCCCTCGGGCACCGCTTACACCTACCGTGCCCATGGATAAAATCCTGGTGCAAACTCCAATGTTGCACCATTTCTTCTCAGAAAGGATCATTAGACATTGGAACGAGCTGCCCAGGGAGGTGGTGGAGTCACCATCTCTGGAGGGGTTTAAGAAAAGCCTGGACATGGCACTTAGGGCCATGGTCTAGTTGCCATGGTGGTGTCAGGGCAATGGTTAGACTCGATGATCCCAGAGGGCTCTTCCAACCTCACTGATTCTGTGATTCTGTTGACCTTGAGAGGGGCAATTTGCTGCCAAAACCTCTTGCCATGGTGCTTTGAGGAGATGGGATCCACGACCCACCAGAGCACGTATCCTTTAGGAAAGAGGTTGAAGGCAACACGGTTACAAGGATCCTTATTTCTGCTCTTATTCTGCCGTGAGAGGTACCAGGAATCAACCCTCTGGGGAAGGTGAAGCAGAGAGGGCAAAACCAGGGCTGGCTCCTGGGATGTCTGTGGGAGAGCTGGAAACAACACGACGTCTGACTCGTCTTCTGGCATCTTTAAAGCATATAAGCACCACCGCGCCTTAAACTTCTATAGTCTCCAACCATTCCAAATTGACTCTTATTTCTATTCTGGGTCTCCCCAAAATGAATGAAGTTTTAACATATAAAAGGGACACCTTTTTACCAACCCCAATAAAAAGTGGAAAATTAAGATCACTTGCAAGAATGATAGAACCATAGAATGGTTTGGGTTGGAAGGGACCTTAAAGATCATCTAGTTCCAACCCCCTGCCACAGGCAGGGACACCTTCCACCAGACCAGGTTGCTCCAAGCCCCATCCAACCTGGCCTTGAACACTGCCAGGGAGGGGGCAGCCACAGCTTCTCTGGGCAACCTGGGCCAGGGTCTCACCACCCTCACAGGGAAGAAGTTCTTCCTAATAAATATCTCATCTAAATCTAAAGTTACAACAAAAAAAGTAAAACCTTTTGAAAAAACATGCATTTACCCCCATGGCAAGAAAAATGGGGAGGGGGAACATTGACCTGCTGTTACTTCCTCCAAATCCTTCATCCCTATAAGCTCTCAGCAAATCTGAATCCTCCACTTCTGCCCAAAAATGAGCGGAGGGGAGGCAGATATTAGCTAACTCTGCCTGATTCTCAATTGAACCAGGTCCTACAGTCTCGGTCCTACAATCACACAGGGCTGGTACGTAGGCAGTGGGGAACGCTGCACCCTGAGCCCTTTATTTTTGCATGACTGTGCCGTTACAGCAGTTCTCCAGGGACGGGCCAGCATCGTCAGCCAGCCGAGCCCTAACGAGCAAGTGTGCAAGTGATAGAATCATAGAATTGTTTTGGTTGGAAAGGACCTTTAAGTCCAACCGTTAACCCAGCACTGCCAAGCCCACCACTAACCCATGTCCCTCAGCACCACATCTACACGGCTTTGAAATCCCCCCCGAGATGGGGACTCCACCACTGCCCTGGGCGGCCTGTGCCAGCACTTGACCACCCTTTCTGTGTAGAAATTGTCCCTGATCTCCAATCTAAACCTCCCCTGGCACAACTTGAGGCCGGTTCCTCTCGTTCTATCACTTGTTACCTGGGAGAAGAGACCGACCCCCACTTTGCTACACCTTCCTTTCAGGCAGTTGTAGGCAGCAATAAGGTCTCCCCTCAGCCTCCTTTTCTCCACACTAAACCCCCCCAGGTCCCTCAGCCGCTCCTCATCACACTTGTGCTCCAGACCCTTCACCACCTCTGTTGCCCTTCTCTGGACTCGCTCCAGCATCTCAAGGTCTTTTTTTGTAGCGAGAGGCCCGAAACTGAATAAAACTGAAGTAATGGGTGCTGTGGGCCACGACGTGACCAAAGTCCCTACCAGGTCTCCCACCCTCCATCATTGGCCACCACAAACCTCTCCATGCGTGAGCCGCCGCCGGGGCACATTGGACCACCGGCAGCTCGGTACCGAGTTATTGCCACTGCTGCTGTTAAACCCCTCTGCCAGGCGAGCCAGGGAAGCGATGAGTGACAGGTACATTGATCTTCCAGCACTTGGAAGCGAGATGAGAGTGGGATCGAATGAAAATTGGGGAGCAGAAGCTGCATCTTTGATACAGTGCTGGTATTGTCCCCAGCTCTGGAGGAGACCTTGGGGATGTGAAGCAACGCAGCAGGGTCAACTCACAGAATCACAGAATCAGCCAGGTTGGAAGAGACTTCTGGGATCATCGAGTCCAACCGTTGCCCTGACACCACCATGGCAACTAGACCGTGGCACTAAGTGCCATGGCCAGGCTTTTCTTAAACACCTCCAGAAATGGTGACTCCACCACCTCCCTGGGCAGCCCCTTCCAATGGCTAATGACCCTTGCTGAGAAGAAATGCTTCCTAATGTCCAACCTGAACCTTCCCTGCCCAAGCTTGAGGCTGTGTCCTCTTGTCCTATCGCTAGTTGCCTGGGAGAAGAGGCCGACTCCCACTTCACTACAACCTCCCTTCAGGTAGTTGTAGACTGCAATAAGGTCACCACTGAGCCTTCTCTTCTCCAGGCTAAACAACCCCAGCTCCCTCAGCCGTTCCTCGGAGGTCAGACCCTCCAGACCCTTCACCAGCTTGGTCGCCCTCCTCTGGACTCGCTCCAACACCACCTCAACATCTTTCTTGAAGTGCGGGGCCCACAACTGGACACAGGATTCAAGGTGCGGCCTCACCAGTGCCGAGTACAGAGGGACGATCACTTCCCCAGACCGGCTGGCTACACTATTCCTAACAGAGGCCAGGATGCCATTGGCCTTCTTGGCCACCTGGGCACACTGCTGGCTCATGTTTAGCCACCTGTCGATCAGCACCCCCAGGTCTCTTTCTAACCACTCTTCCCCCAGCCTGTAGCGCTGCATGGGGTTGTTGTGGCCCAAGTGTAAGACCCGGCACTTGTTCTTGTTGAACCTCATGCCGTTGGTGTTTCCCATTACCCCAGAAGCACCCACAAAACATCAGCCCTGAGTCGCGCGGCTCCGACGCCTTTTGTTCCGGCTACTAACTTGGCCAAGTCCCTGGAGTTAACAAAAGGATTTGGGATTACTGTAATAGTTACGAATTTAGTGTGAAAGCAGACACCAGTATTACGGGATGATTATCACCGAGCGCGTTCAATATGTTCCCACAGAACGGCACAGCAAGAGGTTAATTATATTGCTACTGGAATCAGCTTCCAAAAGGACCATCCTTCGGTTTAAGAGGGGAATTTAATTTTCACACTCATTCAGTTCTGAGCTCTTTCAAGAGCGACGGCTCTTTATGCCAGAATGTAAACGATGGTTTATGATCATGAACTGCCGCTTAATAGGAAATAAATCCAATTGATCAAAAGTGCTTTACCTGTGACCCCAAGCACGACTGCTGTTGAGGTTGTAATATTCACCGAGGACAAGACAAGCAGGGGCTTTGCAGCTGAAATATTTTAGGGGGCTCCAAACCCGCTGTAATATTTGCTTAGCGCGGCAGCCACCTTCAGCTGGGAACGTTTGGGGAATTAACACCAAATCTGCTTTGCTAATTCCTTTACGCTGAAAGGACCGCAGCAAAGATGAAGTTAACGTAACCCATCAGGCACGACAGTGCATTGGTACGGTGGCACATGCTGGAGATCAACTCGAAGGAAATAGAATCATAGAATCACAGAATCGTGTTGGTTGGAAAGGACCTTTAAGATCATTGAGTCCAACTGTTAACCCAGTGCTGCCAAGGCCACCACTAACCCATGGCCCTCAGCACCACATCTACACGGCTTTTAAATCCCTCCAGGGATGGGGACTCCACCACTGCCCTGGGCAGCCTGTGCCAGCGCTTGACAACCCTTTCCGTGAAGAAACTGTTCCTGATCTCCAATCTAAACCTCCCCTGGCACAACTTGAGGCCATTTCCTCTCATCCTATTACTTCCTGCCTGGCAGAAGGGACTAACACCCTCCTCGCTACACCCTCCTTTCAGGTAGTTGTAGACAGCAATAAGGTCTCCCCTCAGCCTCCTCTTCTCCAGACTAAACAACCCCAGTTCCCTCAGCTGCTCCTCATAAGACTTGTTCTCCAGTTTTAGGAGGGAAGGTATTAAAATCCACATACATGAGGATGGAGCCAGGCTCTTCTCAGTGACATCCATTGACAGGACAAGGGGCAATGGGTGCAAGCTGGAACACAGGAGGTTCCACATAAATATGAGGAAAAACTTCTTTAGAGTGAGGGTGACCGAACACTGGCACAGGCTGCCCAGAGAGGTTGTGGAGTCTCCTTCTCTGGAGACATTCAAAACCCACCTGGACGCGTTCCTGTGTGATATGATCTAAGTAACGAGGGGGAATGGTTTTAATCTGAAAGAGGGGAGATTTATATGAGATATTAGGAAGAAATTTTTTTCCTTTGAGGGTGGTGAGACCGTGGCCCAGGTTGCCCAGAGAAGCTGTGGCTGCCCCCTCCCTGGCAGTGTTCACGGCCAGGTTGGATGGGGCTTGGAGCAACCTGGTCTAGTGGAAGGTGTCCCTGCCCATGGCAGGAGGGTTGGACTAGATGATCTTCAAAGGTCCCTTCTTACCCAAACCATTCTATGATTCGATGATTATCAAAAGCTCACCAAGCCAAAGTTCATTAGCACCTGAAAAGTCTAGAAAGAGTCTTGGGGAAACTTGTTTCCAGAAAAGAAACATTTCAACATGGAAATGGCACTGGATGTGGTTAAAAGAGAACTTATTAAAAGTTACGTCCCAGTTTGCCTTAGACCCAACGAGGACGATCTCATTTTCCCAGCTGGAGGGCACAGACCAAGCAATAACACTTCCCCAAATCAACTTCAATGAGGAGCTTTTTATCCAGATTTTTTTGGCAATGGACTGACTCGGAGCATGGCACACACCAGGAATGGAGTAAAATCTTTGCATGGCGCGAACTGGAACAACATTTGATTGCAGGGCTTTTTCCAGATATCAAAGTAAGCCTCAACATCACCGGTGAAACACATCTCATCGCCCACTGAGAAACCCAAGAGCCAGTTCATCACAGACTCACAGAATCAATCAGGTTGGAAGAGCCCTCTGGGATCATCGAGTCCAACCATTGCCCTGACACCACCATGGCAACTAGACCAGGGCACTAAGTGCCATGTCCAGGCTTTTCTTAAACACCTCCAGAGATGATGACTCCACCACCTCCTTGGGCAGCCCCTTCCAATGGCTAATGACCCTTGCTGAGAAGAAATGCTTCCTCGTGTCAAACCTGAACTTCCCCTGGCCAAGCTTGAGGCTGTGTCCTCTTGTCCTATCGCTAGTTGCCTGAGAGAAGAGGCCAACTCCTACGCCCCTACAACATCTCTTCAGGTAGTTCAGGACTCCAAGTAAACCAAGAGCAAGGACAAGTCCTGACCTACTGGCTCATATATATGCCATCACATTTAGGGTATTTTGGAGATAATCTAGAGGAAGGGAGCATGTCACAAAGTCCCAACAAGCGAGAGACTTTCTGCTTGTGACTCTGTCAGTACCATTCCCCTGGACCACACTCCTGGGGAATATTTATTTTTTTTTATCATACTAAATTAGGCATTTAAATCTTGCACGTAGCGCTGAAGATTCATGCTGTATGCTTCCCAGTCCTGGGAAGGCTAACCCTGATTTAATACACGTAGATCTTTGCTGATGATTGGTAGCCCATTACACACCGATCGTCAGCACGTTATACATCACAGGCTGTGCTCCCCCTCCTCTAGCTAGCAGGAAACCATCTGGTTGCTTGCAGGGTTTTCCATCCCTTATAGTCATGGTAGAATCATAGAATGGTTTGGGTTGGAAAGGACCTTAAAGATCACCTAGTTCCAACCCCCTGCCACGGGCAGGGACACCTTCCACCAGACCAGGTTGCTCCAAGCCCCATCCAACCTGGCCTTGAACACTGCCAGGGAGGGGGCAGCCACAGCTTCTGTGGGCAACCTGGGCCAGGCTCTCACCACCCTCACACCAAAGAATTGCTTCCTCACATCTCATCTCAATCTCCCCTCTTTCACTTTAAAACCATTCCCCCTCGTCCTGTCACTCCAGGCTCTTGTCAAAAGCCCCTCTCCAGCTTTCCTGTAGCCCCTTCAGGTACTGGAAGGTGCTAGAAGGTCTCCCTGGAGCCTTCTCTTCTCCAGGCTGAACAGCCCCAACTCTCTCAGCCTGTCTCCAGAGCAGAGGGGCTCCAGCCCTCTGAGCATCTTCGTGGTCTCCTCTGGAGTCGCTCCAACAGCTCCGTGTCATTCTTCTGTGGTAGGAAAGATTAACTTTTCCAGTTGAACTAGAATCATAGAATTGTTTTGGTTGGAAAGGACATTTAAGATCATCAAGTCCAACCATTACCCCAGCACTGCCAAGGCCACCACTAACCCATGGCCCTCAGCACCACATCTACATGGCTTTTAAATCCCCCCAGGGATGGGGACTCCACCACTGCCCTGGGCAGCATCTTCCAGTGCTTGACAACCCTTTCCATGAAGAAATTGTCCCTGATCTCCAATCTAAACCTCCCCTGGCACAACTTGAGGCTGTTTCTTCTCGTCCTATCACTTGATACATGGGAGAAGAGACTATCACCCTCCCCGCTACAACCTCATTTCAGGTAGTTGTAGAGAGCGAAAAGGTCTCCCCTCAGCCTCCTTTTCTCCACACTAAACCCCCCCAGGTCCCTCAGCCGCTCCCCATCACACTTGTGCTCCAGACCCTTCACCACCTTCGCTGCCCTTCTCTGGACTCGCTCCAACACCTCATGGTCTTGCTTGTAGTGAGGGGCCCAAAGCTGCACCCAGGATTTGAGGTGCGGCCTCATCAGTGCCGAGCACAGGGGGACGATCCCTGCCCCAGTCCTGCTGGCCACACTAGTGCTGATACAAGCCAGGACGCTGGTGGCCGTCTTGGCCACCTGGGCACGCTGCTGGCTCATATTCAGCCACCCATTGACCAACACCCCCAGGTCCTTTCCCACCAGGCACTTTCCAGCCACTCTTCCCCCAGCCTGTAGCGGTGCGTGGGGTTGTTGTGCCCCAAGTGCAGGACCTGACACTTGGCCTTGTTGACCCTCACACAGTGGCCTTGGCCCATCAATCCAGCCTGTCCAGGTCCCTCTCCAGAGCCTTCCTGCCCTCCAGCTGATCAACGCTGTGTATCCCCGTGATGGCTGCCCGTGTGGTACCAAGTGGCTGCCAGGAGCCAGCCCGATCACCCACGCAAGACCCAGCCATGTTGCTTTCCAAAGAGCTCTGGGTCAGCACGCTTCAGAGCAACGCCAGCACCCGAAGCCGAGTGATTTGGGAAGCCACGGGGAATAATGGGTGGAACAGAGCGTCTTTGATTCAGCTCTACAATTTTCATATCAGTATTTAAACTGCAAGAGAAACACTGGCAAATATTTAGGTTTATTGTCTCCAAGCACAAAACACAGAGAGGCAGAGACAGACGGACTCCAACAAGGTCCTGCTGGGGACAGGAGGACACATCATGTCACCCACCTCCCAGTAGCCCAAGTGGGTGCCAAAACCACTCTCCCACTCTCAGCAGCTGCTGGGTGGCTACAACATCCCCACCCCGGGGTCCACCCGCTGATACCCACCTCTGCCGCATCCCCATCCCCGCTGCCAAAAGGCTCCGGGGTGGCTCCGTCCAGACACCATGGGAGCAGATGAACCCACCAAGGATGAGGAGAGACCACATTATCCACGTCCCCACTGGGACCAGCGAGAGGTGGTCACGCTTAATGCACTAAACACACTTTTCCCAGCTCCAGCCCACGTTAAAGAGCCCGGATGGGTCTCTGGAGCATTGAACCTTGTTCAAACACAACCCTTATTATTATAACAAAAGAGGGTGGTGGGTTTTTCTTTTTCCCCCCTTCCTTCAGTGAATGATTATTAATGTGTTTCCAGGAGCCGGGTCCATTTCTCTAAATGAGAGCGGGATGGCAGGAGGAAAGCTGATAAATGCCCTCCTCCCCCCGGGCTCGCGGCAGGAGCTGCCAGGGGTTCTCGTTCTAACAAGCTGCAGATGGAAGACGACTGGAATAACAAAGTATGAATTTTTATGAGTCTAATAAATCACTCCACTTTTCCTGCTCTTGATCGTTTCCAGCGCTTCAGACACTAGAAAAACCCCGGCGATAATCAAACGGGTTCACGGATCTCGTGTTAACGCCTTCGCCGTGGCACGGAGAGAGGTGGCTCTGCCTCGGGGAACGACAGGGAGCACTTGTCGGGCTGGAAATCCATTTGCATTCGTGCTTTAGGATTGATTTAATATGTATTTTTGTTTTAAGTTAACAAGGAGAAATTTGAATCTCTTAGGTATTCCCCCACCCTCAAAGCCACTTATCAAAGCAAAGGCCACCCAGCTTTTACCTTTCTTAACTATTCATTTAAAAAGCCCCTGACCTGACTCCGGCATCAGCAGAGGAACTTGTATAAACTCTGTAAGAACAGAGGAAAACTTTGCAGGCAGCAGGTTTATTAAGAACCTTTTCATTCTCTTTTCTAAACTTCTGTATCAAGCAGGCAATGGACAGGCTCCAGATCCATCCGAACAAGAAATAAAAGGCTACAACTTGAAGTTACAACCACTGAGTATGCGCATACGTGTACGCCAAGGGAAGTATCTACCAAAAGGCCTGATGAGCACCATGTCACAGAATCATGGAATCAATCAGGTTGGAAGAGACTTCTGGGATCATCGAGTCCAACCATTGCCCTGACACCACCATGGCAACTAGACCATGGCACTAAGTGCCATGGCCAGGCTTTTCTTAAACACATCCAGAGATGGTGACTCCACCACCTCCCTGGGCAGCCCCTTCCAATGGCTAATGACCCTTGCTGAGAAGAAATGCTTCCTAATGTCCAACCTGAACCTTCCCTGCCCAAGCTTGAGGCTGTGTCCTCTTGTCCTATCGCTAGTTGCCTGGGAGAAGAGGCCAACTCCCACGCTGCTACAACCTCCCTTCAGGTAGTTGTAGACTGCACTAAGGTCACCTCGGAGCCTCCTCTTCTCCAGGCTAAACAACCCCAGCTCCCTCAGCCGTTCCTCGGAGGTCAGACCCTCCAGACCCTTCCCCAGCTTGGTCGCCCTCCTCTGGACTCGCTCCAACTACAACTCGCTCCAACTACAACTTGCTCCAACATGTCGATGGAAAGAAAAACCTCAAGACTTTACTCTCCTTACCAACAAATTACTCTTGAAACCTCCAGGACAGCGACCTGCAGAGGACAACGGAGCCAAAGTCAGAGACACCGTGATGTGCTGAAGCAAAGGAGAACACAACCATCACTCCCCACCCATCTGCAATCCCTCGAGCTCAAGCACAGGAATGCAACTTGCAGCTCCAGGAGCTTCGAAGCCTGAAAAAAACCCACCCATGCAATGGATGCAGCTCTCCTGGTCCCTCAGCACCCATGCTGATGGCAAACCTCCATCCCACCACGTCAGCGAAGCAGCAGCATCCCAAGCCTTGATGCTTTACCTCCCTGAAGGAAGGAGGACAAGTTAGCTGGGAGACCTGTTGTTTCCGTCATCCTCATCCTGCCTCAGTCTTTAATCCATTCAATACGTTTTTTTTCCTCGCTTTTCATTTGCTTTTCCAGCACAGCACCGAATCGGGGAGGGAATTCATCTTTGACAAACATTTACCGATTATCAAATCACAACTGCAGCCGCAGACAGGGGCAATAAGTCACTTTAAGCAGCCGTCCGTATTGTAGGCTGAGGAGTTTGGGCAGCTCCTCGATGACAAATAACTCCTGTCAAAGCCGCGTGTTCCCCGGCGCTCCGAACTCGTGTTCTCTGTTGTTCCACGCTACCTGGTGTTTAATGACAACACTGTCAGACTAAGACGAAGTCTCTGCGCCGCGGACTGTCAAAGCCCTATTAGAGGAAAGATTGAGACCCTACTCTTCTTAAACTCACTCAAGCAACACAACCCGCTAGTTTTTATAATTATGGTACGAGAGCCATCGATAGCACGCTGACACCTAACCTATCCGTATGAAATGGGAGTAGTTTGCTGGGTGACAGTTGCTATAGATTATTGTGGGTGGGTTGGTTTTTTTTCTTCACCCCTCCTTTCATCCATCGCTCTACAAAGCCTAGAATGTATGGGAAGGAAGGAGAGGAAAGCGTGTGCCTTCCCTTAGGTGCCTTTTCTATCCCAGCTCTTTACTTTCAAAGAGACTTTTGGAAGTTTGCTGCTTGCAGGATGCTTCCCCAGTCGGGAAAAGCAACCTGCCTCCTCCTACTCGCACATCTCCTAGCACATGAGTTGTACTTACAATCATAGAATCGTTTGGGTTGGAAGGACCTTTAAGATCTTCCAGTCCAACCCTTAACCCAGCACTGCCAAGCCCACCACTAGCCCATGTCCCTCAGCACCACATCTACACGGCTTTTAAATCCCTCCAGGGATGGAGACTCCACCACTGCCCTGGGCAGCCTGTTCCAGTGCTTGACAACCCTTTCAGTGAATAAATTGTCCCTGATCTCCAACCTAAACCTCCCCTGGCACAACTTGAGGCCGTTTCCTCTCGTCCTGTCGCTTGTTACCTGGGAGAAGAGACCGACCCCACCTCGCTACACCCTCCTTTCAGGCAGTTGTAGGGAGCGAGAAGGTCTCCCCTCAGCCTCCTTTTCTCCACACTAAACACCCCCAGGTCCCTCAGACGCTCCTCATCACACTTGTGCTCCAGACCCTTCACCAGCTTCGTTGCCCTTCTCTGGACTCGCTCCAGCACCTCAAGGTCTTTCTTGTCGTGAGGGGCCCAAAACTGAACACAGGATTCGAGGTGCGGCCTCACCAGTGCTGAATACAGGGGGACGATCCCTGCCCTAGTCCTGCTGGCCACACTAGTGCTGGTACAAGCCAGGATGCTGGTGGCCTTCTTGGCCACCTGGGTACACTGCTGGCTCATATTCAGCTGCCCATCAACCAACACCCCCAGGTCCTTTCCCACCAGGCACTTTCCAGCCACTCTGCCCCAGCCTGTAGCGGTGCGGGGGGTTGTTGTGAGCCAAGCGCAGGACCCGACACTCGGCCTTGTTGACCCTCACACAGTGGCCTCGGCGCATTGATCCAGCCTGTCCAGGTCCCTCTGCAGAGCCTTCTACTCACAAGCAGATCAACACTCGCACCCAACTTGGTGTCATCTGCCGACTTACTGAGGGTGCACTCAATCCCCTTGTCCAGATCATTGATAAAGATACTGAAGAAAACTGGCTCCAATACTGGGCCTTGGGGAACACCACTTGGATCACCCCAACAAGCTTCTAACACCGGGATGGTGCTTCAGGAGCACAACCTTGCATGGAAATGCTCACGTAGACAGATCAGGGGATTATGTTGGAAAGAAATCACCCAACACTGATCCTGGAGGTAAGCAGCAGCCCAAGGCACCCTCAACATGCAGGACTGCTAGTGTGGCGCAGGTTGGTTGACACAAAGGCAACTTGGGTCAAAGAGGAGGAGCTACCTCCCAAAGACAAAGCCTAATTTGTTGTTGTGGCTGCCAACCTCTCTCAGCACCTCCATTTGCATGTCCACCACGCAGACCACAATAACATGGCCTCTCAAAGAACCACAGAATCAACCAGGTTGGAAGAGACCTCTGGTATCATCGAGTCCAACCATTGCCCTGACACCACCATGGCAACTAGACCATGGCACTAAGTGCCATGTCCAGGCTTTTCTTAAACCCCTCCAGAGATGGTGACTCCACCACCTCCCTGGGCAGCCCCTTCCAATGGCTAATGACCCTTGCTGAGAAGAAATGCTTCCTAATGTCCAACCTGAACCTCCCCTGGCGAAGCTAATTTGTGCAACCTCTCTCCAGCATGGCAAGCAATGATTTTTCTCCTCAGAAGCTCCACTCTCAAAATCAAGGTTGAGGCCACTTTACCATCAGTTATTCTGGAAGTAGTCCACATGTGGCTTGCCCCCAGAGATTCAGGGCTTCCACCACATGCACACAGCCAGCACTAAACGCATGTGCTAACTCATATGCTAGAACTTCAAGAGAGTTTGGAGGGGTGAGAGGAGAAGGAAGAACATTGCTGTTGCTTTAAAGAAATGTCCTCATTTGCTTAAAGGATCCGTTAAGTTACTATAAATAAGTTATTTTCACAGCCTAAGCTACACACAAGCATCAGCGCATGTGGTTTATTTGCTTGTATTGCCCATTTGGGTGATACAGCTGGGTGAGTTTGGCACGCATCCACCTCTTCCACCTCCCTAAAGACCATGGCTTCATCTGCTCTAGAGGAGAAAGGACCCTCCGTCACTCCACTGACAGGCAGCTCTGGATGCTCAGTGTGGGGCTAGGTGGCATGGAGAGGCACCCAAACCCTACCCCACCATCCCATTCCATCATCAGAGCTGCAGGAACTGACACCACCAGATTTTAAGTGGGACCCAATGAGCCAAAACCACTGTTCCTGCACCAGAGATGAAATCTTGTCATGGATCTGATCCAAATAAACAGCCTTCTTTGAGGGTGGGGGCAGTGACAGATAGCTTAAACTATGGAAACATCCCAATCAGACCTTCCCTTGGTTGAAGCTCACATGGGGTTTTTGGTCATCTAAATTTATGGTGTTGAAAACATAAGAGAGGATTACAAGAAGGAAATTTCCATTGGCTACCTGGATGGCTCAAGCGAGCCATTCCTTGTTAGGAAATCTGAAATAAGCACCACACCACATGAGCTGGTGCATTAATTTTGAGTCAAGGTCCTTCCAGCCGTGATTTCTTAGCAGAAAGGCACAAAGATGACCCCACGCCACCTTTTTAGGAAAGGAAGCAAAGAGGAAAGCTTTGGTGCTGGTGGCTTCTTAGCTCCTGAAGTCATCGATAAAGTCAGAGACATCACAATAAGGAAAGCTCAGACCTCCAAGTCACCTGGTCCCAATTAACTTTGCTATATCCAAGGCTGCTAACAAAGAAGGGAGCAAAACGGAGAAGAAGTTTCCATTTGCAGTTGAAGACAAACACTGTTTTATCAACATGTCAATAATCCTATCTCTGCCCTGCAATCGAGAGAGCTTTATCACAGAATCACAGAACCAATCAGGTTGGAAGAGCCCTCTGGGATCATCGAGTCCAACCATTGCCCTGACACCACCATGGCAACTAGACCATGGCACTAAGTGCCATCTCCAGGCTTTTCTTAAACACCTCCAGAGATGGTGACTCCACCACCTCCCTGGGCAGCCCCTTCCAGTGTCTAATGACCCTTGCTGAGAAGAAATGCTTCCTCATGTCCAACCTGAACCTCCCCTGGCCAAGCTTGAGGCTGTGTCCTCTTGTCCTATTGCTAGTTGCCTGGGAGAAGAGGCCGACTCCCACTGCGCTACAACCTCCCTTCAGGTAGTTGTAGACTGCAATAAGGTCACAGAATCACAGAATCACAGAATCACAGAATCACAGAATCAACCAGGTTGGAAGAGCCCTCTGGGATCATCGAGTCCAACCATTGCCCTGACACCACCATGGCAACTAGACCATGGCACTAAGTGCCAGGTCACCTCTGAGCCTCCTCTTCTCCAAGCTAAACAACCCCAGCTCCCTCAGCCGTTCCTCACAGGTCAGACCCCCCAGAACCTTCACCAGCTTGGTCACCCTCCCCTCTGGACTCGCTCCAACACCTCAACATCTTTCTTGAAGTTATGTTCAGGTTTCCCTCCCTGCAGCCCAGAGCAGTCATCCTGGCCTCTCCAACAGCATACCTTGAAGGAGACAGCATCTTCTCCTGCGACTACAAACCTCCAGTAGTGCCTAGATTCTGCCTCCAATAAACACCTAATTTTCTAAACCCTGAGTGACAGCCGAGCAGAACGCTCCCCTTCTACTGTCCTCGGGATCACCCAGGGATGTCAGCGTGGGAGAGGGAAAGAAGAACAAGAAATCTCACTTCTCCTGCCTTCAAGTTTGACAAGCCATCCTAGACAGGGGCGGTAATATTTGATAAATTTTCATTTCCCTTCCGAGGCTGTCAGGTAATCTTTTTATTGACAGCGCTACAGGGGTTTTCTGTAGTCTCCGGGAAAAGGGCACGTGCTCTTGCTTGTTATTAAACCAAATACATATTTCGGATGGAGAAACAGCTCCTATCCACGACTACCTACAAATAAATCCTCCGGGTGCGGGTCCTGCGTAACTCCACACACCACGCATGCCGCACGGAAGCCTGGTTCACCACATAGTGCCCTTGGAAACTCCCCAGCACAAATCCGGAGTCGAAACCACCGCTAGCTCTGGGTCTCCTTTCACCACCCAAGCAACCGTGCTTCCCCCTCTCTCTTACGGGGATAATTTTACAGCGACTAGTACTCAAATGCCAAGAGATGTTTGTGTGGCTTAAGTGTGACCACATCGTTTCTAATAATACCCACCGGAGTCATAGCTCGGTGGTGGTTCCCAAACTACCATGTGAGGCCATTGGATCAAGCTCCCAGCCATGCAAGGAGTCACACCAACCCTCGTCCTCAAGCGCAACGCTTGCCCGCGGGGGACAAGGGCCCGTATCCTGACCCAGGACAGGTGCTACCATCAGATCTTGATGATAGAGGGAAGATGAACCTGGGATGAAGGCCAACCAGCTTGCTCCTCCTGCTTCTCCACTAAAGGAAGAGGTACAAGGAGGGCAGGAGTATGGGCAGCCATGAGCAATGCTGAATTTCCCCCAGAAGCAAGACAGGCAGAAGGAATAAAACTGTGACCATTTATAAAGAACAGCTACAACTTCAGGTTCTCGGAGAGATGTTACCTCTTTGCACCCTGCTCCAGTCAAAAAGCCAATGTTCCACACTATACAGAGCAAAACCTCTACTCAAGCCCAAAGAGATGGATGAAGGCAAGTCCTGCTAAAACCAACAGCCATCCTCCCATGATTTCTATAGGTCTGAGTCAGGCCCCATCCTGGTCCCAAGCCCCTCTTCCCTCCCCAGAGGCAGGGCAGCGTTCACTTAAGGGCATGACAGTCCCATTGATTGCCGTGTCCTGAAGTACCCAGCTCCACCACACCTTGCAGAGGAACCGCATTGACAATTGCAAGAGGAAGAACTATCAAAAAGGAAAAACAAAAAGGATTTCCAAAGGGAAATGATGGCAGCCTCTGTTCTCACAGCACTACAAGTGTTTCCCTGCAGAGGGGAAGCAGGCCAAGAAATATTGACCCATTTTATAGGGAGAAGGCAAATCATTTCTCTTTGTGTTGGTTAAATCAATAACCGAAGATCATTTAACTTAGAGGAGTCTTCCCCTTAAAGCCCTTCTTTCCTTGCTATTTCATTACTGCACTTGGGAAAGGTCACAAGGAGAGAAGCCCAAGGTGTCAACTTCCCAGTACGATGAACATTCGATCCAGGAAAAGAAATTAAAGCAGGGCCAGAAATACCACCGATAATGGCGTCAATGAGAAAAAACTGCAAGAATCTTACGTAAAACTGCCAGGTCTCCATTTCATCATGAAATATTGTTTTCAGACCTCTCACTCTGACAAGAGGAGGGTAATTCCTAAGCCAAGGAGGACCTTACACCACCTACCTTCCATACTAAAGGTAGCAGAGCCAGCCTTTCTGCAGCTTTTTGGGAGAGAAATGCCTCTGCAGTGCAGTTTAGAGCAGCAGTGTCTCTTCAGTCGCCAGACCTGCAGGAGCAGCCAGGCTCTGCTCAGCGTCAAGGACAGCAGCATGGGAGGTTCAGGTTGGACATTAGGAAGAATTTCTTTTCAGAAAGGGTTATTAGACAATGGAATGGGCTGCCCAGGGAGGTGGTGGAGTCACCATCTCTGGAGGGGTTTAAGAAAAGACTGGACATGGCACTTAGTGCCATGGTCTAGTTGCCATGGTGGTGTCAGGGCAACGGTTGGACTCGATGATCCCTGAGGTCTCTTCAACCTGGTTGATTCTGTGATTCTGTATGGGACATGGTGAGATGTTCTGGCTGCATCTCATCGACATTAGGACAGTGCCATGACCAACCTGCACCAGATGTATGAGCGTAACTGCAATCTGCTGCCTGCCTTATGTAAGACAATCCAGTTCAACTTCATCATTTTTAGCAAGTTATTTTTTTCTGAGCATTTGGAGAGAAGTAGGTTTGGGAACAAAAGCCTGGAAGGAGAAACTGGTGAGGAACCACTCCAATCAGCAACACCTACAGCAGCAGACCCAAGAAAGCCCTCTGCTCCCCAGCACAGCCTCAGCTGAAGCTCTGCTGGATTTTTTTTTTACCCTTTTGCAACTGTCAGCTGTTTTTTTTCAAATTGTGAAGTCCAGGAGTAGACTAAAGACAGAGGCCGGGACGATTTACACTCAGTGACAACCCATCAGTGAGTGCAGTTATGGTTTCCTAAAGAGCTCATGAGAGGCAGGTGAGCAAAGCCCCCCCGAGATGTGCTTTTGAAAATCCCACCCTCCAACTTTTAACACCGAGTTCATCCAAAAAGTCAGAAGAGAAACTTGGCTGCAGAGGCAAATACTAACAAATGACAACCTGACACCGTGGCAGGAGTGACGCTCTCCACATTCCCAGACCAGCCTCCTACTATTACCGAGCTGTTCCAGCAACAACAACTGTCCCAATTCACGGCACAATTATTTCGGGTCTCCCCTTCTCCAGACCTTTCGATGAAAACCAGCTCCTTTCTCCTTCATATGTATCAGTCCAACAGTATGACTTGCATCCTTGGCCTCTTGACATTCACCAAGTTCATGACAGGTGGTTTCAGCTCTTCAGGCCAGGAGGTCCTCTCACAGCCTGCCTGGGTGATGCAGAGGGATGTCATGGAAGATGTGCTGCTGTGATGCCAATGGGTGCTCTTCAGGATGTCCCCATGCAGCTCTTGCACACCGTGATGGCCAAGAGAACCATGACAACCCATTTGAGTCTTCCCTCTACTTTGGCCAAGACACTCATGGCACCTCTTCAAATCCCATCTGGGGCCTTTTGGCACTGTCATGGTGTTACAAGCAGCGCAGTCCCAACACACTTGCTGATAGCCCAGGAGAACGGGTACACTCACAAGATTTAAACAGCAGTTGTAAGACTTCACAGAATCACACAGAATCAACCAGGTTGGAAGAGACCTCTGGGATCATCGAGTCCAACCATTGCCCTGACACCACCATGGCAACTAGACCATGGCACTAAGTGCCATGGCCAGGCTTTTCTTAAACACCTCCAGAGATGGTGACTCCACCACCTCCCTGGGCAGCCCCTTCCAATGGCTAATAACCCTCTTCACTGCAATATCAATTACGTCCCCTACATCTTCCATTTCCGGAGAGATCTAATGGGAACATCACACAGACAAACACAAGCATGTTTCCAGCATGAGATCTTCCAAAAAGCTTTAAATTCTTTCCTTATTCCACCTCTCTCAAGGAAGCTTCCAACCCCTTACCTTATTTCGCACCTACCGAAGGATGGAGAGACGATACTGCAAGGAGGACAGTTCTCTCAATAACATCAGTGTTAGCTCTAGCTTGGAGTGAACATGGGAAAAGCCAAACCACGTGCCAGCCATTCTTTTTCTTAGCATCCTCCTCCTGCAAAAACCCACTAAAAAAAGTAGACCTGGAATTTCTTACCCATTGGTCACACAGCCTCGAGAGTCCTGAACAAGCCCTCCTTTATTTTCTCTTCTAATTCCCATATGGACCACCTTGCTCCTGTGGCTTTGATTCAGCTAATATTCCAGTTCCCACACGATTAAGACACTTTTCATACCCTTGCTACAGCATCTCACAGAATCACAGAATGGTTTGGGTTGGAAGGGACCTTAAAGATCATCTAGTTCCAACACCCCTGCCATGGTCAAGGACACCTTCCACTAGACCAGGTTGCTCCAAGCCCCATCCAACCTGCCCTTGAACACTGCCAGGGAGGGGGCAGCCACAGCTTCTCTGGGCAACCTGGGTCAGGGTCTCACCACACTCACAGTCAAGAATTTCTTCCTCAGATCTCATCTCAATCTCCCCTCTTTCACTTTAAAACCGTTCCCCCTCGTCCTATCCCTCCATGCCCTTGTAAAAAGCCCCTCTCCCGCTTTCCTGTAGCCCCTTCAGGCACTGGAAGGTGCTAGAAAGTCTCCCCGGAGCCTTCTTTTCTCCAGGCTGAACAAGCCCAACTCTCTCAGCCTGTCTTCATCTCCCCAAAACACAGCAGCCTTTCCCTTGCTGAGCACAGATATGTATCATCGTCTTCTTCAGAACTTCTTGGCATGCCTCGTGGGGTTGCCAAGCTGCCATGCCACCATTCCGTTCTGCTACAAAGTGTGGATGCTCATAATTAAAAATAAAACCATATAATTTGTGGGTTTGTTTTCAAAGTTGACCTTCAATTAGTTCATAAATATCCTACTACACCAGCAGTCCCATTTCTGGTTCAAAACCAGAAGGCAACCCGAAGGCAACGCATTGCACGGGGCATCTTGTGCAGATGTTGGCAAAGAACCCAAGCGAAACCCACGGGACTCCTCAGGGCCCTACAACACGCACAGATTTTAGTACCCTGCAAAAGCGCAGCCCCATCGGCTCTCCTGCACATAAAACCAACTCTTCCTCCTTACCTACCTCACAGGTGGTAGCAGCTTAATTAATGTTCGCACAGTCTCATAAAGACAATTAGTGCTGAGTATTATTAGTTAATAAAATACTCCACTGCTTAAGTTACTTCTTATTTGCATAACCCTCTCCGTGATTTTTTTTTCTGCCTCATCTTCTCTCACCTCTTTTAGACTCACCACCAGCCCCGTCGGATCAATACCCACATCCACGCTCCCAAATTCCTGGGCTGTAGCATAACTCTGGTCTTCAAAGGGCTTTTACCAATTTTGGACTCGATGATCTCAGAGGTCTCTTCCAACCTGATTGATTCTGTGATTCTGTAATTTAAGTTCACCTGAAGGAGCTTCTCTTGGCAAGCTCCAGGAGAACGATCTCCTGGAAGGGGTGTCAAGGCTCTTGCACCCTCTCTGACAACACCAAGATGCAAGACAAGCGCACCAAGAGGCCACCCCACCAAACTAGACCTCTCAGCACAGCTCCAGCTTATGGCGACAACAAATCACCCCAACAAGCAACATCCCAGACCAGAAAACAGATGAATTTTAACAACGATCACCGAGCAAAGTCACTTTGGATTTCATGTCCTGCTCCATGACTCATAGAATCATAGAATGGTTCGGGTTGGAAGCGACCTTAAAGATCATCTAGTTCCAACCCCCTGACACGGGCAGGGACACCTTCCATGAGACCAGGTTGCTCCAAGCCCCATCCAACCTGGCCTTGAACACTGCCAGGGAGGGGGCAGCCACAACTTCTCTAGGCAACCTGTTCCAGTGTCTCACCACCCTCACAGGAAAGAATTTCTCGATGACTTCTTGTTCAAAGGTCAGAAACCCCCTCGCCGAAATACCCCCAGAATAGTCTCTCTATAAAAAGAACGAGGAGCTCACAGCAAATCCCACGTGTGAACCATAAAACCGTAATCCCCAGCGATACAGAGATTCTGCACATGCCACCAAGCAGCTCACCCAAGGCGTGGGAATAGCTGGACTCCGAGCCTGACTCTCGACTTCGCTAATGCCTCCCAAAGTTTTCACGGTAGCTCCCAGAAGAACCGTGTGTTGACTATTAAAATCATAGAACCATAGAATTGTTAACGTTGAAAAGACCTAAAAGATCATCAAGTCCAACCATCAACCCAATGCCACCATGCTCGCTAAACCATGTCCTGAAGCGCCACATCTAGATGTTTTTTGAACACCTCCAGGGATGGTGACTCCACCACCTCCCTGGGCAGCCCCTTCCAATGCCTAATGACCCTTTCAGTGAAGAAATTCTTCCTAAGATCCAGCCTGAACCTCCCCTGGTGCACCTTGAGGCCGTTTCCTCTCGTCCTGTTGCTGGTTACCTGGGAGAATAGACCGACCCCCACCTCGCTACACCCTCCTTTCAGGCAGTTGTAGAGAGCAAGAAGGTCTCCCTTCAGCCTTCTCTTCTGCAAACTAAACACCCCCAGGTCCCTCAGCCGCTCCTCATAAGACTTGTGTTCCAGGCCCTTCACCAGCTTGGTCGCCCTCCTCTGGACTCGCTCCAACACCTCAATGTCTTTCTTGAAGTGTGGGGCCCAGAACTGGACACAGGATTCAAGGTGTGGCCTCGCCAGTGGCCACCCTTTGCATGAAAACCCTCCTCTTATGAGGAGCAGCTGAGGGAACTGGGGGGGTTTAGCCTGGAGAAAAGGAGGCTGAGGGGAGACCTTCTCACTCTCTACAACTACCTGAAATGAGGGTGTAGCAAGGAGGGTGTTAGTCTCTCCTCCCAGATAACAAGTGATAGGATGAGAGGAAACGGCCTCAAGTTGTGCAAGGGGAGGTTTAGATTGGAGATCAGGGACAATTTCTTCACGGAAAGGGTTGTCAAGCGCTGGCACAGGCTGCCCAGGGAGGTGGTGGAGTCCCCATCCCTGGAGGGATTTAAAAGCCGTGTAGATGTGGTGCTGAGGGACATGGGTTAGTGGTGGCCTTGGCAGTGCTGGGTTAACGGTTGGACTTGATGATCTTAAAGGTCCTTTCCAACAAAAATGATTCTATGAAATGAGGTTGTCTTGCCCTTGCAGGCTGCCTAAATTCATCGGGAGTTGTACGCCAGGAGAGGGGATGAGGGAACGACCGCCGGACGTCGCTGGGGCCAGCTCAGGCTAGGCAAAGCTCCAGGTGCTGCCAGCACCATCGAGATGAACAACACGTGAAAGGGACCTCTGCAGACCCACAAAGCAGCTTAGCAACGACAACAAGGAGCCAGGCTGGAGCTGGGAGGCAGAGCACCCTCGAAAGCAAGCCCAGGGGATCTGCAGGGCACTCACGTTACTCCAGCTCTAAAATAAAGTGACTGAAATTAGAAACTACTCTGATTATCCAGGCAGCTTTAATACTCCTAGTCCTCAAGTACCAGCACAGAGTGCTCTTCAGACACAGTGATAGGACGAGGGGGAACGGTTTTAAACTGAAAGAGGGGAGATTTAGGTCAGATATTAGGAAGAAATTCTTTGCTGTGAGGGTGGTGAGACCCCGGCCCAGGTTGCCCAGAGAAGCTGTGGCTGCCCCCTCCCTGGCAGTGTTTAAGGCCAGGTTGGATGGGGCTTGGAGCAACCTGGTCTGGTGGAAGGTGTCCCTGCCCATGGCAGGGGGTTGGAACTAGATGATCTTTAAGGTCCCTTCCGACCCAAACCAGTCTGTGATTCTATGATCTCAGGAGCATTCGCACACAATGTTTCTTTGCCTTTTAGACAGGTAAAACCACTTGCTGGTAGGTGAACCGCAAAGTCAGAGGACTGCAAGGATCAACAGCCAGAAGCACAGACCTGGTCTGTCCTGGGACAGCAGCCGAGCCCTGGTGAGATGCAACTGCACGTGATGAAACACCTCTTCAGATGTGACACACAATGGAGCCAGCGGTGCGGAGGTGCAGCCTGGCATTACACCGCAGACACGAGGCGTTGATGCTGCAGGGGCAAAACCACCTCAGACAGATTTGTTTAGCCTCAAGCTTGGCCAGGGGAGGTTCAGGTTGGACATTAGGAAGCATTTCTTCTCAGCAAGGGTCATTAGCCATTGGAAGGGGCTGCCCAGGGAGGTGGTGGAGTCACCATCTCTGGAGGGGTTTAAGAAAAGCCTGGACATGGCACTTAGTGCCCTGGTCTAGTTGCCATGGTGGTGTCAGGGCAATGGTTGGACTCGATGAGCCCAGAGGGCTCTTCCAACCTCATTGATTCTGTGATTCTGCTTTGAGCACGCAGCTATTTCGGCACCGTCCTACCACGGAGAGGCAGATAACCAAGTGCAACAGCAAACGCAACGTCTTTCCCACGGGCTTTTTACAGACAACCAGCGCAGCAGGGTGAAGGAGTAAGAGCACAAGCTGCCCCAGCGCACGCACAGAGCTGCCCACACAAGGCAAAGAGAAAAGGCAGCAGGTTTTGAGGGGGAGGCAGGGGGGGAAACCTTATTAGCCTTCTTCATTAGACGCCCAGGCTTCACGATCTGTCAGTGTCTAAGCTCAGGAGCAGCCGGGCTGTCACCACTCACAGCCTGTTGTTTGGCCAAAAGCAAATCGTTTCCAAGCAAACAGTTCAGGAAACTCTTGTCTCACTCTCCCCGCAGCTCCCCCCCCTCCACCGCCAGCTCTTCGGGTCGCAGCGCTCGCACACGCAGCGGCACGAAACGCCTCGCCTAATGTTTCACACTCGGAGAGCTCCTCCAGCACGCGCTCGCTGTGTAATCCCCACAAAGTGCTTCCAAAAACAGCTGCAGCTCTCCTTAATTAGTCTCTGCGGGCAACGGGCATTAATGATTTCAGGCTGATGCATAACTGGTTTTGTTGTAAGCTCCGCGCACCCCCCTCAAAGCCTCTCCGCGCACCCTTCGTGGATGGCTCCGTTGAGCAATGTAACCTTTTGGCCAAACCCTTGCTTGAAAAGTCAACTTAAGAGCAGCTTAACCATCACCTCCAAGCTCTGAGGTGGTGTCATCTCCAGGAGGAAAGCACTGACCAGCTCCAAGATCAGTGGAGAAGTCAAACCACTTGTAGGTCTTGGTGGACCCCAAGGAATGGTCGACATGGGGAACCAACTTTCGGCAGCTTGGGGTACATCATGAATGGATTCGAGGTCAAACCCTCAGTCACACACACTGTCTCCTCCAGCAAGAGCTCACCAAATTTACTTGAGGGCTCCTTTAACACGAGCAGCCTTCCAAGAAACACAACGTCTTTACCCAGGCAAATGGGGCTCAAGGGTCTGAACAGAAGGTAGCGGAGAAGATGTTATCCCATCAAGCCGTTGTCTTGACTCAGCAGTTTGATGGAAGCCTTCAGCAAAAAATAACTTCTTCAGCAAGTGCAGGTTCTGTAATAAAACCTAGCCAGTGTGTCTACCTAGTGCCCTTAGCAGGGGCCAAGTTTTAAAAGTAATTGCAACAATTAACAAGGAAAAAAAAAAAAAAAGCTGAGAATTACAACTCGGTGGCTGCAAAAGGAGCTCAAAGAGCCGCCGTTGCACTTGGGAACCAGATACACAGCAGCTTAACTCACGGAAAAGATGCGCTTGAGAAAAAATAGCCAAGCACATGGTAACTTTACCATCAGGTTATTGCATTCAAGGCAGAAAGCGACGCAATCTCACATGAAAACCTTCCTTGGGCACTCCTACCTGGTGGTAGATAGACATCAGGGTCAAACTTAGTTGTCTGCCAGCCAAAACACCCCAGCGTGGGCTTTGCCCGCTGTCTATCAGACCAAAAAGGCTGCCAGACAGTTGTGACCTTGGATCAAAGCAAAATTGCTCAGTTAGAATCACAGAATCGTTTTGGTTGGGAAGGACCTTGAAGATCAAGTCCAACCGTTGACCCAGCACTGCCAAGGCCACCACTAACCCATGGCCCTCAGCATCACATCTACACGGCTTTGAAATCCCTCCAGGGATGGGGACTCCACCACTGCTCTGGGCAGCCTGTGCCAGCGCTTGACAACCCTTTCCAGGAAGAAATTGTCCCTGATCTCCAATCTAAACCTCCAGGTTAGGCCAGACCAAGGGGCATCATTTGGAGAAAGATCGGCCCAGAAACTGCAAACTGCACCTTAGATGGGGGACAAGGCCGACAGCGTTGTACCTCTAGCATAGGGATGACATGTTCACAGAATCACAGAATCAACCAGGTTGGAAGAGACCTCAGGGATCATCGAGTCCAACCGTTGCCCTTACACCACCATGTCAACTAGACCATGGCACTAAATGCCATGCCCAGCCTTTTCTTAAACCCCTCCAGAGATGGTGACTCCACCACCTCCCTGGGCAGCCCCTTCCAATGGCTAATGACCCTTTCTGTAAAGAAATTCTTCCTGATGTCCAACCTGAACCTCCCCTGGCCAAGCTTGAGGCTGTGCCCTCTTGTCCTGTGTTTCTCCAGGAGCTAAATGCCTGCTGTCCCCCGTGTCTGCCCAACTCCTCGTGCAGTCCAACAAACTACTCTTCCAGAGGGGGCTAAACATACTTGAGAAGAATAAAATACAATCAATTAAGCAAAACCTTCCTACAAGCTCAGCAAAAGATGTTTCTCGGGGATGATTTTCTCTTCTTGATGTACCTGTGCAAGTCCCAGATGCTGCAGAGAGGTCCCCAGGTATCAGGGGGCTCTTTGGGGAAGCAACGTGCTTCCTTCAGGGTGGTGGCTGCCAGGAACAGACGGCGCCTGTGCCATGTCCTCAAGCAATTTGAGGTTGGGGAGAGTGATCAGAGCAGCACAAGGCAGATTCCTCCTCTTATCCTCTGCCTCTTTAGTTTTTTCCCTTCCTGCTGGCTGCAGATATCAGCAGGGAGGATGCCTGGGTGCCTGCAGGATCACCAGCTGCTTCAGCAAGAAGCCCCAAGGCATGTAGAAAGAGGTACCCAGGGAGTAGCACCTTCCACGCAGAGCTTCATTTGCACCCGGGGATCTGCCAGCCCCTCCAGCAGCTCCTCTGGATTCAAGGCGAGGATGACATGAAATGATACATGGTGCCTGCAGGCTCCCAACAAGTTGCCCAAGCTGCTCTCAGGTGGGCAAAACCATCCTAAGCTGTCCTCAGGTGGGCAAAAACATCCAACTCCTGTTCAGAGCTCAAGAACTTCTTCATTAACTTGCGGTGCTGCATCCCAGCATCACTCTGCATCCCCCACGGACAACTCACAGATACCCCAGATAGCTCAGGCAGAGTGGGTTAGATGAGTGGACAGTGAGGTGGAGTGAGAACTGGGTGAAGGACAGAGCTCTGAGGGTCGTGATCAGCGGCGCTGAGTCTAGTTGGAGGCCTGTAGCCAGTGGTGTTCCCCGGGGGTCAGTACTGCGTCTGGTCTTGTTTAACTTATTCATCAGTGACCTGGATGAAGGGACAGAGTGTACCCTCAGCAGGTTTGCTGATGACACAAGACTGGGAGAAGTGGCTGATACACCAGAAGGCCGTGCTCCCATTCAGCGAGACCTGGACAGGCTGGAGAGCTGGGTGGAGAGGAACCTCATGAAGTTCAAGAAAGGCAAGTGTAGGGTCCTGCACCTGGGGAGGAATAACCCCCTGCACCAGTACAGGTTGGGGGCTGACCTGCTAGAGAGCAGCTCTGCAGAGAAGGACCTGGGGGTTCTGGTGGACAACAAGTTCCCCATGAGCCAACAATGTGCCCTTGGGGCCAGGAAGGCCAATGGTGTCCTGGGGTGCGTGAGGAAGAGTGTGGGCAGCAGGTCAAGGGAGGTTCTCCTCCACCTTTACACAGCCCTAGTGAAGCCACACCTGGAGTAACTGTGGGCAGTTCTGGGCCCCCCAGTTCACGAAAGACAAGGAACTACTGGAGAGAGTCCAGCGGAGGGTACGGAGATGGTCAGAGGGGTGGAGCATCTCTGCTGCGAGGAGAGGCTGAGGGAGCTGGGGCTGTTCAGCCTGGAGAAGAGCAGACTGAGGGGGGATCTTATCAACACTTACAAATACCTCAGGGGGGTGTCAAGAGGATGGGGCCAGACTCTTCTCAGTGGTGCCCAGCGATAGGACAAGGGGCAACAGGCACAAAATGAAACACGAGAATTTCCATCTGAATAAGAGGAAAAACTTCTTTGAGGGTGCCAGAGCCCTGGGACAGGCTGCCCAGGGAGGTTGTGGAGTCTTCTTCTCTGGAGATATTCAAAACCCATCTGGACACAACCCTGTGCAACATGCTCTGGGTGACCCTGCTTTGGCAGGGGGTTGGAGTAGATGATCTCCAGAGGACCCTTCCACCCCAACCACTCTGTGATTCTGTCGTAACGCCATTCGTTATCTCGACTGCGCAAGCTTGTCGCCTTCCTTCGGTATCGTAATGTCACGTAGCAAAAGCTCTTGGTTGACAGAGCAATAAACCCCAAACCTCCCCCTTGATTAATGCAAGTGGTTTCAGACATAAAACAATACAACCCAGCTCAAGGCTATTTAAAATAATAAACCGCCTTTGATTTGTCATATTCATAAAACCTGGAACAATATGGCCGCCCAGGAGGATGCCTATCAATAAAGCTGGAGTGGAATATCAATATTTATCTATGTGGAAATTTATAATAACCTGGGAAGCAATTATTACTACAGGGTTCAGTAATTTGCACCACATTTGATGCAAAGCAACGGCCACATTTACCACCAACAAAATACACCTCGGTGTATTTATTTCTATAAAGAGGAGCGGGACGCAAGACGATAGAAGGTGAGTAGCAAAAAACAATCAGAGCTCGGCCCTCCATTTGCCAAATTTATAGGGAAAATATAAGAAATGAGGTTCCCAAGGAGCACTCTGCAAGTGAGACTTCACTGGCCAGCTTTCCTAACGCAATCCTCCACGTGGGTTTACGCCTTTCATCCTGATTCTACTGAAGGGAAACCCACATGAAGTCACAGAATCACAGAATCAATGTGGTTGGAAGAGCCCTCTGGGATCATTGAGTCAAACCATTGCCCTGACACCACCATGGCAACTAGACCATGGCACTAAGTGCCATGGCCAGGCTTTTCTTAAACACCTCCAGAGATGGTGACTCCACCACCTCCCTGGGCAGCCCCTTCCAATGCCTAATGACCCTTGCTGAGAAGAAATGCTTCCTAATGGCCAACCTGAACCTCCCCTGGCCAAGCTTGACGCTGTGTCCTCTTGTCCTAGCACTAGTTGCCTGGGAGAAGAGGCCGACTCCCACTGCACTACAACCTCCCTTCAGGTAGTTGTAGACTGCACTAAGGTCACCTCTGAGCCTCCTCTTCTCCAGGCTAAACACCCCCAGCTCCCTCAGCCATTCCTCGTAGGTCAGACCCTCCAGACCCTTCACCAGCTTGGTCACCCTCCTCTGGACTCGCTCCAACACCTCAACATCTTTCTTGAAGTGCGGGGCCCACAACTGGACACAGGATTCAAGAAGCGGCCTCACCAGTGCCGAGTACAGAGGGACGATCACTTCCCCAGACCAGCTGGCTACACTATTCCTAACAGAGGCCAGGATGCCATTGGCCTTCTTGGCCACCTGGGCACACTGCTGGCTCATGTATAGCCGGCTGTCGATCAGCACCCCCAGGTCTCTTTCTGCCGGGCCGCTTTCTAACCACTCTTCCCCCAGCCAGGACAAAAGGACACAGCCTCAAGCTTCGCCAGGGGAGGTTCAGGTTGGACATTAGGAGCATTTCTTCTCAGCAAAGGTCATTAGCCATTGGAAGGGGCTGCCCAGGGAGGTGGTGGAGTCACCATCTCTGGAGGTGTTTAAGAAAAGCCTGGACATGGCACTTAGTGCCCTGGTCTAGTTGCCATGGTGGTGTCAGGGCAATGGTAGGACTCGATGAGCCCAGAGGGCTCTTCCAACCTGGTTGATTCTGTGAAAGACAATTAAAGCGCGATGTAAACAACAGAGCTGCAGTTTTCACTCCCTGCCGGGGCTGCCAGCGCTAGAAACAGCAGCGTTGGGTTTTCAAGCTCGTAACGACTCTCCAAAGTCATTTTGTCCATCTGCAGGGTGACATGTGGGAAAGCGGCCGGCGTCGGGTTTCGCTCCAGCCGTGTAAATTCACAAACTGTACGGCTATTAATACTGCGAGGCATCCTCGCCTGCTGGCGGGGGGGTTAAATGCTGGGACGTTAACATGGCATGCCAGTTGTGCCCCCAGATTTGCAGCAACTGTGTGCAGGAAGCCTGGCCTAACGTCTGTGCTGCCCTTTTATTAATACCAGTCCCAGTCCCAAGTCTGGGTCCCCGGCTCTAGGGACTGCTCTGCACTCCAGCGCCCAAGATTTGCGCATAAAACATGGTTAATCTGGATCCTTACTCAGGATTTGGGTTTAATTGTGCTGCAAACCCATGCAGAAAAACCTCCAGCTGAGGTTTAAAGGGGCTTCAGCCCCGGCCAAGCTGAGATGCAGATTAAAAGACAACGTCAATTTAACTTGGGACCAAAAACCATGTATCCAATTAATCCCACGTCGATAACCCTCCAACACTTCTCCCCTCAATCCCCTCCAAAAAACACAATTAACTTTGCACAAGCGCTACCCAAAAAAATTGAGAAAGGCTCCTCCAGCGTCGCAGCACAAAAATCACACAGAATCACAGAATCAATGAGGCTGGAAGAGCCCTCTGGGATCATCGAGTCCAACCATTGCCCTGACACCACCATGGCAACTAGACCAGGGCACTAAGTGCCATGGCCAGGCTTTTCTTAAACATCTCCAGAGATGGTGACTCCACCACCTCCCTGGGCAGCCCCTTCCAATGGCTAATGACCCTTGCTGAGAAGAAATGCTTCCTAATGTCCAACCTGAACCTCCCCTGGTGAAGCTTGAGGCTGTGTCCTCTTGTCCTATCGCTAGTTGCCTGGGAGAAGAGGCCGACTCCCACTGCACTACAACCTCCCTTCAGGTAGTTGTAGACTGCACTAAGGTCACCTCTGAGCCTCCTCTTCTCCAGGCTAAACACCCCCAGCTCCCTCAGCCATTCCACGTAGGTCAGACCCTCCAGACCCTTCACCAGCTTGGTCGCCCTCCTCTGCACTCACTCCAACACCTCAACATCTTTCTTGAAGTGCGGGGCCCACAACTGGACACAGGATTCAAGGTGTGGCCTCACCAGTGCCGAGCACAGAGGGACGATCACTTCCCCAGACCGGCTGGCTACACTATTCCTAAGAGAGGCCAGGATGCCATTGGCCTTCTTGGCCACCTGGGCACGCTGCTGGCTCACGTTCAGCCGTCTGTCGATCAGCACTCCCAGGTCTCTTTCTAACCACTCTTCCCCCAGCCTGTAGCGCTGCAGGGGGTTGTTGTGGCCCAAGTGTAAGACCCGGCACTTGTTCTTGTTGAACCTCATGCCGTTGGTCTCGGCCCATCTATCCAACCTGTCCACATCCCTCTGCAGGGCCTTCCTACCCTCCAGCAGATCGACACTCCCACCCACCTTGGTGTCATCTGCAAATTTACTGAGGGTGCACTCAATCCCTACGTCTAGATCATCTATAAAGATATTGAACAGCACCAGCCCCAAAACTGAGCCCTGGGAAATGTTTTGGGAAAGGCAGAAAATGGCTGTATTACCCCTCACAGCTACCTCGAAAGGAACAAGGGGAATAGTAAGCAGTTGGAGATGATGTATCTCCTTACCCTTCCTCTGCTTTAGCCCCACACTTAAAAAAAAATCAGTAGAAAACCAATTTTTTTAAACTATCAAGCAGTTCCTCTACACGCAGATTCATCCAAGTGCTTGAGCACATTTAACTCACGTGCGTCACTGAATTAACGTGCTCAGAGATGTTGGCCCACGAAAAAGCTCTGCGCCCTGAACCTGCCCCAAACTCCTCCCGTGGTGGAGCAGAGCTAGAAGGTACCTTTGCATCTCGCCTCGATTCTTTCTCCGCAGGGTGAAGGAGAGAGGAGGAGGGAGCGACCGGCCCAAAACTGCACCGTGGAAGCTCTTTTCAAACTCTCCTAACAAATTTCCCGGCTCTTTGGGAGCGGGAGAGGATGAGAGATCACCGAACCTTTAGATTAATTGCTCACCAAATTGAGATGGTCGTGGTTGGTACCCAACGTCAGCACATCCCATCAATCTGCCGCTGTCAGGAGTTAATCCCCTCCCTCCCCTCGCCAGGCAGGGAGTTCATTTCCACTTCATTACTTCACAATGTAGTGAGCCGGTGAGTATCTTACTTACTGGCTACGCTGCCCGTGCCGCGTTACCAATGTCTCTGCCGAGCCCGGGGCAGGCGTTGGGGAGATGGGAGCAAAGCCTCATCTCCGCAGAGCAGCATTTGCCTGGCTGATACCCTTCAAAAAGGGGCACAGGGCAGGAGGGGAGATGAGATTAATCACATGGAACACTCCAGCTTTCACCTCACTGCCTTTTGAGTGCTAAAATCATGGGTGAAATGTTCTCCTCAGAGTCCTGCGCTAGGAGGGCAACACATCCCAAAGGGTCTGCCCTGCTCCTCCGGGCAGCTCCCAGAGATCCCGCTCTCCCACACCAAACACCCGGTTGCCTGAAGCCACGGGAGCACCCAGGTTTGCCCTGTGAAACATGCAGCCTTTTCCCCAAGGAACCCAGGAGAGAACAGATGGAGGGAAGAGATGCCATCCAGAGGGACCTTGACAGGCTGGAGAAGTGAACCTCAGGAAGTTCAACAAGGCCAAGTGCAAGGTCCTGCACGTGGGCCGGGGCAACCCCAAGCACAAACACAGGCTGGGCGGAGAATGGGTTGAGAGCAGCCCTGAGGAGAAGGACTTGGGGGTGATGGGTGACAAGAAGCTCACCATGAACCGGCAACGTGCGCTGGGAGCCCAGAAAGCCACCCGTGTCCTGGGCTGCATCCCCAGCAGCGTGGCCAGCAGGGCGAGGGAGGGGATTCTGCCCCTCTGCTCTGCTCTTGTGAAACCCCCCCTGCAGTGCTGCGTCCAGCTCTGGGGCCCCAACAGAAGAAGGACACGGAGCTGTTGGAGCGAGTCCAGAGGAGGCCACGGAGATGCTCAGAGGGCTGGAGCCCCTCTGCTCTGGAGACAGGCTGAGAGAGCTGGGGCTGTTCAGCCTGGAGAAGAGAAGGCTCCGGGGAGACCTTCTAGCACCTTCTAGTGCCTGAAGGGGCTACAGGAAAGCGGGAGAGGGGCTTTTTACAGGGCAAGTAGTGAGAGGACGAGGGGGAACAGTTTTAAACTACAAGAGGGGAGATTGAGATGAGATGTGAGGAAGCAATTCTTTGGTGTGAGGGTGGTGAGAGCCTGGCCCAGGTTGCCCAGAGAAGCTGTGGCTGCCCCCTCCCTGGCAGGGTTCAAGGCCAGGTTGGATGGGGCTTGGAGCAACCTGGTCTAATGGAGGGTGTCCCCGCCCATGGCAGGGGGGTGGAACTAGATGATCTTTAAGGTCCCTTCCCACCCAAACCATTCTATGAAAGAGCCTGAAGAGCTTTTCCCACCCCTTTCCATAACTCCATGCCCTCCTCAGACAAGCCAAGCAGAGTTGAAAACCGAGTTTCAGTGCTTTGTGACGGATAAAGGCGCCGTTGCTCTCAGCTTACAGGTAATTTCCTGGTCAGCATCACTTTATCCCACCATCTGCTAAAACGATTACTAGCTGGAGAAAAACTGAACCAGCAGAAAAAGTCGGGAAGGATGTGTCAGGGAGGAGGCAGACGGAGCAGTGTCAGGCTCGAGCAGGGTTACAGCGTGCTGCTTGTGCCTCGCCGTGCTCCTCTCCAGAACAAAATCCTCATGGACGAGTATAAAACACAGAGAATGGGAAATAAAAAAATAAATCAGGATGTTTCATGGACAAATGAGGGTTTGGAGGAGTTCTGGGAGTTATTTTTTTTTGTAGTTGAAGGAATTTTATGCTATAAAAAAAAATGAATGCTCACACTTATTAAAATTATACTTCTAAGATTGTTTTGTTTTCTTTTACCCTCCGTTTTCACCCTTGTAAAGAGGGGGCTACGTATCCTCCCCTCCTCTTGTTGTCCTTTACGTGCATCTCATCCCTCCTGCAGCCACCCTTTGTCAAAAGGGATAACAAAGAGCCAGGCTGTTCCCAGCAGCATCGTTACCCGCCGTGTAATTACAAACCCAGAAAGGAAGACATCCAGGCGCCCGGGTTTATCTCCACCGCCCTGTGATGCCACTGTGGGAATCACACCACGCACAACTGTATTTGTCGGGCTATCGCAGGCGGCGTTAGACAAGCAGGAACAATTGCCAGCCCTCTGTTAGCCCCTTAACTTGGGCAGAGTCACTAAATATCTCTGGCACGAAGACAGCTATTTGCTGTCTTAATCCGAGGCAAACCAGGTCGGCAGGGACCGACAGGCGAAGATGCGTTTAATTAAAGGGTGAAGCCTTCCCCTGCGCTGTTCTGCTCGTGGGTTTGAGCACTGATCCTGTACAGACGGGACCGGAGCCACCGCAGGGTCCGGAGGTGATGCCACACCAGCTCCCCTCTGCCTGGTAGAGCAATTAATGCAACAAATAATTAATCATGGTCTAGAAGAGAGGACAGAGCGAGAAGTTTAAGTGACGCTCCCGAAGGCACGGGAAGGCTTTATCACAGAATCACAGAATCAATGAGGAGCCCTCTGCGATCATTGAGTCCAGCCATTGCCCTGACACCACCATGGCAACTAGACCATGGCACTAAGGGCCATGTCCAGGCTTTTCTTAAACACCTCCAGAGATGGTGACTCCACCACCTCCCTGGGCAGCCCCTTCCAATGGCTAATGACCCTTGCTGAGAAGAAATGCTTCCTAATGTCCAACCTGAACCTCCCCTGGCCAAGCTTGAGGCTGTGTCCTCTTGTCCTATCGCTAGTTGCCCGGGAGAAGAGGCCGACTCCCACTGCGCTACAACCTCCCTTCAGGTAGTTGGAGACTGCACTAAGGTCACCTCTGAGCCTCCTCTTCTCCAGGCTAAACAACCCCAGCTCCCTCAGCCGTTCCTCGGAGGTCAGACCCTCCAGACCCTTCACCAGCTTGGTCGCCCTCCTCTGGACTCGCTCCAACACCAAAAAATCAACCAAATAAAAGCGCCCGGTCAACTCACGTGAGTATTAGGAATCAATTAGCGGGGCAAAAATCAGCATCATATAGGAAATATCAGGGAGGCAGCACAAAAGCAATGCGAGCTTGATCTCTAACGCAGGAACCAGACGCGGCGAGGCAAGAGGTAATTACAGGAGCACTGGAAAACAGGATTTACTCAGAAAGGTTTTTACCACATATAGAGTCATTTTCGCTGTGAATTAACGCTACCAGCTCTCGTGCCTAGAGCTCAGCAAGGGTCATCAGACATTGGAAGGGGCTGCCCAGGGAGGTGGTGGAGTCACCATCTCTGGAGGGGTTTAAGAAAAGCCTGGACATGGCACTTAGTGCCCTGGTCTAGTTGACATGGTGGTGTCAGGGCAATGGTTGGACTCGATGATTCCAGAGGTCTCTTCCAACCTGATTCTGTGATTCTGTAATAGTGCAGGCTGTGTAATAGTTAAAAAAAAAAACAAACAACACATTGTTTAAATTAAATTCTTGCCCCTCGACACAGAGCCTGAGTTATCCTGGATGCACGGCGACAGCCCTGGGTGTTTCACCAAAAAGGAGGTCACAAGCGTTGCCTGCTTTAGCCCTCACTTTATCGGGGCTAGAAGGGTTAAATTAGGTTTGTCTTAAAAAGAAAGATGCAAAGTGCCAACAAGCCAGCTCAGAAATCACACGTGTGCTGCCTGTCTTAAAAAATTCGGATAGTTGGAGCTTTTCAAGGTCCCTCGTGCAAGCGATGGAGCTGCTTGTCCCCATTCCCGACGCACCGGAGCCGAACCTCTCACAGGGGCACAAGCTCTTTTGCACTGTCACATCCTTTAAAAAAGCTAAATGCAGCCAAATAAAGTTGCCCTTCGTACTTCTGCTGGTTTAAAACAACCGTGTTTCAAAATGCAAACGCTTTCTGGGTGATTTTTAAACCTCCAGGAGTGATTAAAACCAAACGTGGGAGCGTTCGCAAGCCCCACATCTTAAATCACTATAAAAATTAAAGCAGAGCATCACTGCTGGGGAAAAGCCCACCAAGCTCTGGCCAAGCTAATCCTGCTGAACACACGGATATTTTGCTGTTTCTTGTAACTCTCAGTTCATTTCCCTACCGTGGTTTCCTACAGAAAGAAAAAAAAACACCCTTCTCTGCAAAAACCAGCCCGGGTCTCGCCGGCGGTGCGAACGCGGGTGCATCGTGCCACCTAGAGGGTACGGCCGCGGGTCCCGGTGACGCGAGGGTCTGTGTGTGTCGGGCTTCGGATCTGCTTTTCTAAATTAAAGAGGGAGAAAGGGGAAGAAAAAAGGTATTTCCTTCCATAAATTGCACGCCTGCTTCAATATGCTTTATAAAATATATGATATATAAAGAATTTGAGAAGAGAAGGGGGAGAAATATAAAATGAGTATAAAACTTGGCAGAACGTGCTGTGGGTAGTTACGTATTGCTCAGAATTTCCCTTTCCAATTAAGAGATGTGTAATTAAACCCAGGCTTGATCTCAAAACAAGGAACACACCGAAAAGCCCCCTTCGTGCTTTCGCTGGAGCGAGACCTACGTGGAGTTAAGCTCACTGCCCCAGAGCGGTCGGGGAAGCTGGTGGTGCTGGGCTGAGCCCAGGTATTTCTAAAAATCATCCAAAAAAACAGGTATTTCTAAAAATCATCCCCAAAATGATGCTTTTGGGATGTATTCTCGCTATCCCCCGGGTTGAACATCTTCCCCAGGGCAGTCCCTCTGCCTTCAGAGGTAGCTGAGCCCATCTCCCAGCAAGCAAACCCCAGGGTGGGGGTTATTCACTGACCACCCTCCCCTTCTCAAACCTCTTTCCTCGCTGCTCCGCGTTTCAGCGCTGGAAACCTGCTGAGTTAAACAACGCGGCTGCAATTAAAAAGGAAAACTGGAAGGGAAAAGAGAGGCAAAAGCCAAAAAAAGAATAAGTAACGTTTGCAGCCGGCAACCGAAAACAGATGGAGAATCAATGAGGCAGAGAAAGAAAAGGCAGAGAGGTTGCTCCTGCCTGAAGGAGCTGCCAAGGTGAAGGTTCCCGTCCCGGGGAGGGGACAGAGGCTTTACAGCAAGCAGGGACGGTAACCGAATACCCCGACACGAGAGCAAGGCTGAGGGGCATTCGAGGATGGGGAGGGGGATGTTGGCTTCTCTTGAACTGCACCGGCTGGCAGGGGGCATGGTGTTATCCTGCTGCAACTTGAGGAGCCAAAAATTCCTGTATTTGCAATTTAAGGAGTCAAAAAATCATGTATTTGCAATTTAAGGAGCCAAAAAATCATGTATTTGCAATTTAAGGAGCCAAAAATTCCTGTATTTGGAATTTAAGGAGGCAAAAATTCCTGTATTTGCAATTTAAGGAGGCAAAAATTCCTGTATTTGCGCAAGGTACCAGCCCCGTTTTATCCCAAATCACAAACCGGGGCACGGCCAACCCGGCCACGCTTTCCACGGGGAGCAGAAACGTCCCGCTATGCTGCCACCACCACCTTGTGCCTCGCCACGTCCCCAACCTCTCCTGATACCTTTCGCCACTGCTTCTTCCGAAAGAAACATCAAATTGATATAGAGCTGTTGGAGCGAGTCCAGAGGAGGCCATGGAGATCATCAGAGGTTGGAGCACCTCTGCTATGGAGACAGGCTGAGAGAGTTGGGGGTGTTCAGCCTGGAGAAGAGAAGGCTCCAGGGAGACCTTCTAGCACCTTCCAGTGCCTGAAGGGGCTACAGGAAAGCTGGAGAAGGGCTTTTGACAAGGGCCTGGAGTGACAGGACGAGGGGGAATGGTTTTAAAGTGAAAGAGGGGAGATTGAGATGAGATGTGAGGAAGCAATTGTTTGGTGTGAGGGTGGTGAGACCCTGGCCCAGGTTGCCCAGAGAAGCTGTGGCTGCCCCCTCCCTGGCAGGGTTCAAGGGCAGGTTGGATGGGGCTGGGAGCAACCTGGTCTGGTGGAAGGTGTCCCTGCCCGTGGCAGGGGGTTGGGACTAGGTGAGCTTTAAGGTCCCTTCCAACCCAAACCAGTCTGTGATTCTATAAAGACTGGGGACACGGCCATCCCAAAAGCCTGGGCAGCCCGGATCTGCCATGCCCGTAGGGACAAGCTGAGCCTTTTCTCCAGGCTCCCTTCTGCTGAGACTGCATCAAGTCCATCAGGCTCACCCCAGAATACCGAGCTCTTAATTAAGCGTGACTAATCAGACACCTGGATTTCTCCAGCCCTGTTGCATTCCCTGGGGCAAAAGGGGAGGGGAAAGAAAAAAGAAACCACCACCCCACACCACTTGTGGGCCTCCTGCAAGCTGGAGCTCATCACAAGCTGCCGGGCTTAGCACGCAGACAGCTGCGGGTGCTGCCCGAGAGCTTCCCATTTGTTTCAGAGCTTTGGATTAGGGCCAAAAAAAAAAAGGGGGGAGATTTGCAGGTGGAGGCAGTATCAGAAGAGCTGCCTCTTGGGGCTTGGTAGTGTGTGTTTAGGAGAGGGCACCTGGGCAGCCTGTGTCACTCCAGGGAGCAAGTGGGACCAGTTTTAACCAGTCGGTACCTGAATCAGACCGGTACGTCCAGCCTCAGAACAGTCACGGATGGACACGTTAAGGATGAAGATAGGAAAAAGGAGCTTCTCCAGAGCATCCTTTGTGGTGGTGAGGCCAATCCCATGCTGGACCATATCTACATGGTAGGATGGAATTAAGAGCTGAGACGCCTGGACACACTGTCCAACTCTGCCCCCAATTCTCAGTTCACAGACATCCCAAAGGGCCGAGAGCCTTGCAAAATTCTTGCTGAGAGAATCATAGAATTGTTCTGGTTGGAAAGGACCTCTAAGATCATCAAGTCCAAACATTAACCAAGCACTGCCAAGGCCACCACTAACCCATGGCCCTCAGCACCACATCTACACGGCTTTTAAATACCTCCAGGGATGGGGACTCCACCACTGCCCTGGGCAGCATCTTCCAGTGCTTGACAACCCTTTCCATGAAGAAATCGTCCCTGATCTCCAATCTAACCCTCCCCTGGTACAACTTGAGGCCGTTTCCTCTCGTCCTGTCGCTTGTTACCTGGGAGAAGAGACCGACCCCCCCTCGCTACACCCTCCTTGCAGGCAGTTGTAGGGAGCGAGAAGGTCTCCCCTCAGCCTCCTTTTCTCCACACTAAACACCCCCAGGTCCCTCAGCCGCTCCTCATCACACTTGTGCTCCAGACCCTTCACCAGCTCCGTTGCCCTTCTCTGGACTCGCTCCAGCACCTCAAGGTCTTGCTTGTCGTGAGGGGCCCAAAACTGCACCCAGGATTTGAGGTGCGGCCTCACCAGTGCCGAGCACAGGGGGACGATCCCTGTCCCAGTCCTGCTGGCCACACTAGTGCTGGTACAAGCCAGGATGCTGGTGGCCTTCTTGGCCACCTGGGCACGCTGCTGGCTCATATCCAGCCGCCACCGACCAACGTCCCCAGGTCCTTTCCCACCAGGCACTTTCCAGCCACTCTTCCCCCAGCCTGTAGCGGTGCGGGGGGTTGTTGTGCCCCAAGGGCAGGACCTGACACTCGGCCTTGTTGACCCTCACACAGTGGCCTCAGCCCATCGATCCAGCCTGCCCAGACCCCTCTGCAGAGCCTTCCTACCCTCCAGCAGATCAACATTCCCACCCAACTTGGTGTCATCTGCGAACTCACTGAGGGTGCACTCGATCCCCTCGTCCAGATCATTGATAAAGATATTGAACAGAACTGGCCCCAGTACTGAGCCCTGGGGAACACCACTTGTGACCGGTCGCCAACTGGAAGAAGGTACAGCAGGATGGAAACAGCCCATTCCTAACTCAAAGGAAGGATTTAGGAGCTCATCTTCAAAGGTTACTTGAGAGAAAGTAGAAGCAGCCACCCAGGAGGGGAGCAAAGACCCTCAGGCCACTCCTTGAGACGTTCACCAGGGCCCGAACCCAAGGAGAAACTCCTCTTCTTCAGGCAAGGAACAGATTCACGTCAAGCTCAGCAGCCCAAGAGGAGCTCTGAGCATCGCGGGGACATTTCTGCACCCAAACCAGCTCTGCTGGCATGACCTCATGAGATCCTACCACAAGCTCTGATTTTTGAGGGAGACCTGCAGGACGGCAAGTGTCACCAACCCAACAGTGAGCAAGGACTTTATCCAAGGGAGAAGGGAGCACGGCCGTAGCGATAACACCATTGCTCCTGCAACTAATTACCCTCCACAACCCGCGCAGATTGACAGAGAAGGGTGGGGAGGGTCAAGACACAAGGAATCAGATGAGCCAAGTGGCAAATCAACAAGAAGATTGGAGTGAGATCATCACAGCAAAAATTACCAAGGGAGGTGTCAGGCATTGAATCCCTTTTTAATACCACCCGATTCCCCGTTGGCCTCAAGAGCCCCGATCTCCAGGTCCCCGATGCCAACAGCTCTCCGTGCCGACCCTGGATGCTTTTTTAATTTACGGTAATTGCATCTGACCGGAGCTTTCAATTACAAATTCCATCAATTCGACGCATTCGAACCAAATCTTAAAATTGGAAAGGCACCTGTGAAGGGAGCGAGAAGCTTCCTGAAGCTGCGGCAAGGAGGCCAAGCCAGGGTTGACATGCCTGTCATGAGTCGGATGCCAAGCTGGATGTTTCTGTAGGGACTTTACAAATGGAAGCGCCGTCTCGAGCCAAGACGGGTAAAGATAGCTCTTGCACACCAGAATAAACCTTCAGTTGAAGTTTCTCTTGTTCCATGTCTCCCTTCGTTACTCGTGAGCCATCTTCCCGTTCTCCCCCACGAGCGATACACCCACCTGGGTGGGGTATATCCTCTGGGGCGTTGGGAGGCAAGTTGGGAAGGGGATAGGGTTACTTGTGAGGCTGAGGAGGGCTTGCTCACAGCTGGTGTTCCCTCACTGTCTCACAGGCAGCTAATTGGTAATTTTCATCACTCTTGCTGGAAGCATTTGCTGTTATATATGGACACAAGAGATGGAAAAAGGAAGAGGCAGAAAAGAAGATGGCTGGAGTAGCCAGTTGGTCTAGGGAAGGGATCGTCCCTCTGTACTCGGCACTGGTGAGGCCACACCTTGAATCCTGTGTCCAGTTGTGGGCCCCGCACTTCAAGAAAGATGTTGAGGTGTTGGAGCGAGGTCAGAGGAGGGCGACCAAGCTGGTGAAGGGTCTGGAGGGTCTGACCTCCGAGGAACGGCTGAGGGAGCTGGGGGTGTTTAGCTTGGAGAAGAGGAGGCTCAGAGGTGACCTTAGTGCAGTCTCCAACTACCTGAAGGGAGGTTGTAGTGCAGTGGGAGTTGGCCTCTTCTCCCAGGCAACTAGCGATAGGACAAGAGGACACAGCCTCAAGCTGCACCAGGGGAGGTTCAGGTTGGACATTAGGAAGAATTTCTTCTCAGCAAGGGTCCTTAGCCATTGGAAGGGGCTGCCCAGGGAGGTGGTGGAGTCACCATCTCTGGAGGGGTTTAAGAAAAGGCTGGACATGGCACTTAGTGCCATGGTCTAGTTGCCATGGTGGTGTCAGGGCAACGGTTGGACTCGATGACCCCAGAGGGCTCTTCCAACCTGGTTGATTCTGTGATTCTGTGGAGCAGGTGCTTTCATCAAGGATTTCAGCTGAAACATTTCAACAGCCCACAGGAACCATCTTCAAGGTGTCAAACCCAAGACACAGCCCTCTGAAGGAGCAGTTCAGGACATCCCTTGTTCATTTTCCATGTGCTGATTCAACAAGAGAGATGGGTGATGAGAGACGAGCAGACCAGTGTAGAGAGCAGTGGCACTGCCAGCTCCTCTCCCAGGCTGGTCCTGAAGATATACAAGTGCCACTTCAAAAGAGTAAGAATCATAACTGTCACCTCAAAAATGTCTGATGCTCTTGAAATGTTCTTTACTCCTCGTGGTACATCAGCTATGGAAAACATCATTCTATTAACGTAGGAAAATTCAAACAATGAAGTTCCCACTGACTGGAAAAGAGGAAACATAACCCCCATCTTCAAGAAGGTGAAAAAGGAAGACCCGGGGAACTACAGGCCAGTCAGTGTCACCTCTGTGCCTGTCAAGATCATGGAGCAGATCCTCCTGGAAACTATACTAAGGCACATGGAAATCAAGGAGGTGATTGGTGACAGCCAACATGGCTTCACCAAGGGCAAATCATGCCTGACAAATTTGGTGGCCTTCTACAACGGGGTTACAGCATTGGTGGATAGGGGAAGAGCAACTGATGTTATCTACCTGGACTTGTGCAAAGCATTTGACACTGTCCCACACAACATCCTTGTCTCTAAATTGGAGAGACATGGACTTGACGGATGGACCACTCAGTGGATAAAGAACTGGACAGATGGTGGCTCTCAAAGAGTTATGGTCAATGGCTCGATGACCAAGTGGACACCAGTGACGAGTGGCGTTCCTCAGGGGTCGGGATTGGGACCGGTCCTGTTTAACATCTTTGTCAGCGACATGGACAGTGGGATTGAGTGCGCCCTCAGCAAGTTTGCCGACGACACCAAGGTGTGCGGTGTGGTCGCCACGCTGGAGGGAAGGGATGCCATCCAGAGGGACCTTGACAGGCTTGAGAGCTGGGCCTGTGTGAACAGCATGAAGTTCAACAAGGCCAAGTGCAAGGTCCTGTATGTGGGTCGGGGCAATCCCAAGCACAAACACAGCCTGGGTGGAAAATGGATTGAGAGCAGCCCTGAGGAGAAGGACTTGGGGGTGATGGGTGACGAGAAGCTCACCATGAGCCGGCAACATGCGCTGGCAGCCCAGAAAGCCACCCGTGTCCTGGGCTGCATCCCCAGCAGCGTGGCCAGCAGGGCGAGGGAGGGGATTCTGCCCCTCTGCTCCGCTCTCGGGAGACCCCCCCTGCAGTGCTGCGTCCAGCTCTGGGGCCCCCAACAGAAGAAGGACACGGAGCTGTTGGAGTGAGTCCAGAGGAGGCCACGGAGATGCTCAGAGGGCCGGAGCCCCTCTGCTCTGGAGACAGGCTGAGAGAGTTGGGGCTGTTCAGCCTGGAGAAAAGGCGGCTCTGGGGAGACCTTCTAGCACCTTCCAGTGCCTGAAGGGGCTACAGGAAAGCTGGAGAGGGGCTTTTGACAAGGGCCTGGAGTGACAGGACGAGGGGGAACGGTTTTAAACTGAAAGAGGGGAGATTGAGGTGAGATCTGAGGAAGCAATTCTTTGCTGTGAGGGTGGTGAGAGCCTGGCCCAGGTTGCCCAGAGCAGCTGTGGCTGCCCCCTCCCTGGCAGTGTTCAAGGCCAGGTTGGATGGGGCTTGGAGCAACCTGGTCTAGTGGAAGGTGTCCCTGCCCGTGGCAGGAGGGTTGGAACTAGATGGTCTTTAAGGTCCCTTCAAACACAAACCATTCTCTGATTCTATGATATTCCAACTCCAAAGAAGGCAGAAGAGTTTCACGTAAAGTTTCACAGGTTACAAACTAATCCTTCCAAGAAATGCAGGCAGCGAAAGGAGAAAGGTGATGAATAGGAGGCAGCATCTTCTAGATGGTTCTGTCTTGGTTTGAAAACATCTCGCTACACACTTCAAAACTGAACACACGCACAAAAAAAAAATCACGCTGGCCCTGGCATCACCCAGGCTGTTGGCAGCTGCTCAGCGCTCCTGCCTGCCTTCACCGCTGCTTTCTGCCTGCCACGTCAGCGTGCAGAGGAATTGCGGTCATTGTCCGGGATCCCATCACAGCAGGTGCCAAACAAACCCAAAACAAAGAGGTTTTAATGAGTTTATTTCTTCTAACAATGCAACAATTGCTAGGACAACTAATTAATGCACACCGGAGCCTACAGCAGAGCTCTGTCTGCACTAATTATGTCGTTTTTAATCCATTCCCCCTCCTTTCATCCATGTAGGAAGACCCCCAAGAGACTGCAAGAGATGGAGTATTAGCAAAGGTGCTGCTGCTCCCCATCTCCCATTGTCTACGCTGGCTCCAAGTGATGCTCCACTACCAGGGTACCACTCAGAATCACAGAATCAATCAGGGTGGAAGAGACCTCTGGGATCATCGAGTCCAACCATTGCCCTGACACCACCATGGCAACTAGACCAGGGCACTAAGTGCCATGGCCAGGCTTTTCTTAAACTCCTCCAGAGATGGTGACTCCACCACCTCCCTGGGCAGCCCCTTCCAATGGCTAATGACCCCTGCTGAGAAGAAATGCTTCCTAATGTCCAACCTGAACCTCCCCTGGCCAAGCTTGAGGCTGTGTCCTCTTGTCCTATTGCTAGTTGCCTGGGAGAAGAGGCCGACTCCCACTTCACTACAGCCTCCCTTCAGGTAGTTGTAGACTGCACTAAGGTCACCTCTGAGCCTCCTCTTCTCCAGGCTAAACACCCCCAGCTCCCTCAGCCGTTCCTCGGAGGTCAGACCCTCCAGACTCTTCACAAGCTTGGTCGCCCTCCTCTGCACTCGCTCCAACACCTCAACATCTTTCTTGAAGTGCGGGTCAAAGAGGGCTCTCAAGGCAGCACCCCACAGGCAGCAGCCCCCACAGCAAGTGGATATCTCATCTTACTCATCTCCTTCACCTTCATTTTAAGCGCTTTACTTCTCATGAGCATTTCCCAAGCAACTTGCTGCTCTCTGGGCACAGACGCAAGACCCACTGGGCAAGAGGTTAACCATAGAATCATAGAATGGTTTGCGTTGGAAGGGACCTTAAAGATCATCTAGTTCTTGTGCTGTAGTTGTTGTTCTGTAGAAGAAGTACCCAAAAAACTATCAAGAACAGGGCGATGAAGGACTGACCACACAGATTCTAAGGGCTTAAATGTGTATTTGCTTCCAGAGAGGGGAATTCAGAGAAAAACCCATCTCTGGAAAGAGACTTGCTGGCAGCAGGGACAGCTGAGAAAATCATGGAATCACAGAATCGTTTTGCTTGGAAAGAACCTTTGAGATCATCAAGTCCAAACATTAACCCAGCATTGCCAAGGCCACCACTAACCCATGGCCCTCAGCACCACATCTACACGGCTTTTAAATCCCTCCGGGGATGGGGACTCCACCACTGCCCTGGGCAGCCTGTGCCAGCGCTTGACAACCCTTTCCATGAAGAAATTGTCCCTGATCTCCAATCTAAACCTCCCCTGGTGCAACTTGAGGCTGTTTCCTCTCGTCCTGTTGCTTGTTACCTGGGAGAAGAGACCAACCCCCCCTCGCTACACCCTCCTTTCAGGCAGTTGTAGAGAGCGAGAAGGTCTCCCCTCAGCCTCCTTTTCTCCACGCTAAACACCCCCAGGTCCCTCAGCTGCTCCTCATCACATTTGTGCTCCAGACCCTTCCCCAGCCCTGTTGCCCTTCTCTGGACTCGCTCCAGCACCTCAAGGTCTTGCTTGTCGTGAGGGGCCCAAAACTGAACACAAGATTCGAGGTGCGGCCTCACCAGTGCCGAGTCCAGAGGGACGATGCCTGCCCTAGTCCTGCTGGCCACACTAGTGCTGCTACAAGCTAGGATGCTGGTGGCCTTCTTGGCCACCTGGGCACACTGCTGGCTCATATTCAAGAAAAACAGCAGCATTTTGACTACATAAATCCAACTGTTCCCTAATTCCAAGTCAAGAAGGAAAGAGCCAGTGTTGCTCCCTGCAGCCCTTCTCCCTTCCCGATGCCACACCACATCTCTTGCTTTGACCCAGCAGCTCTCCTTATGAAGTACTTTGAGATCTTCCACTACCATCTCAAATTAAAGTAATTAATTTTTAGCTTAATTTTTCAAAGGGAAAGCTAGACATCCAGAGGTGATGCTCACCCATGGAGGCACAGAGGAGAACACAGACCCTTGGACCTACACCCTAACAGGCATGTAAAGGGTTGTAGGACAGCTTGGAGACCAGCACCTAAACGTGCTGAACCCTCCCCATCATTGCAGAGCACGTCTCACATGGTTGCAGACCTTCTCTTCCATAAATGTTTTTAAACACTTGTGACCCAGTTGTAATTCTAGCTGGGATCATCTCAAGCTCCTTTTCCTTCTCATTCACATTTACCCCAATTCTCTCTTTCCCGAGAGAGCCAAGATGGGTCCTTTCAGACAGCTGATGGGACGCAGGTAATGTCAAGCTCCGGGATGAGGTTCTCCTGTTGCACTCTGGTCTCAAGTTTGAGCTGACATTAAGGGCATGCTCATACTGACTCCTGGAGGTCAATGCTATAATTCAGATAAACAGGGGAAGCCACGCCGAGGTGTTGACTGATTTAAAACATAATTCATCCCCACCCATTCCCCGGTGAAGGGTGCCACCTGTTAGTGTTTGGAGCATGAGAAAATACCCAGGAATGAGCAGAATCCCAAGACGCGCAGCTCCGCTCCACCAACTGCGGTAAGGAAGAAGCTGCTAATGGCTCCTCACTTGCTCCAGGGATTATGTCATAGCTCAAATTGTATTCCCAAGGAATGGGGTTACCACATTCCCGCGTTCCCGAGGAACGTGCTGGACGCAGGCAGCAAGCTTCCCAGCGCCGAAAACAACCCGGGCAGCGCAACAGCACGGCGCCACATGGCACAGGCAAGAAAAGCCCCGGGGGACTCACAGAATCACAGAATCAATCAGGTTGGAAGAGCCCTCTGGGATCATCGAGTCCAACCATTGCCCTGACACCACCATAGCAACTAGACCATGGCACTAAGTGCCATGTCCAGGCTTTTCTTAAACCCCTCCAGAGATGGTGACTCCACCACCTCCCTGGGCAGCCCCTTCCAATGCCTAATGACCCTTGCTGAGAAGAAATGCTTCCTAATGTCCATCTTGTTGAGACTGCAATGCCCAGCACCTATAAAACCAAGCTTTGAGCACCTCTCGACAAGGACTTGCCTGCTCTAAGCAACCCCACAAACATTGTGGCTGTGGGACCTGCCTAAAATACAACCCTGTGTTAGAGCAATTAGAATCATGGAATCACAGAATGGTTTTGGTTGGAAGGACCTTTAAGATCATCGAGTCCAACCATTAACCCAGCACTGCCAAGCCCACCACTAACCCATGGCCCTCAGCACCACATCTACACGGCTTTTAAATCCCTCCAGGGATGGGGACTCCACCACTGCCCTGGGCAGCCTGTTCCAGTGCTTGACAACCCTTTCCATGAAGAGATTGTCCCTGATCTCCAATCTAAACCTCCCCTGGTGCAACTTGAGGCCGTTTCCTCTCATCCTATCGCTTGTTACCTGGGAGAAGAGACTGACCCCCCCTCGCTACACCGTCCTTTCAGGCAGTTGTAGGGAGCGAGAAGGTCTCCCCTCAGCCTCCTTTTCTCCAGGCTAAACACCCCCAGGTCCCTCAGCCGCTCCTCACAAGACTTGTTCTCCAGAAATTAGTAGGGTTACCAAGCCAGGTTCTCAGAAAATTGGGAGCCTTTGGACTCTAAGGCAAAAAAAAGCGCTCCACCTGTAACCAAAAAGATAAATGGGAGGACCACAGACTCCTTCGCTCTCCTCTAAGATGTTTCCATGTCTTCAGGTGCAGGCTTGCCTCTCACATTTGTTTTACAGTGTTCGGCCACGCACACAGTTCAGCACCTCCGGGGTCACAGCTGCCCTCTGGTACCGCTCAGCTGTTTGCAAGGGCTGGCACACGTACCCAACATATGCCGGCCCCTAAAAATGCATCTCCTCCTCGTACCAGGAGACAAAGAGAACCCGCCTATCACCAGATCCTACTTAAAAGATTAAAATAATATTTCCCTAAATTCTAAGAGAAGATTTTTAACCCTTGCAAAGGGCTTGGATACATGATAGTGATGAACGTTGCCCAAGAGCCTGAAGAAAATCAAACCCATTTTTTATATTCACAGAATCACAGAATCAATCAGGTTGGAAGAGCCCTCTGGGAGCATCGAGTCCAACCATTGCCCTGACACCACCATGGCAACTAGACCAGGGCACTAAGTGCCATGGCCAGGCTTTTCTTAAACACATCCAGAGATGGTGACTCCACCACCTCCCTGGGCAGCCCCTTCCAATGGCTAATGACCCTTGCTGAGAACAAATGCTTCCTAATGTCCAACCTGAACCTCCCCTGGCCAAGCTTGAGGTTGTGTCCTCTTGTCCTATCACTAGTTGCCTGGGAGAAGAGGCCGACTCCCACTGCGCTACAACCTCCCTTCAGGTAGTTGTAGACTGCACTAAGGTCACCTCTGAGCCTTCTCCAAGCTAAACACCCCCAGCTCCCTCAGCCGTTCCTCGGAGGTCAGACCCTCCAGACCCTTCCCCAGCTTGGTCGCCCTCCTCTGCACTCGCTCCAACACCTCAACATCTTTCTTGAAGTGCGGGGCCCACCTAGGGAGGACATCTCTCCTCTCCTGCAAATGTCTGCGAGATACCAGGAACTCACTGACACCACAACCAACAAATAAGCTGGAAAATATTTTTAACAGACTTTATTCTAGATATCAAACCACTCTGCATCAAATTTTAGACGAACTACCATTAGCAAAAAAACTTGCAAAGATCAAAACATATTAAATAGTTCACATGAAACATTTCCACAAAATCCAACAGAAAACAGAAGAGTTGGACAAGATTTAGGCCGATACATAAACCTTTTTATTTTTAAGTCAGCACTTCTAAAATACACCCATGATTGCACCGCGGAGACTTTTAGTTGCTCGGGAATGTCACCTGTCAACGCCTGCTCCCCAGGCGCACTTAAGAGGGAGAGTTGATCATCACTGATGTTCCCATCCAGTAAATATTTCAAACAAAAACCAATTAACACCACTACAGACTGGAAGAACGCTGCTCTCCTGCCTTAGAAACAAACTTTCTAAACTCCGGGAAAGCTAGAGGGAAAAAAAACCAACCCCACACTTCAGTGCTTTCCCTTTCTGCTTGGGTTCCCCCATCACACAACTCCCTCCTGCATACCTTGAAGAAGTGCAACACCTCCAAGTTTCCTCTCACGCCTTAAAAATCTGCTCATACAATATCCTCAGCTGCTTCTTTCTCACTGATACAACCCTCACAGAGCTCACCCCAGCACCGGTCCCGAATCCCTGCTCATCCTTCACCTCCAGCCCCAAAGAGCTTCTTCTTGGGGCCCCAACCCCACCACCACCTGAGCAGGCTGCAGGACATCCCACCATCACACCTCCAAACCACTCTTTAGAAACATATTTAGGGGCTCATGCACACTTCATCCCTTCCTTTCCCACCCAAGCACAACATGCTTCTGAGGAAGCCCTTTCCACCAGGATTGGTGAGGAGCCCATGGCCCAGCTTGGTCTCCAAGTTAATTTGAGAGTCCACAGATACACTCACCGCTCGCTCTCTGCTTCCAGTTCCCCACTTCTCTGGCCCTCATCCACTCCCCCTTTGCCATCCCCAAAACCCTTCCATTTTCTCTCCATTTTCTTTTGCTTTATCTCCCCAACACCCGTCTGACCCTACAGGAATAGGGACCTATACGAAGAACACCCACCAGTAGACACCCAAGAAAGAGCAAGACCACAGGGGAGTTCCTGAGCCTGATGAACATCAGGCATTTAATAACCTCAATAGACATATCCCTTCCAAGCACCCATCATGTCCCTCTTGAACCCATATACCTTGCCCCAACGCCCCATGTGAGGTGTGCAGGCTAGACACAGGGGTGACATGATGCTGCACGTACATGGACCAGGCAGCCCATGGAGAAGGGCAACGGCTCTTTGCTTTTAGAAACCCAGAATCACGGAATCGTTCTGGTTGGAAGGACCTTTAAGATCATCAAGTCCAACCATTAACCCAGCACTGCCAAGGCCACCACTAACCCATGGCCCTCAGCACCACATCTACACAGCTTTTAAATCCCTCCGGGGATGGGGACTCCACCACTGCCCTGGGTAGCCTGTGCCAGCGCTTGACAACCCTTTCCATGAAGAAATTGTCCCTGATCTCCCATCTGAACCTCCCCTGGTGCAACTTGAGGCAGTTTCCTCTCGTCCTATCGCTTGTGACCTGGGAGAAGAGACTGACCCCCACCTTGTTACACCCTCCTTTCAGGCAGTTGTCGAGATTGATAAGGTCTCCCCTCAGCCTCCTTTTCTCCACACTAAACACCCCCAGGTCCCTCAGACGCTCCTCATCACACTTGTGCTCTAGACCCTTCACCAGCCCCGTTGCCCTTCTCTGGACTCGCTCCAGCACCTCAAGGTCTTACTTGTAGTGAGGGGCCCAAAACTGCACCCAGGATTCGAGGTGCGGCCTCACCAGTGCCGAGTACAGGGGGACGATCCCTGCCCTAGTCCTGCTGGCCACACTAGTGCTGGTACAGACCAGGATGCTGGTGGCCTTCTTGGCCACCTGGGCACACTGCTGGCTCATATTCAGCCGACCATCAAGTGATTTTCCAGGGTACTAATCACTCCCATCAGGCTACTTATCCATGCCCAGCAGCTTTCCATGAACCCTTTGCAAACGGACCGTCTCCACCACCTCTGTCCATCTGTTGATATTGTCTGAGATCGGCCAAGTACAAAAACCAGTGGGGAACATTAAGCTCTTTAGCAGACAGAGCCAGAGCGTGGACACACATCCACAGCTTTGTGTTTATTCCCAGCTAACGCAGACGCTACGGCAGCAGCCGACAGCGCGCAAAGCAACCCCGAGCTCTCTCCTGTGGTAGCATCTTCAGGAGAAGGACAGAATCACAGAATCACAGAATCAATGAGGTTGGAAGAGCCCTCTGGGATCATCGAGTCCAACCATTGCCCTGACACCACCATGGCAACTAGACCATGGCACTAAGTGCCATGTCCAGGCTTTTCTTAAACACCTCCAGAGATGGTGACTCCAACACCTCCCTGGGCAGCCCCTTCCAATGGCTGATGACCCTTGCTGAGAAGAAATGCTTCCTGATGTCCAACCTGAACCTCCCCTGGCGAAGCTTGAGGCTGTGTCCTCTTGTCCTATCGCTGGTTGCCTGGGAGAAGAGGCCGACTCCCACCCCACTACAACCTCCCTTCAGGTAGTTGTAGACTGCAATAAGGTCAGGAATGGCTTTAGCTCACCAGGCTCAGCATCTTTGTCAGCCCTCGCTTTGCCACCTGCCAGAAGCTACGGCTGTCAGCGCGCTCCCGCCTATCACCAGCATCATCCCTCCCGCGCCACAAATTACCGTCCTCTTCACGTGAGCGCCCCTTAATCGGCATCAGTCAATATAAGCCGCGTTAACCGAGACGGTTTAAATACCGTATCTTTGCTAAGCCAGCTCATTTTGACTGAAGCAGGTCAGGGAGTGCTCGAAGGCCCAATTCCTGCGAGCGTTGACGCTTTCAGAGCCGCCGTGCACCTACATTTCACGCAGGTACAGTTATATTCTGCTTATCCCCACCTTAAAGCTTTGGACCTCCCGTATAGACCCGCTCCCAGGTTTAAAACGAGCCCGACGCACAGGTTTTATGCTGTTATAGCTATTTCAGGTCGCAATTTGATTATTTGGGGTTTGAAACGAAAGAAACTCATCCCAGTCGTCTCCTGCCGTCGAGGCAGGCAAGGAACTACCATGGCCAATGAGTTACTGTGCATGAGCTGAGCCGCGGGACCCGGCTGCCGGCGTATCACAGCCACTCCGAAAAGTGGGGGGAAAAAACACATTAGCTGAACGTTTCTCACGGCTTTCTGCAAATAGTTCCCCTTGTATCTTCTGTGAGTTAATAACTTGCCTAATCAACAAAACTCTGCAACCTCCAGGGCAGGAATGCTCAGGGTGGACGGGAAAAGAGTCTCTGCAATGGCCTGATTGCTCTCGAAAAGACTATGTGAAAAGAAAGTCCCTTTTCAGGAACTTAGAGATCAACCTTAGAGGGGAGTAAATTATTTAGGACCTGTTGGAAGGGACCTCTGGAGATCAACCAGCCCAACCCCTGCCAAAGCAGGGTCACCCAGAGCACGTTGCACAGGGTTGTGTCCAGATGGGTTTGAATATCTCCAGAGAAGGAGACTCCCCACCCTCCCTGGGCAGCCTGTGCCAGGGCTCTGCCACCCTCAGAGAAGTTCCTCCTCATATTCAGACAGAACTTCCCATGTTTCAGTTTGTGCCCGTTGCCCCTTGTCCTGTCACTGGGCACCACTGAGAAGAGTCTGGCCCCATCCTCTTGACACCCCCCCTGAGGTATCTGTAAGCATTGATAAGATCCCCCCTCAGTCTGCTCTTCTCCAGCTGAACAGCCCCAGCTCCCTCAGCCTCTCCTTGTAGCAGAGATGCTCCAGCCCTCGGACCATCTCCGTACCCCTCCGCTGGACTCTCCCTAGTAGTTCCTTGTCTCTCTTGAACTAGAAGGCCCAGAACTGGACACAGTTACTCCAGGTGTGGCCTCACCAGGGCAGTGTAGAGGGGCAGGAGAACCTCCCTCGACCTGCTGCCCACACTCTTCCTCATGCACCCCAGGACACCATTGGCCTTCCTGGCCCCAAGGGCACATTGCTGCCTCATCCCCCTCTCTTCTAGTGTCTTGTCTGAATCCTCATTTGACCCTAGTTGATCTGAACAGAAAAGCTTTGTTGTTGGTTTGGGGGCTTTTTTGGTTTGGTTTTGTTTTCCTTTGTGATTTGTTGGGGTTTTTGTTAAAAACAAACACTTCATGCATCCGCATGCACTGAAAATAAAAATCACATCCAGCATTTTTCACTCAGCTGCCATGTCAAATTATGCTCTCCAGGCCATGTGTCAGGCGCGATCTCCTAAATCTACGGGCTATTTTAATAACAGGAGAGTCAGACTTCCAGCCCTCATCCTACCAGTGACCTGAATGCGGTGGGAGTAAACTGGTTGGCAGAGCTGTAAGAAACAAAAACATTCCCTGAAAAATGTCTGACATTCCTTCAGCATGTTATTTTACTCTTAAATAATACAAGCGATATTCTAGAGCACCTCAAAATAAGCTGCAAATAGTGAATAGAGCCCCAAATCTACTGTAAAAGTAGTATTAATACCTTTCCAATTAAGGAAAAAAAATAAAACATCAAGATTACATGACTCGCTCAAAGTGAGTGTGGCCAACAGGTCAAGGGAGGTTCTCCTCCCCCTCTACATGGCCCTAGTGAGGCCACACCTGGAGTAACTGTGGGCAGTTCTGGGCCCCCCAGTTCAAGAAAGACAAGGAATTACTGGAGGGAGTCCAGTGAAGGGCTACAAAAATGATCAAAGGACTGGAGCATCTCTGATACGAGGAGAGGCTGAGGGAGCTGGGGCTGTTCAGCTGGAGAAGAGCAGACTGAGGGGGGATCTTATCAACACTTACAAATACCTTAGGGGTGGGTGTCAAGAGGATGGAGCCAGACTCTTCTCAGTGGTGCCCAGTGACAGGACAAGGGGCAACGGGCACAAGCTGAAACATGGGAAGTTCCATCTGAATATGAGGAGGAACTTCTTTCCTTTGAGGGTGCCAGAGCCCTGGCACAGGCTGCCCAGGGAGGGTGGGGACTCTCCTTCTCTGGACATATTCAAAACCTGCCTGGACACAACCCTGTGCAACGTGCTCTGGGTGACCCTGCTTTGGCAGGGGGTTGGACTAGACGATCTCCAGAGGTCCCTTCCAACCCTTAACCATTCTGTGAAAGTTACAGAGCCCTGAGCAAACTCTGGTCCTCCCTGAGATAGTCCTGTCCGACAAGAAGAGATGATTCTTCCATCAGTATCCTTTTTTCTAGGCTCATTAACCCTATCAGTGGCTCATCTTCTTTCTTTCTGAGCAGCAGTAGCTGATGACTTTAAAGAATAAAATGGAATTTGGTCATTTAGTCACCGAGAGGAACATGTCCAGCACGCTCAGAAGAAGGAAAAGTCACAGAGACGTAGAATCACAGAATCAACCAGGTTGGAAGAGACCTCTGGGATCATCGAGTCCAACCATTGCCCTGACACCACCATGGCAACTAGACCAGGGCACTAAGTGCCATGGCCAGGCTTTTCTTAAACGCATCCAGAGATGGTGACTCCACCACCTCCCTGGGCAGCCCCTTCCAATGCTTAATGACCCTTGCTGAGAAGAAATGCTTCCTAATGTCCAACCTGAACCTCCCCTGGCCAAGCTTGACGCTGTGTCCTCTTGTCCTATCGCTGGTTGCCTGGGAGAAGAGGCCGACTCCCACTCCACTACAACCTCCCTTCAGGTAGTTGTAGACTGCACTAAGGTCACCTCTGAGCCTCCTCTTCTCCAGGCTAAACACCCCCAGCTCCCTCAGCCGTTCCTCGGAGGTCAGACCCTCCAGATCTCACGTGGTTGCACAAAGGCAAGCTTCAGAGTGGGATGCATAAACAGGAAAGCCGGGTGTAATCCTTCACCTCCGCTCAGCTCAAGAAGCATCGGTGACAGCCAAAGAAGAAATGGAGTAAGGTACCCAGAGAGGATGAGGAGCTTCCATCACTAGAGGTCTTTAAACTAGAGTTAGGTGCCCACCGGGCATGAATGATGTAGATGGTTGGCTCTGCCTGGAGCAGAGGAGAGACTAGACAGTGTCCTAGGTCCAACCCAGCCTTTTTTACTATTCTACACCGTAGTGTTACTATTCTCACTCACCAGATAAATTCAGGAGACTTAAATCCTCTATTTGTACAACAAGGTACGGGTGGCTGGTGAGTGAAGCCAATAAAACAAGTTGGAGAGAGGAACTGAAGCTACAGAAGAAAGGACAGTATTCAACTCCTTCGATCTTTAGTCATTTCTCCAGTGACAGTGGAAAAAGATGAAGAGTTTTACCCTTAAAGAGGGAGGAAGGTGCAGAAGACCCTTAGCTTCCTGAAAGAGGGGCAGGGAACTGTAAATCTGAATGGAAATGAGAGCTGGACATGACTGCTGGTGCTACCAGAGCACTTAAAAGCCCCAAACGATATTGCATTTCGTTTGCATCACAGAGGCATCACTGGAACGACAACCTGTCAGTGCAGACATCATCTTGAGACCCCAAAGACAGAAAAGATGGGAGAAAGCAAAAGGAAAGTCCTCTCCCGAGAAGGATGAGTTACTTTCCTCCAGGGAGTTTACACAACACACGACAGCCCTGAGCTTGTTCCACTCTTCAAACAAGGGTTCGTTAAACCACATGGCTGCAGATGTAGAATCATAGAATCATAGAGTGGTTGGGGTTGGAAGGGACCTTAGAGATCATCTAGTTCCAACCCTCCTGCCACAGGCAGGGACACCTTCCACCAGACCACGTTGCTCCAAGCCCCATCCAACCTGGCCTTGAACACTGCCAGGGAGGGGGCAGCCACAGCTTCTCTGGGCAGCCTGGGCCAGGGTCTCACCACCCTCACAGCAAAGAATTTCTTCCTCAGATCTCATCTAAATCTCCCCTCTTGCAGTTTAAAACCGTTCCCCCTCGTCCTGTCACTCCGTGCCCTTGTAAAAAGCCCCTCTCCAGCTTTCCTGTAGCCCCTTCAGGTACTGGAAGGTGCTAGAAGGTCTCCCTGGAGCCTTCTCTTCTCCAGGCTGAACAGCCCCAGCTCTCTCAGCCTGTCTCCAGAGCAGAGGGGCTCCAGCCCTCTGAGCATCTCCGTGGCCTCCTCTGGACTCGCTCCAACAGCTCCGTGTCCTTCTCCTGTTGGGGGCCCCAGAGCTGGACGCAGCACTGCAGGGGGGGTCTCCCGAGAGCGGAGCAGAGGGGCAGAATCCCCTCCCTCGCCCTGCTGGCCACGCTGCTGGGGATGCAGCCCAGGACACGGGTGGCTTTCTGGGCTGCCAGCGCACATTGCCGGCTCATGGTGAGCTTCTCCTCAACCATGCTCATAACACCCATTCAACTGTACTTTCTCTTCCTCTGAATCGATTTCTTATTACCTTGACTATTTGCTTCTCTGGGGTTTATAGGTAAAGCAACCCACCAAAAATCTCTCAGACATGTCAGCGATCTACTCGATCGCTGAAAATCTCCTCGTCTAGCGTGGGATCGGTAGTTCCCTCTCCTTGACAGAGGCTGTCCTTCTCCCAGTGCAGCACATCAAGGCCACCATCATAAGCAGCAACGATTCTTACACCAGAATTCGTTTAAAAGAGGGGAAATATGTCAATCTGGCAGGCTATCAGCCAGATGAGTGAAAAGTTTTTAAAAGCTATTGACAACAAGTCCACTTGTGCTTTGGATTCGTAAGACCTCGCTGCTCCATTAAGTCACCCAGCCACTCTGCTCACATGAATATTTAAAAGGGAAAAAGCAAAGCATTAGGCAGCCGAGCAGCCCGGGATCTGCACTAATATCTTCGAGAAAAGAGGACAGGACAAAGGAAGCGTCAGCACACACGAAGTGACCGATGAGATGTTCACGTTTTTGGGTTGGTTTTTCTTTTTAAGAGGATGGAGTGGAAAAGGCAAGGTCCTCTCCTGCACCACTTAGTATGAAAGCAGCCTTTCAGCAAGGCGTTTGGCACACAGAACCACAGAATCAATCAGGTTGGAAGAGACCTCTGGGATCATCGAGTCCAACCATTGCCCCAACACCACTATGGCAACTAGACCATGGCACTAAGTGCCATGTCCAGGCTTTTCTTAAACACCTCCAGAGATGGTGACTCCACCACCTCCCTGGGCAGCCCCTTCCAATGGCTAATGACCCTTGCTGAGAAGAAATGCTTCCTAATGGCCAACCTGAACCTCCCCTGGCCAAGCTTGAGGCTGTGTCCTCTTGTCCTAGCGCTAGTTGCCTGGGAGAAGAGGCCGACTCCCACTGCGCTACAACCTCCCTTCAGGTAGTTGTAGACTGCAGTAAGGAAAGACAGTCTAAAAAATCTGGGATCACATTAAGAAATGAAAAAAATTGATGATAATAATAAAGCTGAAAGTACTCTGAAAAAGAAATCAAGTTGCATGTTCACATTTCACAACCATCACTGCTTAGCCCAGACCTCGAGACAGAGAGAAAGCAAGGGGTCATGCAGAGCAAAGCAGATCTAACGCCGTTTGCTGCTCTGGAAAGAAACTTGCAGCTTAGCTCGTGTGCAGCAAACAAGGAAAGCTCCAACGCACTAAAGCCTTTCATAGAATCACAGAACCGTTTTGCTTGGAAAGGACCTTTAAGATCATCGAGTCCAACCGTTAACCCAGCGCTGCCAAGGCCACCACTAACCCATGGCCCTCAGCACCACATCTACACGGCTTTTAAATCCCTCCAGGGATGGGGACTCCACCACTGCCCTGGGCAGCCTGTGCCAGTGCTTGACAGCCCTTTCCAGGAAGAAATTGTCCCTGATCTCCAATCTAAACCTCCCCTGGCACAACTTGAGGCTGTTTGCTCTCATCCTATCGCTTGTTACCTGGGAGAAGAGACCGACCCCCACCTCACTACACCCTCCTTTCAGGCAGTTGGAGGGAGCGAGAAGGTCTCCCCTCAGCCTCCTTTTCTCCACGCTAAACACCCCCAGGTCCCTCAGCCGCTCCTCATCACACTTGTGCTCCAGACCCTTCCCCAGCCCCGTTGCCCTTCTCTGGACTCACTCCAGCACCTCAAGGTCTTGCTTGTAGTGAGGGGCCCAAAACTGCACCCAGGATTCGAGATGCGGCCTCACCAGTGCCGAGCACAGGGGGACGATCCCTGTCCTAGTCCTACTGGCCACACTATTGCTCGTACAAGCCAGGATGCTGGTGGCCTTCTTGGCCACCTGGACACACTGCTGGCTCATATCCAATCACCATCAACCAACACCCCCAGCTCTTTTCCCACCAGGCACTTTCCAGCCACTCTTCCCCCAGCCTGCAGCGGTGCGGGGGGTTGTTGTGCCCCAAGTGCAGGACCCCACACTCAGCCTTGTTAAACCTTTAAAACACACAGGAGCCAAAGAGCAACTCTTCCAAAAGCCAAACGTCCGTTGAGGGAAAATCACTGAAGCAGGAGACCAAAGTTGCAAGGTACCGTGTAGAGGGAAGGGAACAGCACAAAACCCGCTCACCCAGCACTGAGCACTGCTCCGCTGAAGAGCCCATGAGACAAGAAGACATAAAACAAGCTGCTCACTTTAATATATATTAAAAAGCAAAGGGAAACACCAGGCTGTAGATTTACTGCCTGTCACCAGCAGAGGTTTAACATCTTGATTTCACGCTGGTATTCTTCATTACGTTTTATTACTGGGCTTTATGTCACTACCACAGCGTTCAGGTGGGGATTAAGAGGGTTTCATTCAGGAATGTCTTCAAATTGAGACACTGAACAAGGCGGCAGCGGGGCACTGCTTTCCCACCGCTGGCTCGTCACGGGGAATGTGAGCAATGCTGAAAGCACCCAGGAGAGGTGCTGAGGCTTCGGCGTGCTAAGCTGAGCCCCGTGAGCGCTCGGCCGGCATGGGGAGAGAGAGCAGGGATCCTTGCAGGGCATGGAGAGCGGAAATTAAGTAAAATAATAAAAGTAGTAAAGTGAGAGAATGGCATTTTTTAAGTTACCAATGAGTCTAAGTGGCAGGGCTGTCTTAGACGTGCCTAAACACAACCCATTTTGCAGAGGTTTGCAGCACTCACAGAGAGGAGCTGGAGTGAGTCCAGAGGAGGGCAACCAAGGTGGGGAAGGGTCTGGAGGGTCTGACCTCCGAGGAACGGCTGAGGGAGCTGGGGGTGTTTAGCCTGGAGAAGAGGAGGCTCAGAGGTGACCTTAGTGCAGTCTACAACTACCTAAAGGGAGGTTGTAGTGAAGTGGGAGTCGGCCTCTTCTCCCAGGCAACTAGTGATAGGACAAGAGGACACAGCCTCAAGCTTCGCCAGGGGAGGTTCAGGTTGGACATTAGGAAGCATTTCTTCTCAGCAAGGGTCATTAGCCATTGGAAGGGGCTGCCCAGGGAGGTGGTGGAGTCACCATCTCTGGAGGTGGTTAAGAAAAGACTGGACATGGCACTTAGTGCCATGGTCCAGTTGCCATGGTGGTGTCAGGGCAATGGTTGGACTCGATGATCCCAGAGGGCTCTTCCAACCTGGTTGATTCTATGATTCTGTGAGTTTTCACTGTCCTATAACAGCCTTGGAGCTGTCAGTCAGAGCACCCTTTCTAGCCATATATAAGATCTTCTCAGCACAGCAAGGAGGTTTTACCCTTATTAGAAAAGTGACACACTGCCTCCCACAGCTCAGACACACCTAACAGCTCGCCTGCCCCAGTCTAATCGCTCCAAAATAAATATCCCGCAAGCTCTTGAGCATGCCAGTGGCCACGGACACCTCCAGGACCAGCCTCCCTGAGCCAACTCCAGGCCCTGGGGCTGTTTCTAGAGTCATGGCCCATTTGCCAGAGGGATGCTCCAACCCTGAGGGGAGGCAGGAATAACTCTCCATGTAGACACAGCTCGCTCTCGGCGTTAATTCAGGCAGAGAAGCGGCTGTTGGGAATTGCCCGCGCCGGCACCTGTTTATCAAGTGGGGCCGGGTAAGGACTGCGAAGAGATAAACAAGGATATCAAGTTTAAGATGCTTTTCAATAAAGCTGCTTTCCCCACACGATGTGCAGGCGATGGCATGTCACCCACACCCTGCCCGGCCCCAGAAGCAAAGTGGTGACAGCAGGAGGGTCGCCGGGGCTGGGCATCCCCCTGGTACGGGGTGGGGAGGAATTGCTCAGGAGCAGAGATGGTTTTACTGGCACTGTATGTCCTGGCTTTTCTAACCCTTTCAGCTCAACAAGTGGTTGTTCACAGACAAACGGGAGTGTTGTCCACATATGAGCAGGAGTGTTGGTCTCCTGGATGGTAGGAAGGTTCTGCAGAGGGGTCTGGACAGGCTGGATCGATGGGCCGAGGCCACTGTGTGAGGTTCAACATGGACAAGTGTCAGGTCCTGCACTTGGGGCACAACAACCCCCCGCATCGGTACAGGCTGGGGGAAGAGTGACTGGAAAGTGCCTGGGGGAAAGGACCTGGGGGTGTTGGTCGACGGCGGCTGAATATGAGCCAGCAGTGTGCCAAGGTGGCTAAGAAGGCAAATAGCATCCTGGCTTGTATCAGCAATAGTGTGGCCAGCAGGACTGGGGCAGGGATCGTCCCCCAGTACTCAGCACTGGTGAGGCTGCACCTCGAATCCTGGGTGCAGTTTTGGGCCCCTCATGACAAGAAAGACCTTGAGGTGCTGGAGAGAGTCCAGAGAAGGGCAACAAAGGTGGTGAAGGGTCTGGAGCACAAGTGTGATGAGGAGCGGCTGAGGGACCTGGGGGGGTTTAGCCTGGAGAAAAGGAGGCTGAGGGGAGACCTTCTCACTCTCTACAACTGCCTGAAAGGAGTGTGTAGCGAGGGGGGGTCGGTCTCTTCTCCCAGGTAACAAGCGATGGGACGAGAGGAACCGGCCTCAAGTTGTGCCAGGGGAGGGTTAGATTGGAGATCAGGGATAATTTCTTCATGGAAAGGGTTGTCAAGCACTGAAACAGGCTGCCCAGGGCAGTGGTGGAGTCCCCATCCCTGGAGGGATTTAAAAGACGTGTAGATGTGGTGCTGAGGGACATGGGTTAGTGGTGGCCTTGGCAGTGCTGGGTTAACGGTTGGACTCGATGATCTTAAAGGTTCTTTCCAACCCAAACAATTCTCTGATTCTGTGATCTTGTACTGCTCTGCCCTGTCCTCACCTGTCCTCTGCAGCACACATCCCCACCGAGCTGGAGATTCGCTGGGGAGGGAATGGGTGTGCTGGGGAGAGAAAGTAAAAGCCCGTAAAACAGATGTTACCCGAGCTCCAGAAAGAAACTGCAAAGCTTGATCTGCCCGTGCAGAGCAAGGTTTTTAATCGCTGATCTCAGCAACGCCCTCAGGCAGCAGCAAGAGGCAGGATGCCCATCGGCTTGTGATACACCAGCGTTCAGCGAGAACCAGCTGTAACCCCAGAGAGGCACCTACAGCATCTCGGAGGTCAAAACTCCTTACAAAGAACAGGCAACAGCACGGGAGGACACTCGGGAAGCAGCAGATGGGGATGGATGTGCCACAAGCCATCAGCTGGGGACGGAAGAACAGAGGACCACACATTAAGGGGTATTTCCACATCCTCACTGAGGCTCTACGGTGGTCCTCAGTCTATTCTAGCACCAGAAGACAGGTTACACACAGTCTTGCAAACTCCAGAAAGAGCAGAGCAGCTTTTTGGTGCCCTCACATGGATCCAGGAACAAGACAAATAAGTTTCCAGGACACAAGATGCATTTACTTAACAAGCTCTCAGTTACGTTGCCCTTCTTTCCCCTTCCCACGCAAATCGCGCACAAACCTCTTTGGGCAATAACACAGAATCACAGAATCACAGAATCAACCAGGTTGGAAGAGCCCTCTGAGATCATCGAGTCCAACCATTGCCCTGACACCACCATGGCAACTAGACCACGGCACTAAGTGCCATGGCCAGGCTTTTCTTAAACACCTCCAGAGATGGTGACTCCAACACCTCCCTGGGCAGCCCCTTCCAATGGCTAATGACCCTTGCTGAGAAGAAATGCTTCCTAATGTCCAACCTCAACCTCTCCTGGCCAAGCTTGAGGTTGTGTCCCCTTGTCCTAGCGCTAGTTGCCTGGGAGAAGAGGCCGACTCCCACTTCACTACAACCTCCCTTCAGGTAGTTGTAGACTGCACTAAGGTCACTTCGGAGCCTCCTCTTCTTCAGGCTAAACACCCCCAGCTCCATCAGCCGTTCCTCGGAGGTCAGACCCTCCAGACCCTTCACCAGCTTGGTCGCCCTCCTCTGGACTCGCTCCAACACCTCAACATCTCTCTTGAAGTGCGGGGCCCACAACTGGACACGGGATTCAAGGTGCGGCCTCACCAGTGCCGAGTACAGAGGGACGATCACTTCCCCAGACCGGCTGGCTACACTATTCCTAATAATGGCCAGGATGCCATTGGCTTTCTTGGCCATCTATTTAAAAAAAAAAAATATCAAACTTACTCGTTCTAGTTGCACAGATCTTCCCAGCATGTTGACTATTTCTTCTCAATTTATAGAGCATTTTATAGGTTCTAAAATAATTCTTCTGGCTTCTTTAGAGCACCTCATCCTTCAAATATTCATGGTGGAGGCTCAGCTTTCACTGGACATCACGAATTTCTCGTTCCAAAGCCAATGCCATGTGTTAAACCCACTGACTATTTGTGGCGGAATATTTCCCTGTTTGCTTATCATTTAGACTGTAGATATTTAGGAAAGCTGGTGGATTAACCCCATGGATGGGGGGGGTAAAATTAAAGCATTGCCATATTAGAAAAAAAATTTATCTGCCATATTGAAAGTAAATACCATAGTCCATTAAGAGAGAAAAGGACCAAACTTTGGTTCTTCTAAACATCGAGTCCAGAGGAGGGCGATCAAGCTGGTGAAGGGTCTAGAGGGTCTGACCTCCGAGGAACGGCTGAGGGAGCTGGGGGTGTTTAGCGTGAAGAAGAGGAGGCTCAGAGGTGACCTTAGTGCAGTCTACAACTACCTGAAGGGAGGGTGTAGTGGAGTGGGAGTCGGCCTCTTCTCCCAGGCAAGTAGCGATAGGACAAGAGGACACAGCCTCAAGCTTGGCCAGGGGAGGTTCAGGTTGGACATTAGGACGCATTTCTTCTCAGCAAGGGTCATTAGCCATTGGAAGGGGCTGCCCAGGGAGGTGGTGGAGTCACCATCTCTGGAGGGGTTTAAGAAAAGACTGGACGTGGCACTTAGTGCCCTGGTCTAGTTGCCATGGTGGTGTCGGGGCAATGGTTGGACTCGATGATCCCAGAGGTCTCTTCCAACCTGATTGATTTTGTGATTCTGTGATTATTTTGGATTAATTAGCAGAGCTGTAACAATACATAAAATTGCTAGCCTCTGACTCTTCTGATAATTTATGCAAGATTAAAGTATCGCTGCGGTTGCCTTTTCCATCGCCTAATTCAGCATTTTCTTTTTCCTTATGAAAGCAACACTCCAGATTTAACTGCTCTAATGCCCTTTTACTGTGTTTGGGGTAGTAAAATCTAACAGCCGCTACAGCGCGCTGGCAGGGAAATGATGGATCACGGAAGCTCACAGAAGGGGAGCACTGTAAAATGCCCCAGTTAATGTTGAGATAGTAGAGTAAATCTTATTTTAAAAACACATACACATATAGAGAGTGGTGTCTCTGATGAACTTTTTTCACCCTATCGAATCCTCTTTTGATTTTTTCTCATGATAACGGATACTTCCACAGCAAGCACCTTCCTTTCCTAATAACCAAGTAAACTGCCTTGCAAGGAAACCATTTCAAAGTCATCATCGCTAGATTAAGCTCACCAATCAACCCAATCACCATGACCCAGCCAAGAAAAAACACCTTTTGGGCGAGAGGTTGGTCTCTTCTTCAAACAGCTTCTGCAAAAGAAGAGAGTTCACCTCTTTTTTCTTTTTTTTTCCCCAAAAAAAGCAGTATTTGAAGCAGTTCTATCTGGGCCCTTTGAATCAAGCGTGTCTTTGTCATCCCAAAAAGCTCAGAGTTGAGGGTACCAGGAGATGCACCAGAGCATCCTGCGGCACCCAAAGCTCTACAGCCCTGCCAGTGAAGGCAGGTTGCCTCGAGACAGCTGGCACCACGTTGGACCTTCTCAATGCGGTTCCTGAGCTGGACCTTCCCTTACTTGTCCATAAAACATGGGCACTTCTCTCCTACAACCAGAAGTCATTCATATGAGGTTCAACAAGGCCAAGTGTAGGGTCCTGCACTTGGGGCACAACAACCCCACGCATCGCTACAGGCTTGGGGAAGACTGGCTGGAAAGTGTCTGGTGGGAAAGGACCTGGGGGTGTTGGTCGGTGGTGACTGGATATGAGCCAGCAGTGTGCCCAGGTGGCTAAGAAGGCCACCAGCATCCTGGCTTGTATCAGCACTAGTGTGGCCAGCAGGACTAGGGCAGGGATCGTCCCCCTGTGTTCAGCACTGGTGAGGCCGCACCTCGAATCCTGGGTGCAGTTTTGGGCCCCTCACTACAAGAAAGACCTTGAGGTGCTGGAGCGAGTCCAGAGAAGGGCAACGAAGGTGGTGAAGGGTCTGGAGCACGAGTGTGATGAGGAGCAGCTGAGGGACCTGGGGGTGTTTAGTCTGGAGAAAAGGAGGCTGAGGGGAGACCTTCTCGCTCTCTACAACTGCCTGAAAGGAGGGTGTAGCGAGGGGGGGTCGGTCTCTAATCCCAAGTAACAAGTGATAGGATGAGATGAAACTGCCTCAAGTTGCACCAGGGGAGGTTTAGATTGGAGATCAGGGACAATTTCTTCACGGAAAGGGTTGTCAAGCACTGGAACAGGCTGCCCAGGGCAGTGGTGGAGTCCCCATCCCTGGAGGGATTTAAAAGCCACGTAGATGTGGTACTGAGGGCCATGGGTTAGTGGTGGGCTTGGCAGTGCTGGGTTAACGGTTGGACTTGATGGTCTTAAAGGTCCTTCCAACCAAAACGATTCTATGATTACACAGCAGTGTTGCACCTTGCAGTAACCTCAGGAGTTACTAATTTTTCTTCAGTAGAGCTCTTTGCTTTTTACCCAGACTACAAATGGGTGCCGACACACACCAGCTTGTTTCTTTTCCTGCAGAGACCTCACGTGTTTTGGGGAGGTTCTTGAAGGAAAAACCAGAGTTGTATCGCATGTCCCACCCACAGACACATGCTTGGGCACTGCAAGGACAAGATATCCCAGGATATCTGCTGGTGGAGTGAGCAACAGCACGCGTTTCGCCATCACAACCAACGTCGGAGTTAATACCCCACGCTGAAGCTCCAAGAATGCTCGTGCCCTTTTCCACCGCAGAGCCCCCGAGGGCAGGCTTAAGGTCTAATAACACTTAGGATCAGTTCTAAGAACAGATCTGCACCCACAGTTCACCAACCCTCTCCACACCCACACAACACCCTTCCTTGCTACTGCTCAAAACCACCCCGAGCACGATCCAAAATAGACGTCTGCCAAAAACCACACGTGTGTGGATTACCCAGAAGGATAAGGGAGGATGAAATGTTCCTCGAACTCAAATTTCCCGGGGGCAACAGCACAATTCCCATTGACAACTGAAGTCAACGCGTTTCCCCATCCCTTCGACTAAAGCAGCAACTTGAAACCGCAAAAGCTGCTGCGACAGCAGAGTTTTGTAGGACTCCTGAGACGTTGTCAAGTCCACAAAGCACTTACCCCAGGTGCACTTTTGCATCTGTTACATATTCTGAGGGGTATTACTCATAAATAACGCTTTGTAGAGCAAAGTGAACACCGAGTCCTCGAATGAACAGCTTCTAACTCAGCAGCAAGAGAGAGGAATCGCTGTACGACGCTTGTGAGTTGGTACTAGGAAAATCAAATGGGAAGCGCTTGCAAAAAGAAAAGAATAATAAAAAAAAAGATTGTAAATAGGGATTTGCAGAAGAATGGGAAGCAGAAAGCAGAACAGAGAAACCTACTCAGGTTTTACAGGGAGTCGAGCACCTGCTGGGGTGGGATTTGGGGAGTCCTGACAGCGCTGCAGAGGATACTCTCATCATCCACGCAGGCAACAGTTCACAGCACGGGAAACATCAGTAATGTCAACTGTGACCGTGCCGGGGGTCCCTTCAGTCAGTTTGTGCACAAGGTGGAAGAAAATAGCAAAAGAAGGAAACAAAAAAGGAAAAAAGAGACTCATTGTCAAGCTTGGGGTTACAAAGGCATTTGTATTTCAGAGAATCACAGAATCAATCAGGTTGGAAGAGCCCTCTGGGATCATCGAGTCCAACCATTGCCTTGACACCACCATGGCAACTAGACCATGGCACTAAGTGCCATGGCCAGGCTTTTCTTAAACACATCCAGAGATGGTGACTCCACCACCTCCCTGGGCAGCCCCTTCCAATGGCTAATGACCCTTGCTGAGAAGAAATGCTTCCTAATGTCCAACCTGAACCTCCCCTGGCGCAGCTTGAGGCTGTGTCCTCTTGTCCTATCGCTAGTTGCCAATTTCTTTTAAGTGCCTTAAATGCCCAATTTTATTTTCCTTATTTTTACCTTAAGAGCCTAAGAAAAGACAACCAAGAGGATAAGAGGCAACAGCACTGAAATTCAGCACAATTCAGCACAGCAGGTAGAGCCAGAGGGGTGGAAAACTGTTAGAAAATGCGAGCGCTCGCTGGGAACAAGCGAGGCACGAACCCAGCTCAAAATCACAAGCGTGGTTTGCAGCGTTCAACCACGACAAACAAAAAAAATATCCCAAAGAGCATAGAAATCACACGCTATGCATTTGACACTGTCCCGCATGACATCCTTGTCTCTAAATTGGAGAGACGTGGACTTGACAAATGGACCACTCGGTGGAAAAGGAATTGGATAGATGGTGGCACTCAAAGAGTTACGGTCAACGGCTCGATGTCCAAGTGGACACCAGTGACGAGTGCCGTTCCTCAGGGGTCGGGACTGGGACCGGTCCTGTTTAACATCTTTGTCGGCGACATGGACAGTGGGATTGAGTGCGCCCTCAGCAAGTTTGGGGATGACACCAAGCTGTGTGGTGTGGTCGCCACGCAGGAGGGAAGGGATGGGATCCAGAGGGACCTGGACAGGCTGGAGAGCTGGGCCTGTGCAAACCGTGTGGAGTTCAACAAGGCCAAGTGCAAGGTCCTGCCCGTGGGTCGGGACAATTCCAAGCACAAATCCAGGCTGGGTGGAGAATGGGTTGAGGGCAGCCCCGAGGAGAAGGACTTGGGGGTGATGGGTGACGAGAAGCTCACCATGAGCTGGCAACGTGCGTTGGCAGCCCAGAAAGCCACCCGTGTCCTGGGCTGCATCCCCAGCAGAGTGGCCAGCAGGGCGAGGGAGGGGATTCTGCCCCTCTGCTCCGCTCTCGGGAGACCCCCCTGCAGTGCTGCGTCCAGCTCTGGGGCCCCAACAGAAGAAGGACACGGAGCTGGTGGAGCGAGTCCAGAGGAGGCCACGGAGATGCTCAGAGGGCTGGAGCACCTCTGCTCTGGAAACAGGCTGAGAGATTTGGGGTTGTTCAGCCTGGAGAAGAGAAGGCTCCAGGGAGAACTTCTAGCACCTTCCAGTACCTGAAGAGGCTACAGGAAAGCGGGAGAGGGACTTTTTACAAGGGCCTGGAGTGACAGGACAAGGGGGAACGGTTTTAAACCGAAAGAGGGGAGATTGAGATGAGATATTAGGAAGAAATTCTTTGCTGTGAGGGTGGTGAGACCCTGGCCCAGGTTGCCCAGAGAAGCTGTGGCTGCCCCCTGCCTGGCAGTGTTCAAGGCCAGGTTGGATGGGGCTTGGAGCAACCTGGTCTAGTGGAAGGTGTCCCTGCCCGTGGCAGGGGGGTTGGAACTAGACAGGCTTTAAGGTCCCTTCCAACCCAAACCAGTTTGTGATTCTATGATCTTTATCTAGAGGCAAACTATCACCTTCAGAGCACAGCTCTGATGCATTTCAGTCTGGATGTTCTCCCTATTGCAGTCACTATTTTACGTGACCCCAAAATCCAGACGCTGGAGCGCTCGAGCTGAGCGCTGGGGAGAACGTATCTACGTGGTGACACCTCCTCGTTTACCAAGGCTGACTTCCCTCGCTCAAAGAAGCCTGTTATTTTTAAAAGAGGTCTCTGAAAACAGAATCCCCCGCTGCTGGCTGCCTGCAGCTCCTCTTGCAACTTGGGATAAGTCACCTGTAAATGCCAAGTAAAGCCCGAAACCCAAAACCGTTACTTACGAACACTGACGTAACTGGTGCCGGCAAAAAGCCAAGTATGTGAACTTTTCCCAATTACTGCGAAGGAGCGAGCAGCCACGTCGTCAGCCACACTCCACCCCGGGCTCCCAAGGACAAGGCAGCAAGAAAAGGGACTTGACAACGTAATGATTTATGAGCAAGGTCAAACCTACGTACGACAGCGTAATGACATTAGCCCTCGAGCGGTGAACCTGCTAAGGAAGCACCCGCTCAGAAAGATGAGACTAACGATGGAGCAGAGAAGAAAAGACATGATGAACTCCAAGGGGTCCTGAGCAGTGCCCTCATGATACAAGGGCTTCCTTCGAGGGCAGGGATCGCCACCTCTGACTCTTTCTAATAAGACGTAACAGAGAGGTCACACCGGCTTAACTCGTACGTAACGTGATCTGAGATGCCACCTCACAAACAGCAGGAACACCTTGTGCAATTCACTGAAAAGCAAAAAAAAATAGGAAGCAAGGAATACAGCTTAAAAAAAACCTCAAACCACAGTGTCCCAAAAGGAATGGTTGATGAGAAGCTCATCATGAGCTGGCAACATGTGCTTGTAGCCCAGAAAGCCACCCGTGTCCTGGGCTGCATCCCCAGCAGCGTGGCCAGCAGGGCGAGGGAGGGGATTCTGCCCCTCTGCTCTGCTCTCGTGAGACCCCCCCTGCAGCGCTGCGTCCAGCTCTGGGGCCCCAACAGAAGGAGGACACGGAGCTGTTGGAACGAGTCCAGAGGAGGCCACAAAGATGCTCAGAAGGCTGGAGCACCTCTGCTCTGGAGACAGGCTGAGAGAGCTGGGGCTGTTCAGCCTGGAGAAGAGAAGGCTCCAGGGAGACCTTCTAGCACCTTCTAGAACCTGAAGGGGCTACAGGAAAGCTGAAGAGGGGCTTTTCACAAGGGCATGGAGTGACAGGACGAGGGGGAACGGTTTTAAACTGAAAGAGGGGAGATTGAGATGAGATATTAGGAAGAAATTCTTTGCTGTGAGGGTGGTGAGAGCCTGGCCCGGGTTGCCCAGAGAAGCTGTGGCTGCCCCCTCCCTGGCAGTGTTCAAGGCCAGGTTGGATGGGGCTTGGAGCAACCTGGTCTGGTGGAAGGTGTCCCTGCCTGTGGCAGGGGGTTGGAACTAGATGGGCTTTAAGGTCCCTTCCAACCCAAACCATTCTGTGATTCTCTGAATCACCCCATTAGAAATATTTACTGATTGGACTTCACCGCATAAGAAAAAAAAAAAAATAGAAAGGGGTATAAAATCCATTGCTGAGATTTTCAAAGCTGCCAGAAGGATACAAACACCCAGTGTCAATAAAATTAACAGCAGCTGAGCATTCAGATGCCAGCCATAACTTACTCCTCACCATTTACGCCCCGTTTACTTTCGGCACTCGCCTGGGCACGAGTAATGCAAACCAGCTCCTTCCACTTCTGCTGCCAGCCCTTTTTGGAGCAAGCATCCCTTTGCCCGTCCCAACACCCTCGTGCCACACAGCTCACGTTATTGAGCAAGCAGAAAGAGAAGTTAAGGTTTGGGGATTTTTTTGGAGGGTCACCATCACAAGAAACAAACACAAACAGGATTTCCATCTATTCGGCACGTTCAGGGAAGCCAGCTTCAGTGCTGGTGGTGGCAACAGAGGAGAAGCAGGAAGCTGGTCACACGAACCGCTGTCTTATCTCAAACCGGAGCATGAGAAAGGCAAAGATAAGCAGGAAAGGAATAGTTTAAAGGCGGAAAACACAAAAACTAGCCTCCGAGCTGTGCATGCAGCGGATGCAAGAAAGGATAGGCTCAAAATTTACTCTTGCTCTCGCCACAGATTTGCACGGCCACAGACTGGTCGTTACTGCTGTTCGGTCATTACTGCTGTTCCGTATCTTGAGCACTGTGTCCAGTTCTGGGCCCAGCACTTCAAGAAAGATGTTGAGGTGTTGGAGCAAGTCCAGAGGAGGGCGACCAAGCTGGTGAAGGGTCTGGAGGGTCTGACCTCTGAGGAATGGCTGAGGGAGCTGGGGGTGTTTAGCCTGGAGAAGAGGAGGCTCAGAGGTGACCTTAGTGCAGTCTACAACTACCTGAAGGGAGGTTGTAGTGAAGTGGGAGTCGGCCTCTTCTCCCAGGCAACTAGCGATAGGACAAGAGGACATAGCCTCAAGCTTGGCCAGGGGAGGTTCAGGTTGGACATTAGGAAGCATTTCTTCTCAGCAAGGGTCATTAGCCATTGGAAGGGGCTGCCCAGGGAGGTGGTGGAGTCACCATCTCTGGAGGGGTTTAAGAAAAGCCTGGACATGGCACTTAGTGCCATGGTCTAGTTGACATGGTGGTGTCAGGGCAATGGTTGGACTCGATGATCTCAGAGGGCTCTTCCAACCTGATTGATTCTGAGATTCTATTTGGCTTCCTTTGCCAAGGCAGGCGTGCAGCAGCAATGGTCTCACAGTCCCTCCTGTGCCACCTTACCAAACCAGTGTTTCATTACTTAATGCCTGCAAAATGCTCTGAACAGGCAAAGCATTGAGCAATGGTATTATTTCCACCCCGACACGAGTTCACTCCGCTTTCCAAACCAAAGAACAAAAGAAATGAAAGGATGAACCTCCGCGGCACAGCTTGGAGAGACATCCCTTGCAGTGCAGCTCCTCACGTGGCAATCGTGCTGACCTGCAGCAGCAAAAGCATCTCTCCCACCACCCACCTCTCTGAGACATAATCCAAAAGCTACTACTTAAAAACTAGTTTAATACACAGACCAGGAGATCACTACAAGCAGGAGGAGGTAGCTAGGCTTTTAACTCAGGAGGTACAGTTGGGACACCTGCAATGCTCCAGGCTTGGGGGAGAGTGGCTGGAAAGTGCCTGGCGGAAAAGGAGCTGGGGGTGTTGGTCAATGGGCGGCTGAATATGAGCCAGCAGTGTGCCCAGGTGGCCAAGAAGGCCACCAGCATCCTGGCTTGTATCAGCAACAGTGTGGCCAGCAGGACTAGGGCAGGGATCGTCCCCCTGGACTCAGCACTGGTGAGGCCGCACCTCGAAACCTGGGTGCAGTTTTGGGCCCCTCACGACAAGCAAGACCTTGAGGTGCTGGAGCGAGTCCAGAGAAGGGCAACGGGGCTGGGGAAGGGTCTGGAGCACAAGTGTGATGAGGAGCGGCTGAGGGACCTCGGGGGGTTTAGCCTGGAGAAAAGGAGGCTGAGGGGAGACCTTCTCGCTCTCTACAACTGCCTGAAAGGAGGGTGTAGCGAGGGGGGTCAGTCTCTTCTCCCAGGTAACAAGTGATAGGACGAGAGGAAACTGCCTCAAGTTGTGCCAGGGGAGGTTTAGATTGGAGATCAGGGACAATTTCTTCCCCAAAAGGGTTGTCAAGCACTGGCACAGGCTGCCCAGGGCAGTGGTGGAGTCCCCAACCCCAGAGGGATTTAAAAGCCACGTAGATGTGGTGCTGAGGGACATGGGTTAGTGGTAGGCTTGGCAGTGCTGAGTTAACGGTTGGACTTGATGAACTTAAGGGTCTTTTCCAACCAAAACGATTCTATGATTCTTCGATTCTCCAATTCTATGACATAAGTTCATCTAAAGCAGAAGATGACATTTGGACAATGCCCTCAGACACATGGTGTGAATTCTGGGGTTGTCCTATGCTGGGACAGGAGTTGGACTCGATGATCCTTGTGGGTCCCTTCCAACTCAGGACATTCTATGATTTTATGACATGTCGAGTTTCCACCCCGCGTGCTTACGTGATGATCTTGGACTTAAACCACCAAACCTGGCAAACACCCAGTTATTTAAGAAACAAATATACAATAAAGGTCCCGAGAGAAATCGGCTTCTCACTTTCTCCACCTGCTTTCAGCCAGCTGTGACTGTGCCTAAGCAATCCCGGGCACACGGCCGCCAAGTCCTGCCTGGAAGGGGACATTACGGAGGGGAAAGGACACCAAGGAGCTTCTTGCTGGCATCTTTGTAATATTCTGTAATCCCCGCCGCGGGCGAGGCGGGTAGGCCGCACTGCTGCGAGGCGGGTAGGCCGCACTGCTGCGAGGCGGGTAGGCCGCACTGCTGCTGAACAATGCAGTTTTGAATTCAATTAAAGTGATTATCTGTTGTGCCAAATAAATTGTGTACAGCATATATCCTGCAGCATTTTACACCTTCAGGCTCATTATTTTCTAACTGTTTCCTCCTGTTTATGCGCTTTCAAATTAAATCGCTGATAATATGCGCCAAAATAAAAAATGAGCGCACCTTGTCCGAAGAAAATTGATTCTCCTTTTTCCTGAACCGGGCGATTGCCAGGTTTTATATACTCTGTTCCTGGCGATCATTAGTAATTCAATTTTCTTTTTATTAGCCCCCTTATCTGCTGAGCAATATAGTGGCAGAGCTGACCTCTTTCGCACGGGTAAATGTTTAAAATCTTTTCCCTGATTAATTTTGCCAGTTAAGGAAAAGAGGAGAAATGGCCCGGCTCTTAGCCATCACAATGAATAAAGCTTAATGTTGATTGTGATGGAATTTCTAATGCCAAGGAAATTGATTGAACGCAGCAATTACACTGCAATAGTAACTCAAGGGAAATGGGATAGTTTTCTCCTGGCCATAGCCTTTTGGTTATTTAAAACAATCCAATTTGCAAGGATAATTATATATTAGTGTTTTATCTGCCACTTGAAATGAACATGGGAGTTTTGATACTGGCCCAGCATTAGCAGGTTATTGCTGCAAATTACTTGATATCTGCTTTCTTTCACATAAAGACGAAATTAGGCCATCAATAACCAGAAAAAGGTGGACCTGGGAGATGCGAGGGGCACGAGTGCCCTCTGCAGGGCTGTGGGGAAGGAAGGGCAGCACCAGAGACTCCCCAAAATCCCCAATTCTCCTGCTTGTGGGAACACACCATACAGCCACCACTCCAGTGCTGGACACGGGGAAAACAGGCGCAGCGTGACTCCCCATTCAGAGAACTGACATTAAAAGAAATTTTTAAAAAATTCTTAATTTTAAGCACTTACTTTTAGGTTTTTTCCTAGAAAAAAAAAGCCAGGGGAATAAGAAACGACAGAGCTGTCATGCCAAATGCCTGAGTAGGGTGAACGCTTACCAGCGCAGCGGCGTTGTACAAGAGCTACGGCAGCCAAGGAGGGCAACAGCATTGATTTTTTGCAGGGGTGAGGAAAGGTTCACGACTGCAAGCACTCCCTTGTCCTTTATCAAAAAGAAGAGTTGAGAAAGGACCTCATCCTGCAAGATTCAGGCTGCCCAGGGAGGTGGTGGAGTCACCATCTCTGGAGGTGTTTAAGAAAAGACTGGACATGGCACTTAGTGCCCTGGTCTAGTTGACATAGTGGTGTCAGGGCAATGGTTGGACTCGATGATCCCAGAGGGCTCTTCCAACCTGATTGATTCTGTGATTCTGTGAAAAGGGATTGCAGTACAAGGGCAGAGCCCGGCAACCTCCCCAGAACGACTCTCACACAGTTAAGAGGGGAATTAAAAGTTCAGGCTGTAAGAGAACTTCTGATTATGGTAAGTCATTTGAAAAAAAAAAAAAAATTTATGTTTTAAGATAAAAATAGACATCACACAGTTAACTTCAGCTTGCATTTAAACAGGTGGTGAGACACTGGACCAGGCTGCCCAGAGAAGCTATGGCTGCCCCCTCCCTGGCAGTGTTCAAGGCCAGGTTGGATGAGGCTTTGAGCAACCTGGTCTAGAGGAAGGTCTCCCTGCCCATGGTGGGGGAGTTGGAACTAGATGATCTTTAAGGTTCCTTCCAACCCAAACCAGTCTATGATTCTATTATTTCTATGCAATACAGTGGCACCGGTGGTCTGAGGACCATATTCAGCAGCCAGATGATCCTTGTTGGTCCTCCAGCTTTTCCCTGGATAAGGACAGGAGCATCCGCTGCCTTTTATCGCTCTTGTACCAAATTCCTGACTCAAATCCAAACTGTCTGGCCTACACCAGAGACAAGTCTGAAATACACAGGTGCGGGTGCCAAATGAATCACAGAATGGTTTGGGTTGGAACAGGGACACCTTCCACCAGACCAGGTTGCTCCAAGCCCCATCCAACCTGCCCTTGAACACTGACAGGGAGGGGGTAGCCACAGCTTCTCTGGGCAACCTGGGCCAGGGTCTCACCACCCTCACAGCAAAGAATTTCCTCCTAATATCTCATCTAAATCTACCTAAGCAGACCCCGTGCAGAAGGTTTGAAGTCAGTTCAAAAGAGGGGAAGGCCAGCAGCTTCATCAGGCTGGCAACCATCACAGAATCACAGAATCACATGCCCAAAGCAGGGGCACGTTACCTGAGCAGAGTCACAACTCCCAGCAAAGCAATTATCTCCAAGTTCTCCTTCCCTCTAAAAAGAGTCTAAGAAGTTAAATGGGAAGAAAGAAAAAAAAAATAAAAAGGAACTCTTTAATATTCACGACACATTAATATTAAGCACTAAGTGGTCAAGAAGTCCAACATCTAAAGGCTGTTTTATCAACATTAATTTGGCTCCGTGGAGCAACAGAACATTTTCTGTTCTTCTTTGCTTTGGTCAAGCACTTGAGCTCCTCCTCAGCTTCTGCCCCAGCACAAGCCCTGTGTTAAAATACCTGGATGAACAGACCACTAACCGCATTAGAAATGCTTCGTTGTTCTACCATCCCATCAAAGCAACTTAAATTTGGGACATACTCCAATTTCTGAGTGGTTATTAAATGTTCCACTTAATCAAATGAGTATTTCGGAGTTAATTAATAACAGCTGCAGGTATAACACTCATCATGAGAGCAGCCCAAATAATCCCAAGAGAACTGCTACCACTCTGCCACTTTCCATTTTCTCTCTAGTACGATCACTGATCCTGAAATGAAAACACAGCGATTCCCACAAAGGCAAGCACCATACAGACAATCAGGAAACAACAATTTGACACCAAATCTCAGGTCCACAGAATCACAGAATGGTTAAGGGTTGGAAGGTGCCTCTGGAGATCATCTAGTTCAACCCCCTGCCAAAGCAGGGTCACCCAGAGCATGTTGCACAGGGTCGTGTCCAGGCAGGTTTGAATATCTCCAGAGAAGGAGACTCCCCCCTCCCTGGGCAGCCTGTGCCAGGGCTCTGCCACCATCAAAGGAAAGAAGTTCCTCCTCATATTCAGATGGAACTTCCCATGTTTCACCTTGTGCCCATTGCCCCTTGTCCTGTCACTGGGCACCACTGAGAAGAGTCTGGCCCCATCCCCTTGACACCCCCCCTAAGGTATCTGTAAGTGTTGATAAGATCCTCTCTCAGTCTCCTCTTCTCCAAACTGAACAGACCCAGCTCTCTCAGCCTCTCCTCATAAGAGAGATGCTCCAGTCCTCTGATCATCTTTGTAGCCCTTCGCTGAACTCTCTCCAGTAGTTCCTTGTCTTTCTTGAACTGGGGGGCCCAGAACTGCACACAGAACTCCAGATGTGGCCTCACCAGGGCAGTGTAGAGGGGGAGGAGAACCTCCCTTGACCTGTTGCCCACACTCTTCCTCATGCACCCCAGGATACCATCGGCCTTCTTGGCCACAAGGGCACATTGTTGGCTCATGGTGAACCTGTTGTCCACCAGAACACCCAGGTCTTTCTCTGCAGAGCTGCTCTCCAGTAGATCAGCCCCCAACCTGTACCAGTGCATGGGATTATTCCTCCCAAGGTGCAGGACTCTACACTTGCCTTTGTTGAACTTCAACAAAGTTGAATGTCCATTTGGGTCCGAAAAGGGAACTGGTGAGTCAGGAGATGGACTGGCCTTTGCGTTCCACACTTGGGAAAGGCAGGACCAAAGCCTTCAGTACACACCACAGAGCTCGGTGCCACGTAACCCAAGAGCCTGTTTAACAGGGCAAACAAGAAAGCAGCAAAGCTGCGTCCCCACACCGCCCGCATCAGCGGGGAAGGAAGGGGCTGACCCAGCTTTTTGCACCCACGCTGCAGTACATGAAGTAGGGCACGCTCCTCCCCAGCCATCCTTCCGTCCTCAGCCCTAATTTACACACCATTTGCGTCCGACAGGACCTTGCAGCTCCCAGGGGATGCAGGAGGGCTGGGTGTTCACCCACCACGCAGGCGTTGGCACCCATCAGATCCAGGCTCCAGCGTGACCACATCCATCCAGTTGGATCATGAGGCCAGCATGAACTTTCCGGCTTTTTAATCAGTTTCTTAGCTGGGTGTTTTGCATATCCAGACTCAAGATGACACACTAATCAGAGGTAAGCGACTGGGCTGGCCCAGGACTGTCACCAGTTTGCTCCCAGCAAGAGACACAATGGGTGTTGGTTTGACATCAAGCCAGAGACTTAATAATAGTCTCTCTGCTCGCAGAGGCTCCCAGAAACATCTCTGAACCCCATCGACTTCACTCGCCAGAAACAGCAAGACTTAAAACTCCACCACCTGATTAATACCCTCACTTCGCACAAGCAGAGAGACATAAAAACAACCCTCCCAAAACCTCTCAGATCATTTCAGAGCCAGGAATTGAACCCACCAGCCTTCACTTGCTCCCAGCTCACTCTGGGACTGCTGTGAAACCAGAACACACCTACCACTATATACAGAATTATACATTTAGGGGCACCAAATGTGATGTCTGAGCTGCTCCAAGCCCTATCAGTGGCTAAACTCTCTCATCAGGCTTTGGGATGCTACCTTGAAAATGTCCATGCCCCATCCAGCATCTAACAATCTCTTTGTACTAGACCATACATGTCTCCCTGGGCAAAAAATAAAGGTCCTTGTACATGTAGGAACAGTCCAGCAACAATTCAACAGCTGCAGAAACCCAGAACATGGGAATAGTTCAACACATGAAGCTGCAAATACAGTGCCTGGGATTGAATCCTCTCAAAAAAAGAACAGCCTTAAGGTATAAGGGATTCAAACCTCTAAACTCAATTCCAATCGAAGGAACTCCATCCCCAGGCTAATTATGAAGGTGAGCACAGAGTCACAGAATCACAGAATCAATCAGGTTAGAAGAGACCTCCGGGATCATCGAGTCCAACCATCGCCCTGACACCACCACGGCAACTAGACCATGGCACTAAGTGCCATGGCCAGGCTTTTCTTAAACACATCCAGAGATGGTGACTCCACCACATCCCTGGACGGCCCATTCCAACGTCTAATGACCCCTTCTGAGAAGAAATGCTTCCTAATGTCCAACCTGAACCTCCCCTGGCCAAGCTTGAGGCTGTGTCCTCTTGTCCTAGCGCTGGTTGCCTGGGAGAAGAGGCCGACTCCCACTTGACCACAACCTCCCTTCAGGTAGTTGTAGACTGCAATAAGGTCACCTCTGAGCCTCCTCTTCTCCAGGCTAAACAACCCCAGCTCCCTCAGCTGTTCCTCATAGGTCAGACCCTCCAGACCCTTCACCAGCTTGGTCGTCCTCCTCTGCACTCGCTCCAACACCTCAACATCTTTCTTGAAGTGCGGGGCCCAGAACTGGACACAGTATTCAAGGTGCAGCCTCACGAAGGGTTAAGGTCTGCTGGACCTAGTTGCTCAACCTCCATGCTACAGGCAAGGCTGCTGCTGCTTGGAGGAAGGTAAAAGCAGGAATGTGTGGAGCAGGCACCTTGCTAGTCCTCAGCCTTAATCAGATGCCCAGCAAGCAGCACCAACCCTGCCAAAATTCATTTTGCAATTCCAAAGCCGTCAAGACTCTTGCTGAATTTCTCTGCTAACTGGAGAAGCAAAGCAGCCCGTGCATCGCTCAGCAGCTGCCTCACAGAGCTGGGAAGAAGCAAATCAAGTCCTTTGGGATCTCCTGAGATGAGGGTACAACAGAGGTTAGATTACCAGTAACCATCTTACCCATACGATACCAGCATTCAGCACCTGATGTCCCAGCAGCGAGGTGAAAGCCTCTAAGTGTGGAAAAGATCACAAGAACTTTCACACTTACACCATCGTGTTGCATCTTTGAGAATCTCACCAAGAAGAGGACGCACGGCAAAGTTCTCACAGTCACTTTAGCCATTTTAAGAATTAAATCAAGACACATTTTTACAGCAGGTGCTGCACTTTGTAAAGAAAAAGAGCTACAAGGCACGGTCACCAAGTTGTATTAAAGCAGATACTCGTTTCCACAGAGCCAAGCTGGAAAATAACATGAGTCACTTCAACACAGACAACTCACAACTCCTATAAACCCGGGTTTTGTCTGTGCTAGGCTTGGCTGGCACCTCTGGGGGACGATTTGATAATTTGATCCGCCTTTGGACAGGGGAATGAACTCCACGCTCTCCCAAAGTCACTTCCAGACTTATTTTCCATTAACTTTTTTATTTGCCAACTGTCACCAGTTGCACAACCATATTTCTGTTCTATCTACGTATTTTCAGTCCTATGCCACTTAAGATTAAAAATCTTTTCAGTATGGGAACATCACCTGCAATCAAGGAACCAGGATTCAGAATACGTCCCCAAAAGACACGGGCTCTTGGCAGCTGCCAGGCAGGCTCCCAGGGAGGTGTAAGATTTTGATCCATTTTGTATATTCTTAACCTATGTGAAGCTTCATTTAGTTGGGCACACGTTTTTACCGACAGCTTCTAGAAAGAAGAGGTGTTTGCCAAGTCAAGCGAGCTTCGACGGGTCCTGGGAGCCTTCCCAAGGCAGCAGCTTCAGTGCTGTGACCTCCTCGACGACACACAACTGAGCAAACTACGGCGAGGCCTCTGCTGTGCACAAAGCCAGGTATAACCACAGGGCTAAATGGAGAGCAAGGATCTCGTTTAACCTCAGGTCTGTCCCTGGATCACCCCAACAGCTTGTAACCAGCAGCATCTCAATTTCCTCACACGTAAAATGTTGTTGCAACCCCAAACTGCTCTGTATCTCCAGCCTACAGCAGAGCTGCTCACAGCAAGAACAGTAAGTTCTTTAAAAATGAGCTTTACAGCACAAAGATTTATTCAACGACTCGTACTGGACATGCCACACTACAGAAAGGTCCCCACCAAGCAGTTCGTGAGGTCTGAGTCCTAAATTCACCCCAAAACAAGCAGTGGACACTTCTCAGGAGGCTGAAGGGCTGCATTTCCCAACCCACACATCACCATCACCCAAGGAAGAAAAGCCTTGCTGCCCCCACATCACCATCACAGCTGGATCTGGCCATGTGCTGGATCCACCACCTCTGGTTTCAGAGATCACACAAGAGCAACCGCAGAGCAACTACGACCGAGACCTCCAACCGTACGTGCTGCCTTCACGCACTGCATGAAAACTTCCAACACGGTGTCTGGAGTTGCAGCCTTCATGCCTCTCCAGACACCAAAGGGTTTGCTGATATCCTTAAATGGAACAAAACTCAGCCCCAAAGCCAGGGAACTGCTGCAATGTTGGACCATCAATGCAACTGCACAAATGCACATCTCATTCTCCCTGCCCCTGCCTCTCCCATGAGTCACAACCCACCTCCTGAAGCACCAAATCCAAAATTCTCCTCCCAGCGTCCCCCTCCCCATCCTTCCAAACACACACATTAAAAGAAAAAGCTTTTTCTTCTCCTCCCACAAAAACCTTTGCCCTTTCCTGAACCACAAGCCTCCATCCTTGGCTTTTCATCCATCACAACACAGCAACATCTCAACGCAGAGCTGAACACAAAATAACTATAATCACATGCATAAGTTTGGTAGCTGAAGTGCAGAACAGGAAACCACAGAAGTGTCTTCCTGAAAACAGAGGCTCCACAGCTTGACTTTTGGAGACAGATTGCACTTACACCACGTCCTGAACAGCTCTCCCCACTCAAGTGATTCCTCCTGCTGTACGTGAACGAGCACGGCGCAGGCACACACGGAAAATGTGCTTCATATACATTTAAAACCGAATCTCAGGGCAGTGAAGCCACTTGTCCACGACAATATCATCAGCAGAACCAGACTTCAAGCCAGAAACATCACAAAAACTTTTCGTAGGTGCGGCTCTCCAAGCCCCAAGCAGTTGATTTCTGCTCTGACAAGCGCTGACCCACAGCAGCAGGACATGGACACAAACTACCTGCTCACCATGGACCCAGTTTTCCTCTAACAATTACAATTTTAAGCAAATTACACAAAAAACCTAGATGCCCGCAGATGTCAGGGTGCATTAAGGTCTGTAGTTGCTAGAGGAGTATCTCATGACATGCACAAGCTTTTACTCACTGCAAAAAGAGAGATTAGCCTCACAGATGTATTATTGCCTCTACCATCCTCTTCCTTCCTTGAGCACCTTCCTATTTGATGCCTCTAAGTCCAGCAAAACCACATTAAAAGCAAGAAGCAGCTTTAAAATGGCCTTGTCTGGAGATGTCAAAGCACAAGACAGCACTGGGGTAAGGTAGAAGTCTTACTCCAGCCACACTTTTGCTCCTCAATGTTTGCTCCAGGACCAACAACAGCAGATTCACCTCCTGGAGGACCTGGTTTTCAAATCCAAGAACCTCCCTTGGAACCCACTTCACCAGCACATGGTCAGTAAGCACCATCAGTCACCCCTTGGGATGGCTGTTCCTACCTTCCTTGGTGGAGACCTGCATCCTGGTGGCCGGCAGCCTGCAGAGCCTGTGCTTGGTGATCTGCACCAGGCCCTTGGGTGAAGAACGTTTCGGTGTCACAGAAGGTTTCCCCCGCAAGGAGTTTTTCTTCTTGAGATGGAAGTGGCTTTTCAGAGGGACGGTGGGCGAGGAGCTGTTCTTCTTATCTGTAGGGGAGCTGTGAAGGGGAACACCACACAGTTAGAAGACAGTAGAGAGGTGACCAAAAAGCACTTTGTCCCCTTGCCCAGAGCTGAGAAGCTGGGTCACCAAGCTCCACACTGCTCCCCTACCCAAGGGGAAATTGAAAATTGAACAGAAAATTCTGTTTGACTACCAAAAAATCCAAACCAATCCCAGCTTCTCCAGGCACCTTGCTCCAGAGGGATCCTCCCAGCACGATCCACCCACAGACACATTCCCCAGCAAACCAGGAGGGCAAGGCAAGGATGGAAACCTGCGGTGAAGCACTCAGCAGAGGATCTGGGAAACAGAAGCAGGAATCGAGGCACCAGATTCTCAAGTGGTGCCGTGTTACCAGCTCGTTGCATCACTTAAGAGTCATTATTTAGGCCACAGTCCTCAGTTTTCATGAGCTGAGGCTTGGTCTTACTGCAGCAAGAAAGGAGCCAAACCATGTGTCCACTACACCAAGGGTATCTCCGAGTTCAGTCGTAGAGGTCACACAGCCCTCACCCCATCCCACTTATCCCTTCCCTGCAGCCCAGGCTGGGCTTGCATCCAGCCCCGCCGAGAAAAGCAGCAAAAAACAAAGCTCTCCCACCACCACAGAATCACAGAATGGTTAATGGTTAGAAGGGACCTCTGGAGATCATCTAGTCCAACCCCCTGCCAAAGCAGCGTCACCCAGACCACGTTGCACAGCGTTGTGTCCAGGCAGGTTTTGAATATCTCCAGAGAAGGAGACTCCCCACCCTCCCTGGGCAGCACAACCTAACAAATTCCTCTGCATTGGGTTTGCGTGGCAAGGTTTTGGGGGGGGGGGGGGGGCCTACAGTGGTGGCTTCTATGAGAAGCTGCTAGAAGCTTCCCCCATGTCTGATAGAGCCAATGCCAGCAGGCTCCAAGTCAGACTCACCACTGACCAACACTGAGCCCATCAGCGATGGTGGTAGCACCTCTGGGATAACATCCTTCAAATCACAGAATCATGGAATCGTTTTGGTTGGAAAGGACCTTTAAGATCATCGAGTCCAACCATTAACCCAGCACTGCCAAGCCCACCACTAACCCATGTCCCTCAGCACCACATCTACACGGCTTTTAAATCCCTCCAGGGATGGGGACTCCACCACTGCCCTGGGAGAGGAGAAGAAAACTCAGCTCTGTTTGAAAGATTAAATTCAGAGTTACACAAACTGCTAAAAGAATTAAAACCTGAAGCCTTGCAACCCTGGAAAGCAGGATGCCTCCACCCAGAACAAAGTCACCACACTTGGAAAGAGACAAGCAAATACATCTTCCAGTATACAACAGCCTCGTAGGCTAAGTTGGACTTGATGATCTTAAAAGGTCCTTTCCAACTAAAAATGATTCCATGATTCCATGAATTTCACTTAGCCACAACTTACATGAAGCCAACAGACACAAAATACAACCAGCGCAATGACATCACTCCGAAGACGACCAGCAACTTACCCCAAGTTTCCTTTTCTCTTGATGATTTTCGTCCGACTCTTCACTTTATAACTGGACAGCGCGACGTCGCCGAAGGAGGATTTCACTCCACCGAAACCAACCGACGCGGCGCTCGGAGGCGGTGGGGCAGCGACGGCTCGAGGGAGGTTGAGGGCTGGAGGCTTTTTCTGATCCTCAGATCGCCACCTGAACACTGACTTGGAGGTGGAGGGTGAGGTCTGCAGGCTGGAGGCTTTCCACTTATATTTGCTGGGAGAAACACCCAGTTTGGACTGCAGTGCTGATTTCTTCAGCTTTGCTCCCAAGTCTGCTTTCGGCGACAGTTTAGCACCTCTGTCCGCTCCACCAGCGACCTTCTTGGTGCTTTCAGAAGCTCTAGGGCTGGCCCATCTCTTCACAGGACGAAAGCATTTACCAGGGTTTGCGACCCAAGTGTAATTAGTTTTCCTAAACTTCGGGGCTTTGCTGGGCACGGATGTTGAGGCAGCTCTTTGGAGAGCGGCAGTTTTGGGGACTACGGAAAACCTGCTCTTCATTGGAGACATCCCACCCACCAAAGTCGCAGCCTGAGCAGGTCTGGAGAGCGTGTCACCACCTCCAAGGAGCTTCGGCTCTCTGAAAGCATCCCTGACTTGCTCACCAGATTGCCCTGGAGCTGGAGGTTCTGCCTTTCTCTGTACCAAGTGCCGCGCCGGCTCGTGACCTGGCAACACCGAAGGCTGCTGCGGCTCCGATTTCAGCGTCACGGCGCTTTCGCTGGTGCTTCTGCAGGAGGCGTGGGAGCTCCCGGCCACGTCGCCGGCCAGATGAACCGTTCTGGGCTTATCTGACGTGCTCACGGACGCTGAACTCACGAAGCGGTGAGATGAACTAAATGAAACGGAGAGAGAGGATCTTCTCTCTTCATTTCGGCTCGTGTACAGAGATCCCTGCACGTTTGTCCTGTCACCTGCAGCAGCAACCACCGTTTTCAGGTCAGAAAACTCACAGTGAGAACCCACGTCAGCAAAACCTGTCGTATCCACGAAGGGGCCAGCCCTCTGTGGCAGCTGGATCCCCACAACTATATTACCATCTGTAGTGAAGTCCACTTGTCTCTCTGCGGACAATTCTGGTGGCTCAGGTGTCTGGTTGTCCTCACAGCTTCCAAAAGCCTGGGATGTGCTGGCACTTTCACCGCTTCCAACATCAAACCCCGATCCCGGCGGTCGGTTGACGAGGGAGTATTTTTTCCTCCAGGATTGACCTTGGTGAAGCTGGAAATCCCTGGGAGCCTGCGGGGGGTACCTGGCTAAAAACGCCCCCCTCCTGTTGAAGGCAGGCTGATGCGGGTTGTTCCACCTCAGCGACATGGATGGTGGCGGCCTCGGCGCGTCCCCATGGGTGTTTTTATGGTCGTTTATGAGACCTAAGGAGAAAAAAAAAACAGCATCTGTTAATCAGAGATCCACGGGAGTCTGGCAGCGTCACAGCGCTGGTTCGCCTCGCGCCGCAACGAGGATGATCGTTCCACATGGGCTTGCACAGGCTGTATCTCAGATAACCAATGCTGGAAGGAAAAACTTCAATATCCCCCTCAATCCTCATGAAAGTCAGCAAGAAAAGTGATTTCACAGGACAGCTCAAAGGCCTGAACCACAGACTCACAAATGGACCCTTAACACGCTGCACTAGCGCTGGCAGCCACCTTGTGTCCCCTTAAGCTCCTTTTTATGTGCCAAAAAGGACGCTTAAATTATTGGGTTTGGAGCCTAATTTTTAAAAAAACGCTAATTTTATTTCCAGGTATCTTTTCAGAGCAGTTTCTGAGCCCAGCACAGCCACCACCAGCCCCAAACACAAAGCACAGAGTTGTTTTGGTTGGAAAAGACCTTTAAGATCATCAAGTCCAACCCTTAACCCAGCACTGCCAAAGCCACCACTAACCCATGTCCCTCAGCACCACATCTACACGGCTTTTAAATCCCTCCAGGGATGGGGACTCCACCACTGCCCTGGGCAGCCTGTGCCAGCGCTTGACAACCCTTTCCATGAAGAAATTGTCCCTGATCTCCAATCTAACCCTCCCCTGGCACAACTTGAGGCCGGTTCCTCTCGTCCTATCGCTTGTGACCTGGGAGAAGAGACTGACCCCCACCTCGCTACACCCTCCTTTCAGGAAGTTGTAGAGAGCGAGAAGGTCTCCCCTCAGCCCCCTTTTCTCCAGGCTAAACCCCCCCAGGTCCCTCAGCCGCTCCTCATCACACTTGTGCTCCAGACCCTTCACCACCTTCGTGGCTCTTCTTCAAAGCAGCAACGAGGAGGCTCCAACGTGGCCCCAGCTTCCCTGTTGTGTCACTGCACACCCCTCTGCCAAGCCACCACACCTCCCCGGTGCTTTGGTCTACTAACGAAGTCATAAAATCACAGAATCACAGAATGGTTTGGGTTGAAAGGGACCTTAAAGATCATCAAGTTCCAACCCCCCTGCCAGGGCAGGGATGTTTGGATAACAGCTACGTGTCAATTAGGGAGGGTCTGCGCTCCTTAAGCCTCAGCGTTTAGAAAACGCTTCCAACAAAAGGGATTATCAACGGATTTTTGAGCCTTATATTTTAAGCACGTGTCAGCGTAGAAAAGCTTTTCCTACATGAGGGGTCACAGATCTGCCAGAAGAGCAGCGTCAGCAGATCCCGCCCGAGGAGGTGAGAACCATGTTTTCCTCCTTCTTATCACACTCCCCTCCTCAAAGTAGGAGCTCCTGGACAGAGGCAGGTCCCCCACAAGGCCGTTAGTGGCCTTACTAATGAGGAAAAATTACCTTGGGGGTCTATAAATAGAGTGAGTTCGTGCTAAGAATAAGCGGTGATGCTCACCAGAGCTAGGAAAGGGCACATAAATATACCTCCCCCCCCCGCCACGCTGAGAAGCCAAGGGATGGAGGGCGAGGGGCACATCCCACCTCTGTGCCCCCAGCCCCGGGGGCTGCAGGGCAGGGGACACCCCCTTCCCTCCAGCCAGGGGGGTCACAGGCCCTGCAGGGGTCACTAGCATGGGGATCCCCCCACCACGGGGACCCCCAAACCCCCGGTGCTCTCTGTTCCTTCCCCGCCTCTGGGGGGGGGTCCCACCTACCATCTGGGTCCCACCAGCACCTCTGGGTCCCCCCCACCATCTCCCCCACCCCTGGGGCCCTTCCCAGACCTCAGCCCTCCCCCACCCCAGCACTTCGGGGTCCCACCCCAGCACTTCGGGGTCCCCCCCCCATTCCCTTCCTCCCCCCCCCAGACTCCTGGGTCCCTCCTCAAACCTTCCCCACCGAGATCCCCCTCACAACACTCCCCCTCACAACACACCCCTTCCTCCCTTCGAGGTCCCCTCACAACACACCCCTCCCCCCCTGGACTTTGGGGTCCTCTCACAGCTTGTCCCTCCCCCCCCTCAGGCTTTGGGGCCCCCTCACAACCGGCCTCTTCCCCCCCCCCGTGGCCCCCTCACAGCTCGCCCCTCCCTCCCCCCCGCACTTTGGGGTCCCCCTCGCACCCGGCCCCTCTCCCGACCCCCGGGTCCTCCCCACAACCGCCCCCGGCCCCTCTCCCGACCCCCGGGTCCTCCCCACACCCACCCCCGGCCCGGCCGTACCCTGCAGCAGGCGGATCTGCCGCCACAGCCGCTCCCTCTCCTCCATCCCCGCAGCGCTCCCGCCCCGCCCCGCGCCGCCGTCATCACGCGGCGCCGACAGTTGGCCGGTCACGTGAGCAACCGCCGTCACGTGGCGGGGGCTGTCGCTTGGCAACGGAGGCGGCTGCGGCCTGCGCGGCCCGGCGGGGCCTGAGGCGGCCCCGGGGCCTGTGGCGAGGCCTGGTCCCCCGGGGCAAGACGGCTCCGGCTCCCTCTGCCCCTTGTCCCCAGCCCAGCCTGGTCTGGCTCTCCCCAGACTCTGTCCCCCGCCTGGGCTGTCCCAACTATCCTGGGCTGCATCCCCAGCAGCGTGGCCAGCAGGGCGAGGGAGGGGATTCTGCCCCTCTGCTCCGCTCTCGGGAGACCCCCCTGCAGTGCTGCGTCCAGCTCTGGGCCCCAACAGAAGAAGGACACGGAGCTGTTGGAGCGAGTCCAGAGGAGGCCACGGAGATGCTCAGAGGGCTGGAGCCCCTCTGCTCTGGAGACAGGCTGAGAGAGCTGGGGCTGTTCAGCCTGGAGAAGAGAAGGCTCCAGGGAGACTTTCTAGCACCTTCCAGTGCCTGAAGGGGCTACAGGAAAGTGGGAGAGGGGCTTTTTACAAGGGCGTGGAGTGACAGGACGAGGGGGAACGGTTTTAAACTGCAAGAGGGGAAATTGAGATGAGATCTGAGGAAGCAATTCTTTGCTGTGAGGGTGGTGAGACACTGGCCCAGGTTGCCCAGAGAAGCTGTGGCTGCCCCCTCCCTGGCAGTGTTCAAGGCCAGGCTGGATGGGGCTTGGAGCAACCTGGTCTAGTGGAAGGTGTCCCTGCCCGTGGCAAGGGGCTTGGAACTAGATGGGCTTTAAGGTCCCTTCCCACCCAAACCGTTCTGTGATTCTGTAATTCTAACCGTCCCCTGTCCCCAGCCCACCCTGGTCTGGCTGTCCCCAGACTCTGTCCCCAGCCTGGGTCAGTCCCACTGTCCCTATCCCCTGTCCCCAGCCCAGCTTGGTCCAGCTGTCCCCATTCCCTGTCCCAGTCTCAGCCTGGCCCAGTTGTCCCCATCCTCTATCCCCTGCCCAGCCTCATCCAGCCCGTCCCCTGTCTCCATCCCAGGCTGGCCCAGCTGTCCCCAGCCTGGGCTATCCCTGCTGTCCCCTGCCCAGCCTTATCCAGGCATCCCCTGTCCCCATCCCCTGTCCCCTGCCCAGCCAGGCCCCCCTGCCTGTCTCTGCCCTTTCCCACCACCAGTGCCTGCCCACAGCCCACCACCACTCCAGCCTGCGCTTGCAGGCATGAGGGAACGGATTTCCTGGTGACCCCATAGGCCCATCTCCAGCAAGAAAACTTTAATTTCACACATCAGCCTTGTGACGCTTTATTTCTCATCTTTTGGCTGTAATTGTTTAAAATGTTTTGCAGAACTAGTCCTGAAGCTGAGCTGCAAAGGTGCTAGTGGAGAAAAACATAGATAGCTCTTGCAGTTGGGGTAATTTTGAGACATCATAGAATCACAGAATCGTTTTGGTTGGAAGGACCTTTAAGATCATCGAGTCCAATCCTTAACCCAGCACTGCCAAGCCCACCACTAACCCATGTCCCTCAGCACCACATCTACACGGCTTTTAAATCCCCCCAGGGATGGGGACTCCACCACTGCCCTGGGCAGCCTGTTCCAGTGCTTAACAACCCTTTCCATGAAGAAATTGTTCCTGATCTCCAATCTAAACCTCCCCTGGCACAACTTGAGGCTGTTTCTTCTTGTCCTGTCACTTGTTATGCTGTAGAAATTTTCACATAATTGTTTTAGAAGTTGCCATGACTTAAGCTTAAGCTTAAGAATCAATAGAGATGAAATAGAATTAAGAATAGAATAATTAATATAAGTCTATCTGAATAAACACAGGTGGGTTTTCACAATCCATGAATATTGTTCTCAAAGCTCCTTTGTATAATCCTGATGAACAAATCATCAGTCAAAGCTTAATGAGTAGCTAAGCAGAAGTAGGCCTAGAAGTATTAATTTCTGATGATTCTAGTAAACAGGATGTGTGGTTAACCTTTTTTTTTACCTTAAAAGAATATAGAACACTTAGAAATAAGAATTAATAAAAATATTAATATAAATTAAATTATAAAATTAATAAAAATAAGGTTCTAAATAGACTTTAGCTATTTTAGGTTAATATTTAGGAGACATTGGCAGTGGAAACCAGACTCTGGTCAACCCGGATCAAGATGGAACCAGAAGATAAAGATCATCTGACCAATGGAGAAGAATGGACTTTTGTGGACACCCCCAGTTCCCCCAGCCACTCCTCACCACACTTGTGCTCCAGACCCTTCACCACCTTCGTTGCCCTTCTCTGGACTCGCTCCAGCACCTCAAGGTCTTTCTTGTAGTGAGGGGCCCAAAACTGAACGCTGGATTCGAGGTGCAACCTCACCAGTGCACCACGTTGTCTGAGAATGGGAATTTTCAGCTTCTAATTAAGCAAGAAAAGGGGGTAAGTGGCTCTGCAAGTCGTGGTTTTTAACACATTTTATGAGCAGCTCTTGAGGCGGTTCATGTTCCCTCCCATTACTCGATTCCTCCCAGAAACCAGGTGCAAATCCAGGAGCAGAAAGCAGTTTTCTCAGGTCTGGTTCCAGTCTCTATCCCCTAAAAAGACTTTTATTGATCTGAACTCTACGCCCTGAGCACATGTCTCATCCTGAAAGTCAGATGGCCCCATGTTACCAGCATAAATCAGGAGTATCCGTGAAGTGTATCCATCCAATGCAGAGCACAATCAGAGAAGAACGTAATTTATATGGACATTATCCTTAAGGAATTTGGTTGCTTTAATAATTTCATTCTTCCCTAAGGGAATAAACCCCATAACTTTAAACAAAGCCTTAACAGAACCTCAAAAATCCGGATTAAAATGATTTTTTAAACAATTTTGGGGAAAAAAGCTGAGCCAAGTAGCTGCACCAGCACAACGGTCTTTCCTTCTAAAGACTCCCATGATGGGAACTTTATAAAAGCAACCCGTCATCAACCTCAAATCGTTGAAAACAGAAGCTGTCCCTTGGGACATCTCGCTTCCCCTCACAGGGGGGCAGAGATGGCAGATCTCCTCCCCCTCGGCAGCCTCAGATCAGCTTCAATCGATCACGAAGCCCCACCCCGAGTTTTGTAACCGCTTGAAACTGGCAGAAATTGGCACTTCTGCCAAAAGAAGCCTCCTCCGCTCCCAGCTGCTCGTTCCCTCCCTTGTGCTGGCACAAGGAGTCGAGCGGCTTGCATAAATGAGCTAGAACGGGCTGCTCTGAATTAAAATTAATTCAGCACACGCAGTGGAAAAGCTGATTTTTAACAGAGGGAAGCCATGTATCCACCACTCCCACAAAACAAAAGAGTGAGCTGAAAGCAGAGGGCCTTGTTCTGCCAATCTACACCAAAATATATGACTAGAAAAAGCAAAGTATGGGGCAAGGCAGCGCTGGGGGGTCTTGGGCCACTTGGGATCCTCCTCAGATGCTCAATGGGTGCTCCCTACAAGGGGAGCTTTGGTGGGGTGGGAGGCACCCAGAGAAGCAGGGGCACCATTTGAATCATGAACTGGATTGTCTCCAAGGAACGGAGAGGAGAATCCTGCCTCGGGGCAAACAGCTGGCGTAGTTTCACATGTCTTCCCCGAGATGCAGACAGAGGGTGAAGGAGAGACAAGGATGCTGCATCACTGAAATAAACCGATCGCAGAATCGCAGAATGGTTTGGGTTGGAAGGGACTTTAAAGACCATCTAGTTCCAACTCCCCCACCATGGGCAGGGACACCTTCCACCAGACCAGGTTGCTCCCAGCCCCATCCAACCTGGCCTTGAACACTGCCAGGGAGGGGGCAGCCACAGCTTCTCTGGGCAACCTGGGCCAGGCTCTCACCACCCTCACACCAAAGAATTGCTTCCTCAGATCTCATCTCACTCTCCCCTCTTTCAGTTTAAAACCGTTCCCCCTCGTCCTGTCACTCCATGCCCTTGTCAAAAGCCCCTATCCCGCTTTCCTGTAGCCCCTTCAGGCACTGGAAGGTGCTAGAAGGTTTCCCCGGAGCCTTCTCTTCTCCAGGCTGAACAGCCCCAGCTCTCTCAGCCTGTCTCCAGAGCAGAGGGGCTCCAGCCCTCGGAGCATCTCCGTGGCCTCCTCTGGACTCGCTCCAACAGCTCCGTGTCCTTCTCTTGTTGGGGGCCCCAGAGCTGGACGCAGCACTGCAGGGGGGACTCCCGAGAGCGGAGCAGAGGGGCAGAATCCCCTCCCTCGCCCTGCTGGCCACGCTGCTGGGGATGCAGCCCAGGACACGGGTGGCTTTCTGGGCTGCCAGCGCACGTTGCCGGCTCATGGTGAGCTTCTTGTCACCCATCACCCCAAGTCCTTCTCCTCAGGGCTGCTCTCAATCCATTCTCCTACGCTTCTTTTCAGCCCACTGTGAGGAAGCACCACCCGTTCAGCCACCTCACTGCTCACTGCCCGTTTACAAGCGACACATCTGAAAGCTACAGGAATTCACGGCGCGTGTTCTTTGTTCGTAGCACTGCGCTTGCCTGACACTTGTTTGTAAGTCTAATTTAATTAAAAAAACAGTAAAAAGCAAGTGCAGGTTCTTGACGCTGAGCTGGCAGGGTGTCTGCGGGTGAGAAAACACCCCAGGGAGGGCAGCAGATTTAAGAGAAATTAAATTGTCTCATTCAGCCCAGAATAAACATGGTGCTAATCCCTCTAATGGCCTTAAACATCACCCGAACGGCGGCTGCAGTGACAAGCGCGCGTTAGGACCCAATTAAGCTGCTCACACGTTCGAAATCATGGCCTCATCAGCTTTGGTTTAGTCTGGAGTCTCTCGATGGCTTGCTGTAAACTTGCTGAGACAAGCTAAAACACCAGACTTCGTTAAGCGTTGCACTAGCAGATTGCAGAGACCTGATGGCAGGGTGAGTGGGAAGCACTGGTGTTTCTGCCGCCTGCTCCCACGAGCACCAGGGGAAGTTCAGGTTGGACATTAGGAAGCATTTCTTCTCAGAAAGGGTCATTAAACATTTGAAGGGGCTGCCCAGGGAGGTGGTGGCGTCACCATCTCTGGAGGGGTTTAAGAAAAGCCTGGACATGGCACTTAGTGCCCTGGTCTAGTTGCCATGGTGGTGTCAGGGCAATGGTTGGACTCGATGATCCCAGAGGGCTCTTCCAACCTGATTGATTCTGTGAGCGGGTTTATGAAGGCACAGGGATCTCTTAGGATCCCCAGATCCTCCAGCATTGCCTAAAACACCCAGCACTGCCTGGGGTCCATTAGCAGGAGCATCATGTATAGGACAGCAGAGTACTTATTCTCTCTGGGGACAGCTGTGAGTCTCAGCTGGAGCATTGCATCAACCTTTGGGGGAGACACATGAATCAAAATGTAGAAAAAATGGTGAGAATCCAGAAGGAAACAGAAAATCAAGAGAGTAAATGTTTAGAAAACATCACCTGTAAATCAGCTGAAATATTTTCAGGTTTTGATTAAAAAAAAAGAAGGGAAATAATATTAGAAATAGATATCTAATCAAGTGTGTTTGATAGTCACTGGTGGTAGTGAAGGAGGCATTAGCTTCATTTGCAGCAAAGGAGATTCAAGTTGCAGCTCAGAGGTTTCCCAAGTATTTCCAACTATCTTATAAGGAGCGGCTGAGGGACCTGGGGGTGTTTAGTGTGGAGAAAAGGAGGCTGAGGGGAGACCTTCTTGCTCTCTACAACTGCCTGAAAGGAGGGTGTAGCGAGGTGGAGGTCGGTCTCTTCTCCCAGGTAACAAGTGACAGGTTGAGAGGAAATGGCCTCAAATTGCACCAGGGGATCTTTAGATTGGAGATCAGGAATAATTTCTTCCCCAAAATGGTTGTCAACACTGGAACAGGCTGCCCAGGGCAGTGGTGGAGTCCCCATCCCTGGAGGGATTTAAAAGCTGTGTAGATGTGGTGCTGAGGGACATGGGTTAGTGGTGGCCTTGGCAGTGCTGGGTTAACGGTTGGACTTGATGATCTTAAAGGTCCTTTCCAACCAAAATGATTCTCTGATTCTGTGATTCTATCCACAGAAGAGGTTACCTGCGGAGGATGGAAAGCTTTAAGGTAAGTGTATTCCTGGGGTGGTCAAGACGTGCTGAACCCTGCCGGGGGCTCTGATGTGGGTGTCCTCCTCAGCTTGCTTTTGACCTCTGCTTCTACAGTCTTGTCAGCTCCATGGCATATGTAGTCCCACCATCAGTAGTTGTGTCCTGCATCCTTTTGCTGAATGATTGTGAAGAGTCTGGAGTTGAGTGCCCAGTTTCCTCCTGTGCCAGCACCAGCGCTTGTACAGCCATGGCATGGACTCATGGGATATGATCTGGCTGCAGAACAGCTCTCCTCCTTCTCCTTCTCCTTCTCCTTCTCCTTCTCCTTCTCCTTCTCCTTCTCCTGCTCCTGCTCCTTCTCCTGCTCCTTCCCCTGCTCCTGCTCCTTCTTCTTCACCTTCTCCTTCACCTTCACCTTCTCCTTCTTCACCTTCTCCTTCTCCTTCTTCTCCTTCTCCTCCTTCTCCTCCTTCTGGTTTAGTTTTCAGCTTAACCTGGTTGCTAATAAGATTCACCATACAGTCTCAGGAGTGCAAGTGATGGGACAGAGGTCCACAGGAGGAGAACAGCAGGCTGGACGCAGTGATCCAGGGAGGGGGTTCAGGAGAACAGAGTAGAGGGGGAAAATCACCTCCCTCAACCCACTTCCCACACTTCTTTGGATGCAACACAGGAGACAGTTGGCTTTCTGGGCTGCAGGTGAACATTGGTGGCTCATTGTCCCATTTTTCATGTCCTTTTCTGCAGGGCTGCTCTCAATCCCCCAAGACTGTGTTGATACCAAGGGTTGCCCCAACCCTACTGTAGGACCTTGCAACACAAAATATAGTATTGGATTATTACATTTAGGCTTGAAACAAATCATCCTGAGGACCAGAGCCTGAACCAAGTAGGCTTATATGGAAGAGGAGAGCAGAGGACTGACCTCAGGCTCCAAGGTGATTGCACCCTGCAGCACCACAACCTTGCCATGCAGTGGGGACACAATGTAGATGCAAATACATGCAAATAAACCACTTTGCCCACAGTTGGCAAATCATACACAGAATCACATACAGAATCAATCAGGTTGGAAGAGCCCTCTGGGATCATCGAGTCCAACCGTTGCCCTGACACCACCATGTCAACTAGACCATGGCACTAAGGGCCATGTCCAGGCTTTTTTTAAACACATCCAGAGATGGTGACTCCACCACCTCCCTGGGCAGCCCATTCCAATGTCTAATAACCCCCAGTTGAGCAGCTGGGCAGTATTTCCTCACAGGCTCAACAACCAGGAGCTTATTTTGTGTCTTTTTGTGTCCCACTTCTGGTTTTAACCAGTTTGGAGCATCAGCTTATCAGTCTCAGCCCTTCCTGACGTCGTCTTGGGCTCTGCATGTTGCTGCGATTAGAAGCGCGAGCACCACTCATACAGCAGCCCACGGACATGCTCAGCCTCCAGCAGCAAGAGGAGCTTGGCGGCCATTTACCACTGAAGAAAGTTACTTCTTCTCCAAAAAGTTTTTGCTATTTTAACTTGAGGGGAAAAAAAGTGCTTCCCGAGGGCGAGCAAACTGCAGAACTGCATTTTTGCTGATAATAGCAAGGCTCAGGAGCGCAGGCTCAAGGGAAGGAGATGTCTCTTGGGTTAGATGGAAAACAGAGAGGAAAATGTCAGTAACAGGACAAGAAACTGCTGCAGGATCCTAAAGGAAAAGCCACTGTCATTTATCAAGTGGGCACTAGTTTTCTGCTGCGATGTCTGTTTTTTGTCCTTCTTTCTTGCCTGCGGTCTCGCTGCTGGTCCACGCAGACCTAAATACATGTATTTGGGGAAGGGGAGAAATCAGAGCGATGATCTGTGTGCTTCCACCTTGCTGTCATTCCCAGTTGGGGCGATTATTTTCCAAGATATTTGAAGTGGGGATAGAGAGCGAAGCCTCTTTTTTCTCCTCCGTGTTCACCCGCTGAAATCAGGATGGTTTGAGCTTGCATGGAGGCAACAAGGACCGACCACGAACCATAAAACTTTCTAAGCAGCTACATCTCAATTAATCCGATGACATCCCAAGCCCTCTGCTCTGTGGGGCAGGGGATCCTGCAGGCTGAAGGGTCTGGAACACAAGTCTTATGAGGAGCAGCTGAGGGAACTGGGGTTGTTTAGTTTGCAGAAGAGGAGGCTGAGGGGAGACCTTCTCGCCCTCTACAACTACCTGATAGGAGGTTGTGGTGAGGTGGGGGTTGGTCTCTTCTCCCAGGTAACAAGCAATAGGATGAGAGGAAACAGCCTCAAGTTGTGCCAGGGAAGGTTCAGGCTGGATCTTAGGAAGAATTTCTTCACTGAAAGAGTCATTAGGCATTAGAACAGGCTGCCCAGGGAGGTGATGGAGTCACCATCTCTGGAGGCGTTCAAAAAACGTCTAGATGTGGTGCTTCAGGACATGGTTTAGCGGGCATGGTGGCATTGGGTCGATGGTTGGACTTGATGATCTTTTAGGTCTTTTCCAACCTTAACAATTCTATGATTCTAATGACACCCCACAGCAAAATCATTTTCCTTTACTGAGTGGGGAGGTGTCTGTGACCACGCTGACTCGTGGGACCCCACTAGCTCCTGGTTTTCACGGTTGTTTCACAGAATCACAGAGTGTCTGGGGTTGGAAGAGTCCTCTGGAGATCATCTAGTCCAACCCCCTGCCAAAGCAGGGTCACCCAGAGCACGTTGCACAGGGTCACGTCCAGGCGGGTTTTGAATATCTCCAGAGAAGGAGAGTCCCCACCCTCCCTGGGCAGCCTGTGCCAGGGCTCTGGCACCCACAAAGTAAAGAAGTTTTTCCTCATATTCAAATGGAATATTTCCTTTGCAATGAAGCCTCAAGCTTGGCCAGGGGAGTTTCAGGTTGGACATTAGGAAGCATTTCTTCTCAGCAAGGGTCATTAGCCATTGGAAGGGGCTGCCCAGGGAGGTGGTAGAGTCACCATCGCTGGAGGTGTTTAAGAAAAGACTGGACATGGCACTTAGTGCCATGGTCTAGTTGCCATGGTGGTGTCAGGGCAATGGTTGGACTCGATGATCCCAGAGGTCTCTTCCAACCTGGTTGATTCTGTGATTCTGTGATTCTGTGATTCTGTGATTCTGTTTCCAAGGGGTATGACCAACCCAGCATGAGACTGTGGTGGCATCTCCATAAATATTTGTCCATGTGAAAAAATTCATAATGGTCCAGCTTCAGTTGTGAAGGGGAGAGGACTTTGCTCCCCAAGCACTTGGACGTTGGACTTTTCCCTGCTTGGAAAGGTTAAGAAAGAAATCCATAACGGTCTGGTAGACATGGTGGTGTCACGGCAATGGTTGGACTCGATGATCCCAGAGGTCTCTTCCAACCTGATTGATTCTGTGATTGTGTGATTCTGTTCAGCTCGCACCGCTGACCAGCATTGCTCAGCGGAGCTCTGCCAGGGAGCGTGCTTGGCCAGGGATCTGCACTTATCCCGGTCTAGTGCAGTTGCAACACCAGCAGCCATTGCGACATTCCCATGTTGCCCGACCTGCAGCTCAGGAGTTCATTGCTAAAAGCATTTGCAAATTCTTTCAGCACAACAAGGTTTCAGGAATTTCACAATACCGCCAAAGAGAGGGGAAGCAAACCATGCCCAACAAATACTGAGTTATGAGTTAGGAACTGAGCAGTGGCATTTCCTGGATCTTACAGCAGCTCTTGAAGGAGAAGAAGCATCGACTATTTCTTCACAAGCCCTGGCAGAGAGGAAAGGACACTCTGGAAGAAGGTGGTGAAATTTTGAGACCTTTCTGGGTTTGTTTTGATATAGCTGCTCTCCCAACAGGGTCTTGGGAGCTCTGCAAGCAGCACCGACCCACCACAACATCAGAGAGCTGCGAGTGAAGCAGAGGCTGACACTCACATCCAGCAGTAACTATCATAGCATCATAGAATGGTTTGGGTTGGAAGGGACCTTGAAGATCATCCAGTTCCAATCCCCCTGCCATGGGCAGGGACACCTTCCACTAGACCAGGTTGCTCCAAGCCCCATCCAGCCTGGCCTTGAACACTGCCAGGGAGGGGGCAGCCACAGCTTCTCTGGCCAACCTGGGCCAGGGTCTCACCACCCTCACAGCAAAGAATTGCTTCCTAATATCTCATCTCAATCTCCCCTCTTGCAGTTTAAAACTGTTCCCCCTCGTCCTGTCACTCCATGCCCTTGTAAAAAGCCCCTCTCCCGCTTTCCTGTAGCCCCTTCAGGCACAGGAAGGTGCTAGAAGGTCTCCCCGGAGCCTTCTCTTCTCCAGGCTGAACAGCCCCAGCTCTCTCAGCCTGTCTCTAGAGCAGAGGTGCTCCAGCCCTCTGATCATCTTCGTGGCCTCCTCTGGACTCACTCCAACAGCTCAACCATGGAAAGCCACAGAGGAAATTAAACTTGCTTGATTCCTCCTGGGATCATTTTTTTCCTGCCATACACATAAATTGCACCTGCTGAAGCTCCTCTGTGTTTTGGTGGGGGGTTATTGGCACCTCTTGATGGAGCTTTGCTCTTGTAAGACGAAGGTCCTTTACTGCATTCATGGCTCCTCCTTGAGTGCAGCTCTGCCATCCTGGCATTGGTGCTGGCAGCTCCACGATGTCCCAACATCTCCTCTGACCTGCAGAGATGAGTCATGTCGGGGTTTTTAAGAAGGACACACGGAAAAGGCTCTAGGGAGACCTTCTAGTAGCCTTTCAGCACCTGAAGGGCCTACAGGAAAGCAGGAGAGGACTTTTTACAAGGGCATGGAGTGAGAGGATGAGGGGGAATGGTTTTAAACTGAAAGAGGGGAGATTGAGATGAGATATTAGGAAGCAATTCTTTGCTGTGAGGGTGGTGAGACCCTGGCCCAGGTTGCCCAGAGAAGCTGTGGCTGCCCCCTCCCTGGCAGTGTTCAAGGCCAGGTTGGATGGGGCTTGGAGCAACCTGGTCTAGTGGAAGGTGTCCCTGCCCGTGGCAGGGGGGTTGGAACTAGATGCTATTTAAGGTCCCTTCCAACCCAAACCATTCTGTGATTTTGGGTGCTCAGCATCACCAGTTTGGTGGGGGCACCCCACTGCCCCTGGGAGCCACGTGCAGGCAAGCAGAGAGGCTCCAGTTCCTCTGCTCCTTCCAGCCTCCGTAGCGTGCTTTGCTTTGGTAACGGCTTGCTTACAGCTTTGCTCTGGAGAAGCTAAAATTAAAACAGTGACTCCATTGCAGACTGAAAACAGAGCATTCCTTCTCCGCCTGCGTGCTTTGGATGGACATCAGAAGCCAAACCCAGGCTGTTAAATCCCCTGAGTCAAAACAATCTGCTATTCTGATCCTCAGTCTACCACAGCTCGCTGCGGTCGGGATGTTCAGTTCCCAGACCCGCGTTCGGGGGGCTCCGAAATGGGATTTGCCTGGAAATGGAAAACATAAACACAAGAAGCCAGTATCACTGCAGCTCATTGCCTTAAACAAAAGCTTATTCTGCTCCAGAGAAAGGGGAAAACAGAAGTTAATTCATGGATAAAGAAAAAAAAACTTCAGGATCTCATTTTCAACCCATATGTCCCCTAATTCTTTGAGAAAGAGGAGTTTTGAGTCAGCCAGTGCAAAGATGGAGACCTCTCCCTGCTCTCCAGTCAGTCAAAACCCTTAGTGTGGGACCAGCCCTCATAGGGGTAAAAGCCTAAATCACAGAATCACAGAATCAACCAGGTTGGAAGAGACCTCAGGGATCATCAAGTCCAATCGTTGCCCTGACACCACCATGGCAACTGCCCCAGTTCTTGCTGAGCCACTGCCAGGTGGTGCAAAAGCTGCTCCCTGGATGTCCACCCCGGCTGAAGTCACAGAATCACAGAATCACAGAATCACAGACTGGTTTGGGTTGGGAGGGACATTTGAAGGCCATCTGTTCCAACCCCCCTGCCACAGGCAGGGACACCTTCCACTAGACCAAGTTGCTCCAAGCCCCATCCAACCTGGCCTTGAACACTGCCAGGGAGGGGGCAACCACAGCTTCTCTGGGCAACCTGGGCCAGTGTCTCACCACCCTTATCATAAAAGATTTCGTCCTTATGTCCTATCTAAACCTCTTCAGGCCCTGGTAAAAAGTCTCTCTTCATCCCTCTTATAAGCCCCCTTTAAGGATTGAAATGCTGCTAGCAGGTCTTCCTGGAGCCTTCTCTTCTCCAGGCTGAGCAACCCCAACTCTCTCAGCCTGTCTCCACAGCAGAGCTGTTCCAGCTCTCTGATCATTTTTGTGGCCTCCTCTGGACCCGCTCCAACAGGTCCATGTCTGTCTTGTGCTGGGGACCCCAGAGCTGGATGCAGTGCTGCAGGGGGGTCTCAGGAGAACACAGCAGAGGAGGAGCAGCACCTCCCTCAACCTGCTGGTTGCACGTCTTTGGATGCAGCCCAGGAGATGATTGGCTTTCTGGGCTCTGAACACACATTGCCACGTCATATCCCATTTGTCACCCACCAGTATCCTAAAGTTCTGCCCCTCAGGGCTGCTCATCCATCCGTCCATCCATCCATCCATCCATCCATCCCCCAGGGATCATCCATCCATCCATCCATCCATCCATCCATCCATCCATCCCCCAGAACGTACTGATACTGGGGACTGCCCTGACCCAGGTGCAGGACCTTACCCTTTGCCTCCTTGAACTTCACGAGGGGCTAAGTCTTGCCAGGGCTGCCAATATCTCCATCCCTGCAATGGCGACTGGAGACAGCACTGGCAAAACCCAGTGAGACGGTGCTTTGCTCTGAAGTACCAGTCCCACCATTGTGTTTTTGGAGGGGTGAAGGTACAAACTGCTTTAACTGAGGTGTTGGAGCAAGTCTAGAGGAGGGCGACCAAGCTGGGGAAGGGTCTAAAGGGTCTGGCCTATGAGGAACGGCTGAGGGAACTGGGGATGTTTAGCCTGGAGAAGAGGAGGCTCCGAGGTGACCTTAGTGCAGTCTACAACTACCTGAAGGGAGGTCTCTTCTCCCAGGCAACTAGCGCTAGGACAAGAGGACACAGCCTCAAGCTTCGCCAGGGGAGGTTCAGGTTGGACATTAGGAAGCATTTCTTCTCAGCAAGGGTCATTAGCCATTGGAAGGGGCTGCCCAGGGAGGTGGTGGAGTCACCATCTCTGAAGGGGTTTAAGGAAAGACTGGACACGGCACTTAGTGCCATGGTCTAGTTGACATGGTGGTGTCAGGGCAACGGTTGGACTCGATGATCCCAGAGGTCTCTTCCAACCTGGTTGATTCTGTGATTCTGTGATTCTGTAATTTGCGGCCCCTTACACATGTGAGCACCAAGATGTGTCAGCACACCCCATGCCGTGACACTGGGGACCCCAGTGGTTTCCAGTGGATCCATACATGCCACCACCATAAGGGCCATCGCTGCTCCTCAGCTCTTGTTGCTGCAATTCAGATGGGTGCACACGTGGATGGGACGTTTCTCCTGACCCTAAATCCAACACTGGGACACGTCCCTTGCTTGGTGGCCAACACTGAGATCCTCCTGCTTTGCCACGGCGCTCTGGGGTCCTCTGGGATGAGATGATTGGATATGGCTGGGGGAGAGGGAGGGGAAAGGCCGTGTTTCCAGCGAGACAAGAGTTAAAATAAAGGTAAGATTTCTCCATATAGGGAGAGAAATGAATGGGTCCCATAAGCAGGTCATGAACCTGCAAACCAGGAAGATCTTGGCAGCCTCTGAGGAAGGAGTAAGGATTTTGGAGAGCTCAGACCACTCTAAACATGTCCCATATTTAATGATTAAAATTATTTTTCAGGGATTTTAGGCCTGAAATGGTCTGCACAGGTCCCCATTCATGGCAGCTCCTGTGTCCTCTCTCCCACAGGGCTGGTGGCAAATCCTGGCTCTGCTGAGCCTCCATCACCAGGACCCCCAGGTGCCTGAGCCTTCATCACTGGCACCCCCAGGTGCCTGAACCACCAACACCTGGACCTCCAGCTGCCCGAGCCTTCACCACAGGGATTCCCAGGTGTCTGAACCACCAACACCAGGACCTCCGTGTTCCTGAGCCTCCATCTTTGGGACCCCCAGGTGCCTGCGCCTCCATCACCAGGACCCCCAGATGTCTGAGCCTTCATCACAGAGCCCCCCAGATGCCTGAACTTTCATCATAGGGATCCCCAGGTGCCTGAGCCTCAATCATGGGGACTCCTGGGTGCCTGAGCCTCTGTCACCAGGACCCCCAGGTGCCTGAACCTTCATCAGAGGGACCCCCAGGTGCCTGAACCTTCATCACCAGGACCCCCAGGTGGCTGAACCTTCATCAGAGGGACCCCCAGGTGCCTGAACCTTCATCACCAGGACCCCCAGGTGCCTGAACCTTCATCAGAGGGACCCCCAGATGCCTGAACCTTCATCACCTGGATCCCCAGTTGCCTAAACCTCCATCAACAGGACCCTCGGTTGCCTGGGACTCCATCACCAACACCCCAAGGTGCCTGAGCCTCCATCACCAGGACCCAAATACGCTCCAGGAGTCTCAGAGCCCCAGCACCGCAAGATCCCCTCCTGGTCCAAATCCTCAAAGTGTTGGGCTGGAGAGGGACCCTCTGCCACCCCCTGCCCACCCCTGCACCCCTGGTCCCACCTCGCAGCCCTGCCTCCCCCAAATCCCTACACAAAGCACCTGCCCCCATAGCACCGGTGGGTCTTTGCCCATCCAGCACCCACCAAAGGGACAAAACAGGGGCTGTGACACCAAGCCCTGTCCCTCGCTGCCTTGTCCCTTCTCACTGGCTGTATTTCTTTCCCCCCCAGCCCCTTTTCTTCCCATATAGTTGAGGCAGGACAAAACTCATCACAGCAGTGACTCCAGTCACGGTCACTCATGGACCTTCAGTCCCAGGCCAGCATTGTGGCAGGGACAGCCAGGAGCTGAAGTCACAGCAGCCTCTTTCCTTATTTTTATCCCTTTTTTTGCCAAAAAATGACATTTCCACCCACCGTCCCCACGCCGGGCTGCCCCCTCAGCTGGCAGCAGGGCCTGGGGTCCCCCCCCACAAAGCCGGTCCCCATCTTGGGTTCCTCTAGATGTCACCCTCAGCCATCTTTTCCCCCGCTCAGATTTTCCTTTCTCCAAGATCCTGCATTTTTTTTTTTTTTTTTTTTTTTTTAAATTCCTTTCTGATCTCTTTCCGGCCATGTGTGATTGCAGTTTCCTCTGGGCGTCCATTTCATCAGCCCGAAATTAAGGAGCGGAGGAGAGGGGCGGCAGGCGGCTGGCGGGAGTCCCCCCCCACCCCTCCCCACCCACCACCAACCCAACCCCACATCCCATATCCCACCCCACCGCGACCTTGCTGCTCCCTGGGCTGGTCGAGCACCCCTCGGCACCCCCTCACCGCACCCTTCTCCCAACCCCGGCCCCGCTTGGCCCGGAGAAGTGGGGGGGTTGGATCTGCCACCTCGACGCAGACACCATCAGTTTTGGGGTGACTTTGCTTTTTTTGAGGCTGGGTTTTCCCCCCCACGCCACCCTCTTCGCCCGCAAAGGTGCCCCCGCCATCCTGTGGTGGCCGGATGGTTTTTCTTCTCCCTGGCTCTGAACCGCAAGGCCATCGCTGCTGGCGCTGCCCATCCTCTCCCACCGCCGCTGGATGCCAACGCCGGGGCCGGATTCAGCCTCGGCGAGAAGGTCACGGTACCTCCAGCCCACCCTTTTCCTCCCAGCTGCCACCAAGCCCTGCTCCGTGCCGTGGCCGTGGTGCAGCGGAGGGGACGTCAGCCGTGGCCGTGGTGCAGCCGAGAGGACATTGGCCGTAGAAGAAACCCACGCCCGGGGCAAGCAGAGAAGATCCCCAGGGATTTTTCAGCTCTTTGGTTCATCCTCTCCTGCATGAGACAACCCCAGCTCTGTGGCTCCGCCGGGCGATGGCCACGCAGTGAAGATGTCCGTTGCCAGGCTCAACAGCGTCAATGGCTTTCTGGAGGACGGCAGGATGGAGGCAGGGGACATGGGCAGGATCCTCCGCTGCCTGGAGATGGGCACCGTCCTCACCTTGTTCTATCAGAAGAAGTCACAGAGGCCGGAGCGAAGGACCTTCCAGGTGAAGCTGGAGACCAGGCAGATCATCTGGAGCCGGATGCCCGAGAAGGTGGAGGGGGACAGTGAGTATCAGTGGCAGCAGCGATGGGGGCTGGAGACACCAGTGGTGGGATAGAATGGGTGGGGTGCCTGGCCATGGTGTGCCCAGTCATGGTGGGAAGTCCTGCTGTGGTGGGGTGTCTGGCTGTGGGGTGCCTGACCATGGTGGGAAGTCCTATCTTGGTGGGGTGACTGGCTGTGGGGTGCCAGGCTGTGGTGGGGTGCCCTACCATGGTGGGGTGCCTGGCTGTGGGGTGCCTGGTTGTGGTGGGAAATCCTACCATGCTGGGGTGACTGGCTGTGGGGTGCCTGACCATGGTGGGAAGTCCTACCATGGTGGGGTGCCTGGCTGTGGTGGGATGCCCTACCATGGTGGGGTGACTGGCTGTGGGGTGCCTGACCATGGTGGGAAGTCCTACCATGGTGGGGTGCCTGGCTGTGGGGTGCCTGGCTGTGGTGGGATGCCCTACCATGGTGGGGTGCCTGGCCATGGTGGGAAGTCCTACCATGGTGGGGTGCCTGGCTGTGGGATGCCTGGCTGTTGTGGGGTGCCCTACCATGGTGGGTTGTCCAGATGCAGTGGGGTGCCCGGCCACAGGGTGCCCAGCCATGATGGAGTGCCTGGCTGTGGGGTGCCTGGCCATGGGGTGTCTGGCTGTGATGAGGTGCCCTACCATGGTGGGATGTCCTACTGTGGTGGGATGCCTGGCTGCAGTGGGGTGTCCAGCCACAGTAGGGTGTCTGGCTATGATGGGGTGGCTGGCCGTGGCAGGGTGCCCGCTGCGGTGGGGTGCCTGGACATAGTGGAGTGCCTGGCCTCAATGAGGTGCCTGGCCACAGTGGGGTGCCTGGCCATGGTGGGATGCTCAGCGTGATGAAGTGCCTGGTCATGGTAGGGTGTCCGGCTGTGGTGAGGTGCCTGGCAATAGTGGGGTGCCTGGACATAGTAGGGTGCCCAGCCACAGTGGGATGCCCTACCATGGTGGGTTCTCTGGCCATGGTGGGTTGCCTGGTCATGGTGGGGTGCCCAGTCATGGTGGGGTGCCCTACCATGGTGGGGTGCCTGGTCATGGTGGGGTGCCTGGTCATGGTGGGGTGCCCGGTCATGGTGGGGTGCCCTACCATGGTGGGTTCTCTGGCCATGGTGGGGTGCCTGGTCATGGTGGGGTGCCCTGCTGTGTTGGGGTTCCTGGCCATGGTGTTATGCCCAGAGGTAAAACTGCAGGAGCTGCTGGGCTGAGCAACCCTCACCTCCTCCATCCCAGCTCATGTGGCCCCTGAGTTGCCGTGGGGGTCAAGCTGCTGCCATTTCATCCTCATGGTTTTATACCCTCCCTGGCAAGGAGATAAAGGAGCTGGCCACCATCTTGCCTGCTCGTGGTTCTTTTAACCCCAAAACTGGGGTGCTCAGCCTGCCAGGGCAGGCAGCAGCATGGGGTGGAGGATAGTGGTGGCCCCATGCAGCCCAGAGAGGACTTGACCAGCTGGGCCCTGCCCCACGTTCATTAATGACATCAATGCAAAGTGCCTGAACTGGTGGGGACTGGTGGCACTGGGGTCTGGCACAGGAGATGGCCCCATTGGCCACCCTTCCTTGTGGATTCACTGGTGGCTAGTAGGCTGTTGGGACGTACTCCCACCGCCGGGCATCAGTGGGGCTCCATGCCTTGGTGCTCGTTACGTGGTTGGTCATTACCTTGAGACTTGCACCTCCTCTTAAATTGAGCTAAAAAGAGGATGAAAACAGAGCGTTGGGGTGACATAGAGCCATACCATTGCCTCATCCCACAGCCCCATACAGGGAGGAACCCACTTTTGGGGTATCATCTCACCTGGACAATGGCAAAGCCCACGCTGGAGGCTTGTGAGGTGACAGGTGCCTTTTTCCTAGGAAGGCTCAGGGGATGTCCTTAAAAATCACCCAATCACCCACCCCAAAATCACCCCCCATTGCTAATTTTGCACGTGATGGATCAAAATCCCCTGGAGAGTTCAGCTCCTGCTTGGAGGGGCCGACCCTGAGCTGGGCTGCCAGCCATGGTGAGGCTTGGAGCCGGGAAGGAGGGTGGCACCCGGAGATGAGCATCGGCACGAGCAGTGTACGTGCTTGTCGGGACCTGCTGAGCACGGGAGCAGGTTTGTGGGAGGAGGAGGAGGAGGAGGGACTGGTGAGGAGAGGAAGGGCAACCATTCTGGGCCCCGCACTTCAAGAAAGATGTTGAGGTATTGGAGCGAGTCCAGAGGAGGGCGACCAAGCTGGGGAAGGGTCTGGAGGGTCTGACCTACGAGGAACGGCTGAGGGAGCTGGGGGTGTTTAGCCTGAAGAAGAGGAGGCTCAGAGGTGACCTTAGTGCAGTCTACAACTACCTGAAGGGAGGTTGTAGCAGCGTGGGAGTTGGCCTCTTCTCCCAGGCAACCAGCGCTAGGACAAGAGGACACAGCCTCAAGCTTGGCCAGGGGAGGTTCAGGTTGGACATTAGGAAGCATTTCTTCTCAGCAAGGGTCATTAGCCATTGGAAGGGGCTGCCCAGGGAGGTGGTGGAGTCACCATCTCTGGAGGTGTTTAAGAAAAGCCTGGCCATGGCACTTAGTGCCATGGTCTAGTTGCCATGGTGGTGTCAGGGCAATGGTTGGACTCGATGATCCCAGAGGGCTCTTCCAACCTCATTGATTCTGTGATTCTGTGATTTTTGGAGAGGTAGTTTTGGTCCTCAGGGGGAAGAGCTCGTTCTCTGCTCACAGAAATAATGCGTTTCCAGCTCCTTGGTTTTGTTCGGGAGCACCACGCGCCACCGGGTCAGGGTCTCAGGTTGCCCCCTATGCCCTGCCTCAGTTTCCCCAGCAGTGCCTCGGGGTCCAGCTTCTCCCACATGATGGGCTCAAGCCCTCCCATGGGGATGCGTTCGCATCCTCCGAGGTCATCTATAGTGGTTTTAAACTGACACAGGGGAGATTGAGATGAGATATTAGGGAGAAATTGTTGACTGTGAGGGTGGTGAGACCCTGGCCCAGGTTGCCCAGAGAAGCTGTGGCTGCCCCCTCCCTGGCAGTGTTCAAGGCCAGGTTGGATGGGCCTTGGAGCAACCTGGTCTGGTGGAAGGTGTCCCTGCCTGTGGCAGGGGGGTGGAACTAGATGATCTCTAAGGTCCTTCCAACCCAAACCAGTCTGTGATTCTGTGATTCTACAAGGGGGATAAAAAGGAAAATCCCTCTGGAAACGGTACAATCCTGCCATCCAACCCCACCACCCGCTTCCCCCAGCCCTGGGTGGGAGCATTCCCAGTGTTGGTGCTGGGCTGGAGCATCTTCACCCCCTGATCCAGCCCCGCTCTGTGCTCGCCATGATTTTCTGGAAGCTCCAGGATCTCCTATTCATCCCTGGGGTCTTGCTACCACCACACAGGCCTCACGCCTGCCCGGACCATTTTAAATCCCCCCTTCAACTCGGCTTGCAGAGGGATTAGCGGGGGCAACTGACAGCACTGATGTCTCTGTTACGGACCGGCAGGGCCAGGACACGGATCCTGGCTCTCCCCGAGACGCCCCACACCATGCAGGCTAATTACACGCTTCGTTAAGCGGCCAGTGGACGCGTGTCCATGCCAATGGGGTCACCCATAGCATCACCTCCAAAATTAACCTCATCCTGGAGGGTTTCCAGCTCGTCACCCTCGGCAGATCCTGGTCCCCAGTGCGAGGGTGAAATCTAGTGGAAAACAGCCCAAAAAAGGATCTTTACAAGAAATTAAAAGAAATAAGGGTGAAGGCAGCTTGGTAAACCCATGTGAATTTCAGAGGGGTGGTTTGCCACGATGACGGCTGGTTGGGATCACACCTCCAGCCTCGCTAACACCAAATAATTGGAAATAGGACCATTTGGGGAGGAGAAAATCCAGATGGGGTTTAACGTCGCTGGACCAGGAGGAAATCTTTTATTGCAGGTTTTAAATCAGCTTCACAATGGCATGAGGAGCCCTGGGGGATTTGGCCACCCCGTCCCCACCATACAGGAGGGTTGAAGCTGCCCTGTGTCCCGCGAGGAGGAACGACCGAGTTGGACACGAGGGGACACGGCTCGTGCCACCGCAGCTCTGCCCGGGCCAGCGGGATTTCCCAGCACAACCATTCCCTCCAGTGCTTTGCTTTGCTTCTCTCCTAATGCATTAAGAAAACTCCCAGGTTCTCAGCATCCCTAAAAGCCACCGGGCAGACCCTGGTCCTACATCATTTTCCCACCGTCCCTGTATTTAAAACCTTCTTTGTACCACGCTGCTCACTTTGCATTAGAAGAAACAAAAAAAGGATTTTCGCAGCTGGAAGCGACTTCCAGAGTGTTTTAATCGCCTGGGACCCCTGAGACAATGCAGGGAGGAGTTTGGAGACATAGTTCTGACATGATCGCTGCAAATCCGCTGCAGATGTGGTTTCCAGGAAGCCGCTGGCTGCGTTGCATTGTGCAGCCCAGCGCCGCTCCCTCTTCCCGTGGCTCTTCCCGGGGCCGGGCTATTTGCCCTGCTGAGAAGGATTTGGGGGGATTGGTGGATGAAAAACTGGACACGAGCTGGCAATGTGCGCTCACAGCCCAGAAACCAACCGTATCCTGGGCTGCATCCCCAGCAGCGTGGCCAGCAGGGTGAGGGAGGGGATGCTCCCCATCTACTCTGCTCTCCTGAGACCCCCCCCACCCAGAGCACTGCGTCCAGCTCTGGGGTGCCCAGCACAAGACAGACATGGAGCTGGTGGAGTGGGGCCAGAGGAGGCCACAAAAATGGTCAGAGGGCTGGAACAGTGGAGACAGGCTGAGAGAGTTGGGGTTGTTCAACCTGGAGAAGAGAAGGCTCCGGGGAGACCTTCTTGTGGCCTTTTAATACTTAAAGGGGGCTTATAAGAAAGATGGGGACAGACTTTTTAGTAGGGTCTGTAGCAATAGGACAAGGGGTGATGGTTTTAAACTAGAAGAGGGGAGACTCAGACTAGATCTAAGGAAGAAATTTTTTACAGTGAGAGTGGTGAAACACTGGCCCAGGTTGCCCAGAGAGGTGGTAGATGCCCCATCCCTGGAAACATTCAAGGTCAGGTTGGATGGGGCTCTGAGCAACCTGATCTAGTTGAAGATGTCCCTGCTCGTGGCAGAGGGGTTGGACTAGATGATCTTTAAGGTCCCTTCCAACCCAAACCATTCGATGATTCTATGATTATTGGCAGTGCCCAGAGGTCGGGTCTGAGGCCAGATCCTGGTGGCATTGAATCGGAGGGGTGACTGTATTGCGACTTGTTGGCAGAGCCCCAGTAGCTGCCAGCTTCTCGCCCCTCTCTGTCATAGAATCACAGACTGGTTTGGGTTGGAAGGGACCTTAAAGCCCATCCAGTTCCAACCCCCCTGCCATGGGCAGGGACACCTTCCACTAGACCAGGTTGCTCCAAGCCCCATCCAACCTGGCCTTGAACACTGCCAGGGAGGGGGCAGCCACAGCTTCTCTGGGCAACCTGGGCTAGGCTCTCACCACCCTCACACCAAAGAATTGCTTCCTCACATCTCATCTCAATCTCCCCTCTTGCAGTTTAAAACCATTCCCCCTCGTCCTGTCACTCCAGGCCCTTGTAAAAAGCCCCTCTCCCACTTTCCTGTAGCCCCTTCAGGCACTGGAAGGTGCTAGAAGGTCTCCCTGGAGCCTCCTCTTCGCCAGGCTGAACCACCACACTGTCACCCTGTGGAAGGGCAGGTTTGGTGATAATCATCTGGTTTTTAACCTCTGAACCCATTTTTACCCCCAAATATTTGCTTGTTTCTTCCAAAGAGGGGTTGCTCTGAGCCACGGGAGCTGCACGGAGACAGCAACGGGGTTTCGTTTCTTGAGATCTAGTCCCAAACCAGAGCAGATGCAGGGGTGCAGACCTTCTGTGTACCACTTGTGCTAAAATCCCACCCAGATCCGTGAAATTTGGCTTGTGGTCATCCAGCAAGGGAAGGCTGGATAAAGCCTCCACTGTTTTCCAGAGCTTTTCCACCAAGAAAAACTATTCTGCACCTTTTTTCTTGCTTAATCAGCCCGATTTCTCCCCCATCCCTTAGTCCTGCTCGCGTTCGGCTTTTCTTTATCCCCTTTGGATTAGGCTGAGGGTTTCTGTCGAGGCACCAGCACGCCTGCACCCTTCCCCACCGCTGCATCGGAAACGCAACCGGGAATTCTCCGGGAAATGACCCATTTCCTCGGCAGGACAATACCCCGGCGCAGGGCTCCGGCCACCCTTGGCCATACAAAGCCCTTTCCGCTGCCGGGGCTGAGGCAAAGCCGCCCAGGGGTGATGCTTGTGATATCGAGAATAAATTTGGGGGTTATTACTAATATCATCACATTATTATTCTGCTCTTGGTTGGATGTATCTGCTCGGCAAAACCAGGGGTTGGAAATCTCCGCTGGCAGCGGAGCAGTGAGGAAGACCATGGTCCGGAAACCCAGCCCTCCCACCGGCGGCGAGGCTTTATATAGCAAGATAATGAGAGAGCAGAGCAGCAGGAAAGAAACGCCCTGTGGTCCCAGCTGCTGGGGCTCCAAATTGCCACCTTTGGGCAGACGTCTTCAATTAAAAGATGAGCTCAGCCCGCCCCGGAGCAGGGTCTGTCTTGGGGAGGAGAAGGCAAGGGAGAGGTGGCTGGAGATGCGCTGGTTGGGATGGGGAAGGGTGAGCCTGGAGGACACGTGGCACCCACAAAGCTGGGAAAGCGGTGGGCAGCACTGTGGGGATGCCACATAATGGGGACACAACTCCCTGGAGGACATATCTTCTCCCAGGCTACTAGCGATAGGACAAGAGGACACAGCTTCAAGCTTCACCAGGGGAGGGTCAGGTTGGACATTAGGAAGCATTTCTTCTCAGCAAGGGTCATTAGCCATTGGAAGGGGCTGCCCAGGGAGGTGGTGGAGTCACCATCTCTGGATGTGTTTAAGAAAAGACTGGACATGGCACTTAGTGCCCTGGTCTAGTTGCCATGGTGGTGTCAGGGCAATGGTTGGACTCGATGATCCCAGAGGGCTCTTCCAACCTCATTGATTCTGTGATTTTGTGATTCTGTGATTCTGTGATATGGCCATGGCACCCTTGGTACTGTCACACAGCTGCAGCAGTACTACAGGGATCCCCTGTCCCTGGAGGACACATGGACCCAGCACCCATGGTGCTGTGACACAGCTGCAACAGTGCTACAGGGACATGCTGTCCTGGGGACATGGATCCCTGGAGGACACATGGCCATGGCACCTATGATGCCATCATGCACCAATGGGTAGTGCCACGGGGATGCCCCATTCTAGGGGCACGGTTCCCTGAAGGTCATGCAATACCCATGGTGCCATCACACTAGCAGACACATCACTGGAGGGCAGCCGGGACATATCTCCCCAGAGGACACATGGCCACAGCACCCACGATACCATCACACACTCATGGGCAGTGCCATGGGGACACCCCATCTTGGAGACAAGGCTCCCCAGAGGTCACGTGGTCTCCTGGCAGTCCTATCTCCCACAGCATCCCCAAGCCCCACACATGGGTCCACGGTAGCAGGGTGGCTGGGGACAGTCCCATATCCCTCTCTCCCCACAGTCGACATTCGGGAGATCAAGGAGATCCGCCTGGGGAAGAACTCACGGGACTTCGAGCGCTACCCCGAAGACGCTCGCAAGCTCGACTTCACCATGTGCTTCATCATCCTCTACGGGATGGACTTCAGGCTGCGGACGCTCAGCGTGGCCGGTGCGTGGGCTCCCTCCCCGCTCCCCCCACCACCCTTGGGCTCTCACCCCCTCCCCGGCATCCCATCTCCCCCATTCCAACCTCACCACCCTCCTCTTCCTCCTCCAGCTTTCTGCGAGGAGGACATCAACCTGTGGATAACGGGCCTCAACTGGCTGGTGGCGGACACCCAGAAAGCCCAAACCCCGCTGCAGATCGAGAGGTGAGGAAGGACCAGTGGGTCCCATTTCCCAGTCCCTGTCTGGGGGACAAAACCCTCCCCAGTTTGGTCCCTACTGGGGCTGAGCATGGTCTGTCCATCCCTTCCTTCCCAGGTGGCTGCGTAAACAGTTTGATGCGATGGACCGGTCGCGGGAAGGCAGGTGAGCACCGGCATGGTGCCATGCTGGGAAGTGGACGGTGGGTTCAGGTGGCCAGGGCCATATCCCCCCAGTTGCACCCCAAATCTGGAGGCTGAGCCAGGCTGGGAGCAGGGGTGGTGGGACAAAGTAGTTACCTGGGGTGCTTGAAGGCACCAAAAAGCAGAGACTGGAGTGCAGGTCCCCTCCTCACCACTATAGGGACCATGGAGACCCCCATGTCCGCTGCTGCATTTCCACCAGCGCCAGGAGAGGCTGGACCATTATGCAGCCCATAAACATCTCCCCAAGTCAGGAAAAAACCCAAATCAAGTGAATTTGGACTTAAGTGATTATGGGGATGATTATGGGCATCATCTCCAGATGGGATGACTTAGAGCACCCTATTGGTTCTTGGACATGCACCCTCTGATCACACTTCTGCCAGCCCCCGTGTAATTAGGGGTCCTGTTCCAATGTGGGGATCCACAGCCTGGTAGGGTGGGAACCCCATGCCAGAGACCACACTGGCACCAGGATTTGGGATGGGACCCTCAGCATCAGGAGCTGAGACCCATCCGGAGATTGTCCAACCTCTGTGGGGTCTGGCCAGTGCCCTGATGCCAGCTTGCCCTCCCACAGCATCACAGTGAAGGACCTGAAGGCCATGCTGCCCCAGGTGAACTACCGCGTCCCCAACATGAGGTTCCTGCGGGACAAGCTCGTGGTAAGGACCCCCCGGACACCCCAACTATGCAGGGAGAGCATCTTCAAGCCCCCACAGCTGGGCTGGAGACAGCCTTGGTGTTGCTGGCTCCAGTTGGGTGGCCCTGCTCTCATGCAGCACCCTCTCTGGTAGGAGGTAGAAGCCAGGAACGAGATGACTTTCTCCCACTTCATCCAGTTCTACAAAAACCTGATGTTTGATGCACAGAAGTCGGTAAGAGCCAACACTTGTCCTCCCAACCATCCCCCACCCAGTGCAGCGTGTCCCCGGCCAGCTAAGCCCTGTTCCCTTCGTCTTGCAGGTCATCGAGCAGCTGGAGCTCTCCTTCCCCTTGCGGTGAGTACCCAGAAGCCCCGTGGCTTCTGTCCTGGCCAAGCATCCAAGGGTCGGATCCATCGGGTGGGCAATGCAGAGGGGCTGTGGGGCAGAGCTTGGGGACAGTGGAGGGTCTAGATGGTGTGCGTGGTACCAGAGCATCTCCCAGTGTCAGGGCAGGCTTGGGGTGGAGGGGATAGTGGGATGGCAAGGGTGGTCTGAGGGGTGGGGATGGGAGCGGGGATGGGATCAGGGATGGGAGCAGGGATGGGAACAAGGATGGGAGTGGAGATGGGAGTGAAGACGGGAGCAGGGATGGGAGTGGAGATGTGAACAGGGATGGGAGTGGAGATGGGAGCAGGAAAGAGCAGGGATGAGTAGGGATGGGAGCAGGGATGAGCAGATATGAGAGTGGAGATGGGAGTGAGGATGGGAGCAGGAATGGGAGTGGAGAACGGAGCAGGAATGGGAGCAGATATGAGTAGGGATGGGACCAGGGATGGAAGTGGGGATGGGAGCAGGGATGAAAGCAGGATAGGAGAGAGGATGGGAGCAGGGATGGGAGTGGAGATGGGAGCAGGGATGAGAGTAGAGATGGGAGTGGAGATGGGAGTGGAGATGGGAGTGGAGAAGGGAGTGGAGATGGGAGTGGAGAAGGGAGCAGGGATGGGAGTAGCGATGGGAGCAGGAATGGGAGCAGGGATGAGTAGGGATGGGACCAGGGATGGAAGTGGGGATGGAAGCAGGGATAAAAGCGGGATTGGAGAGGGGATGGGAGCAGAGATGAGCTGGGATGAGCAGGGATGGGTGTGGGGATGGGAGTGCAGATGGGAGCAGGGATGTGAGCTGGAATGGGAGCAGGGATGTGTGTAGGGACGGGTGCCAGGGATGCAGGGACATGTCGCCCTGCCCTCCTCCCCGTATCCTTGGCCAACGCTGCACACTCCAGCTGTGTGCCCACCTCTCCCAGGTCACAGGGTGACGCTGGGAGTGTTTGCTCTAGCAGCACCCAACAGCTCGAGGTGCCCCTTGCCCCCTCATGGCCTGTGCTTTCCCGAGCCCCTTGCCAGCTGCCGCAGCTGGCAGGAGTGGGGGGCATCGGGGGGCTGAGCTGCAGGTGGATGCTGGCAGCCTCGGCTCCTCCATGGGGTCTACCCCAACTCCTGCTCCCAGTCCTCTCTGATGGCTGCTCCGTGTCCCAGGAACGTGGACCGCCCCGAGCTGTGCCAAGTTTCCCTTTACGACTTCCAGAAGTTCCTACTGCACGACCAGAAGGTGGGTGCTCTTAGAGACCCCTGCGGCATCCCTCTCATCCCCAACCCAGGGGACCCCCATGGGATGGCCCAGCCCAGTTCTCCCCATAACGGCAGCTACATTTGCACCACAGGAACCCTGGGCCAGCGACGTGGGCATGGTGCGGGACTACATGTGCACCTACCTCAAGGAGGGCTCCAGCGAGGCGGCAGACCCTTCCTTCCAGCTGGATGAGGTGGGTGGCCCCACGCAGCACCCACCCAGGGTTGCCTCCCCAGCCTTGGCAGGCTCTGACCACTCTGCTTCCCCCTTAGTTCCTCACGTACCTCTTCTCCAAGGAGAATATGGTGATGGACTCCAAATACGAGCGCGTGGTGCCTGAGGAGATGAACCACCCCCTGTCCCAGTACTGGATCTCCTCCTCCCACAACACGTGAGGATAGGGTGGACTCTCCTTGGGGACCTCCGTGAGCATCCCATCACCCCAGCTGGGGCAGCCCTGGCCGCTGATGGTCCTTCTCATTCTCCGCAGGTACCTGACAGGGGACCAGTTCTCCAGCGAGTCCTCCCTGGAGGCGTACGCCCGCTGCCTGCGCATGGGCTGCCGCTGCATTGAGTGTGAGTCCTCCCAGCACCACGCAGAGGTGCTGAGCACCCCCCCCAGCACCCTGTGTCACATCAGATGACCATCCCATGTACCCAACCCACGGCACTGGGGTGGGGGGAATCTTCCATGTCCTTCGGGGGCTCGAAAACAGTGCGCGGTTGGCGACCAGCATGTGTTAACTGAGGTGTCTCCTCATACAGTGGACTGCTGGGACGGCCCAGACGATCTCCCTATCATCTACCATGGCCACACGCTCACCTCCAAGATCAAGTTCCTGGATGTGCTGCACACCATCAAGGAGCACGCGTTCATCACCTCTGAGTAAGCCCCAGCCCCAATATGACACCCCCGTTCTGGGCTGGGCAGGCAACCTCTCCTTCGCCTTCATCCCAAGCCACCATTCCCACCTGCTTCCTCCAGGTTCCCCATCATCCTCTCCATCGAAGACCACTGCAGCATTGTCCAGCAGAGGAACATGGCCTCCCACTTCAAGAAGGTCTTTGGGGACATGCTACTCACCAAGCCGGTGGACATCAATGCCGACGAGCTGCCCTCACCCACCCAGCTCAAGAAGAAGATCCTAATAAAGGTGTGGGGCAGGCACCACCCCAAAGCCCCTCTTTGTGGGAGGGACAAGGACCATGTTGGGCTGGGAGGGATGGTGATTATCCCAAATCTTGGGACTCAAGAACAATATCTCTCTGTGTGCACGCAGTAGAACATCAGAGAGACGTTCTACTGCAAAAGACTGTGAAGGGGAACAGGGGGTGGTGGAGGGGGATCTGTGGGAGCCCAAGCGTGGCCTGAGGGCTGGGAGGTCAGTGTGATGGGGACACTATACCCACTGCTGAGCTCCCCTGCCTGGGTTGTCCCCAGCACAAGAAACTGGTCGAAGGGAACCTGTATGAGGAGGTCTCCACCGCCAGTTACTCAGAGAATGACATCAGCAACTCCATCAAGAATGGCATCCTCTACCTCGAAGACCCCATCGACCACGTAAGGGTCTCCCTGATGCTGGTGGCTGGTGGCCGAGCAGGGTCTGTCGGACAGAGATGAGCATCGGGGTTTGGGTTCGGCATGGGGCATGGGCTCTCCTAGACTGTTGCAATGCCATGGGGTGATGGAGCAGGGGAGAAACGGAGGTCTCAAAGCCCTGTCCCTCCATGCCACTATCCTCCCCACCCCGATGACGCTCTTCCTCCCCCCCAGACCTGGAGCCCCCATTATTTTGTCCTGACAAGCAACAAGATCTACTACTCAGAGGAGACATCTCGCTACCAGTTCAACGAGGATGAGGAGGAGGTGGAGCAGAAGGAGGTGCGTGTGGAGCAGGATGTGTCCATGGGGCAGGGGGATTTAGGGAGGACTTCATGGGGAAGGGGGAGAGGGTGGCAATGCCCTGGTTGATGCCAGAGGCTGGGGGGGGATGCTAACCCCAAGGCATCTCTCCCATTTTGGGGTGAACTTGCAGGAGTTCAACAACAATGAGCTGCACTTCATGGAGAAGTGGTTCCACGGGAAGCTGGGAGGTGGCCGTGATGGACGGCAGATCGCCGAGAAGCTGCTGCATGAGTACTGCACCGAGACGGGCGGCAAGGATGGCACCTTCCTGGTGCGCGAGAGTGAGACCTTCGTGGGCGACTACACCCTCTCCTTCTGGTAGGAGTGAGGCACGTGGACCCCTGAGCATGGGATGGTGGGGACATGGATCAGAAGTGATTCACCTCTGCCTTTCCTCCATCACCACGGCAGGAGGTCCAGCCGAGTGCAGCACTGCCGGATCCACTCCCGGCAGGAGGCCGGCGCCACCAAGTTCTACTTGACGGACAACCTGGTCTTCGACAGCCTCTACAGCCTCATCTGCCACTACCGCGAGGTGCCGCTCCGCTGCAACGAGTTCGAGATGCGCCTCACCGACCCCGTCCCCCAACCCAATGCCCACGAGAGCAAAGAGTGAGCATGGTCCCCATCCCCTTGGTCCCCCAGGTCCACCAGCCTCCTCCATCCCTGGTGTCAGGTCTTGGGTGCCCTCCAAGATGTGGGGATGCCGGCACTAGCCCACCGTTCTCTGCCTGGCCAGGTGGTACCACGCCAGCTTGACGCGCCTGCAGGCTGAGCACATGCTGATGCGGGTCCCACGGGATGGAGCCTTCCTGGTGCGCAAGCGCAGCGAACCCAACTCCTACGCCATCTCCTTCCGGTGAGTGCGGCCATCTCGGCACCCCAAGGCCAGTCAGGCTCGGCCACGGCTCCCACATTGCCATTGAGCTGAGAACCACCTGGCTCATGTCTGTTGTGACTCCATACCGGGCGACAGGGGTTTGCTCTGGGTCAGCAGGGTGACACGGTGGGACACAAGATGCTGTCATGGGGACGCTGGAGTGATGGGAAAGCCACGTCCTCAGGGCGGTCACCCCAGTGGCATCCCTGCCAGGGCATCGCCTCTTGCCCGTCCCCATCATGGAGCCAGGGTCTGGGCACCCCTCATATGTCACCCCGACTCTCTTGGCCCCAGGGCAGAGGGGAAGATCAAGCACTGCCGCATCCAGCAGGAAGGTCGGCTTTTCATGCTGGGCAGCTCGGCCGAGTTCGAGAGCCTCGTGGACCTCGTCAGCTACTACGAGAAACACCCGCTCTACCGCAAGATGAAGTTACGCTACCCCATCAATGAAGAGACCCTGGAGAAGATGGGCACCACCGTGAGTGCTCCTGGTGGTGGGGATTGTTGGGACAGGGGCTCTGTGCTAAGGGCAACCCAGTTCCGTCCACAGCTTCACCATGGTGGGAAGATCTCCTCCAGCCTCTTGAGTGAAGCCCAACCAGAACGAGCCAAGCTCATTCCGCAGCCATCACCTATGGTTATAGCTCCACCGTAATTCCCTTCCAATGAGTTGCAAAGGGATATTATGTCCCTCTTCAACATCCTCTTGATCACACGTGGTGGCCTGGCTCCCACAACATCCCCTTGTAGCCCCTGCCTTCATCCAGGTGACCCACTCAGGCATATCTCCTTGCAGGAGCTGGACTATGGAGCCCTGTATGAGGTGCGAACCCCCCACTTCTACGTGGAAGCCAACAAGATGCCAATGGCCAGGGTAAGGGGCCAAGCTGGTGTCCCTGGGAGGTGGAGGGTGGTGGGACATGACAATTCTAGTGCTAGGGCTCCTGGGTGGTCCCTCCCCAGACCCACTACATCTCCCTCCACCAACCTGAGAAGTGGTGATGTTTTGCTGCATTTTTCTGACCTTCAAGTGATCCTGGAGCTGATGGGACCTTTCCCATCTCCCCATCACTTGGGGACAGTCCGAGTTCTACTGACAGCATCATAACAGCGTGGTGGGCGAGGTCTGGAGAGAGTCCAGTCTAGAGCAAGAACCTAGCACAAGTTTGCTCCAGCAATGAGGAAACCTTCGTGGGTCCCTTTGCATCAGGGAACCCTGAAAGAGAAGGTTGAGGGTCATTTCCCAGCTGATAGAGTCTCCATCCTCGGAGGTCTTTGGGACTTGGCTGGTCTTGGAGATGGCCCAGTCTCCATCCTCAGAGGTTTTTGGGACCAGGCTGGTCTCAGAGCTGACCCTGAGGAAGGCTGGACTGGAGCCCCAAGGTTCCTTCCTTGTGATCCTACAGTCCCATGGTCCAGCACTGCTGTGCCTTAAAGGTCCCTTTGCAGCAGAGCAGCTCTCAGGCTAAGACCAGACACAGGAAAGCTTAACCCAAAGGGTTTTTTTCCAGGGAGTGTGGGAATATCAGGGGATTAACCCCTTTAGTGCACTGGGAGAAACCATTGGGGGACCCAGGAGAGGACCCCACTTTGAGCTGAATGTGGTGGTCCTACAGGACCACGGGCGCCTCCAGCCCTCTTGTCCCCTCTGACATGTCTCACTGCTGGTGTAGGTGATTTAGGGATGTCATTTGGGGTGTCGGACCCTCAGGAGCCACCATGCTCCACCATGGAGGCTCGAGGAGCTGGGCTGAGCAGGCAGAGCTGCCCACCAGCATCCTTGGCGCTGGGTTGTGACAATGTCCCTCTTCCTGGTGGCCCAGTGCACGGTGAAGGCTCTCTACGACTACAAAGCACAGCGGGAGGATGAGCTGTCATTCTGCAAGCAGGCCATCATCCACAACGTTGACAAGCAAGACGGCGGCTGGTGAGGGCGGTTGGGTGGTCCCTGGGTGGGCATCGCCATGGGTAGGGAGGTGGAGGGGACACCTTGGGTTTTCTTGCTGGTTTTCCTGCGGTGGGTTTTAATTGCCTCCTTTTCTGTCCCCCCACCCCTTCTCCAACCGCTCCCCGACATTGCATGCAGCATGAACACCCCTGTCCCACCCCAAATAGGTCCGCTTGCCTTGATCCTCTCACCCCTTGCAGGTGGCGAGGGGACTACGGGGGCAAGAAGCAACTGTGGTTCCCGGCCAACTACGTGGAGGAGATCGTCAGCGTGCAAGCGCAGGAGCAGGATGAGGCCGTGAGTGCCCTGGCCCCATGCACCCAGGACCGAGGCTATCTGAGATGCTCCCAGCCTTGTGCCAGCCTTGAACCTCATCCAGAGGCTTGAGGGACACTTCCAGCCTTGTGCCAGCCTTGAACCTCATCCAGAGGCTTGAGGGATGCTCCTAGCCCCGTGCCACCTCAGACCCTGGAGCAGAGCATGCCAAGAGGGGGGTTTTTCCTCTGCTTTTGCTCAAACTTGGCCACTTTGGAGGGCTGGAGGGAGGCTGCCAAGCGGAGCGGGCACTGGGCTCGGCCCCATGCAGCCACCCCACACCATCCCCTCTTCCATCCTCTCTTGCAGTCGTCAGAAAACAGCCCCCTGGGGAACTTCTTGAAAGGCTTCATCGACGTGCCATCCTGCCACGTTGGTGAGTGTCCCCACCATGTCCCTGCCCACTGAAGCTCAGTGCAGTGAGCTGAGGCTCCCCAAACTCATCACGCAATTGCCAGCTGGGCTCATACTTGGCACAACATGCCCATGGAGCAACGTGGGGCTGGGTTTGGAGGGGTTTGGCTGATTTTGGGGGGATTTGGTGGAATTTAGAGGTCCAGATGGTTTGGAGGATATTTACCCCGTGCATTTCAGCGTGGAAAGATGAATCCATTCATTAATAAAATGGGACCCTCACAGGAGGAGGACCCCGATGGCTGGTGGGGTACCAGGGGAGGCTGGCGGGGGCCCGGGAGCAGGACCGCTGAGGTTTCGTTTGCTCCACAGAGCCATCCGTTGGGAATGTCTTCGAGTAAAGCCCCCCTCTGATGTCCTTATAGTTATCTCCAAAGACGGGAGGAGCTCCAAACCATTTGTCTTCACCATCCATTCCCAGCAGATGTCCCACGCAGCCCAGTCGCTGGACGTGGCCGCGGACACGCAGGAGGAGCTCAGCGAGTGGGTGGCCAAGATCCGAGAGGCCACGCAGAACGCCGACGCCAGGGTGAGGGCCACCAGGGTGCAGGGGGTGGACGGACCCATCCCCCAGCAGATGGACCACAACATCTCCAAAGGAGGAGGCTGGGGGGAGACTTTCAGCTCCTGTTTTCCCTTGTGCAGATGCAAGAGGGGAAGATCATGGAGCGGAGGAAGAAGATTGCGCTGGAGCTCTCTGAGCTGGTCGTGTATTGTCGCCCCGTGCCCTTTGATGAGGACAGTAAGAGCTGGAGAAGGGGGGTGGTGGGATGAGCATGGGAAGAGATGGGTGGGGGGAACCAAGCAGTCACAGTGGGCCACCTCCAGGCCACCAGAGAGCCCCGTGTCCTCCACTGATGGCCACCTCGGTGCTTTCAGAGATTGGCACGGACAAGGCGTGCTACAGGGACATGTCCTCTTTCCCGGAGACCAAGGCGGAGAAGTACGCCAACCGCAGCAAGGGCAAGAAGTTCCTGCAGTACAACCGGCGCCAGCTCAGCCGCATCTACCCCAAAGGGCAGCGCCTGGACTCTTCCAACTACGACCCATTGCCCATGTGGATCTGTGGGAGCCAGCTCGTGGCCCTCAACTTCCAGACACCCGGTAAATACTGCTCCTGGGGTGGCTGCTGGGCTCATCCCTGTAGGTAACCCCAAAATCCCCATCCCCAATGGCTCTGCCCTGGGTCCTGCTGCTGGAGATGGTTTGGATGATCCCTCCAACCTTTGTGCCCATCCTGATGGGGACATCTCCATGCAGTTCTTGGGTGCTTCATGCAAAACCCAGCTGCACTCCTTCTCCAACCAGGGTTGGGAGCTCTTAGCAGGGGGTTTGCCAGGGCAGGACCTGCTGCCCAGGGACTTCAGGGGGTCCCTGAGCCCTGCAGCTCAAAGCTGCTCTGTCCCCATGGCTGCAGACAAGCCAATGCAGCTGAACCAGGCGCTCTTCATGCTCGGAGGCCGCAGTGGCTACGTGCTGCAGCCTGACATCATGAGGGACGAGACATTTGACCCCTTCGACAAGAACAGTCTGAAGATTGTGGAGCCCATCACGGTGCAGCTGCAGGCAAGTGAGCAAGGACAGCAAGTCCGCCCTGAGATGGTCACCATCAAGATGGGGGCTTTCTCCTTCCTCAGTTTTGGGTCAACTGGGGGCAATTTTTACATGTTTGAGGGCCATATTTGCTCCATGGAGATTATTGCCCCATGACCTCTTCAGTCTGTTGGTCTTTCTCTACTCGCAGCATCATTTTTCACAGGGGAGAACCCAAAACTGCACAGAGCTGAGTCCAACCTGTGCAAAAGCGAGGGTAAAGTGATAAAACAAGCCCAGAAGCACCTTACCCAACCCTTGGGTCATTTCAGCGTTAGAGCTGGGACGGGTTGGTTTGTAGGCACCAGACTTTTGAGCATGACATGAATCCAGCAAAGATTTTTTAAATAATTTGGCAGATAGGGCCAAAATCAAGCTAAAGCTGGTCCAAGGTTACAAATAAGGTGTGATGTGGCTAATTATGACCATGAAGCTTTTGCCAAGCCCAAAACACCCACAACTTTTACAATGAGGGTGATGAAACACAGGTACAGGTTGCCCAGAGAGGTGGTAGATGCCCCATCCCTGGAAACATTCAAGGTCAGGTTGGACGGGGCTCTGAGCAACATGATCTAGTTGAAGATGTCCCTGCTCATTGCAGGAGACCTTCAAAGGTCCCTTCCAACCCAAACTATTCGATGATTCTAAAACGGCCAAGCCATGGGGTTGCCCCAGAGAGTCCTTCTTCATCTGACATAGCCAGACCTCACCCTCCTCTTCCTCCTGCAGATCCTTGGTGCCCGGCACCTACCCAAGAATGGGAGGAGCATCGTGTGCCCGTTTGTAGAGGTGGAGGTGTGCGGCTCCGAGTACGACAACAGCAAGAACAAGACGGACGTTGTAGGTGAGGGTCCATGCGGGTGATGTTCCCATCCAGCCCCTGTGCCCCAGGGTGGGGACACCAGGAGAACCCTAACTGTGTCCTTTGGGATCCTCTTGGACACGTGGGTGGTGGGGCTGGGTTTCATGGAGGAGTGAAGAGGACAGGTATCTCCCACTAACATGCTGGTGCCATGTTGGTGATGTCCATGCGTCCAGCCCCACTCTGACCCTCCCCGCTCTCTCCTCACCCTCCAGCCGACAATGGCTTCAACCCCGTCTGGCTCTTCAAGCAGTTCGTCTTCGACATCAACAACCCCGAGTTTGCCTTCCTCCGCTTCGTGGTGTACGAGGAGGACATGTTCAGCGACCCCAACTTCTTGGCACAAGCCACCTTCCCTGTCAAAGGCCTCAAAACAGGTATGGTCCCTCCATCCACATCATCATCATCATCATCATCATGATAGAATCATAGAATCATAGAATGGTTTCGGTTGGAAGGGACCTTTAAAGGTCATCTAGTCCAAGCCCCCTGCAATCATCGTCATCATCATCATCAACTCCCTGGGGATCTGGCCATGGCGAGGGGCTCAGACTCTGCCATGAGGCTGAGCTCATGTCATGGTGTTGTGTCCAGGCTACCGGTCGGTGCCGTTGAAGAACAGCTACACCGAGGACCTGGAGCTTGCATCCCTCCTCATCCACATCGAGATCATCAACGCCAAGGCAGGTGGCCCAGGCAGCTTGGGGAACCCCGTGCCTCAGTTTCCTCAGCTGGAGCAAGGGGGAACAGCACCTTGGGGTGTCCTGTCCACCCCACCAGCCTCATACCCTTGTGTCAAAGCAGGAGGAAGATGAGGAGAACCTCTACTCATCCATCCAGCAGCTACGGGACCGTGCCAGTGAGCTCTCCAGCCAGGTCTCCAGCTACGAGCGCACCAATGGCTGCGACTCGCGCTACCAGCAGCGCCTCGACGAGTTACGGGCAGCCCAGGAGCGGCTCATGGAGCTCACCGAAGTCCGCAACCGCAAGTGAGTGTCCCCTCCTCGTGGCTTCGGGAGGTCCCTTTCGGGAGGGTCCCTAAGGCCACCACCCTGCTCCCCACCAGGTTGATGGAGAAGAAGAAGAGGGACCGGCAGATGGTCACCAAACGCAGCTGAGCTGGATGGACACGAGCCTGCCAGCCTGCTGTGGACCCCCCCTGCCACCTCCTCTCCCACTGCAAAGGGAGGTGGGGTGGCCGGATCCGGACCCCTGCCTCCACGCCCAGGACTGTGACAAATTTGGGGACAAAAGGGGACTTCGGGTAGTTCTGCCTGTGATGTTTCTCTGTCGGGGCGAGGCGGGAGGTGGGATGCTCTGGAGTAAATCCTGGGCACCTCCAGTTTCGTCCCGTGTCCCTGGGGCTGGTGGCCATGTCCCTGTCCCCACGGGGTGGCCACCGTAGCTCCTCTTCACCCCGTATCTTCTGTGTCCCACCACCCCATGGGTGTGGGGGGGGAATGAGCCCCACAACTGATGGGGAAACTGAGGCACGGGTGCCCAGCCAGCCCAGGATGGGGCAGGACCCGCCACCCCCATCCTGGGAACAGGGGACAGGACCGACTGGCAGTGAGGCACCAGGCTTGGGACACAGGGGACACTTTGGGGGGAGGTAGGGGGACATTTTGCCCCCCCCCCACTATAAATATCTGTATTTTCTTCTTTTATCCAGCGTGTACATATGGCGGGGGGGGGGTCCTGTACCAGCCACAGTATTAGGGCACAGGTGGGACCCCAAAACATCTGGAGATGCCCCTGGGACAGGCACAAGGGAGCAGGGGACCAGGTCTGGGGGTGCCCCACAGGGGAAGGTGGCCAGTGATGGGGCACCCTGAGCGGGCACAGGGCAGACGCAGGCACCGAGGTGGCGCTGGGGGGGGGACAGGGATGTCCCCAAGGTGACTCTGGATTCTGCTGGTAAAGCCAATGGAGGTGGTGTCCTGTGGGGTGGTGGCTGGGGACATCTTGGGGTGTCCCCTGGGGTTGGGGCATCCCGTGGGGGGCGGGGATCTGTGTATTCTTTGTATGAAAATAAATCTATTTAGCCAATATTTATACTCCGCTGTCGTGGTCTGGTCCCCGCCCCTGCTCTGTCCCCAGCGCCGATGTCCCCAGGATGGGTGATGTCCCCAGGGTGGTGGCTCGGTGGTCCCAGATCCAGTGTGTCACCCTTGTCCCCATGACATGTGTCCCTGCAGTGGTGGGGACAGCTGGGTGGTGCGTGGGTGTGTGGTGCAGCGGGCAAGGCCACCCGGGGAGGGGACGCAGGACACAGGGCCAGGGGGACACAGGGCCAGGGGGACACAGGCCAGGGGACACAGGCCTGTGGCAGTGGCCAGGGGGAGACAGGGGTGTAGGGACACAGGGCCAATGGACACAGTGCCATGGAGAAGCAGGACGCAGGGTCATGGGGACACAGGGCCATTGGGACAGAGGGCTCTGAGGACACAGGGCTATGGGGACACACAGCTATGGGGATGCAGGGACATGGGGACATGGGACACAGGGCAATGGGGACACACAGCTATGGGAATGGGGTCACAGGTCCATGGGGACAAGGGACACAGGGTCGTAGGGACACAGTCATGGGGACATGGGACACAGGGCTCTGGGCACACACAGCTGTGGGGACACAGGGACACAGGGCCATGGGGACACAGGGCTATGGGGATGCAGGGTCACGGGGCCGTGGCATCACAGGGCCATGGGGACATGGGAAACAGGGTCATGGGGACACGGGACACAGGGCTGTGGATATGGGACACAGGGCTCTGGGGACACAGGTCTATGGGGACACAGGGCCGTGGGGACTTACAGCTATGGGGACACAGGGCCACAGGGCCACAGGGCCACAGGGCTATGGGGATGCAGGGTCATGGGGCCATGGGATCACAGGGTCATGGGGACACAGTCATGGGGATATGGGACACAGGGCTCTGGGGACATGGGACAGAGGGCGCTGGGGACACGGGACACAGGGCGCTGGGGACACACAGCTATGGGAACACGGGAACACAGGATCATGGGGTCACAGGGCCATGGGGACACAAGGCTATGGAGACGCAGGGTCACAGGGCCATGGGGACATGGAACACAGGGTCAAGGGGACACGGGACACAGGGCTCTGTGGACATGGGACACAGGGCTCTGGGGACACAGGTCTATGGGGACACAGGGCCGTGGGGACATACAGCTATGGGGACACAGGGACACAGGGCCATGGGGACACACAGCTATGGGGATGCAGGGTCACAGGGCCATGGGGAATTGGGACACAGAGTCATGGGGACACGGGACACAGGTCTTTGGGGACATGGGACACAGGACTCTGGGGACACACAGCTATGGGGACACACAAACACAGGATCACGGGGTCACAGGGCCATGGGGACACAGGGCTATGGGGATGGAGTGTCACGGGCGATGGGGACACAGGGCTCTGGGGACACAGGGCACAGGGCCATGGGGACACGGGGCACAGGGCCATGAGGGCATGGGGCACAGGGCTCTGGGGACACACAGCTATGGGGACACGGGGCTCTGGGGACACAGGGCCATGGGGAAGGGCACAGGGCACAGGGCTCTGGGGACACAGGGCCATGGGGACACGGGGCACAGGGCCATGAGGGCATGGGGCACAGGGCTCTGGGGACACAGGGCCGTGGGGACAAGGGGCACGGGGCCATGGCGACAGCGGTGACCAGCCGCGGCCCGCTGGAGCCCAGCAGGGGGCGGGGCAGTACAGCTACAAAACCCGCCCCCACCGTCAGCGCTGCCCCGCCTCCTCTCCTCTCATTGGCTATCCGCCTCGCTCCCTCCTCTTCCCATTGGCTGCCAAGCCGGCGGCAGTGGGGCGGGCCGGAAGTGGCGGCGTGTGGCGGTGCCGCTCTGGCCCGCGCTCCCCACGACTCTGTGGTGGCGGCTCCCGAGGCGGAAGAGCAGGGCCGGGGCGGCGGCGGGAGACGGTGAGAGCGGGGGGTAGGGGGGGGCCGTGCTGGGATCTCCCCCCTCCTCCCCCGGCCTCCCCCTGCGGCCTCCCCTCCTCGGCCCTCGTCCCGAAGCGGGGCCTTCCCTGTGGGGACGCCGCCGTGTCCCCCCCCTCACGCCGGTACCTTAGCGCCAGGCCCCCTGAAGAGCCTTCCCCCAGCTCAGCCTCAATTTACTGCTTTAATTTCGCTTGATTTTTAATTATCTGGCGCTTTCCAGGCTCCCCTCAGCGTAATCCATCAGGTTACAACGCCCCAAGCCCACACAGCGCACATCGCTCTGGATGTGCTTTTATTTCTATTAACCCGTGAGGGAATTGTGCATATTCTGTTGTTAAAAAGGTGGTTTATTCTTGGGTTTTGAAGAGGAAAACGGTTTATTCTTGGGTTTTGATGAGGAAAACTGTTTATTCTAGGTTTTTTTCATGAGGAAAATGTTTTATTCTATTATTTTGAAGGGTCTTTAGCCATTGGAAGGGGCTGCCCAGGGAGGTGGTGGAGTCACCATCTCTGGAGGGGTTTAAGAAAAGCCTGGCCATGGCACTTAGTGGCCCGGTCTAGTTGCCATGGTGGTGTCAGGGCAATGGTTGGACTCGATGAGCCCAGAGGTCTCTTCCAACCTGATTGATTCTGTGATTCTGTGAGTTGCATGGATGGGAAATGATTCTAAACCATTCTATGGAATAAGGGAACTGCTGGGCGCCACGGGATTTCTTCCACCCCCACAGCCTGCTGTCACCTCCTCCCAACCTGCTTATCGCAAAGCAGGGGGGCTCGCCTAAAATAAAGGTGTTTATTCCTTTTTGAGACCAGCCCTTCAGCAGCAGCAAACAAGCGTTGCCCAAGAGCAGTACAGCAGCACTGGATCAGGTCTCCGTGTCATCTTCCCACCCATAAAGGTTCAAAAATAAGAGTGAAAGGGAGACAGCTCCTGTAGGAAGCCCAAACACAAGGAAAGCTCCAGGATCTGATCAGGCATGGGGTGATTTGTTTTTTCCAACACAAGCAGTGATTTATCTTTTCCTAATACTTTTAAAAACGAGCTCTCTTGATATTAATCTCCAGGGAAGTCCCCGGTAACGCCGCCCTCCTCCTTGCTGAGCTCGGCGCAGCCTTTCTCTTCGAGCTCTGCCTACGTTTTCCTCCCAACCCACCCGTTGATTGTTCCTGTGACCAGCTGCCTTCGTGCTTCCTGCCGCAATGCCCTGAGTGTGCTTCTACTTCCCTTAATTGCATCTGCTCAGTTCCTCCTCTTTCCCCTTCAAACTTTTTAAGAAACTTCTACCAGGTGGCCCATAGCGGAGACATCTTTTTTTCTTTCTTAATTTCCTCCATGACCTAGAAATGGGCACGTCTTATTTTCTCCCTCTTGGCCATGTTGGGCCAACCAGCTCTGTCCACCTGGAGGAAGAAGTTTCTATATTCACCCCTTTTTTTAGGTTGTAATAACAAATCTGGGTCCTGGCTGTGCATGAGATGGGGAGGGGTATAAGAATTTAGCCAGAATTGAAGCACAAAAATGTACTTTTAATTCCAGATATTTGCATTTTTTTTAATATATTCATTTTGAAAGCTGGTGAGCTTTGTGCCTCAGCATTGTAATGCAGTAGGTGCTGTGCTCTGCGTATGTTTTAAATATTAACGTGCTTTAACACACAGAGTCACACAGAATCAACCAGGTTGGAAGAGCCCTCTGGGATCATCGAGTCCAACCGTTGCCCTGGCACCACCATGGCAACTAGACCATGGCACTAAGTGCCATGTCCAGGCTTTTCTTAAACCCCTCCAGAGATGGTGACTCCACCACCTCCCTGGGCAGCCCCTTCCGATGTCTAATAACCCTTTCTGAAAAGAAATTCTTCCTAATGTCCAACCTGAACCTCGCAGACTAAAATTTCTATTTTAGAGAATTTTTCAAAGGCAGGATTTAGCCTTTGCCCCCCTCCTGCAACTAAGTATGAAAAGAAAGCAGGAGGTGGAATTTAATGAGGCTGTTCTGGCTGTAGAGTGTTGTAGAGAACAGGACAGACGAGATGCTGCTCTGTGCAGCTTCTTGCTGGGAGAGTTTAGTAGAGAAGACGGAGCCAAACTCGTCCCATGGATGCACAAGGAGGGGACAGGAGGCAACGGGGACAAGCAGGAACGTGGTGGAGTCACCATCTCTGGAGGGGTTTAAAAAAAGCCTGGCCATGGCACTTAGTGCCCTGGTCTAGTTGCCATGGTGGTGTCAGGGCAATGGTTGGACTCGATGATCCCAGAGGGCTCTTCCAACCTCATTGATTCTGTGATTCTGATTCTATGGGAAACCTTGGTTAGATGGAATGTTTCCTTGTTCTCCATGAGGGTGATGAAACTCTGGAACAAGGGACCAGGGAGGCTGTGGGATCTCTGTCGTTGGAGATGCTCAAAACTCAGCTGGGTGAGGCTTTGAGCAACCTGCTTTGAGCACGGGGTTGGGCTCGAGACCTCTTCCAACCTGAATTCGTCTGAGATCCTGCGATAACGTGCGTGTATCTTTGGTGGTGTGACTCTCTCCTTTCTCCCAACCCAGGGGAACGACGATGAGCAGCCTCCTGCCTTCAGCAGGTGACGGGAACTGCTATTACATCCTGACAGAAGACTGTGCCTATGGCAGCAAGTACTTCCAAGCTGGTAACATGTGCTACTGCAGCGAGAGGAATTACCTGCGCAACTTCTCCGACGACAGGCCCCCAGCTTGCTTCTTGAAGGTCATCATGCTGGATGACAACTCAACCGTCACGATAAACGTAGAAATCCTGCAGCCTGTGCGCGAGGAGGCGGCCGCCTTCCTCCTGGCCATCAGCAGCCACACCGAACGCTTGAACTACTTCTTGGAGAGGTTGAGCCTTGAAGCAGCTCTGCGAGCCGGGCCAGGGCAAAAAGTGATGGTGGAGGTCGACCGGCAACATTTCCCTGGTATCATCCGCTACGTCGGGAGCATTTACAAAAACACTTCAGCTGCGCTGTCTCCGTTCTTCTTCGGGGTGGAGTTACAGGTAAAGGGGACAAGGAGGCCAACTGTATCCTGGGCTGCATCCCCAGCAGCGTGGCCAGCAGGGCGAGGGAGGGGATTCTGCCCCTCTGCCCCGCTCTCGTGAGACCCCCCCTGCAGTGCTGCGTCCAGCTCTGGGACCCCAACATAAGGACATGGAGCTGTTAGAGCGAGTCCAGAGGAGGCCACGAAGTTGATGAGAGGGCTGGAGCACCTCTGCTATGGAGACAGGCTGAGAGAGCTGGGGCTGTTCAGCCTGGAGAAGAGAAGGCTCCGGGGAGACCTTCTAGCACCTTCCAGTGCCTGAAGGGGCTACAGGAAAGCTGGAGAGAGGCTTTTTACAAGGGCATGGAGTGACAGGACGAGGGGGAATGGTTTTAAACTGCAAGAGGGGAGATTTGAGATGAGATGTGAGGAAGCAATTCTTTGGTGTGAGGGTGGTGAGACCCTGGCCCAGGTTGCCCAGAGAAGCTGTGGCTGCCCCCTCCCTGGCAGTGTTCAAGGCCAGGTTGGATGGGGCTTGGAGCAACCTGGTCTAGTGGAAGGTGTCCCTGCCTGTGGCAGGGGGGTTGGAACTAGATGATCTTTAAGGTCCCTTCCAACCCAAACCATTCTGTGATTCTATGAAGAAAGTAAGTTGGTTCTTTTCCCTTTACGTTTGTGTATGTAACGTGCCTTTTCGGTGTGTTTTCAGGGCGAGGGTGAGAACAGAGGGCGCAGCGATGGATCTTACCACGGCACTGACTATTTCAAGTGTAAGCGGAACTGCGGGATCTTCCTGCCCTTTAGCAGAGTCCAGTTTCCTCCCGTACCTGATGACGATTATGTGAAACAGAAGCCAAAACTGGACATGGAGGAGGGTGTTCCTGTGAAAGTGGGAGATGCAGTAAGCTTCTACGTGGACGGTGTCCTCACCAAAGGAATAGCGATGGCAGTTTACAGGGATGGGACCCAATGGTTTGTTAAAGTTTGTCCGGTAAGAGCAATCTTGCTGCCTTTTCTTGGGTTTTGGGGGATTTTTTAAAAAAAACTATGTTATGGTGGGACATTAAAGAGAAGCAGAAGGAATGTCCAAAAGGGACATGAAGTTACATGCAAACTTTCCAAGCCTATTTGAAAAATTGGTTCGTGTTCCAGGAACTCCATATGTCTGATAAAGCATTTAGCTAAGAGATAACTTCCCGGGCAACTAGCGATAGGACAAGAGGACACAGCCTCAAGCTTGGCCAGGGGAGGTTCAGGTTGGACATCAGGAAGCATTTCTTCTCAGCGAGGGTCATTAGCCATTGGAAGGGGCTGCCCAGGGAGGTGGTGGAGTCACTATCTCTGGAGGTGTTTAAGAAAAGCCTGGACATGGCCCTTAGTGCCCTGGTCTAGTTGCCATGGTGGTGTCAGGGCAATGGTTGGACTCGATGAGCCCAGAGGCCTCTTCCAACCTCATTGATTCTGTGATTTTTTTTTTCTCTCCTTTCAGGAGGAAGAAGGAACAACTGACATTTTCAGAGAAATCCCTATGGACTCCGTTGTGAAGGAAAGCTTGCAAAGTAGGTTATCATCAGACATGTCTGTCCTGTGTACCTGGGGATTTGGCATTTGTTTCTTCTCTGCAGGCTCCTGATGAGCTGAAAGTTCAGCTGGTCCCAGCTTAGTTGATCAGGAGACAGAGAAGGTCCATGGAAAAGTCTCAAGTTCTGGACAAAATTCTTTTCATTAGGCAACTAAAGCTGAGCCGACTCATTTGTTAGGAAGAAGAAGAGAGTCTGATTGCAGTGCAGAAGTATTTCCTAGGGGTGAAGGCACCACTGGTTAAAGAGTCTTTAATTTAGCTGTAGAAGATGGTTCAGGAGCATCATCCTGATGCCAGCCAGACTCGGAAACGCACAGATGCCAGCGGTGATGGTGTGAGTCATTGGACAAGACAAGAAATTAGTGGCATCTCTCTGTTGCCATCAAAAACACCGTGCAGCTGTCAGGGCCAGCCTGAGGGGAGCTGTCATTAGACTCTCCATTGAGTTGATTCATCCCACTAAAGGCAGAAAAACTCCAAAATGTCTCTCTGAAGGACTGGATTAGCTCCAGGGCCAGCGAGAGAGGCTGGAGTGTGCAGCCTTGAGCAGGGAAACAAGGAGCAGGATCGTCCCCTCTCAGCCTGTTAGACCAGTTTGGCCTGTCATTCCACTGGGAATTACACCTTGTGTCTCTGGTGCTCAGCTTCATGCTTGTCTGTGTGGTCTGTAATTTCAAAATAGACCTGGTATTAGATGAGATCCAGAGGCGTCTGTCATGAGGTGTTGACTTCCTACCTCACCTGACATTTTGTGTTGCCCACTAGGTTTATTTTCCCCGTTCGACTCCAACGTGGGCTTGGGACACCCAAACCAAATGAAACAAGAGATAAGCGAGAGCGGTGAGGAGTGTGAAAGTGGGAATTCATCCCTGGAGGTGAACTCCATGGTCCAGATCACCTTGGACAAAGGAAATCAGGTTTCGGGAATCATCCGCTGGTTGGGCTACCTGCCCCAAATTCAACACAAAATGGCAGGAGTTGAACTGGTAAGGAGCAAAATATTTCATAGAATCATAGAATGGTTTGGGTGGGAAGCGATTTTAAAGATCATATAGTTCCAACCCCCTGCCATGGGCAGGGACACCTTCCACCAGACCAGGTTGCCCCAAGCCCCATCCAACCTGGCCTTGAACACTGCCAGGGAGGGGGCAGCTTCTCTGGGCAACCTGGGCCAGGGTCTCACCACCCTCACAGCAAAGAATTTCTTCCTGATATCTCATCTAAATCAGAGTGTGAACTGTGAGGGCAAGCACACGCTTGTGCCCTCCCTTGGGCTGGGGAGGAAGGCTTGGGGAACGATTATGAGGGTTGGTTTGCTCTCTTCTAGAGGAATGTTGTTGGAACGTGGGATGGAATAATCATGAATCCTACCAGTGGCATAAATAGGTTCAAAACATAACCAGAATAAAAACCAGTCAACAAAATGGGACCAAACTTGTGTATAGATCTTAAGTTATTAAATAGCCATATTGGGGATCACACCTTATTTGTGGAAAGCCTGTTCTCATGTTCTTCCTCAACGCTCTTTTCCCAGGATGAAGATAAGGGGGTCACTGCTGGCGAGTGGCTGGGCAAATACTACTTCCACTGCGCTCCAAAGCGCGGCCTCTTCGTGAAGCTGCAGTCCTGCCAGCCCGACGTTCGCTTCCAGTGTTCATGCAACAGTGACTTGAGCCTCGTGGATTATGGTAGGTTCTCTGGGGAGAAAGCAGATGGGGCTTCACTGGGACAAGGCATGCTACGGAGAAGCCTTGCACGCAGTGTCTTCATCAGCCGTTTAATATTCTTCAACTAGCCATAGGACAAGAGGACACAGCCTCAAGCTTCACCAGGGGAGGTTCAGGTTGGACATTAGGAAGCATTTCTTCTCAGCAAGGGTCATTAGCCATTGGAAGGGGCTGTCCAGGGAGGTGGTGGAGTCCCCATCTCTGGAGGGGTTTAAGAAAAGCCTGGACATGGCACTTAGTGCCCTGGTCTAGTTGCCATGGTGGTGTCAGGGCAATGGTTGGACTCGATGATCCCAGAGGGCTCTTCCAACCTCATTGATTCTGTGATTCTGTGATACAGGGGTAATGTAGAGAAGGGCATTGAATATAGAGCAACATATTGTGAGTGGCTTTAAAAATGAGGCCTCAGTGGTATAGATGTGTTGGAGAAGGGGAAGCTGGCACAAAATGTTGGGGGGGTAACAGAGGATAGAAGTCCAGAGCAATAGTCTTTGCAAGGCATTGTGAATGCTGCAGGCAAGACAGGGCTCTCCTGCCTGTGGTTTTCACAGCAGAAGAAAAGGTCTTGGATAACTGAGACCTGAATATGGACAAGTGTTTTGGCTACAAGGCCTGGCCTGGCTACTGTATCTTAAATGTCATGCAAATGTAGACCAAACACGTGGCTCTGGTGAATTGGAGAGGGTAACTCAGGCCCGTGGCCAGGATATCAAGTGATAATGGTGTTGCACCTGGGGACTGAGTAATAAGGGGGGGCTTGGAAAGGGAGAGAGGATTAAATCAATTTTAATGTAGAGCTCGATGTGACGATAAGACGTTCACAAGAAGGTGTGGGGAAGAAGAGGTCAGTATTTTCATTTGAACAGGAAGAAATTCCTCCAGAGCAGAGAAGACAGTGGGAACTGGCTGTTTGGAAAGTGTAAATCATAGAATCATGGAATCGTTTTGGTTGGAAAAGACCTTTAAGATCATCAAGTCCAACTGTTAACCCAGCACTGCCAAGGCCACCACTAACCCATGTCCCTCAGCACATCTACACGGCTTTTAAATTTCCCCAGGGATGGGGACTCCACCACTGCCCTGGGCAGCCTGTGCCAGTGCTTGACAACCCTTTCCAGGAAGAAATTGTCCCTGATCTCCAACCTAAACCTCCCCTGGCACAACTTGAGGCTGTTTCCTTTTGTCCTATCATGTGTTACTTGGGAGAAGAGACCAACCCCCACCTCGTTACACCCTCCTTTCAGGCAGTTGTAGAGAGCGAGAAGGTCTCCCCTCAGCCTCCTTTTCTCCACGCTAAACCCCCCCAGGTCCCTCAGCCGCTCCCCGTCACACTTGTGCTCCAGACCCTTCACCACCTTCGTTGCCCTTCTCTGGACTCGCTCCAGCACCTCAAGGTCTTTCTTGTAGTGAGGGGCCCACTCATACAGTGAGATCACTGTAAACGAGAAGACAAGATTCCTGTAGGGACTACCCTAAAACAGGGAGTAGGGACAAGGAGGAGGATGTGCTGAAGAGAGGGGATTGATTTACAAGGGGAGGATGTTGAAGAAACCAGAAAAGACCAAATTGAGAAAGCCACCTTTGAAGCTTAAGGAGGTGACGGGCCAGTGGGACGAGGCTATTAAAGCACAGTTGCCTGTTTGTCCCCTTTCTACTGGCATTGCAGGTCTTTCAACAGTGAGATCCCAAGCTTTCATGTAACAGCACCAGCTCGTTTGTTGCTCTTCGTTATACTTGGCATAACGATGGCAGAGGTGGTATGAATTGCTAGGGCACGGCTCTAGTGAAGAAGGCAGGGCTGGTTTTGTCTCCATTTCCAGTAGATGAATTACTAAAGAGACAAGTCTTCATCCCAGCGTGGTTGAGTCCCAGCAGGAGCAGCGCAGAAGAGCGTGGTGCTGACTTCTGAGCGGAGCAGACCTCTGGGGCATCTGGGGAAGGGCAAAGCTGACCCAGACAAGGTGGGGAGATAAAGGGAGTTGCTTCTGTTCCTTCTTTTGCAGGTGGGCAGGAAGTTCTTCCACAGGCTCCAGAGAGTTTTCCTCCCCTCAGGAACGAGGCAGCGGTGCATGTCCTGCGAGGGCGGATGAAGGGGATCCAAGGCCACTGTAATTCCTGCTATATGGACGCAACTCTCTTCAGGTAAGGACCTGCTCGGGTGGTGCCGTGTCATTAAATTAGTGATTTTTTAATTGGGCAGAGCCCTAAACTGCAGCACTTCCCTGGACTTCCAAGGTGGCTGGAAATTTACCCGGTATAGAACAGAATCACAGAGTCGTTTTGGTTGGAAAGGTCCTTTAAGATCATCAAGTCCAACCGTTAACCCAGCACTGCCAAGCTCACCACTAACCCATGTCCCTCAGCACCACATCTACACGGCTTTTAAATCCCTCCAGGGATGGGGACTCCACCACTGCCCTGGGCAGCGTCTTCCAGTGCTTGACAACCCTTTCAGGGAAGAAATTGTCCCTGATCTCTAATCTAAACCTCCCCTGGCACAACTTGAGGCCGGTTCCTCTCGTCCTGTCGCTTGTTACCTGGGAGAAGAGACCGACCCCCCCTCGCTACACCCTCCTTTCAGGCAGTTGTAGAGAGCAAGAAGGTCTCCCCTCAGCCTCCTTTTCTCCAGACTAAACCCCCCCAGGTCCCTCAGCCGCTCCCCATCACACTTGTGCTCCAGACCCTTCACCAGCTTTGCTGCCCTCCTCTGGACTCGCTCCAGCACCTCAAGGTCTTGCTTGTTGTGAGGGGCCCAAAACTGAACACAGGATTCGAAGTGCGGCCTCACCAGTGCCAAGCACAGGGGGACGATCCCTGCCCTAGTCCTGCTGGCCACACTAGTGCTGATACAAGCCAGGATGCTGGTGGCCTTCTTGGCCACCTGGGCACACTGCTGGCTCATATTCAGCCACCACCAACCAGCACCCCCAGGTCTTTTTCTGCCAGGCACTTTCCAGCCACTCTCCCCCAGCCTGTAGCGGTACGTGGGTTTGTTGTGCCCCAAGTGCAGGACCCGACACTCAGCCTTGTTGAACCTCACACAGTGGCCTCGGCCCATCAATCCAGCCTGTCCAGACCCCTCTGCAGAGCCTTCCTACCCTCCAGCAGATCAACACTCCTGCCCAACTTGGTGTTATCTGCAAACTTAATGAGGGTGCAGTGCAACAGAGTGTAACTGTGTGGAGACACAGCCTCGATGCTTGCTGGTTTTGGTCTCCTTCGTAGTCTGGTAGGTTCTCAGGCCCTGAAGTACCCTTCGTGAGTACCTAAGGTACCTGTGTGTCTGTCGTGCAGGGTGGTGAGAGATCGTAGTTCTCTGGACTTGGACCATGCTGACTCTGTCACTGGAGGTAATGGCTGGAAACATTTCAAAGATACCACCCAGGAGGTCCCAGCTTCACTGTGCAGCACTGTTTGGAGAGGAAAAGACACAGTGGTGCCCCCTCATGAGCAGTTTTGGCTGCAAAGTACGAGATTTCATTCTCTCTGAGCTGTTTCCTTGCTTACTACCGGTGTTGATTAAACCAGATGTGGTTTGTCTCACTGCGGAGATGCGCTGTCACTCACCTGTCTGTAACTGCATGCATGGATTGTTGCAAATAAAAGCCACCGACTGTCACCAGGCACAACGGTTTGGTTCTAACTACTGCTGCAAACCCGTCAGACTTACACCCATCGCACTCTTTTCACAGCCTCTTCTCCTGTACGTCCGTGCTGGACTCCATGCTCTTCAAGCCCTTCCCACTGTGTGACAGGAACGTCCAGAGCATTCTACGGGATGAGATTGTTAATCCACTCCGAAAGTGAGTATCGTATGTGGGAATCCTGGAAGTCATCCATCTGCCTTCATACCTTCTCTGCTGCCCTGCAGATGGTACCTATCACTGAGGGAAAGGGTTACCTGGAGGGTTTCTCTTGCCAACCACATCCAAAGGTCTTCATGTTGGGTTCCTCTTCCAGTAGTGCCTTTCACTGGGTTGTAAGGCTGTCATAACTCCTACTGCACGTGCGTGAGTATCTCCTGCTCAGCAGGAAGCCTTGTGAGCTGCACTTGAAAGCAAGAAAGGGGGATTCCTGGGGTTCAGACCACCTCTGGGGGGAACCCTGGAGTTGATGAAGCAGTGGCATTGCCTTCATCAGCAGTTAGTCCCAAAGGCAGGGTGAAGGTATTCCATGGCTAAATTCTCTGAGAATTTGTACCAAAGATACCAAGTTCTTTCCTCATCCTCCTTAGAGAGGTGTGGGAGAGAGGTGTGGAGAGCTGATTGAACATAAGACATTAGCATCTTCCTTGAGGACCAGTGTCCTGGCAGTGGCTGCAGAAATACAACCCTGGGACCTTCTGTGATGCTGAGATTTGATTGAGAGCAGCTCTGCAGAGAAGGACTTGGGGATGAAAAATTGGACATGAGCTGGCAATGTGTGCTTGTTGTATCCAAAGCAGCGTGGCCAGCAGGTCGAGGGAAGGGATTCTCCCCCTCTACTCTGCTCTCCTGAGACCCCCCACCCAGAGCACTGCATCCAGCTCTGGGGTCCCCAGCACAGAACAGACATGGACCTGTTGGAGCAGGTCCAGAGGAGGCCACAAAAATGATCAGAGGGCTGGAACAGCTCTGCTGTGGAGGCAGGCTGAGAGAGTTGGAGTTGTTCAACCTGGAGAAGAGAAGGCTTTGGGGAGACCTTCTTGCAGCTTTTCAATATAGAAAGGGGGCTTGTAGAAAGAGAAGAGATTTTTTTACCAGGGACTGTAGTGACAGGACAAGGGACAATGGTTTTAAACTCAAAGTTAGATTTAGATTGGACATAAAGAAGAAATTTGTTAGGATGAGGGTAGTGAGACACTGGCACAGGTTGCCCAGAGAGGTGGTAGATGCCCCATCCCTGGAAACATTCAAGGTCAGGTTGGATGGGGCTCTGAGCAACCTGATCTAGTTGAAGATGTCCCTGCTCATGGCAGGGGGTTTGGACTGGCTGATCTTTGAAGGACCCTTCCAACCCAACCCAATCAATGATTCTACGATTTAAGTACACTGGACAGATAATCTGCTTCTTGTTTCTAGGACTGGCTTCGTCAGGGCTAGGAGTGTGATGCACCTGAGGGAGCAGCTGACTGAAAAGGGCCCATGTTCAAGCTTTACCAACGCTGAGAAAGGTAACGTGCTCTCTGGGGCCTTCCCCAGGCTGCTTCGCCACGTGCCACCTCATCCAGGCACCAGGCTGGCGACTTCATTGTATGCTTCACCCAGGCATGTGCATTAACATGCCAGCTGTGCTGTTTGTCTGTGTAAAAATGCACATGTAAAATACTTCCAGCTGTTAAAACTCTACAGGCTTTTCAACTGAAATTTCTCCTGCAGTCTGATGGAAAGATGGAAATTGTTGGGTCTCTACCTGGTGGCATCTGTTGGCAGGAGGGGAGAGGAAGATCTGTGTGAACAGAATTTAAACAAGGGGAATTTCCTTCACCTTTATACTTTGAGTTATACCCTGCTAAGTCTGTGATTCTGTGAAGTCCATCCCTGATGTCCCTGCTAGAATCCAGCTTGATTTATCAGTTTGCCAAGAGCAACTTGTCTTTGAGTTCTGATAAATCATTTGAGGTTCCTCAAAGACTGTAGTCTGGTTAAAATAGGACAGAAAACACCTACAGCAGAAACCCACCAAGCTGTGGTTGCCATCACCATGTTCCCATCTATGCACAGCATGGCCCCATGTAGTTTACAACAAGGAAAGGGATTACACCAATGCCAAACATCACTGCAACAACCTCTAAGTACCTGGATAGTAAACAAGTGGCATTGATCCTTCCAGAAACAGCAGTGAACAGCATTTCCAGCATCTCCAGGGTTGTTTAGCCTGGAGAAGAGGAGGCTCAGAGGTGACCTTAGTGCAGTCTACAACTACCTGAAGGGAGGTTGTAGTGAAGTGGGAGTCGGCCTCTTCTCCCAGGCAACTAGTGATAGGACAAGAGGACACAGCCTCAAGCTTGGCCAGGGAAGGTTCAGGTTGGACATTAGGAAGCATTTCTTCTCAGCAAGGGTCATTAGCCATTGGAAGGGGCTGCCCAGGGAGGTGGTGGAGTCACCATCTCTGGAGGGGTTTAAGAAAAGCCTGGACATGGCACTTAGTGCCATGGTCTAGTTGCCATGGTGGTGTCAGGGCAATGGTTGGACTCGATGATCCCAGAGGTTTCTTCCAACCTGGTTGATTCTGTGATTCTGTGGGTGTGGGGCAAGGCAGCGTTCCTGGTGTGGTGTGACCCATGCTTTTCTCTGACCTTCCAGATCCCGAGGAGTTCCTCAACCTCATCATGCATCAGATCCTGGGAATAGAGCCACTCTTGAGGCTGCAGTAAGTTTCCAGCTCTAAGCGATACAATTTACCCAGGCCACGCTCATTAGTTATCCCCCTCACGATCACCGGGTGTTAATTGTGCCTTCGGAGGCACAGCTCAGTGAGTTGTGTGCAGCTCCTCTCTGCTGTCCCTGTGATCTTGCTTGTTGTGATCTTGTCCCAGGTGACGCATCCAGGAAAAGACACTTTTAAGCTCTCCCTGGAGGTGCCACCTTCAGAAAATGATGAGAAAAACCCTTGTCTCATCCTTAGGGGAGAGCCAGAAGTGCTTTGAGAAACGTAGTGTCCAACTTCAGTGCAGAGCCAGCAGCATCTGACAGCCTTGGGATGCGTTTGGGATGGGTCCAGACTGTCGAGTTGGCTCAGGTCCTGCAGCCTCTCAAACAGGCAGTCCATGGATGCAGTCCCAGTTTTTCAGGACTCTACAAAAAGGATGAGAGGCTGGAGGAAGCCAAAAATAACTGTGCCATTCGGGAGCATAGAAGGGGATTGTTGGGTTTCTGTGCTCCTTTGTTGAGGCGTCAGTCAAGCCGTAGAGCGTGGAGTACTCGGGAAGGCAGAGCACAAAGATGACTCTACTGCAGCTCCCCTGCAGAGGGTCATCTGAAGGAGAACCTTTCTCTGCTGGCTCAGGGGCTGTGGGGAGATCTTCTGCACAAAACTCACCTTTTGAATGCACCGAGTTTTGCTCTGTGGCTTTTGTACGTGCGGTTGTAAATAGATCTTTCATCTGAGAAGGGGTTTGCTGATTGTGATTAAAAAATATCGAAATGTCTTTGAATATTTACCTCGACAAGGGGAAACAGGAGTTTTGCTCGTAGGAGCAGGATGTGATGCTATGGAGGGATAATGAGACTGAAGCTGGTACTCGTATCCTCCTCTCATGACATGAATTTAGTATTGGATTTAACTACATGTAGATGTGTATTTAGTTGTAGCGAGGAGGGTGTTAGTCTCTTCTCCCAGGTAACAAGCGATAGGATGAGAGAAAACGGCCTCAGGTTGCACCAGGGGAGGTTTAGATTGGAGATCAGGGACAATTTCTTCCTGGAAAGGGTTGTCAAGCGCTGGCACAGGCTGCCCAGGGCAGTGGTGGAGTCCCCATCCCTGGGGGGATTTAAAAGCCGTGTAGATGTGGTGCTGAGGGACATGGGTTAGTGGTGGGCTTGGCAGTGCTGGGTTAACAGTTGGACTTGATGACCTTAAAGGTCCTTTCCAACCAAAACAATTCTATGATTCTATGATTCTATTTCTGGGTGGGAAAAGTGGCTTCGTGTCAGTGTTGCCCCAAGCAGCACTTGGTGCCTTGGGCCCAGAAGCTTTTGCAGGACAAAACCAGTATGTCCTCTGGGAGCTCGGCTGTTTGTGGCACCACATAAACAAGCCCCATAACCACTCCTTGCAGGTCAGGAGGCCAGAAGGAGCAGGACTGTTACTGTTACCAGATATTTATGGACAAACAGGAGGATCTGGTGGTTCCCGACGTGCAGCAGTTAGTGGAACACTCCTTCCTATCCTCCGATCTGAAGCTGGTGGAGGTGAGCCCAGCTACCTTCCGCCTACGCTTCTATCTGCTGCCTCTTTCTTGCTTCCTCCAACGTCCCTGTGCCTGCCAGAGAGTCTGTGGTGGGTCTTCTATGTCTATATCCAACACTGCAAAGAAGCAGGGTACAGCCACAAGAAAGAGGTCTTGGGGAATCAGCGTGACCTGGGAAGAGGGCTGTGCTTCCCCTGTTGCTTTTCTGTCTTGTGAATAACCAGAGCAGAAAGTTTTTACTGCCAGCAGCAACATGGAGAGAAGAATCTCTGGGGCTTGTCTCTTCTGGCAGGGTGACTCGTTTGCCTTTCTTTTCCCAGATCCCATCTTGCTTCATTATCCAAATGCCGCGTTTTGGGAAGGAATATAAAATGTTCAGCAAAATCATTCCTTCCTTGGAGCTGGATATAACAGATCTGCTGCTTGACAGTAAGTAGAAGCGAGTCCAGAGGAGGGCGACCAAGCTGGGGAAGGGTCTGGAGGGTCTGACCTACAAGGAATGGCTGAGGGAGCTGGGGGTGTTTAGCCTGGAGAAGAGGAGGCTCAGAGGTGACCTTAGTGCAGTCTACAACTACCTGAAGGGAGGTTGTAGCGCAGTGGGAGTCGGCCTCTTCTCCCAGGCAACTAGTGATAGGACAAGAGGACACAGCCTCAAGCTTGGCCAGGGGAGGTTCAGGTTGGACATTAGGAAGCATTTCTTCTCAGCAAGGGTCATTAGGCATTGGAAGGGGCTGCCCAGGGAGGTGGTGGAGTCACCATCTCTGGAGGTGTTTAAGAAAAACCTGGAGATGGCACTTAGTGCCATGGTCTAGTTGACGTGGTGGTGTCAGGGCAATGGTTGGACTCGATGACCCCAGAGGGCTCTTCCAACCTGATTGATTCTGTGATTCTGTGAAGTTGTTGGGCAGTGGTAAAGCTGCCGGCTGGGACTGCGAGCAACCAGGTGACGGCAGGTCTCACCTCTTTGGGTCATGAACAGATGTGAGGTGGGATCATGGTGTGATTCTTCTTCCCTGAACACCAGTTTTGGGGAGGACAAGTTGGATTTCAGGTGAGCTCTGGAGAAGACACATCCTCTCACCCCTGTTGCCCCTGCAGGTCCCAGGGAGTGCTGCATCTGCGGCGACGTCGCCACCCTGGAGTGTTCGGAGTGTTTCAAAGACAAGGTGTTTGCAGCTACGGGCCTGAAGCAGTTCTGCAGCTCCTGCTCCAGACAGGTATTCAGTTTCTTTGGGTGCTTGTGAAATCTGCCTTGGGGGCTGACAGCAGGTTGAACCCCCCAAAACACCCACATTTCCCCCGCTGCCCCTGCAGCCGTTCAGGTTGGGCACAGAGGGGCCCCCTGAGCATCAGTCCCACCGTCCACATGAGCGGGGTTACGTGTTGCACATTGTGGAACCCTCTGCTTACACAGAGCCTCATTAAGGACCGATCCTGCGCTGACTGAGAGCTGGGCCCACCACTTTGTCTCACCAGGAGCGTTCCTACAGCTTTCTGGCCTTTCTCAGAGGGTGGCAGGCTCCCATCTCAGCTTCTTGCTGCCCGCCTGTTGACGCATTGCCATCCCCTGGCTGGGTAGATGAGGGGAGAGCAGTGGGTGGTGTCTACCTTGACTTCAGCAAGGCTTTGGACACTGTCTCCCACAACATCCTCATAGGGAAGCTCAGGCAGAGTGGGTTAGATGGGTGGACAGTGAGGTGGATTGAGAACTGGCTGAATGGCAGAGCTCAGAGGGTTGTGATCAGTGGTGCTGAGTCTAGTTGGAGGCCTGTAGCTAGTGGGGTTCTCCAGAGGTCAGCACTGGATCCGGTCCTGTCTAACTTATTCATCAATGGCCTGGATGAAGGGACAGAGTGTACCCTCAGCAAATTTGCTGATAACACCAAACTGGGATGAGTGGCCGATCCCCCAGCAGGCCGAGCTGCCATTCAGTGAGACCTGGACAGGCTGGAGGGTCGGGCGGAGAAGAACCTCATGAAGTTCAACCAAGGCAAGTGTAGGGTCCTGCACCTTGGGAGGAATAACCCCCTGCACCAGTACAGGTTGGGGGTGACCTGCTGGAAAGCAGCTCTGCGGAGAAAGACCTGGGGGTTCTGGGGGACACCAAGTTCCCCATGAGCCAGCAATGTGCCCTTGTGGCCGGGAAGGCCAATGGTGTCCTGGGGTGTGTGAGGAAGAGTGTGGGCAGCAGGTCAAGGGAGGTTCTCCTGCCCCTCTACACGGCCCTGGTGAGGCCACACCTGGAGTAACTGTGGGCAGTTCTGGGCACCCCAGTTCAATAAAGACAAGGAACTACTGGAGAGAGTCCAGCAGAGGGTACGGAGATGGTCAGAGGGGTGGAGCATCTCTGCTACGAGGAGAGGCTGAGGGAGCTGGGGCTGTTCAGCCTGGAGAAGAGCAGACTGAGGGGGGATCTTATCAATGCTTACAAATACCTTAGGGGTGGGTGTCAAGGGGATGGGGCCAGACTCTTCTCAGTGGTGCCCAGCGACAGGACAAGGGGCAACGGGCACAAGCTGAGACATGGGAAGTTCCATCTGAATATGAGGAGGAACTTCTTTGAGGGTGCCAGAGTCCGGGCACAAGCTGCCCAGGGAGGGTGGGGAGTCTCCTTCTCTGGAGATATTCAAACCCACCTGGACGCGACCCTGTGCAACGTGCTCTGGGTGACCCTGCTTTGGGAGTGGGTTGGGCTGGATGATCTCCAGAGGTGCCTTCCAACCCCAGCCAGTCTGTGAGTGTGTGATTCTGTAGGGAGGAGTCGGCCACACGGGAGGCAGATCGATGGGGAATAAACTGGGGGTCTACCCCCTTCCCACTCCTCGTTCTGGCAGGCCAGGTTCAGTTCTGCCCTCTCAGTGGTCCCACCCAACCGTCTCTCCTCAGGTTCACTCCCACTACCGACGCAAAACGCACAAGCCAACCAGGCTGCACGTCCCAGAAGAGTTCCACAGCCGAAGCCCCCAGGGCAGCCAGCAGGTCCCTCGTGAGAAGATGGAGCTCTTCGCAGTGCTCTGCATCGAGACCAGTCATTACGTCTCCTTCGTGAAATACGGTCCCGAGAACGAACACTGGATGTTCTTTGACAGCATGGCTGACAGACACGGTGAGGACACGGTGGTGGGCTCGGGGCTTTGATCACAGCCAGGCGCTGCACGGTGGGCAGCGGTGAGGGTCTGCAGTGCTCGTTACGTGGGCACGGTCAGTCAGCTTTTTCCTCTGAAGCCCCCTACACAATTTAGGCTCTCTCTGGACCCTGCTTCCAACAGTGACCATTTAAGCAGACCCCAGAGAAGAGTATGGCCTAGCAAAACACGTGTGAGTTCCTCCTAGTGCTTTCATCCTCTGGCTGTGCTCAAACGAGGGACTTCTCGAGCCAGCTGGGACTGTCTGCCATGTGGGCGAGGATCAGTCTCTTGTCCTTCCCCACTTTGTTGTTGGCCTCCAGATCTCTTTACTGTTGAGTGTGATGGTATCTTGCTTGAATCATAGAATCATATAGAATCCCAGACTGGTTTGGGTTGGAAGGGACCTTAAAGATCATCTAGTTCCAACCCCCTGCCACAGGCAGGGACACCTTCCACCAGACCAGGTTGCTCCCAGCCCCATCCAACCTGCCCTTGAACACTGCCAGGGAGCGGGCAGCCACAGCTTCTCTGGGCAACCTGGGCCAGTGTCTCACCACCCTCACACCAAAGAATTTGTCCCTAATATCTCATCTCAATCTCCCCTCTTTCAGTTTAAAACCGTCCCCCCCTTGTCCTGTCACTCCATGCCCTTGTAAAAAGCCCCTCTCCCACTTTCCTGTAGCCCCTTCAGGTACTGGAAGGTGCTAGAAGGTCTCCCTGGAGCCTTCTCTTCTCCAGGCTGAACAGCCCCAACTCTCTCAGCCTGTCTCCAGAGCAGAGGGGCTCCAGCCCTCTGAGCATCTCCGTGGCCTCCTCTGGACTCGCTCCAACAGCTCCGTGTCCTTCTCCTGTTGGGGGCCCCAGAGCTGGACGCAGCACTGCAGGGGGGTCTCCCGAGAGCGGAGCAGAGGGGCAGAATCCCCTCCCTCGCCCTGCTGGCCACGCTTCTTTTGAGCTGTAGGTACTCGTCCCTTGGGACCTGGTTTGGACTTTTCTCCTTCTTTCTGGGTTAGGTGATGAAAATGGCTTCAACATTCCCACGGTAACGCTGTGCCCTGAAGTTGCCAAATACCTGGACTTGCCACTGGCTGTGCTGGCCCTGGAGCAACCTCGGGACATGGACGGAGTGGCCAAGCGCCTCTTTTGTGACGCCTACATGTACATGTACCAGAGCAAGAAGATGGCGCTTTACAAATGACGTTGCCTTGGGCTGGTGCCACAGAGCAGCGAGACGTCAGAAACGTGAGCTTGGACCAACCCTGCAGCTCGTAATCGGTGAAAGCAGCCGAGTCTGGGTGCATCAAGCTTGCACTTCTGCTTCTCCTTGCCTCTTCCAGCGTCTGGTGTCAAGCTGTCCACATCAGCCTGGCTGGGCTGGGTAAATCCTGGCCTTAACGAGCGATAGCTTGTACTTCCTGCAGACCTGGACTCTGAATTCTTTACACTCAAATCCATTCTCATTTCCTACCTTCCCTTTCCAGTCTCCTTCCTCCCCAGGCACTTTGCAGCTCTGTCCTACCTCAGAGTCCTCCCCAACATCCTTTTCTCCCTGCCAGCCCTTCCCGCCAAAGCTGAGGACCAGCAGCTAATCAAAACATGAGCAGTTATCCTCAGGTTTGCAAAGAGCACAAGAAAAAACACATCCTCGCCCTGCATTAGGCGTCCTCGCGTGGACTTGGCGGGCGACCAAGCTGGTGAAGGGTCTGGAGGGTCTGACCTACGAGGAACGGCTGAGGGAGCTGGGGGTGTTTAGCCTGGAGAAGAGGAGGCTCCGAGGTGACCTTAGTGCAGTCTACAACTACCTGAAGGGAGGTTGTAGTGAAGTGGGAGTCGGCCTCTTCTCCCGGGCAACCAGCGACAGGACAAGAGGACACAGCCTCAAGCTTGGCCAGGGGAGGTTCAGGTTGGACATGAGGAAGCATTTCTTCTCAGCAAGGGTCATTAGCCATTGGAAGGGGCTGCCCAGGGAGGTGGTGGAGTCACCATCTCTGGAGGTGTTTAAGAAAAGCCTGGCCATGGCACTTAGTGCCCTGGTCTAGTTGCCATGGTGGTGTCAGGGCAATGGTTGGACTCGATGATCCCAGAGGGCTCTTCCAACCTGGTTGATTCTGTGATTCTGTGACTTGTGGAGTCAGAACACCAGGAGGTGTGAGCTGCACCGGCATGGTTGGGTGCAGGACAAGGGGTTTTCTTGAGGTCTGGGATGTGACCCCACACCTAAAGCTGCGTCCCTGAATTATCTGCACTTCCCAGCACTAATACTCTGGCACTTTTACCCACCATCCCTTATTTTCAGCCATGAGATTAAACGGATGTTCTGAGCTGCGAATACGCTTTAAAAATAGGTATTTATGTAAGAACAAAACTGGAAGAAAGATGGAGCAGAGGAACAGCACGTCAGCTCGTTATGCTTCCTCTTTCTTGCAAAGTCTGCGCTGTTGCTACATGATCGGGTGTGTAACCCCACGTTTAGCACTTACTGTCCCATCTTTGCACCCACATCTGAGAATTCCAAGGGCGTAAATGGAAGAAAATGAGCACTTTGGGATTTTCTGCAGCAAGGATTAGGGGCTCTGGGTGGGAACTGGTATTCCTTAAGTTAAATAACATAAATTTGCAAACTGAGGGTTCTCTGCCAGTACGTCCATGCTGTCATGGCAGTGGGAAGCTGTTACAGGAGCCAGTGCTATGAACTGGGTTGCCCAGATTCCAGATAGCACTGACAGGGCACCAAACCCTTGAGGGCCACGAAGATGATGGACTGGAGCGTCTCTCCTATGCAGAAAGGCTGAGAGAGCTGGGACTGTTCAGCCTGGAGAAGAGAAGACTCAGGGGGATCTCATCAATGTCTATGTGAACGTAAAGGGAGGGTGCAAAGAAGACTGAGCCAGGATCTTCTCCGTGGTGCCCAGTGACAGGACCAGAGGCCCTGGGCACAAACTGAAACACAAGAGGTTCCCCCTGAACATCAGGAAACACCTCTTCACCGTGAGGGTCACAAGCCCTGCCCCAGGTTGCCCAGAGAGGTGGTGGACTCTCCATCCTTTGAGATACTCAAAATGGTCCTTGGCAAAGCCAAAGCACCAGCGGTTGAAGAGTCTGTCTAGGGGTAGGAGAGATGGTGGCAGATCTACCAACACATTGTCCTGAGGATGGGTTTACCCTGCTTCTGAACTGACTCACTGAACTCTGGCTGATCCTCTGGGGCCACGGCGAGGGCTGAGGGGCTGGAGGGTGCTGCTGTCTTTCTATGCCTACTTCAAGTTGCTCTTCATTCCTTCTCTCCTAAGAACTCAGGACAATCTCTACTCAGGTACGCTGAGGGTTGGGCTCTTGTATCTCTGGTGCTTCTGCTCTAAAAATATAACTTTTAATCACAAACTGCTCTTGGTTTTCCTGGATTTGTTTTTTCTCTCTTAAAATGCTAAGTGTGATATGGTGCCCACAGCTGGAGCATTCCAACAGGGAGGTCCAGCCTCCTGGATTTTTCTAGACACAAGAGACCATCACACCTTGTTCATTAAGCTCTTTTAAATTTTTTTTTTTTCCCCCATCAACACGTACAGCAAAGACCTGAACACGATCTAAACCGCAGCTGTTCCTGAGAGGATGAGCAAAGAGAGGCGCAGGGTTGGTGTCTGGGGACATGCAGGTGTGTGTCTTAAATACTGTGTCCAGTTCTGGGCCCCGCACTTCAAGAAAGATGTTGAGGTGTTGGAGCGAGTCCAGAGGAGGGCGACCAAGCTGGGGAAGGGTCTGGAGGGTCTGACCTCTGAGGAACGGCTGAGGGAGCTGGGGGTTTTTAGCCTGGAGAAGAGGAGGCTCAGAGGTGACCTTACTGCAGTCTACAACTACCTGAAGGGAGGTTGTAGCGCAGTGGGAGTCGGCCTCTTCTCCCAGGCAACCAGCGATAGGACAAGAGGACACAGCCTCAAGCTTGGCCAGGGGAGGTTCAGGTTGGACATTAGGAAGCATTTCTTCTCAGCAAGGGTCATTAGCCACGGGAAGGGGCTGCCCAGGGAGGTGGTGGAGTCACCATCTCTGGAGGGGTTTAAGAAAAGCCTGGACATGGCACTTAGTGCCCTGGTCTAGTTGCCATGGTGGTGTCAGGGCAATGGTTGGACTCGATGATCCCAGAGGGCTCTTCCAACCTCATTGATTCTGTGATTCTGTGTGTCTCGCTGGGGATCTCCCTCTTGCCCTCCCTCGCTGTGCCTTTCCCATGGGTGGCTCGATTCTGGGTCTGTACCTTTTACAAGCTCAGGGGGGGAAGGATTTACTATCTCCCTGTTACACATTTGGGGAGGATTAGAGAAAATACACGTGTCTTGGAGAAGATTCTCTGTAGAATCTTCTTTCCATTCCATGCAACAACTTTTCCTGACTCTGTTTTGATAAAGCCTTCAAAGAGTCATTGCCTGGCCAGGAGACCCACCCCCAGTGGAGCTACAAAGGGGCTTTCGCTGGAATTAGGGTCATGGGATGCCACGAAATGGGGCTGTGAGGCACCTGCTGGGGCCACCCCCAGGTGCTCTCAAGGGTCAGCACTTGCTTTTCCTTCCAACTTTATTCAGTCATAAACCGTGAAGTGAAGGAAGTTGAATTAAACGTTCAAGCTGAAGGCAACAAGTGTTTTGAAGGACCAGGGCAGCCACGTGGGGTGGGTAAAGGCCTTTATTTCATTAATTTTTTGCTTAGGATGAAGTTAATTGTGGGGTTTAGTGACACATTTCCCCTCTGAACAGCAGGTTAGAGAGTGCAGGTGTCAACCTGGAGCTGGCGTCAACCTGGAGCCAGCCTCCACCCTCTGGGGAACAGATACAACATGGAAAGAGATTGAATGTGGCCACAGAGCCAAAGCCTAGAAGAGGAAGGGCAAAGTGCATCTGCCATGGATGTCCTACAGGACATGGGCTGGGGGTCATGGTCCTTCCCATGGTAGGACCCCTTGTTGTGCACTCAAGACTTGGTCTCTAGTGCCACTGAGGAGCTTGAGCATGGGCTGCCACCACAGAAGGTGCAGGGCTGGCCAGGCCACCAAGATGGGCAGCGCTGCCATGGCAGAAGGCACAGGGTTGGCAGGGCCACCAAGGTGGGCAGCATGGCCACAGCAGAAGGCACAGGGTCTGGCAAGGCCACCAAGGTGGGCAGCGCTGCCATGGCAGAAGGTGCAGGGTTGGCAGGGCCACCACGGTGGGCAGCACTGCCCTGGCAGAAGGTGCAGGGTGGGCAGGGCCACCACGATGGGCAGTGCTGCCATGGCAGAAGGTGCAGGGTCTGGCAAGGCCACCAAGGTGGGCAGCGCTGCCATGGCAGAAGGTGCAGGGCAGGCAGGGCCACCAAGGTGGGCAGCATGGCCACAGCAGAAGGTGCAGGGCAGGCAGGGCCACCAAGGTGGGCAGCGCTGCCATGGCAGAAGGTGCAGGGTTGCCAGGGCCACCAATGTGGGCAGAACTGCCATGGCAGAAGGTGCAGGGCGGGCAGGGCCACCAAGGTGGGCAGCATGGCCACAGCAGAAGGCACAGGGTTGGCAGGGCCACCAAGGTGGGCAGTGCTGCCATGGCAGAAGGCACAGGGCTGGCAGAGCCACCGAGGTGGGCAGTGCTGCCACAGCAGAAGGTACAAGGTTTGGCAGGGCCACCAAGGTGGGCAGCACTGCCATGGCAGAAGGTGCAGGGCAGGCAGGGCCACCAAGGTGGGCAGCATGGCCACAGCAGAAGGCACAGGGTCTGGCAAGGCCACCAAGGTGGGCAGCGCTGCCATGGCAGAAGGTGCAGGGTTGGCAGGGCCACCACGCTGGGCAGTGCTGCCATGGCAGAAGGTGCAGGGCGGGCAGGGACACCACGATGGGCAGCACTGTCACAGCAGAAGGAACAGGGTTGGCAGGGCCACCAAGGTGGGCAGTGCTGCCATGGCAGAAGGCACAGGGCTGGCAGAGCCACCGAGGTGGGCAGTGCTGCCACAGCAGAAGGTACAAGGTTTGGCAGGGCCACCAAGGTGGGCAGTGCTGCCATGGCAGAAGGCACAGGGCTGGCAGAGCCACCGAGGTGGGCAGTGCTGCCACAGCAGAAGGTACAAGGTTTGGCAGGGCCACCAAGGTGGGCAGTGCTGCCATGGCAGAAGGCACAGGGCTGGCAGAGCCACCGAGGTGGGCAGTGCTGCCACAGCAGAAGGTACAAGGTTTGGCAGGGCCACCAAGGTGGGCAGCACTGCCATGGCAGAAGGTGCAAGGCGGGCAGGGCCACCAAAGTGGGCAGCACTGTCACAGCAGAAAGCACAGGGTTGGAAGAGCCACCAAGGTGGGCAGCATGGCCACAGCAAAAGGCACAGGGTCTGGCAGGGCCACCAAGGTGGGCAGCGCTGCCACAGCAGAAGGCACAGGGTTGGCAGGGCCACCAAGGTGGGCAGCGCTGCCATGGCAGAAGGTGCATGGCTGTCAGGGCCACCAAGGTGGGCAGCGCTGCCATGGCAGAAGGTGCATGGCTGTCAGGGCCACCACAATGGGCAGTGCTGCCATGGCAGAAGGTGCAGGGTTGGCAGGGCCACCACGATGGGCAGCACTGCCACAGCAGAAGGCACAGGGTCTGGCAGGGCCACCACGACGGGCAGTGCTGCCATGGCAGAAGGTGCAGGGCGGGCAGGGCCACCAAGGTGGGCAGCGCTGCCATGGCAGAAGGTGCAGGGCAGGCAGGGCCACCAAGGTGGGCAGCATGGCCACAGCAGAAGGCACAGGGTCTGGCAAGGCCACCAAGGTGGGCAGCACTGCCATGGCAGAAGGTGCAGGGTTGGCAGGGCCACCACGATGGGCAGTGCTGCCATGGCAGAAGGTGCAGGGCTGGCAAGGCCACCAAGGTGGGCAGCACTGCCATGGCAGAAGGTGCAGGGTTGGCAGGGCCACCACGCTGGGCAGTGCTGCCATGGCAGAAGGTGCAGGGCGGGCAGGGCCACCATGATGGGCAGCACTGCCACAGCAGAAGGCACAGGGTTGGCAGGGCCACCAAGGTGGGCAGCATGGCCACAGCAGAAGGCACAGAGTCTGGCAGGGCCACCAAGGTGGGCAGCGCTGCCATGGCAGAAGGTGCAGGGTTGGCAGGGCCACCAAGGTGGGCAGCATGGCCACAGCAGAAGGCACAAGAGTCTGGCAGGGCCACCAAGGTGGGCAGCGCTGCCATGGCAGAAGGTACAAGGTTTGGCAGGGCCACCAAGGTGGGCAGCACTGCCATGGCAGAAGGTACAAGGTTTGGCAGGGCCACCAAGGTGGGCAGCACTGCCATGGCAGAAGGTGCAGGGCACGCAGGGCCACCAAGGTGGGCAGCATGGCCACAGCAGAAGGCACAGGGTCTGGCAGGGCCACCATGATGGGCAGCACTGCCACAGCAGAAGGCACAGGGTTGGCAGGGCCACCAAGGTGGGCAGCATGGCCACAGCAGAAGGCACAGGGTTGGCAGGGCCACCAAGGTGGGCAGCATGGCCACAGCAGAAGGCACAGGGTCTGGCAGGGCCACCAAGGTGGGCAGCGCTGCCATGGCAGAAGGTGCAGGGCGGGCAGGGCCACCAAAGTGGGCAGCACTGTCACAGCAGAAAGCACAGGGTTGGAAGAGCCACCAAGGTGGGCCGCATGGCCACAGCAAAAGGCACAGAGTCTGGCAGGGCCACCAAGGTGGGCAGCGCTGCCACCGCAGAAGGTGCAGGGCTGGCCAGGCCACCAAGGTGGGCAGCGCTGCCACAGCAGAAGGCACAGGGTTGGCAGGGCCACCAAGGTGGGCAGCACTGCCACAGCAGAAGGCACAGGGTTGGCAGGGCCACCAAGGTGGGCAGCGCTGCCATGGCAGAAGGTGCAGGGTTGGCAGGGCCACCACGATGGGCAGCACTGCCACAGCAGAAGGCACAGGGCTGGCGAGGCCACCAAGGTGGGCAGGCAAGGACTGTCACTTCCAGAGGACATGGGGGCAGCTGCCTCCCAGCTCTGCCTGCCCCATCCCCCTGCGCCCAGCTTTGTTACTGGGACACCAGGGAACGCTTCCAGTTCCTGCAGGGTCCTCGGGTCACCACCACGCAGCAGCAGCATCATTAGAGCCATTAATTCCCAATTAGTCACCTGGTCTTCAAAAGAGCACGGAGGAGGAGCTGGCCCCAGGCAGGGGCTGTCCCCGGCGTGGGGCGAACGGGGACCTCCTCACTGGCTGTCCTGCCGCAGCTCGGTGACGAGGTGGTGCAGCCTCTCCGTCACGGCCACCTGACGTGGGAGCGAGAGGGGACGGTGAGCGTGAGCTCCCGGGGAGGACTGCAGCCCCGTGTCCTGCATCCACCGACCCGATGGAGCAAGTCCAGAGGAGGGCGACCAAGCTGGTGAAGGGTCTGGAGGGTCTGACCTACGAGGAACGGCTGAGGGAGCTGGGGGTGTTTAGCCTGGAGAAGAGGAGGCTCAGAGGTGACCTTAGTGCAGTCTACAACTACCTGAAGGGAGGTTGTAGTGAAGTGGGAGTCGGCCTCTTCTCCCAGACAACCAGCGATAGGACAAGAGGACACAGCCTCAAGCTTGGCCAGGGGAGGTTCAGGTTGGACATTAGGAAGCATTTCTTCTCAGCAAGGGTCATTAGCCATTGGAAGGGGCTGCCCAGGGAGGTGGTGGAGTCACCATCTCTGGAGGTGTTTAAGAAAAACCTGGCCATGGCACTTAGTGCCCTGGTCTAGTTGCCATGGTGGTGTCAGGGCAACGGTTGGACTCGATGATCCCAGAGGGCTCTTCCAACCTGGTTGATCTGTGATTCTGTGACCACGGCAGCTCCGCAGGGGAGCCACGGTGGCTTTGCTCAGGTCACCGGGGCTGGGCAGGGTTCCTGGGTGTGCACCGATGGTGCCTGGAAAGTTCCAGACATACCGGGTAGGGCTGTGGGTCCTGGAGCCGTCGGTGAATGGGGCTGAGCTGGCTGAGGGACGCCTGCGCATGGCTCCTCACCTCCGGCAGGCTGGGCAGGGGCTCGCACACCTGCAGGATGGAGATGCATGACCACGTCCATGTGGGGTGCTGGCCACCCAGCCCCAATCCCCACAAGCCAGCTCCAGGTTGGACTCTGATGCCACCATGTCCAGGGTGGCACCTGGGTTGCTGGGACAGGGGACATCTCAGACACAAGGAAACGCTGGGGTTTAACCCTTTGATTCTGCCAAGACACCACCACCACCCTGGCTTGGTCCTTCACCCAACGTGGGGGAGGACACCCCAGCACCAGAAGACAGAGCCACCTCTGACCTGCCCATCTCTGAAGTACGTGCGATGGAGGGGCTCCACGGTGGTGGGCACGACCTTGATGGTCTCACCGAGCTGTCCTAGGACATGGACCGCCAGCTCCTGCCCCGCGCTGGGCGAGGGCTCCTCCTCCAGAGCCATGAGGTCCATGAAGGGGTGACCTGCAGGAGTGCCAGGTTAGGGACCAGCAGGTGCATGGGACAGTGAGGACAGGGTTATGGAGCAGGAGGGGAACACAGGTCAACAGGGCAGCACCATGGCAAGGGTGTCCCAACTCACCAGCAGCATCATAGAGCCGATAGATGGTCTTAGTCCCTGGGATTGTCATCTTCTCCTCATCTTCTGTGAATTTCAGGCACGGGGAGCCATTGACCTCCACCAGCTGTAGGAGAAGGAGGTTATGGAGATGGGCACCTTATTTTTGTCACATTCACCAACTCATGCCGGTGCTGGGGACCGTGCTGAGCTCTGTCCCCTCTGTGTGTCCCCACATGGTGGGGAGGCCACTGATACAAACCAGCTGAATAAATCATTAAAAAAACCCTCAAACCACCCCAAAGTTGGACATCCTGCCTCCTCCTGCCTGCAAGCCTCTTGTGACAGCAGTCTCCTGACAATTATTTCCAAGAAGGAGGACACAGACGGTGCAATCGAGTGCCCCCTCAGCAAATTTGCAGATGACACCAAGCTGAGTGGTGCAGTTGATTCCCCTGAGGGACGGGATGTCATCCAGAGGGACCTTAGGGTGGAGGAGTTGGCTCTTGTGAACCTCATGAGGTTCAACAAGGCCAAGTGCAAGGTGCTGCACATGGGTCGGGGCAATCCCAAGCACAAAGGCTGGGTGGAGAATGGATTGAGAGCAGCCCTGAGGAGAAGGACTTGGGGGCGATGGGTGACGAGAAGCTCAACATGAGCCGGCAACGTGCGCTGGCAGCCCAGAAAGCCACCCGTGTCCTGGGCTGCATCCCCAGCAGCGTGGCCAGCAGGGCAAGGGAGGGGATTCTGCCCCTCTGCTCCGCTCTCATGGGACTGGAGTACTGGGTTTAGGATATGGAGCTGTTGGAGCGAGTCGAGAGGAGGCCACGGAGATGCTCAGAGGGCTGGAGCCCCTCTGCTCTGGAGACAGGCTGAGAGAGTTGGGGCTGTTCAGCCTGGAGAAGAGAAGGCTCCGGGGAGACCTTCTAGCACCTTCCAGTGCCTGAAGGGGCTACAGGAAAGCGGGAGAGGGGCTTTTGACAAGGGCATGGAGTGACAGGACGAGGGGGAACAGTTTTAAACTGAAAGAGGGGAGATTGAGATGAGATGTGAGGAAGCAATTCTTTGGTGTGAGGGTGGTGAGACCCTGGCCCAGGTTGCCCAGAGAAGCTGTGGCTGCCCCCTCCCTGGCAGTGTTCAAGGCCAGGTTGGATGGGGCTTGGAGCAACCTGGTCTGGTGGAAGGTGTCCCTGCCCATGGCAGGGGGTTGGGACTAGATGGGCTTTAAGGTCCCTTCCAACCCAAACCAGTCTGGGATTCGATGATGTTGGCCTCACATGATCCCTCAGGGCAGGATCTCCTGTTGCTGCATGACCCCAGCCATGCAAAGCTTGGGAGAAGCTGGGGAGCCCCACACCCCACGAGCCAAGCAGGACAGAGAGCTGCCACCCATACCTTGTAAACGCAGCCCAGCGATGGCTGGAGGGGACACGTCACCAGGTTTGTCCCCACGCCGATCAGGTCAATCTCGCTCCCCTGGTGCAGTGGAGAAGATGGCGACCATCAACAGCCCAGCCCTGCTGCTGGTTTTTAAGCCCATGCCAAAACCAGAGCGATGGGCCAGGTCACAGGGCGTGAAGGTGCTCAGTGTCCATCTGTCCCACCCAAAACCCATTTTTTTTTGCCAGCCTAGAAACTCTTCTCTGTTGTGACCCAGGGAGAGAGTCCCAAGTGACTCTCACGTTCACCCCAGGTGACTCACGTCCACCTCAGGTGACTCTCATGTCCAACCCACGCACCCCAAACCTCAGCAGTGCCAGCGAAAGCCAAGGTGACATCCCAGCAGCTACCTCACCTCCCGGCTGAACTCCTCCAGGTTCTCCTCGCTGATGTCGTTGCTGACGGCGATGGGGATGGTCTCAAACCAGGGCACCTGGAAGCTGGAGAGGGGCACGGGAGTGAGTGAAGGACGGGGCAGAGGGTTTGGGGGGGACCCCTGGCTCCGCTCGTGACACCCTGGTGAGCAAAGAGGGGTCCCACTCTGGTGCCCGGGGTGGGGAAGCTGGGAACCGGTGGCAGTTGACCCAGGCTTGGTGGGAGACTCACTGAGCACCGCAGGTTCGGAGCATTTGGCGGATCTCCTTGGACTGCTGGGCCAGGTCCCCGCTGTCCAGGCGCACCCCGATGGCCCGGTAGCCCAGTTGGTGCAGGGCCAGCGCCACGGCACAGAAGTTGGGCAAACCGCTCCTGGCACGGGCGAGGAGAAGGTTAAGTGTCCCTTGCCTGGTGCGACAGGGACCCAGGGCAGATCCAGCAGCAGGTCCAAGCTCTGAATCCTGCCCTTGGGGCACAACAACCCCCCGCACCGCTACAGGCTGGGGGAGAGTTGCTGGAAAGTGCCTGGGGGAAAAGGACCTGGGGGTGTTGGTCGATGGCGGCTGAATATGAGCCAGCAGTGTGCCCAGGTGGCCAAGGCGGCCACCAGCATCCTGGCTTGTATCAGCACTAGTGTGGCCAGCAGGAGTGGGGCAGGGATCGTCCCCCTGTGCTCAGCACTGGTGAGGCCGCACCTCGAATCCTGGGTGCAGTTTTGGGCCCCTCACGACAAGCAAGACCTTGGGGTGCTGGAGCGAGTCCAGAGAAGGGCAACGGGGCTGGGGAAGGGTCTGGAGCACAAGTGTGATGTGGAGCAGCTGAGGGACCTGGGGGGGTTTAGCGTGGAGAAAAGGAGGCTGAGGGGAGACCTCGCTCTCTCCAACTGCCTGAAAGGAGGGTGTAGCGAGGTGGGGTCGGTCTCTTCTCCCAGGTTACAAGTGACAGGACGAGAGGAAACGGCCTCAAGTTGCACCAGGGGAGGTTTAGATTGGAGATCAGGGACAATTTCTTCATGGAAAGGGTTGTCAAGCAGTGGAACAGGCTGCCCAGGGCAGTGGTGGAGTCCCCATCCCTGGAGAGATTTAAAAGCCGTGTAGATGTGGTGCTGAGGGACATTGGTTAGTGGTGGCCTTGGCAGTGCTGGGTTAAGGATTGGACTCGATGATCTTAAAGGTCCTTCCCACCAAAACGATTCCATGATTCTATCCAGCGACAAACCACGGCGATGCTGCCACATGGAAACGTCCCTGCTTGAAGGCCACCGAGCAAGAAGGGACATGAGGACAAAGCTACCCCGTGGGGACGTTAGGAAGAATTAGGAAGAATTATTAGGAAGCATTTCTTCTCAGCAAGGGTCATTAGCCATTGGAAGGGGCTGCCCAGGGAGGTGGTGGAGTCCCCATCTCTGGAGGGGTTTAAGAAAAGCCTGGACATGGCACTTAGTGCCCTGGACTAGTTGCCATGGTGGTGTCAGGGCAATGGTTGGACTCGATGATCCCAGAGGGCTCTTCCAACCTGATTGATTCTGTGATTCTGTGGTGTGGTGGCCTCACCTCCTGACACAGTACGTGTCCAGCAGCCCCTGGAAGTCCCGCGGGAAGGTGATGGCGTAGGACACGAAGGCGGCCAGCTCGCCCCGGTGCACCTTCTCCAGGGGGGTCTGCAGCACCTCACACACCCGCCCCAGCCACGACTCAGCCAGGGCTGGGAGATCCACGGGCTCTCCTCCTGCCAGCGGTGACAGCTCCTGCCCAGGGAGGGGACATGGACATTACACACCCGGTGGCACCTTCCACGGCACTGGGAGCGTGGCCATGGGGCAGAGCATCCCATCGCCGTCCTCTGCCCGCAGTGATGCTCACCCGGGGCTGCACCTCCTCCAAGGAGGTGAAGGACACGATGAAGGAGTGGGCGATGGTGCCGCGCACGGGGATGCCGTAGAGCTTCCCCGCCAGGATGTTACTGGTGTAGTCGAAGCCTGCGAGGAGGGACGGGGAATGGGGTGGGGGGACATGGGTGACAGCGTGGCCGTGGTGCCCCACCTGGGACAGCACTCACCCCCGATGTAGGAGTACTTGGAGGCCGAAAGGGCACCGTCCGGCCCCTGAGCACGACGCAGCCCCATCTCCATCAGCTTCACGGTTGGGCCAGCGAGGAAGCGGAAGCGAGCGGCGTTCGTGGCCACCAGGCTGGGGGCGGGAGGGGAAGAAGGGATGGGTGACACCGAGCCAGGCTGGGCATGGCGTCAGCATATGGTCAAGGGCCTTCAAGAAAGATGTTGAGGTGTTGGAGCGAGTCCAGAGGAGGGCGACCAAGCTGGGGAAGGGTCTAGAGGGTCTGACCTACGAGGAACGGCTGAGGGAGCTGGGGGTGTTTAGCCTGCAGAAGAGGAGGCTCAGAGGTGACTTAGTGCAGTCTACAACTACCTGAAGGGAGGTTGTAGCGCAGTGGGAGTCGGCCTCTTCTCCCAGGCAACTAGCAATAGGACAAGAGGACACAGCCTCAAGCTTCACCAGGGGAGGTTCAGGTTGGACATGAGGAAGCATTTCTTCTCAGCAAGGGTCATTAGCCATTGGAAGGGGCTGCCCAGGGAGGTGGTGGAGTCACCATCTCTGGAGGGGTTTAAGAAAAGCCTGGACATGGCACTTAGTGCCCTGGTCTAGTTGCCATGGTGGTGTCAGGGCAATGGTTGGACTCGATGATCCCAGAGGGCTCTTCCAACCTGATTGATTGATTGATTGACTGCAGCCACAGCACGGGGAGGTGACAGGGACCACCGTGGGACTTGGGAGGGTTTGGCACAGCGGAGCTGGATGTGGTCCCCAGCAGCTGAGGGACCAGAGCAAAGACGTGTCCCCTACCTGGCGTAGCTGACCAGGCACAACAACGTGGTCTCCAGCAGCTGCACCACCAGCAGCGGCCCCTTCACCTGCAGGAACGGGACCTGCGGGGACAGCTGCAGGTGACATCCCTGGGGACACAGCTACCGATGGCCCCCCAAAGCCCCCTCTGAAGCAGGGGAAGGTACCGAGCGTGTCCCCACCCTGGCGAAGACGACGGAGCCCTCCGGCACGGCGGACACTGTCACCTCCGAGGTGTCCAAGGTGGCCAGGTAATCGAAGAAGGCGTCTTCCGTGGTGCTGGGCAGGACGGAGCGCAGGTAGGCGACATCTGTGGGGACAGAGCGTGGCAGGCACCGGGGTGGGGGGGGGTACAGGTCACATGTCACCCCCCCATGCCAGGGACAGGTGACAGCTCACAGGCAGGGGTGTCCCCAGCCCTTGGAGGGCACCATGGGCCCCCAAGTCCTCTCTGAGGGACTGGCCATGGGAGCACTGTACTCCCGCAGGGTGTCCCAGTGTCCCCCCCAAGTTTCCCTGAGGGTTGTCCCTGTCCCCTCCATGTCCCTCTGAAGGGTTTCCCTGTCCCCCAGGTCCCTCTAAGGGATGTCCCTGTCCCCCTGTAAGTCCCCCTGGCCCTCTTTAGTCTTCCCTGTCTCTCCAGATCCCCCTGAAAAATGTCCCTGTCCCCACCAGATCCCCCTGAGGGGTCTCCTGGTCCCTTTGAGGGATGTCCCTGTCCCCCCTGAGGTGTCCCACTCTCCCACTAAGGGATGTCCCTGTCCCCACCAACCCACCCGTTCCTACCGAAGGGTCCTGCTGTCTCTCAGGTCCCTCTGAGGGATGTCCCTGTCCCTCCCCAAGTTCCTCTGAAGGGTCCCCGTGTCCCCCAGTCCCTCAGGTCCCTCTGTGGGCTGTCCCTGTCACTCTGAGGGATGTCCCTGTCCTGACCGGGTCCCCCTTGAAGGGTTCCCCTGTCCCCAAGATGCCTTTAACATATGTCCCTGTCCCCCTTAAGTCCCCCTGCAGGTTGTCCCTGTCCCCCTGCGGGGGTTGTCCCTGTCCCCCTGAGGGCTCTCTCTGTCCCCTCCACAGGTCCCACTAGGGGGTACCCCTGTCCCCCACGTCCCTCTGGGGGCTGTCCCTGTCCCCCCCCAGGTCCCCTTGTCCCCAAGGTCCCTCTGACAAATGTCCCTGTCCCCCTTAAGTCCCCTTGTGGGTTGTCCCTGTCCCCTGCAGGTTTCCCTGTCCCCCCCAACAGGTCCCCACGGGGGGGTACCCCTGTCCCCCAGCTCCCCCACAAGGCCTGTCCCTGTCCCCCCACCACAGGCCCCCTGTCCCTCAGGTCCCTCTGAGGGGTATCCTGGTGCCTCTATGGGCTGTCCCTGTCACTCTGAGGGCTGTCCCTGTCCCCACCAGGTCCCTCTGAGGGGTATCCTGGTGCCTCTATGGGCTGTCCCTGTCACTCTGAGGGCTGTCCCTGTCCCACCCAGGTCCTTCTGTCCCTCAGGTCCTTCTGAGGGATGTCCCTGTCCCCCCCTGCCCCCAAGTTCCTCTGAAGGGTCCCCCTGTCACTCAGGAATGTCCCTGTCCCCACCAGGTCCCTCTGAGGGGTATCCTGGTCCCTCTGAGGGCTGTTCCTGTCCCCCACCAGGTCCCCCGTCCCCAAGATCCCTTTAACAGATGTCCTTGTCCCCCTTAAGTCCCCTTGCAGGCTGTCCCTGTCCCCCTCACAGGTCTCCCCCAAGGCCTGTCTCTGCCCCCCCACCGCCGCCCCCCTGTCCCCCAGGTCCCCCTGCGGGCTGTCCCTGTCCCCCCCTCAGGTCCCCCCACCCCTGTCCCCTCCCCACGCACCGGCGGCGCTGAAGCGGAGGGCGCGGAGGCCGCGCAGCCCCTCGGCCAGGCCGGCGGCCAGCGCGAAGGCCCCGCCGAAGGGCCCGCGGCGGAAGAAGAGCTCGGCGGCGGCGGGGGCGCGGTGGCGGCCGGCCCGCCAGTGCCCGTAGGCCATGGTGAGGTGGTAGAGATCGGCCAGCGGCGCCATGGCCCAAGCGGGGCAGGCTGGGAGCGGCGGGGACGCGGGTGGGGCCGGGGAGGCGGGGACACGGGGGACAGGGAGGGGGGGCGAGGGAGACGGGGCACACGGGGATGGCAGCACACCGGGGACACAGAGATAGTGGCACACAGGGGACAAAGGGCACACAGGGATGGCAGCACACAAGGGGCACAGGGCATACGTGGCACCAGGGGTGGCAGCACACAGGGCACCGGGAACAGCAGCACACAGGGGGGACAGGGAACAGGACCCCAGGGATGGTGGCACACAGGGGACATGGGACACACATGACACCAGAGATGGTGGCACAGAGGGGACCAGGGATAGCATCACACTGGGGACACAGGGCACCATGGATGGCAGCACACAGGGGACACAGTGAACAGGACACCAGGGATGGCAGCACAGAGGGGACCAGGGACAGCATCACACTGGGGACACAGGACACCAGGGATGGCAGCACACAGGGGACATGGGACACACATGACACCAGAGATGGTGGCACAGAGGGGACCAGGGATAGCATCACACTGGGGACACAGGACACCAGGGATGGCAGCACACAGGGGACATGGGACACACATGACACCAGAGATGGCGGCACAGAGGGGACCAGGGATAGCATCACACTGGGGACACAGGACACCAGGGATGGCAGCACACAGGGGACATGGGACACACATGACACCAGAGATGGTGGCACAGAGGGGACCAGGGATAGCATCACACTGGGGACACAGGGCACACATGGCACCAGGAATAGCAGCACACAGGGGACAAAGGGCACACAGGGATGGCAGCACACAGGGGACACAGTGAACAGGACACCAGGGATGGAGGGACATCAGGGACACAGGACACCAGGGATGGCAGCAGACAGGGGACATGGGACATACATGACACCAGAGATGGTGGCACAGAGGGGACCAGGGATAGCATCACACTGGGGACACAGGGCACCAGGGATGGCAGCACACAGGGGACACAGTGAACAAGACACCAGGGATGGTGGGACACAGGGCACCAGGAATAGCAGCACACAGGGGACAAAGGGCACACAGGGATGGCAGCAGACAGGAGACACAGGGCACCAGGGATAGTGGCACACAGGGCACGCGGGGATGGCAGCACATGGGGGAAATGGGACACACATGGCACCAGAGATGGCAGCACACATGGGACACAGTGAACAGGACACCAGGGATGGCGGCACAGAGGGGACACATGGCACCAGGGATGGTGGCACAGAGGGGACCAGGGATGGCAGCACATAGAGGACACAGCACCAGGGATGGCAGCACACAGGGGACACAGTGAACAGGACACCAGGGATGGCGGCACACAGGGGACACATGGCACACAGGGATGGCAACACACAAGGGGCACAGGGCACACATAGCACCAGGGATGGCAGCACACAGGGGCGACAGGGCACACAAGGATGGCAGCACACAGGGGACAAATGGCACACAGGGGACACGGGACACTACAGCACCAGAGATGGCAGCACACAGGGGGGACACTAGATGTCCTTTAAAGGTCCCTTCCAACCCAAACCTTTCTGTGATTCCAGGACACTGCCCACAGGGGACAGGACACCAGGGACACCAGCACGTGGCAGTGGGCTCTATGGGACGCTGCACACCCAGCACCGGGCACACATGGCCCCAGCTGTGCCAGCACCCAGGACACCCCCAAGCGCATGGGACACAGGGGATGGCAGCACATGGGACACTGGGCACCCCAAGCATCATGTACATGGAGCCCCAGGGGACGTGGTGCACACGCCCGGTCACCACACACGTCACATACCAGGTGTGACAACACACCAGCCACACCAAAACCAGGCAAGTGACACCGTGCACAGTGGGCACCGTGTGCAGTGACCAGGCACTGTGTGTGCCACCACCAACCCCAAGGGAGACGGCAGGCACGGAGCACCCCAGCACACCACCAGGCTCCCTGCACACCACGGACATCAGGACCCCGCACAGCCAGGAGCGCTGGCACGGGAGTCATTGTCACTTGGCTGTCACGTAGTGCCCGGGTTGGGCGCTGCCCGTTTGCTCAGCGTTGGCACCGTGGAGCCTGTGCCTGGACCTTGGACTCTGGCAGCGCCTGTGCCTACAGTTAGAAATGCCACCGCCCCTGTCCAAGGCCCTGGCTCCTAACGAACCAAATAATCAGCTAAAGGGACCTGGGCAGGAGATCAAGAGCAGGAGGAAAAGAGGGAGGAAATTCAGCCCCAAACCAGCAACTCCTGGTGCTTCATCCTGGGGTTTTTGTTTTAAGAGACTGAGGTCTCTACCTTGGGAAAGCTTGGAGAAGGCTCCAGGGAGACCTTCTAGCACTTTCCAGTGCCTGAAGGGGCTACAGGAAAGTGGGAGAGTGACTTTTTACAAGGGCATGGAGTGACAGGACGAGGGGGAACAGTTTTAAACTGAAAGAGGGGAGATTGAGATGAGATGTGAGGAAGCAATTCTTTGGTGTGAGGGTGGTGAGAGCCTGGCCCAGGTTGCCCAGAGAAGCTGTGGCTGCCCCCTCCCTGGCAGTGTTCAAGGCCAGGTTGGATGGAGCTTGGAGCAACCTGGTCTGGTGGAAGGTGTCCCTGCCCGTGGCAGGGGGTTGGAACTGGATGGGCTTTAAGGTCCCTTCCCACCCAAACCATTCTATGATTCTATGGAAGGTGGGTGCCAACACCCTTAGCAGAGACCACTCAGACCTTCATTCCAACCCAGAAACCTAGGTCACCCCCATCTCAAGGCCTTTCCTTTCATGAAGGGAACAAGGAAGGGAAATAGCCCCAAAGTATCACAAAAAAATCAATCTGGAGAAGTTGCACACAGCAGAGAAACCCATCATCCCATCTGTGCTCCCAGTCTTCATCTTTATTAGTTACAGTTTCGGAGGGGATACAGTTTTGCTTCTAGATCTTGTTGAAAGCAGCAATGTCAACGCTCTGCACCTGCAAGGGAACAAAAGCAGCAGCTCGAGGTTACCGAGATGTTTTCAGACATTCACAACAAAGCACTTGCATGGGGGTTTCTTCACAGCACGCACTAGTGATGCTCAAACAGATTGAGCACAGCCCAGGGGTGGGAAGAGGACCTTTAAGGAGTGTTATTTAGTATTTCCAGTAGCATCAGTCTGAATGGATCTTTAGACAGTCCAGCCTATGAATTATGGAATCATTTTGGTTGGAAAAGACCTTTAAGATCATCAAGTCCAACCGTTAACCCAGCACTGCCAAGGCCACCACTAACCCATGTCCCTCAGCACCACATCTACACAGCTTTTAAATCCCCCCAGGGATGGGGACTCCACCACTGCCCTGGGCAGCCTGTGCCAGTGCTTGACAACCCTTTCCAGGAAGAAATTGTCCCTGATCTCCAATCTAACCCTCCCCTGGCACAACTTGAGGCCGGTTCCTCTCATCCTATCACTTGTTACCTGGGAGAAGAGACTGACCCCCCTCGCTACACCCTCCTTTCAGGCAGTTGTAGGGAGCGAGAAGGTCTCCCCTCAGCCTCCTTTTCTCCAGACTAAACACCCCCAGGTCCCTCAGCCACTCCTCATCACATACATATTAAAACTTTCTAGCAATGTTAAGATGAAAAGAGCAGAAGTTCCCAATTTACTTTTGCAAAAGAGTAGGCAAAAAATAATAAAAAAGGTATCTGACACATCGCTCTCCCAACAGCGAGACTAGGAGCTCTACTGGGCCTGCGTATCACCTGGCACAGGGCTGGAGCTCCTACTATCATTGCCGTGGAAGGAGGAAGAATGGGGATGGAGATGTCCTCCAGCCACCAAGGTTAAAAATGTGTGTCTACCCCGGTGCTGGCTGTCCAGGCTAAGTGTAAAAGCAGGAGGTTCCCCAAAGAACAGTCTGTGGGGGCTGGATGAGCAGCGAGAGCCTGTAAAATGGCTCTGCAAAATAACTCCAAGATATCTGCATCAGCCAGCCTTAAAAAATATATATATTAGATTTAAATATCCAAGTGTCTCAGCCTGCAGACAGAGAATCACAGAATCAATCAGGTTGGAAGAGACCTCTGGGATCATCGAGTCCAACCATTGCCCTGACACCACCATGGCAACTAGACCAGGGCACTAAGTGCCATGTCCAGGCTTTTCTTAAACCCCTCTAGAGACGGTGACTCCACCACCTCCCTGGGCAGCCCCTTCCAATAGCTAATGACCCTTGCTGAGAAGAAATGCTTCCTAATGTCCAACCTGAACCTCCCCTGGCCAAGCTTGAGGCTGTGTCCTCTTGTCCCATCGCTAGTTGCCTGGGATAAGAGGCCAACTCCCACCCCGCTACAACCTCCCTTCAGGTAGTTGTAGACTGCACTAAGGTCACCTCTGAGCCTCCTCTTCTCCAGGCTAAACAATCCCAGCTCCCTCAGCCGTTCCTCAGAGGTCAGACCCTCCAGACCCTTCACCAGCTTGGTCGCCCTCCTCTGCACTCGCTCCAACACCTCAACATCTCTCTTGAAGTGCGGGGCCCACAACTGGACACAGGATTCAAGGTGTGGCCTCACCAGTGCCGAGTACAGAGGGACGATCACTCCCCCAGACCGGCTGGCTACACTATTCCTAGAGGCCAGGATGCCATTGGCTTTCTTGGCCACCTGGGCACACTGCTGGCTCATGTTTAGCCAGCTGTCAATCAGCACATGAACCTTAGTTAAGAATGTCCCCGCAGGTCAGGCATTGCCCCAGCGTTACACAGCTCGCCCAAAGACTTACGTAGTCTTCAAACTTGGTGATCTCCTCCTCCAGGATGTCTGTCCCCACTTTGTCATCCTCCACTACGCACTGGATTTGGAGCTTCTTAATGCCATAGCCTACTGGGACCAGTTTGGAGGCTCCCCACACCAGCCCATCCATGTGGATGGATCGGACGCACTCCTCCATCTTCGCCATGTCAGTCTCATCGTCCCACTGGAAAAGCGTGAAGTAGGAACTTGGTTAGTAGGAACTAATCACCGTTAGCCCCAAGAGGTATCCAATGACTTAAAATTCAACCCTGGGCCTCTCGGTGCGCTTCAGCTGATCCAAACTGCCCTTTCTTGGTGTCTGTTGTCACCAGAATTAGCTGATGGGTGAAGCCAAGCTAAAGCTGACGATGCAGCAATGCTGCACAGCGTGTCATTTCAATGCTACCTAGAAGCACAAAGGGGATTCTTCCTAGAATCATGGAATCGTTTTGGTTGGAAAGGACCTTTAAGATCAAGTCCAACCGTTACCCCAGCACTGCCAAGCCCACCACTAACCCATGTCCCTCAGCACCACATCTACACGGCTTTTAAATCCCTCCAGGGATGGGGACTCCACCACTGCCCTGGGCAGCCTGTGCCAGCGCTTGACAACCCTTTCCATGAAGAAATTGTCCCTGATCTCCAATCTAAACCTCCCCTGCCACAACTTGAAGCCGGTTCCTCTCATCCTGTCACTTGTTACCTGGGAGAAGAGACCGACCCCCCTCGCTACACCCTCCTTTCAGGCAGTTGTAGAGAGCGAGAAGGTCTCCCCTCAGCCTCCTTTTCTCCACACTAATCCCCACCAGGTCCCTCAGCCGCTCCCCATCACACTTGTGCTCCAGACCCTTCCCCAGCCCCGTTGCCCTTCTCTGGACTCGCTCCAGCACCTCAAGGTCTTGCTTGTCGTGAGGGGCCCAAAACTGCACCCAGGATTCGAGGTGCGGCCTCATCAGTGCCGAGCACAGGGGGACGATCCCTGCCCTAGTCCTGCTGGCCACACTAGTGCTGATACAAGCCAGGATGCTGGTGGCCTTCTTGGCCACCTGGGCGAGCAACACAACCGCTTTGGAGCACTCACTTTAAAGTGGCTTTTACCAAGGGTGTCTCTCAGAGCACCAGCCAGCCCAAAGCTTTTGTTCTACCATGACAATTCTTCAAAGTCAGGTTTATTCTCATCTTTAGGGCATTTATCATCTGTCTTTTCTTCAAAGAAAAAAGGCTAATCCTTGTCAGGGGAACCTCAGGGAACAGCCTGCGCTTGTCACGGTGCAAGGAGCAGAGCAGCAGAGCAAAGGCTACAGACCCCAGGTGCAATATCCCACCTCGCTCCGACCCCTTGTTTGGCAATCTGCAGGTCCTAGCTTCACCACTCCACTCAGATGCACAAGGGAGATGATTTACAGCCTCCTGCAGCACAAGACATGCAGCCTCCCTGTTGGGAGCTCCCCCACTGCAGTTACTCACTGGTTTCACATCCAGAAGGATGGAAGACTTGGCAATAAGACCCGGTTTCTTGGCCTTTTTCTCCGCGTACTGACGCAGTCTCTCCTCCCGGACTTTGGCAGCCTCTTGATCTTCTTCTTCATCGTCACTACCAAAAAGGTCGATGTCATCGTCGTCATCTTCCTCTGCAGCAGCTGGTTCAGCCTTCTTTGCTGGTGAAGCAGATGGGAGCTCCACTTTCTTGGAGGGAACACTGAATGGTTCCACTTTCTTCATTGGGGTGACGGGCGGTCAAGTTTGCATTAAGGAAAAAGGGGAGAAGATTAAGCTGAAGATGAATCAGAGCAGCATTCAAGAGAAGCTCAAGAACAGAAGTCTACATTGCTTAAGAGAGTGAACACAGAATCACAGAATGAATCAGGTTGGAAGAGACCTCTGGGATCATCGAGCCCAACCATTGCCCTGACACCACCATGGCAACTAGACCAGGGCACTAAGTGCCATGGCCAGGCTTTTCTTAAACACATCCAGAGATGGTGACTCCACCACCTCCCTGGGCAGCCCCTTCCAATGGCTAATGACCCTTGCTGAGAAGAAATGCTTCCTAATGTCCAACCTGAACTTCCCCTGGCAAAGCTTGAGGCTGTGTCCTCTTGTCCTATCGCTGGTTGCCTGGGAGAAGAGGCCGACTCCCACTGCGCTACACCCTCCTTTCAGGCAGTTGTAGGGAGCGAGAAGGTCTCCCCTCAGCCTCCTTTTCTCCAGACTAAACACCCCCAGGTCCCTCAGCTGCTCCCCATCACACTTGTGCTCCAGACCCTTCCCCAGCCCCGTTGCCCTTCTCTAGACTCGCTCCAGCACCTCAAGATCTTGCTTGTTGTGAGGGGCCCAAAACTGCACCCAGGATTCGAGGTGCGGCCTCACCAGTGCCGAGCACAGGGGGACGATCCCTGCCCTAGTCCTGCTGGCCACACTAGTGCTGATACAAGCCAGGACACTGGTGGCCTTCTTGGCCGCCTGGGCACACTGCTGGCTCATATTCAGTCGCCCATTGACCAACACCCCCAGGTCCTTTTCCACCAGGCACTTTCCAGCCACTCTTCCCCCAGCCTGTAGCGGTGCGGGGGGTTGTTGTGCCCCAAGTGCAGGACCTGACACTTGGCCTTGTTGACCCTCACACAGTGGCCTCGGCCCATCGACCCAGCCCATCCAGACCCCTCTGCAGAGCCCTCCTGCCCTCCAGCACATCAACACTCCTGCACAACTTGGTGTCATCTGCAAACTTAGTGGGGGTGCACTCGATCCCCTTGTCCAGATCGTTGATAAAGATATTGAACAGAACTGGCCCCAGTACTGAGCCCTGGGGAACACCACTTGTGACCAGTCGCCAACTGGATTTCACTCCATTCACCACAACTCTTTGGGCTCGGCCATCCAGCCAGTTTTTTACCCAGCGAAGTGTACACCCATCAACGCGTTAACAGCACTTTGCCAAGGCTCACCTGGGTTGGAGGAACTGGTGAGGGCTGGTGGGAGGTAGATGACTTTTCCAGAGCATTCAGGCGGCTTTCCAACTTGAAGATGGCCTTCTGAAGGTCTGCAACAACTGTGAGAAGAGGACAAGAAAAAAAAAAAACAACCTTATCTTGTAGGCTCTGCATCAGCTCTCAAGTCAGGACAAATTTGCTTCTGCTTAAAGTGGGCTTTGAAACCACCAGTTGCCCCAGTCAGAGGGAAGCCTGCAAAGCTCTGATCAAGACACTGGCACGTGCTCACCTGGTGACAGACAAGGCCAGTAAGGCATACACCTCACAGAAGCAGCACCTCATCCAGTTTTGCTTTCATGCCAGAAGATTCTCCTACTTACCACTGCGAAGGTTTTGATTTTCTACCTCCAGGTGAGAAATTCTGGCAAGGAGTTCATTTTGGTCACTAGCAGGCCCAGAAGAAGTGCTTGCGCTCTGCAACAAGGAAAACCGAGATGAAACAGATCTGTTCACCTAATCCCGAGCGCAGTGAAGCAAAGCAGAGTCATGCCTTCAGGGAAGAAGAAAATTTGAGAGCTAATCTAAGAGCAATGACATTTTCTCTAAAGGCTTTATGAAGAGAAGATACTCGCTCTATAGAATGAAGCATGGAACGTATCTCAAGAAACTTCAGCTGGCACTGATGAGCTGGTCTCCTCTTCCAGACCAAGGCACAGAGCACAGAAGTGACCTGCCTAACGTCACACAGCGAGTCGCTGTGAAAGCTGGAAGGAGATCTGGCATTTCTATACTCCCACCTTCTCTGGTCCAGCCTTTAATTCCTCTCAAAACAACTTAAACCTACTTTAACACATCCTGAGTGAGCAATTATACAAATCTGGTTTCAAAAGTATTTGTTTTAACACCAAAAAAAGAGCTTTTTTCTTTAAGGAGGCTTTTATCTATAAACTCAAATCAAAGGGAAAGAAAATAACAGGCCTTCACACTTTAAGTGTCATTTCTAACTGAATATAACAATAGAGAAAATAATTTATACTCTTTCAAGTGCACCCTGCATATAATTATGATGTGGTTGGAGTTGACATGCTTCTGAGATCTCAGCAGTCACTTAAGATGGAGAGAGGGAAATACAGGGGTTAAGATGAGGAATATGTGGCACAAGGAAAGCAGGTCTGGGAGACGCCTGGTCCTGGGAGACACAGGGAGCAGCGCGAGCTGCTCCTAGCAGGAACATCAAAGAGACCCTTCTCCACCCACCCAAAAAGGGGTCAGACATCAAAAGCACCATGACATCACCCTCCGACGCAGCCTTTGCAGGGGACGCAGGCTCAGGAACACGAGTGCAGATGTGCAGTCCCCAGACACCAAACTGGGAGACCTAAATGCCCCAGTAGAAAATCCTATTATATAGGGTGAGCTACAACCACATGCCAAAGGACAAATGTTTCTCCTTGTAAGGAAGGAGAACTTGGTCCCTCTCTCCGAGGCAGGGCTGTCCTTGCCCTACAACGTCCTCTCAAATCACACACCCAGCTCCATCCGTGCACAGGTGACTTACAGTTGAGCGGCCCGACTGCCTCTTGTGACGGGCAGAAGGAGCTTCTTTACTACGAGGAACTGTCTTCTGCTGCAAAGGGCAAAAGGTTTGGGGGCTGTTTGGTTCAACACAGAAGATAGAAAAGGATTTCACTCATGCTGGAAGAGGCAGGTCAAGTGCAGGAAGCAGATCCACATGCAGGACGAACTGTCAAGCAACAGCCTCACACCAACTACACACCAAAGCCTGCACAGAAATATTTATCCACGAACTCTGCCACCTTCTTGTTAAAACATCTCAGTTCCTGCAGGAAGGTCACGCAGCTGGGTGGTAGAACTAGACTTGGATGCCTAGAGCATGGTCTTGGTCATCTCCCCATCTGTAACATCAGAGATGCAGCAGATGCATCTCAGACCACGGTCTCAGCTGGCTCTCCTGTCATTAGATTAAATCTAATACCTCCCAGATGCAGAACACATGCAAAGTTATCAAGACTCTTTAACAAGTCCTCAATTACCACTCATGCATCTCTCCTAGAGAAGAGTAAAGCAACACTAACAGCTTGATGAGACCCCCTGCGTGGGCTTCCATCCTCCAGAACAGAGGCTGCCAGCCATGGTGGGCTCATCACACCAGGCTTGCCCCATCCTTATACACCAAGGACAAAAATTAAAGCTCAGGTGAACTCGTTGGCTGACCTCTTCCTGTTCCAGTTACACCATCAGTGCCAAAGTCAAAGTTAATTCAGTGAAAAGTGACTTCTGGCAATAGAATCACAGAATCAATCAGGTTGGAAGAGCCCTCTGGGATCATCGAGTCCAACCACTGCCCTGACACCACCATGGCAACTAGACCAGGGCACTAAGTGCCATGGCCAGGCTTCTCTTAAACACCTCCAGAAATGGTGACTCCACCACCTCCCTGGGCAGTCCCTTCCAATGGCTAATGACCCTTGCTGAGAAGAAATGCTTCCTAATGTCCAACCTGAACCTCCCCTGGCAAAGCTTGAGGCTATGTCCTCTTGTCCTATCACTAGTTGCCTGGGAGAAGAGGCCGACTCCCACTGCACTACAACCTCCCTTCAGGTAGTTGTAGACTGCACTAAGGTCACCTCTGAGCCTCCTCTTCTCCAGGCTAAACAACCCCAGCTCCCTCAGCCGTTCCTCGGAGGTCAGACCCTCCAGACCCTTCCCCAGCTTGGTCGCCCTCCTCTGGACTCGCTCCAACACCTCAACATCTTTCTTGAAGTGCGGGGCCCAGAACTGGACACAGGATTCAAGGTGCGGCCTCACCAGTGCCGAGTACAGAGGGACGATCACTTCCCTAGACCGGCTGGCTACACTATTCCTAAGAGAGGCCAGGATGCCATTGGCCTTCTTGGCCACCTGGGCACACTGCTGGCTCATATTCAGCCGCTATCGAGCAACACCCCCAGGTCCTTTTCTGCCAGGCGCTTTCCAGCCACTCTCCCCCCAGCCTGTAGTGGTGCAGGGGGTTGTTGTGCCCCAAGGGCAGGACCCAACACTCAGCCTTGTTGAGCCTCACACAGTGGCCTTGGCCCATCGATCCAGCCTGTCCAGACCCCTCTGCAGAGCCTTCCTATCCACAAGCAGATCAACACTCCAGCCCAACTTGGTATCATCTGCGACCTTACTGAGGGTGTACTCGATCCTCTTGTCCAGATCATTGATAAAGATATTAAACAGAACTGGCCCCAGTACTGAGCCCTGGGGAACCCCACTTGTGACTGGCCACCAACTGGATTTAACTCCATTCACCACAACTCTTTGGGCTCATCCATCCAGCCAGTTTTTTACCCAGTGAGCCTATGCCCACCCAAGCCATGAGCCATTTGCCACAGAAGCCAGCTGTGCCTCCACATTTCTCTGTGAGTGATAACCCCTCAAAGATGAGAAATCTAAAGAGGCAGCACCATCTACCTTGACACTTGTCAGCTGCCATCCTGGAGTCTCACATGGAATAAGTCAGCACAGCTTGGCAGGATGCCTCCAGCTCAAGACAAACCTGCCAGCCTTGTGTGGTTGTGTCATTCGTGGGAAGTCTGAGGAGAAAATCATGGCTGTTTTCCCAAAAAAGGGTGTAGCTATGGCTTGCAAGAGTAAGATCATAGAATGGTTTGGGTTGGAAGGGACCTTAAAGATCATCGAGTTCCAATCCCCTCTGGGATTTCTCAGCTGCAAGTTGCTAATGAGGTCTCTGCAGAAATGGCAAGGATAATTAACAACCTGGATGAAGCTACAGGTTAAACACCCACAAAATTCATGTGAATAGTTCAGTGTGGTGCACCTGGATGAACAGATTCAGCATATTCTATGTCCTAAGCTAATCCTAAACCAGGATTCCCTTTCTCCTCCCATGCTGTGTTTTCCCACACCTGCTTAAAAGGAGGTTTACAACATGGAGAGGGCTCACAGAAATGGCAGAGTGAGGCATTTAAAACACCACCCTGTGGAATTCAGACATTTGTTAGTCACAGAATCACAGAATCAACCAGGTTGGAAGAGACCTCAGGGATCATCGAGTCCAACCATTGCCCTGACACCACCATGGCAACTAGACCAGGGCACTAAGTGCCATGTCCAGGCTTTTCTTAAACCCCTCCAGAGATGGTGACTCCACCACCTCCCTGGGCAGCCCCTTCCAATGCCTAATGACCCTTGCTGAGAAGAAATGCTTCCTAATGTCCAACCTGAACCTCCCCTGGCGAAGCTTGAGGCTGTGTCCTCTTGTCCTATCGCTGGTTGCCCGGGAGAAGAGGCCAACTCCCACTTCACTACAACCTCCCTTCAGGTAGTTGTAGACTGCAATAAGGTCACCTCTGAGCAGGGTGAGCCTAAGCACAGCCCATCTTTTGCTGACAAGGAGAGAGGGTTGCCTGCCCCAAGCTCAAGCAAACAACAGATTCAAGGTCTTCACAAACCAGGCCAGCCATCTTTTGGGTACCTGTAACCCATATAAAACACATTATAAGAGGCACAACGCTGAACCAAGGCCCCAGTTCTGGGAGGTGGTCAAGCCACACTTGCAGAAATTGTGGAAAAGTTGCCTTTATGGGACTGGGCTTTCCCCTGAGGTGAGAATGTTTTAGGCTTTTGGAGATGTGGTCACCAACATACACCTACAGTGTGTTTTTCCCTATGCACAACCAAGTGTTATTTCCTCTTCTGACTCAACTGTGCCAAGAGGAAGCTTGGCACAAGTGTCTGTGGATTTTATCAATCACAGGTTGGATCAATCAATGAGGTTGGAAGTGATCATCGAGTCCAACCGTTGCCCTGACACCACCATGGCAACTAGACCAGGGCACTAAGTGCCATGGCCAGGCTTTTCTTAAACCCCTCCAGAGATGGTGACTCCACCACCTCCCTGGGCAGGCCCTTCCAATGGCTAATGATCCTTGCTGAGAAGAAATGCTTCCTAATGTCCAACCTGAACCTCCCCTGGCAAAGCTTGAGGCTGTGTCCCCTTGTCCTATCACTAGTTGCCTGGGAGAAGAGGCCAACTCCCACTTCACTACAATCTCCCTTCAGGTAGTTGTAGACTGCACTAAGGTCACCTCGGAGCCTCCTCTTCTCCAGGCTAAACACCCCCAGCTCCCTCAGCCGTTCCTCGTAGGTCAGACCCTCCAGGCCCTTCACCAGCTTGGTCGCCCTCCTCTGGACTCACTCCAACACCTCAACATCTTTCTTGAAGTGCGGGAAATGACATTGAAGACCTAGAAGAGGCTTTTCCCCCCACCTAAGAGCAGCAGGATGGATCCTGGCTGGTTTCCCACAAAAGGTGTGACCATCCCCTGCACACAGATGTGTTTCTGCATGCGGCCTCCAAACACTAACAAGATCAGAGGTTTTCTAGGAGCTTCTCTGAAACCCACACACAGGAAACGCACAAAGACAAAGGCTTTTTAAGAGGGAGCTTGGACAGAGAGGAGAATAACAGAGGTTTGGACTCCCACACCAGCCGCCTACCCAGTGACATCCCTTTCGTTACAGCCCCCAGGGAGGGGGTAGGAAGTGAGAGTTCAGTCACCCGCGCCGTTGGACTCGTTTATGACCTCAGGCAAGTCAATCCTTTCTGTGCCTCAGGTCCCCAGCTGTGAGATCTCTCACCACCTGCGGGTCTCAAGGCCACCAGCTGCAGCACCGCACACGTGAACAACTTGATATCTAGGAAAGCATTTAGCGATCGAGCAGATGTCGACTGGAGAGATGGTTTAAAGCAGAGATGACCATGCAAAGCGGGGTGAAAGGTATGTGCAAACAAATGTTTCCAGCGTCAGAGCTTTATACCATCCTTCGGGAAGTACAAAGCACTGCCTCAGCCCTTCTAATGCTCATTCACACGTTTCGGGACACCGCTATCCAGCTGAAGCACAGAATCAACCAGGTTGGAAGAGACCTCTGGGATCATCGAGTCCAACCATTGCCCTGACACCACCATGGCAACTAGACCAGGGCACTAAGTGCCATGGCCAGGCTTTTCTTAAACACCTCCAGAGATGGTGACTCCACCACCTCCCTGGGCAGCCCCTTCCAATGCCTAATGACCCTTGCTGAGAAGAAATGCTTCCTAATGTCCAACCTGAACCTCCCCTGGTGAAGCTTGAGACTGTGTCCTCTTGTCCTAGCGCTAGTTGCCTGGGAGAAGAGGCCGACTCCCACTTCACTACAACCTCCCTTCAGGTAGTTGTAGACTGCACTAAGGTCACCTCTGAGCCTCCTCTTCTCCAGGCTAAACCTGAAACCAGCCTTGGCTGAATTCCACAGCAAAAGGCAGGCACTAATCTTCCATCCTCCCATCTTACAAGATTCAACTTTTCATTTGCTACATCTTTAGGCTCCCGACAATAACTCTGCATGTTCAGGTGGAAGGAAAGACTAAATCCTGATGATAAAAACACGCTTCACTATTTTTCTGTAGGTCACACAGTATAATTCTGGCTTTCTGAAACAGAAAAACAAAGTTTAAGCACGTTCTAAAGTTAAGCCTGCTTTATGCCACGGCTGCCCAAGATTAATGATGATCCTGCAGAAATGCAAGCTACAAAAGCTGATGGTTCAGACTTGTTTCTCAACTGCTCAGTTTTTCTAACCCACACATTAACACAGAAGATCCGACCATGGTTTATCGCTTCAGGTTCCAGGGCTGAGACAGCATCACAGAATCATTTTGGTTGGAAAGGACCTTTAAGATCGAGTCTAACCGTTAACCCAGCACTGCAGATTAGGGTGTAGGGTGCTTTTCCTAATACAGTCGTGCAGTAACACAATGCTTTTTCCTTCAAGCCTTCACTGGAGAGTCCCAATCCACTTTTTGCAACACCTCAGATTCCAGTTTTAAGGACCTATGGCTCAGTCCTGAGCTTAAAGCCTCAAGCCCGCCAAGTTTTTTCACATGAAAAAAAAAAAAACCATCCACCAGATTAATTTTTTATATTCAGCACTAACCCAAACAAATGCCACAGGGGTGCAAAGGATTTTATATTCTCAAATTTCTGTTCTAGCTTTGGTCTGGTGCTTTGCCAGTTCCCTCAGTCTTCCCCATTACAGGACCTGGATGATCCAAATTCACACGCTTCTCACACAAAGCAGCTCTTTAACAGGAGTCACAGGCCAAGGCAAGAAACTCCTCCTCTTTGGCAAACCACAGACTGTTCTACAAGATGAGAATATGCCTTCAGGGCAGACCAGCAGCACTGCAACATGATTTTTATTTAGGTTTCCTGTCCCTACTCACCACATCCAGCCTCTGCTCCTGGAGGAGGCAGGTCTTGGAGGGAAGCAGCAACCTTGCCCAGCTTGAAAAGGTCTTTCCAAAGGCATTTCACACTATCTGTGCAGAGAGTTCTCCAACCCTGTTTGGGATGGGGGCTCATTTCCCCACATATTTGCCTTACTGAAGTCAAACTAAAAGCCTTTGACGGGGGCTGACAGTCTCTACCAAAAGCCCAACCATATTATTTCAGATTTTAACTTAAATGAGCCAGTTCAGGAAAATCTTCTCTAATCTGTTGGCTGAAATACTGATGCTGAAGTAAGACACGAGCATTAGAATATGTTCAACTATTTTCTTCCTCAACGTTTTTTGGTTTGGTTTTAATATTGCTAAGATGTCCCAGCTTTCCATTGATTCCCATGCTGTAAATTGGGACCACAGAATCTAACCAAATTTAATCCTTCCCCACCATCCTTTCATCAAATTTGCCCTGCTTTTCCTCATCCAATTCCAAGTTTCCAGTGCAGTACTGAGTATCTCAGATCACTCAGACAAGGGGTTGGAGAAGTTGGTTTTGTAGTGTTGAGTTCAACAGGCACAGTGAGACCACCATGGCGAAAGCAATTAGCTTAATTCCTCCACATTCACCCCAAATGTACAGCTCCTTTCTGCTTGTGTTAAGGAGGAATATGAAATATTCCCCTTGGGAAAGGCTAGATTTCGTGTTATTGGACTGATCTAGATAGAGCCTGAGGGGGTTAAATACCCCAAGAGGGAGTTATGAGGCCAAATCAATAAAGGATGGACACCCTCAGATGGGACATAGGTGCAGGTAAGTAGTAGTCCCACTGCAGAGGTAAGAAACCAAGACACATGGGCAGTATTCTGTGAATTTTCTTCATCCATTAAACCAGTCCACTTATTAATTTCAGATCTCAGCTTCCTCTTGAAAAATTAAAGAGTTTTTAGCAGTGCTATCTGCACAAAAACACCTCCAGAAAGGATGTTACTGAACCTCTACAGGATGGTCTAGTAGCCAAGTTGAATTCCCCAGATGCAGCAGATGGAAGAGACCATTTTTTTGCACATACCCTAAACTGAAAGCAAAACAGGAAAGAGAAGGTGGCAGCTCAGTGTACCCCAAGAGAGACACACACACTCCTGCTGGCAGCTCAGTGCTTTGCTACTCAGCAAGGTTATCTGAACAGTGACTTGTAACTTGTTAGATAAGACTTGTGGGAACAAACTCTAGCATTCTGCCAGGAGAAAAAGTAAAGAAATGCACAGTTGGAGACTTTTAACCCAAATCCAGTTAGTTTTAAAAAGCACTGCAGGCTAGCAAGCAGGTAAGCAGCATGCACTCTAGTAGTAATGGTGCTCTTGATCGGATGGAGCTATGCTGGTGGTACACAGCACTGCACACCTTAGTCTTCTCCTCTAACTTAAAAACCAGAAGCCACACAATCTATGAACTAGTCACAGTTTCTGTGAGATGCACCACAGCTAAAAATGGTTGCGGGTAGCCAGCTGGTGAGAGAGCTTGGGTACTCACTCCGGCCAGCGATTTCTGGATATTCTCCCTGGCTCTGGCAATGTCGCGTAGGATCGTGCTGGCTCCGTTCTCCTGCAAACAGCGCAGAAAGAACCAAGATTTTTTTTAAAAAATATGAAACATGGGAAAGTGGTCAGGGAAGTTAAAAAAAAAGGGTGGGGGGTAATAGTGAGGGAGGGTTCCTTCCAATGATTCAGCAAGTATTGCAAAATTAGCTGCAAGGATTGGATCTAAATCAAGCAGCACCAACTGCAATCCCTGGTCACATCAGGCCACACGTCCAGAAGATCACTCAGTCAAGAGCTTTTCAAATTCTCTATTATTACCCTGAACTGTTTGGACAGCTGCCAGCCAGGCAGAGGGCTGGAGTCACTTCAGGACTCCTCAGAGATCTATCGTTAGGCAGCTCTTTTTCGTAGTATGACCTGTCATTGCTTTTAGGCAAGAAGTGACAGCCCTAACTGAAGTCTTCTATCCAAAAAAAATATGACCCAGAGTACAGCAGCACAAATTTTTATTCCCTTCATCCTCCTGCTGCCATGCCTTAGCCTGGATTTGGAAAATTCCCTTTCTTAGGGCACAAAATCAGTTTCCATGATTCATTCACTCCTCACCTCTCCCAGACTGCAATCCCACAAGCAAGACCAGACATGAAACTGCTCACAGGCCCAAAACCCCGTGTCAGATAGACCATAGAAGAGCAACAGCCTGGACACATTCAGGTAGATACCACCTCCAGGTAGCAGGAAGGTTTTAAGGAGTGTGGGTCTTTTTCCTCAGCAGGGAAGTGGCTGACAAACAGCTGCAGAAACTCCACCAGAACCTTCACACCACCTCTCGCAGGTAGAACTTCTTCACTGGAAGCTCCTTATGTGGCGTGAAATAGTCTTAACTGTTCTTCTAAGAGCACTGCAGAGGTTTGTACTTTAACATCTACCTCAAGCACTCATAAAATCATAGAATGGTTTTGGTTGGAAAGGACCTTTAAGATCATCAAGTCCAACCCTTAACCCAGCACTGCCAAGCCCACCACTAACCCATGTCCCTCAGCACCACATCTACACGGCTTTTAAATCCCTCCAGGGATGGGGACTCCACCACTGCCCTGGGCAGCCTGTTCCAGTGCTTGACAACCCTTTCCATGAAGAAATTGTCCCTGATCTCCAATCTAAACATCCCCTGGTGCAACTTGAGGCCATTTCCTCTCATCCTATCGCTTGTAACCTGGGAGAAGAGACTGACCCCCCTCGCTACACCCTCCTTTCAGGCAGTTGTAGAGAGCGAGGAGGTCTCCCCTCAGCCTCCTTTTCTCCATGCTGAACCCCCCCAGGTCCCTCAGCTGCTCCTCATCACACTTGTGCTCCAGACCCTTCCCCAGCCCTGTTGCCCTTCTCTGGACTCACTCCAGCACCTCAATGTCTTCCTTGTAGTGAGTGGCCCAAAAATGAATACAGGATTTGAGGTGCAGCCTCAGCAGCAGCTCACCTATAGCTTCTAATTTTTATGCAAGTGTCCCAGGTGCTGTGCAACCACTATACTACCATGGGCAGCAGGAATAGACAGAGTGTGCCTAGAAGCTATTACTTAAGGAAAAAGCTTCCCCTTAAACACTTGCAAGACAGCCATTTAAAACTCTAAGCAGCTTTCTACATAACCAACCAAATGCATAAGCAGTCAACAGCTCTTTACGTAGCAGGAAGAAGTGAGGATAGCTCTGTACCTTTAAACAGTAATAATTTCGAGCTAATATTTAAGCTTGAACTACTTCAGCTCAGGTGTGCTGCAGCAGCACCAGGCTTCCCCTCCACCTGCTCCCCCCAACTCACCAGTACTGTGATGCAGTCTTCTGCAGAAGCACACTGAATATTTCAGGGGGTAGAAAAAAAAGAGGAACATAATTCCTGGTCTCTTTGGAGCCATGGTACCTCTCTTCAACCATCATGTCATATATACCCACTATATCCCTTGCCAAGGGAAGCTTGGCTGCTCCAAAACCACAGTAAAACAGCATCTTCCCTGGCTGAATGGGGACAGGTCAATTCTTCACCCAACCCAGTCAAAAGATCTGCAGCTCTCGGGGCTTACGGCTCAAACTGTGCCCCCATTAGATCACAGCATCCGTGCCCTATCATAGCAGCCTGAAAAGATTAAAAGTAACTGCTGCAACCTATAACTGTTGTTACAAGGGTGTCTGATCTCCCAGTACACTGGTTGTACGGGAAAAATTCTTCACAGGCCACAGAAGATGGTCTTTGAAAGGGCAAAAAGGGTCATAACCAGGTGCAGGCTTAGAGAGCTCCAGAAAAGACTCTCACACTTGGAAAAAGCAGCACCCAGAGTGGAAATAATACAAAAGTCAGGTGGATCGTGTCCTTTCACCCGCTCTGTACTGGCTCTTAAAGCTCCAGCACTCTGCCCAACCCCACCTGAGAACAAGCGTTACCTGCTGGCGTGAAGGGCTGCCAACTGGCCCGTTCATCTGCTCATAGTATCTTCTCTCAGCATCGTCGTACTTGTACTTCTCAAACCAGATCTTCTCATGCAAAAAGAAGTCGACTGCCATTTTTCTGCAGAAAGGAAAAAAAAACAACCCAAAGTGAGTTCCTAAAAGTACTTAAGGTCAGCAGCTTGCAAGGAGCTTGTCAGAGGAGTGTTTTCTTCCCCCAAAGAGCTGTGCCTGCAGCTCTCTGCCTCGCCGTTCCCCCACCAGTGGAAAGCTTTAAGTAAACAGGATCCTATTAAGAAAGCAGGGCAGTCTAATCACCCACCCGTCTGTCTGGCCTGACCTGCATTTAGTGACAGAACCCCAAGTAGGGACAGAATAAATCAGCTGATCTCTACCTGCTTCCACCAAAAAATAGTTTCCAGAGCAGGATTTTCTCTGGACACGCTGGAGTCTGCTACTAAGAAAGATGTCTTGTGTATGAGAATCAAAAAAGGGAATAATGCTTTTAATTCTTAAAACACCTGGCCACAGTGAAACCAAAGACTAAGAATACACAGCTCCAAGCGGCCACATACATGCGACAGGCAGCTCCTGACACCACAGCTCACAAATTTAAATGCATTTCAGTCTTCCTTGGACACGACTCAACCGTATTGACAGCAACTGTTGACTGTCTTAGGCTACTACGTGTCTCTACCTGGTCACACCATGATTCACCGAATCCTCCTGTAAGAAACAGCCTGGCACAGTGTATTGCCTGACACCGACAAGCCTCCAGGAATCCAGATACACACACACTATTTACACACATGCCCTTTTGGAAGCTGCTGCAATCGTTCAGAAATTAAAATCATCAGCAATGCAACACTTGCAAGGGCCAGACACAGAATCAACCAGGTTGGAAGAGCCCTCTGGGATCATCGAGTCCAACCATTGCCCTGACAACACCATGGCAACTAGACCAGGGCACTAAGTGCCATGTCCAGGCTTTTCTTAAACCCCCCCAGAGATGGTGACTCCACCACCTCCCTGGGCAGCCCCTTCCAATGGCTAATGACCCTTTCTGAAAAGAAAGTCTTCCTAATGTCAATACGAGGAGGAACAGCATAAACCACCCTAACGCTGCTGGGAAATGGTGTAAGTTATTTTTCTTCAGTGCAACAGCTTCCAAAGGTTGTTTAATTTCTGAACTTGAAGGTAAATGATGGAGCCCTTGCAACAGTAAGAGAAGACGTGTCCTTATTTCAAGCCAGGGGACAGCTAAGAGAGCCAAGATCAGGTTGAGGAGGTTGTGATGCTCAGTCCCTGCTCTCACCACAAAACCACACCATTACCAGGTTCCACCACACAACAGGGAGTAACCCACAAACCCTGTGCCTATCAGCTCAAAACCCCACAGCTCTCCAGTAAAACACTTCCAACAGATGAGTCTTCTGCAAAACAAGCACCCTTCTCATCTACCCACTCAGAAGAGGCCACCACACCACACAGGTCCTCCTCACTGAAGCCATTCCCAGCACTCAACCCTCCAAGACCCTGCTTGAGCTGCCAACCAGTACCATCAATAAAGAATCCCAGTTGCAGACAAACTTATGCCACATATTTTACAAAGACACATGGACTTTCCCGGTGGAAGGGTGAAAGGTATGACCAAACATCTAGTTTTGTCCAACTAAAGAGAAAATTACCCCACACAGGACAGGGTGAAAGGCACATGTGCTCTAAAGCTTGTCTGTAACCCCCTGCATCACTTGACATTAAGACCTTAAAATCATCCAACAAATCCTAAGAAACTCAAGGATGAAAAGCGTCAGAAATAAGGACTGACGCTCCAAGAGCCTTTTTTCCCCCCCAAGAACATCAGTCACTGCAAAATAACATCTAAGCACTGGCCTTTGGACAGGCTCCCAGGGTGTTACAGCCCTCCCTGCAGCAGACTTCAGGCAGCCATAATATAAAGGCATATTTTTAAGACAGAAGCTGTAGCATCATACTGCATCTCACCCAGGACTTAGAAAGAAGCCTTTAAATGTTTGTCTGGAAACTGATGTATAACTGCAAGCGTGAAGGTCACCTACAATTTGAGAATGAATTCTTCCTGCCCAGCTACATACACACACACCAAACGAGCTGTAATCCTGCTAGTCCTGTCCCAAAATTAACAGTATCTTCCAAATCAAATGGTCTAAGAGATTAGAAAGGCAAGCTTCTCCCGCAACGAAGCAAATACAGCACATGCTCCTGCCAGACTGGTGCCCTAAATTATATTTCACTGTCATCCCCAAGCCTTCTTCAAACTGGATGCTGGTAGGGATGCTCAAATGTAGCCATGTCTTGCACAGAGCTCAACGACTGGCCTATGTGCTCTGCAGGAGAATGGGGGATAATTGCTTCTCTGAAGGACCTTGTGGGATTTTAATAGAAATACACAGCAAATAACCACCACTAATTTCTCAAATTCAAAGATGAAATGCTGCATCCCCTGCAGTCTCAGGAGGTCTGTTTAAAACACAATTACTCCCTCCAGCTTCTCACTTTTATGGCTTTTTGTATGCAATAGCAATACAGAAAGAGGAGCAGCTTCAGCCTCCCACCATGTAAAGAGGGGGTCAAACCTTCGCTCACCTCCCAGCTCTGACTTTAAAGGCTTAATCTCTGGCACCACACAAACAGAATCCCAGACTGGTTTGGGTTTGGGTTGGAAGGGACCTTAAAGATCATCTAGTTCCAACCCCCTGCCACAGGCAGGGACACCTTCCACTAAACCATGTTGCTCCCAAGCCCCATCCAACCTGGCCTTGAACACTGCCAGGGAGGGGGCAGCCACAGCTTCTCTGGGCAACCTGGGCCAGGCTCTCACCACCCTCACAGCAAAGAATTTCTTCATAATATTTAATCTAAATCTCCCCTCTTGCAGTTTAAAACCGTTACGCCTCTGTCCTAAATACTACCTTTAGCCACCAGCATTGATTAGGAGAAGGGGTTTCCTTGAAGGAGCTTCCCCCACCCAGTCACCCTGCCCACAACCAGCCTCCCTGGCTCAGGAGCAGCATCTCCTTACAGCTGCACGCTGTCCTGTAGACACAAAGGACTCCCGTGTTCTACACATGTAAATTCTTTCAGCTCAATCCTGACCCAGCAGTTTTGCATGTGTGAGTGTTACCCCAGAATAAACTTCTCCTACTTTGTTCCTGGCGCAGCAGAAGCAGCTGGTTGGGAGGGTTTTACTACTGCGGGCTCCTGCATCCCTGTACTCTCTCCTGCTCTTGCCATTTTCAGAGCCTTGGCTGCATAGTATCGCGACTCGGCACTGTCATACGTCAGCTTATTAAGCCACATAGTTTCGTTGTCCTCATGCAGAAAAAAGCAGGTAGGCGAAGGTTGCTCAGCATCACTGGGAAGCAGAGAGTTGGCAGCAATCTCCACGTGTTCAACGCCTGGTTCCTTTCCAGCGCTGTGGTTCTCCCTGTCCTCGTGCTGGTTCTTCAGTGCTTCGGGGCAGCCGCGTTGCTGCTGTCTGACTTTGCCCGACGGATGACCATCAAACATGTTCTCGTAGAAGCTCTTCTCAGCATCATCATAGAGAGGTTTCTCTAACCACACCTCTGACATGAGAGCCTGCAAGCTCGAAATCTGCGGCTTACCATTTACCGTCTGGTGTGCAGAGCCAGGCAAACCGGTAACGAAGGAGGAATCAGAATCAGCAACGACGTCTGGAGCTAAGCTTGGTGTAGCAGGAGTGGGCAGGGCTGTAGCATAGCCCTCATCTGGTGTTCTCAGCCCAACGTTGCCAGCGTTTGACCACACAGACAGGACAGTTAGGACATTTGGAGGAACAAAGAACTGAGATTTTTCAATAAACGCCTCCTCGGCCTTATCAAAGTCAAACTTGTTGACCCAGACATCCTGAACAACGTGGTGACACGCAGCCAGACTCCCATGGGAGCAGGGCAGGGCTGGTAAAAGCATCCTCGGCTTAGGAATATCTTGGACATCTTTTGACCTGGCCACTAAGGTGGACTGCTCAGTGGTTAGGGCAGTCTCAGGTGCCTCCTCGTTCTGACAATCTGCTATTTTTTGCCTGTACACGTTCTCAGCCTGATCATAGACAGGCTTGTCAAACCACACATGGTCAGCTGATAAACCAGCCAGAACAGAGTCTAACTTGGAGGTCACAGGTTTGGGTTTTGGAGAACGCTTCCGTTTCCTTTGTTTCTTTCCGTTCTTCGCTCTCTTCAGGTCTCCCTTGAATTCACCTTCAACAGAGTCATCGTTGCAGACTCCATTTACAGCTTCTACCTCCTGGCACTCCTCCGGGGCCGCAGCAGCCAGCATCGCTTCTCTCTCGTAATGCAGTCTCTCTGCTTCATCATATTTGTGCTTGTCTACCCATACTTTTTCTACCGGGCATGGAGATTTCCTTCTTCTCATCTTCCAAAGAGCGGCAGCATTAAAAGATAAGCACAACAATGTAGTTGCAGCAAAACTAAACAAAGCAAGGGCATGCATCAGACTTTAGTAATTTCTTTAAGTAATATAAGTATCAAAAGCTTTTGTGCTATTACTATTCATGGTAAAGAGCCTAAGCATTTAGTTCGATTTCTTTTGTTATAAATTTTAATTAAACTGCATAAACACATCCAGTTTCCAAAGTTAAAATAAGCTTCCTCCTAAAATACTTCTGCTGTTCTGACAAGCATTCTGCACATAACTATTTAAAAACTATTTGAAGGCACTTCAAATTTCATTTTTGAAGACAACTGGCAGGAAAAAAAAACCAACAATAAGGTTTTGTTAAATCCCTGGTAAAGTTAAAGTTATTTAACCAAGTTAGTAGATTAGCCCTTAATTACTTGTTAGGTATTCTCAATTAGGCACTGATTTAGGAAGGCTAAAAAAAAGATGTCCCAATTCTTGAGTGTCTTTAGAGGTCATTGCTTACACCTAGTTGTGTTTTGCTACTACAAGTCAGCAGAGGGAGCTGACTGAAAAACTGTGACTCTGTTTTGCTTTAAAACCCCAGTTACCACCAAATGAAAACTGACCAAGAGCTGGAGATCTCATGATTAAATGAGCTCACCACAAAAATCTTCTATTGAAATGAAAAATATTGCGTCTACTTTGTGTTTTCCTGCCCTACTCATACCTTACTAGGAAAAAAAAAAACAAGTTTCAAGTATGTGTAGATTGGAAATGGTATAGGAAATACCTTTCCAAGTACAGAATTTACTGTACTGCTCAAATATCTACGGAGGAGGTAACTACCTCTCTGCCAAACATGACTACATGGTCTGATTCCTGGAGTTAAAAAAAAAAATAAAGGTTTGAAATGAAGTTACTTGTAAGCCAGCTCTCCAGCTGCAAGTTTTATAGCTACAATTTTTTCTCTGACAGGTTGGCAAATAAAATTCACACACAGCTGAAATATCCTCCAGACTTCAGTCGATGGTTTATAATTCCAGCCATTCCTGGAAGATTTTACAAGCTTCAAGTGCAGGGCTTGACAGAGCAGTAAAACCAATAAACTATTATTACAAGTAAACACTTTTGCCTTTATAAACTTTCAATTTATATTTATATAGTTTAAAATATTAAAGCAATGTAATATATATATTACATAAACTATAAAAAATACTAGGAAAAGCAAAAGTAGATCTTTCGTCTTCTTACTGGAGTTGTGAAACTGCTCCTCCACCACTGCTGAAAACACTGCAATACGCTAAAAACATTTAAAAATATCTCAATTGAAACTTATTTTGAAGTCTTTGTTTTACTTTACACTCTTCTCTTGCATTTTACAGCAGTTATGGAGTGATAAAACACTTCTTACTCCAGACAACTAGAAACAAAAATTAAACATTAATCTGCTTGTTACCATCACCATCAAAAACACCCCAGCTGGAAGCACACGCATTGCAAGGTAGGAGCAATACTATAAGCAAGGAGTAACTCGGGTTTACTCCTCAGATAAGCTCTGCTACTACAGAGAGCCTGCACAAGTTATTTTGAGGTACAAGAATATGTTGGTGCTGTAAAAAAAACCCATCATTGAGGCATCTGCATATTCCTGATTGTCTCAGCCGCTGGATAAATACATTTTAGATTTTTTTTAAATTCTTATGTGGCAAACGGCATCCCCTTTAAAAAATAACCTTTAATTTAAATTTAAATTTAAATGCTAATTTAAATGGGATTCTTAGAGGGTGACAACATCAGCTGAAGCAATACCAGCATTTCAGTCATCTGGCAGAAGGGAAAAGGATTCAATGATGCAAATTAAAAGCGTCGCGCACAAAGGCATCGCTTTGTTCTACAATAACGTCCGTCTGGATCTAGCACAGTGACTTGCCAGCACAAAATCCATGGGAAAAGCAAAAAGCACAACTGAAACTGCCAATAAAGTTGAATTTTTAGGTTACTTAGGTCAATAAGGACTCCTAAACAGAATATCCCTACACATTCTGCTTGGCTCTACATTCACATTCGAGTTATCCCAAGGAAAAATCATAGTCTATAGCCTTCAAGGAGATCCTTTATTAATAATACTTCATTAATCCAACACAGGTAGTGTTATACTCGGAGGTTACTACTTAAAGCATCTCAGGAAGAATCTCTAGTGTAACAAGAAACCTGGAGGAGACTCAATACAGCTCAAGCTGTCACGCCTTTTAATATTTAATTTGCATTACAGCTATTAACATTTCACATAGAGCACGACCATTTGACAAAAACAGAACTAAAATTTGGGGCTTAATTTATTTTTTTTTAATTATAGGTGATTTTGCTCAAGTCCTGAAGCAAACAGCTTCAAGCCCTGGAGCTGCAGCCCCCACGTCACTCATCTCAAGGGTGAGGTGTGTTATTGAGGACTCCATTTAGCAGGAGGTTCTCTCAAATCAAAGAACTGCCTTGAATCAAAGTGAGACAAGGTTGATATTAAAACAAACCTGTAAAAGTACACTTATTTCCAGTGGAAATCAGAAAACTGGGCAATAATCTGTCTATTAAGAAGCATCAGATCTGTGTCTATATACCTTTGATTTTCCAGCAAGTGCAAAATCCACACGACAACTAGAGAGTACTTACTTTTTTAGCTCCTATGATAGCATTAAGAAAAAAGATAAAGTTAGAGATAAGTTTCAAGTCCCAGAGACGCAGCAAGGACACAGAATGACAACAGCCAAATGTATTATCATAGAATTAATTCCCCTCATATATAATGCATTTAATTAAACTTACAGCTGGTTGACTCTCCAGAACTACATTATCTTCATCAACCAACACCACACACACTCAGTTACTTTTAATTTTCAATAACAAGCAATAAAAAAATATACATATCTAATAGGATCCACTCATCACAACAGGGAACCAGCCAGAAAGGCTCCCAACTGCCACACCAATACTGTCAGCTGGTGCAGAAGTGAAGCTCAGGTCCCCCCAGTTTCAGGTAATTAACACCAACAGCAAATACTTGAAAGAATTAATTATAACCTCAAATAATTAATTCATACGATTGCAGTTAGTTCTACTAGAAGTTAGTGATCCATACAACATTCTATGAATGAGACTGAAATAAAATACTAGCACAAATACTCAGCCTACTAATTTTTCAGGAAGAGCATCAACGTGACATGTGAAAACTCATGGTAGAATTTAAGACTTACACAGAGTCGTACCTACAAGCTACACCTACAAAGCCTGACGAGACACAGCTTCTCGTGTCACTAATTCAACATTACATGTATAATAAAAGGGGATTTTTGCAAGGAAGCAACACAAACCCCCACACCAAAATGACCACAAACGTGCCCCATCAAACCTGGCTCACAGAAATTCAAGTGTTGTTTTTTTTATGAAGATTATTACCAAGGAAAATCTTCGTAAAGGGAATTTACCACAACAAGCAGCAGTATCATATCCTGAAAACACGTCTAAGATACTTGCAGCACCTATTTGTTTCCATGAGGGGCCCAAACCTTAGGTTCAGTTATGATAAAGACCAGATTTTCAATGAAGTTTACAAACACAAGCAAAAATAGAATAAAAACAATCTCTTTTCTACTCTGTGTTCCTAAGTTTTCCCAGAGGAACCTGGGAAAAGGCACCTACAAGGATTTTAATTACACCTGAGCTGATGAAGACAGCCTGATGAGAGATGTGAGCTGCAGACCATTAATACCAGAGCACTACCAGTTCTCCCAGCATACAAATTTACTCCAGACAAGACACAAGCTCCCAATCCAGCTTCAGCCAAGTACAGTACAAAGAGTAAAGGGAGGATACCTGATCTGAAAATGTCTGGAGGGACAAAATTCACCTCTTCAAAGGTTTTGGATGAAAGGGCCTTAAAGATCATCTCGTTCCAACTCCCTTGCCATGGCAGGGGTTGGAAAATCACAGAATCACAGAATCAATGAGGTTGGAAGAGCCCTCTGGGATCATCGAGTCCAACCATTGCCCTGACACCACCATGGCAACTAGACCAGGGCACTAAGTGCCATGGCCAGGCTTTTCTTAAACCCTTCCAGAGATGGTGACTCCACCACCTCCCTGGGCAGCCCCTTCCAATGCCTAATGACCCTTGCTGAGAAGAAATGCTTCCTCATGTCCAACCTGAACTTCCCCTGGTGAAGCTTGAGGCTGTGTCCTCTTGTCCTATCGCTGGTTGCCTGGGAGAAGAGGCCGACTCCCACTGCGCTACAACCTCCTTTCAGGTAGTTGTAGACTGCACTAAGGTCACCTCTGAGCCTCCTCTTCTGCAGGCTAAACACCCCCAGCTCCCTCAGCCGTTCCTCGGAGGTCAGACCCTCCAGACCCTTCACCAGCTTGGTCGCCCTCCTCTGCACTCGCTCCAACACCTCAACATCTTTCTTGAAGTGCGGGGCCCAGAACTGGACACAGGATTCAAGGTGCAGCCTCACCAGTGCTGAGTACAGAGGGACAATCACTTCCCCAGACCGGCTGGCTACGCTATTCCTAATAGAGGCCAGGATGCCATTGGCCTTCTTGGCCACCTGGGCACGCTGCTGGCTCATGTTTAGCCGGCTGTCGATCAGCACCCCCAGGTCTCTTTCCACCGGGCCGCTTTCTAACCACTCTTCCCCCAGCCTGTAGCGCTGCAGGGGGTTGTTGTGGCCCAAGTGTAAGACCCGGCACTTGTTCTTGTTGACCCTCATGCCGTTGGTCTCGGCCCATCTATCCAACCTGTCCAGATCCCTCTGCAGGGCCTTCCTACCCTCCAGCAGATCGACACTCCCACCCACCTTGGTGTCATCTGCAAATTTGCTGAGGGTGCACTCAATCCCTACGTCTAGATCATCTATAAAGATATTGAACAGCACCGGCCCCAGAACTGAGCCCTGGGGAACACCGCTAGTGAGCGGCCGCCACCTGGACTTTGCCCCAAATATAAGAAGGGCTCTTACTCCGTGCACTAGAGACTGTCTCCTGCGTACCCAGGACAATTTTGCTTTTCCAGTGACAGCGCAGACAATCTACTGGGTGTTTTACAAAGCATGAAGCCACTGGAAAGGCAAACGCTATTATTTATCGATGCCAAATAACCAAATACTCCCAAGTAACAAAAAAATCACAAGTCAATGTTTAAGCCTCCCACTGACCCTCAAAGAGGGCTTACAAAAACCTGAAAGAATTTTTAGTCACAGCTACTGCTTCAGAGCTTTGGGCTTGGTCCTGTCTTGTCACCACATCCTGGGTATTTCAAGCCAGAACATATCTCTGCTGCACTTCCAGCGCTGCAGGGAAATGCATAAAGTTAAAAATAGGCAGTGAAAAGGTCTCTATTGTTCTGTAAATCAAAAACAAGCTTTGGACTTCAGCTATTTGGCTGCATGATCCCCTAAAGTCTAGCTACTTTTTCAAAAGTCAGTAAAACAAAAGCATATAATACATCAGCCTAAGGCTGTAGCCAAAAAAAAAGTAAAGTTAAAGTCAGGCAGCACCACAATTTGAAAGCAGCTCTCCCAGAAATAATTTAACAGTTCGATGTGGCTTAAAATATTTCCAATAACCTTGAAAAAGTATCTTTAGATGAGCAAGAGCAGCAAATCTCATCCGTCACTGATTTCTGGAGGGATGTGACAGCTGCTTTCTGCAAGCCATAACGAAGAGGGGATGATTATAGTCACAGTTCAACTTGTTTCTTCAGAGAAGACATCCAAAATGGGCATCAGGTGGCACCAGGGGACACAGGATGATAGAGACACAGGGCAGCTTGCTGTGCTTCGACCCCAAAAACACCCCATGGACGCAGCCCCAAAGGCGAGGCAAGAAATTTCTGCTGGTCCAAGCAGCAACCACGCCAACACCAGTCGCTCTTCCCCCAGCCCAGCACTGACAGGTTCTCACTACAGGAGATCCTGTCCCAATCCTCCATCTGCGCGTTTACTTACCCTGGCACAGCTGATTTTGACCAGGCCAACGTGGTTCTATATTTAGTGCTCCTGTCCTATCACATGTCACACCAGCCTCCCCACCAGAAGCTCCTGAACACAGCAACAGCCCGAAAAATAAATGCCAGAAAACCCAGAAAGGGCCCATTTGATGTCAGACATGGAACAGAGAGGAGCAAGAAGGTCCACGGGCACTCGCTTGTTCCTTTCTACAGCCTCAGAACAGCACCTGGGCTACACCACACTCAAGACATCTGCACTGCCTTCCTAGCAAAATGCTTCTCCTCTTCCCAAAACCGCTGCACTCCTGCACAAAAATGAGAGCCATTTCAGCTAGGAATTTAGGCACCAGACACAGCTGCCTCGCACCTACCCACTCTACAGCAAAGGCAAGGCATCAACTCTGCTTTTTATTTTTGGCAATTCAGAGTTAAAAGAGCCGAGGCTGGTTTCACACCGGAGGGTCTAACGGCCTCTTGTAGCTGAAGGGAGCAAATCCACCCCCTCCTCAACACTGGCACTTAAAAACAGGCAGCTAAAGCAAAAGAAAATATTAATGCTTGTGTAGTATTGCTCTTCTGCTGGTTCAGCTCCCTGCACTGGCGCCCTCCCCCAGCTCACGAGCTGCAGCCAGTGGCTCAAAACAGCAGGACACAGGAGAGGAACCACCTTCATCTCCTTTGCTATAATATAAAGCTCCACACTAACCTTTAGCCAAGGAAAAGACAACGACTCCCAACCTTGATCACCTAAAAACGCGATTCTTTGCTCCAAGCAACAACGCTGCTGCTTGCTAATGAAGAGATAAATCAAGGACAGGGGAAATCAGCAGTAGGGAAAAGACAGGAAAGAAGTCACCTTCACAAGAAAAAGCAACGTAGTTGAAAACAAACAGCTTAGGCGAAGAGAAAAAAGGCATACCTGCAAGGTCAGGGAGAAAGAAGGCACACCTAGAAAAGCAGAGGAAAGAATTACAGCCAGACAGCCAAGCAAAGTTATTTTCTCCTCCACACCGAGCACGACAGGATTGTGAACATCAGATGACAATCAATCCCAAAACACCGAGGATTTAGACATGAAAGAACAAATCCATATTGATTTCAGTGAGCACCAGGAGGGGAGGAATGACAGACTGTAGCGGCCTCAGCAACTTTAGCTGCTGCTGTAATCCTTCACAACCCCCCAGAGAGCACATTAGCAGCCTCCGCACAACTACTCCTCCCCAAATTTAGTTTTGAAATAGATACCTCCTGAGCGAGCCGTGGTTAAAACAAAAAGGAAAAGCAGAAAGAGCAGAACAGGCTGTCAGAGGCACTGCCAAGGTTACAGAGGGGTTGGGAACACCAGGACATGGAGAGGTGAGATGAGCAGAACCCCGGTGCACCTACAGAAGAAGGGCAGGACAGCAGGGGGGCCTGACATTATAGGGCTCCCAGTGCCACACTAAGTCTGGAGAAGCAGCTAAGGGTGCTGGGTCACGGGCTGGATGAGGCCACTGCTTCAGTTACAGGGCAGCAGCTCGAGTTGCTCTTTGCAGCAGGCGACTCGACAAGAAACCCTTGCCAAGATGAGGAATCAGGAGAAGAGCAGACCCCCAATGCACTCAGAGCTGCTGGGGACAGGGGCATCCCCTAAACTCCCCTCCCTACCAGGGCAGGAACTGCACTGACCCCCAAGACACTCAGAGCTGCTGGGGACAGGGGCATCCCCTAAACTCCCCTCCCTACCAGGGCAGGAACTGCACTGACCCCCAAGACTTGAAGGGATGAGGCTGGATATAGCAGGAGTATCCCCAAAACCAGCACCCCAAAAGAAAGGAAACCTGCCCTCCCTCCCAAAAACTGGGTTTAGGTTTAGGGAGATCTCCAGCATCAGCCCACCCAGACCTTACACCCATAATGGGATGCTCTTGCAACCACCTACCTAAAGCCTGCAAGGTGGAAAGGACCCCACATAGAGGGGAGAACCCTACAACCCCCCTGCCCTAGACCTGGGAGGGGAAAATGGATCTCACAGACAAGGAGGGTCCCCCACAGCCTCCTTTCCTGGGGTGTGAGGGGAGGAAAGACCCCACAGGGAATGGGGGGGGGCCTTCTACAACCCCCTTCCCAGACCTATTAAGAGGAAAGGGACCTAAGAGATTGTGGGGAGCACAGGAGGATGCATCGCCACACTATTCCCTGGGACTTAAAGGTAAAATAATCCCAAAGAGCAAGGGCCCTCTAAGCCTTGCTCAGGACTCCGGGGGGAGTGGAAGGGACGCCACAGATAATGGGGACGGGTCTCACCCCAGTTCCCGAGGCCATGAAGAGGAAAGGATCACACAGACGATGGGGCAACCCCACAACCTCCCTTCTCTTGAGACTGTGACAGGGGAAGACACTCCCCCATATAACGAGGCTCCCTCATAACTCCCCCCTCCCCGCCACTATGACGAAAGAGGCCCCACCAATAACGAGGTACCCCCAAAACCCCCTTCCCCTGGCCTATGAGCAGGAAAGGACCCCACGGATAATCGGGTGGGGTGATCATAATCTCCTTTCTGGGGACTGTGAGAGAAGAAAGGGACCCCAACGGACCGTGAGGAGCCCCCACAACCCCTTCCACGAGCAGAAAAGGACCCCACAGACCACGAGGGGCTCCCACACCTCCCACCTCAGCGCTGTCACAGGTACAAGGGACCCCCAAAACTCCCATTACCGAGGCCTCCGGAGGAGGGTGAAGGGCCTCGGGCAGCGGGGAGCCCGGTGAGGGCGGGGGGGGGGGGGGGGGGGGGTGGGGCAGGACTCACCGGCAGTGCTGGGCTGGGCCAGGCCAGGCCGCAAGCGCCTCCGCTCCGCTCGGCCTCCACCAGGCAAAGGGAGGGGCCGTTCCGCGCGCGGGGGGTTGTGGGGGCGGCGCGGACCACGCGCGGCGGGGGCGGGGGGGGGAAGAGAACGGCAGCGCGGAAGGACACAACGCTCCGGACTCACAGCGCGGGTCTCATCCCCCCCCTCCTCTTCTCCACGGTGGAACAGCCGAGCAGGGCGGAGGGAAGAAGGAGTGGGGAAGCGCGGAGGCGCGTCCCCCCTCTCTCTCCTCAAAGTGGTACAACCCAGAGGCGGTGGCGGGGCTGAGAGGAAGAGTCCAATAGGGCAAGGAGGGGGGGGGTGAGCGGCGCAAACTAATTGCGGGGGGGGAGGCGCACATGCGCGCTGCGCGCCGCCCCGCCCTACCGGCCGGCTCGGGGCCGGAGCGGAGACAAAGGCACCGCGCCCCCCCCCACTATTCCCCCGCCCCGGTTATAACGCGCCCCCCCTCCCTTCCTACTACCGCGCCGGCCCATGGCTGCGGGGGCTGCTCCATGCCCGGGGGGGAGCCGGAGGCGGGTGGGGGTCCGGCCGGTATGGCGGGAGGGCGGCGGGGCGGTGGCAGCAGCAGCGGCAGCAGCAGCGGTACAGCCGGGGGGGTATCGGTGAAGATGGCGCTGAGACGGGCCTACTCCATCAAGGACAAGCTGCAGGCCATCGAGAGGGTGAAGAAAGGCGAGCGCCAGGCGTCGGTGTGCCGGGCCTTCGGGGTGCCGGGGGGTACGCTGAGGGGCTGGCTGAAGGACGAGGCGAAGCTACGGTGGTTCCTGGAGCAGCTCGGGGGTGAGGTGGGCACCCAACGCAAGAAGATGCGCTTGGCCAACGAGGAGGAGATCGACCGAGCCGTCTACGCCTGGTTCCTCGCCCTCCGCCAGCACGGCGTCCCGCTCTCCGGGCCTCTCATCCAAGCTCAGGCCGAGGCCTTCGCCCGGCAGATCTACGGTCCCGAGTGTACCTTCAAGGCCAGCCACGGTTGGTTTTGGCGCTGGCAGAAGCGTCACGGCATCTCCAGCCAGCGCATCTACGGCGAGGGCGGCCTCCCCGCCGAGCCCGAGCGGGCTCCCGCCGCCTGCCCCGAGACCTTGCCGATGCCGGCTGCCGATGCCGGGGGCTACGGCGACGAGCAGATCTACAACGCCAACGTCACTGGGCTCTACTGGAAGCTGCTGCCGGGGCAGGCCGGCGGGGTGACGGCAACAGCGCGGCGGCGGCCGGCTCCCCGCGAGCGGGTCACCGTGCTGCTGGCCGCCAACTTGACTGGTTCCCACAAGCTCAAGCCGCTGGTGGTCGGGGGCCATCGCGATCCCCCCAGCCTCCGCCATCACAACCAGGACAAATTCCCCGCTTGCTACCGCTACAGCCCCGAAGCCAGGCTGGGGCCGGCGCTTCTCCGCGCTTGGTTCTTTGAGGACTTCGTGCCAGGCGTCAAACGCTATTTGCGCCGGAGCTGCCTGCAGCAGAAGGCCGTGTTGCTGCTCAGCTCCCCGCCGCCCCCCTCCGGGATGGGCCCTGAGGAATCCCCCCCGCTACAGACGCCCGACGGCTCCATCCGTGCCCTCTTCCTCTCCAAGGGCCCTGCCGGGAGCGGCTCGGCCGGAGCGGGAGGCCGAATCCCAGCCCCGCTGGAGCAGGGGGTGGTGTCCGCCTTCAAGCAGCTCTACAAGCGGGAATTGCTGCGCCTGGCCGTCTCATGCGTGGCCGGCGGCGGCTCCGGTGGCCCCATGGACTTTGTGCGGTCCTTCCTCCTCAAGGACATGTTGTACCTGGCCGGCCTTTCTTGGGACCTCATCCCCCCTGGCTCCATCGAGAAGTGCTGGCTGCTGGGGCTGCGCGCCGCCTTCGAGCCCCAGCCCGGGGAGGAAGAGCACGGAGACCCTCCATGCGGGGAGGAAGGCGGTGGGGACAGCAAAGTCTTTAGTGACCTGACCCACCTGGCCGCGTTGGCCTACAAACGCTTGGCTCCCGAGGAGGTGGCCAACTGGTTGCACTTGGACGACGCAGCCCCGGGTACGGAGGAGGACGATGGGGAAGAGGACCTTGAGGAGGAAGGCCCCAGGGGCTGTGGGGCAGAGGAGGATGAGGAGGAGGTGGAGGCAGCTGCCGGAGATGGGGGTGGCAGAAGGGGTGGGGAAGGGGGGGACGGCTTGTTGCCCACAGCTCGGGAAGCCATCAAAGGTCTGGAGACGGCGTTGCGCTGGCTGGAGGGTCAGGACCCCCGGCAAGTGGGGCCGCTGAAGCTGGTGCAGCTCCGCTCCCTCATCAGCATGGCCCAGCGGCTGCACCGCGGCGGCAGCCCCCATTCCTAGGCCAGGGCGAACCGCGACCTCTCGGCTACCGACCGTCCTGCTTGGGGTTTGGGGACACCCCGGTTGTCCCAGGGGGCTGGCGACAGAGGTGCCAGCTCCCCTCACCCCTCCATCACGGGCTCAGGACGCCCGAATGCCCCTGGGTTACCGTGGCCAAGAGGGGGTTTCCTCACCCTAAGTATATTTAGGAGGTGCTATTAAATCCCAGTTGACTAAGCCGGGGTGGCCCCCTGGTCACTGGCACCGCTAGAAGGGGGTGGATGCCCCCCATGCCGCCCAGTCCCCCTGACCCCATGGGGAGAAGGGGCGAGGGAGGGATCCTGTCGGCATCACCGCGAAGAGCCGGGACGATGGGGGAAGTTACACTAAGTAATTCCCCACATCTCAGAGTGGGGCTGAGGTGGGCACAGTTGCCTGGACGGGGACCACTCCTGGAGGGCTGTAAGGCAAACGTTCTGCCCTGGAAGAGGCTGGTGATGCCCTTCCCGCTGCTGAAATGGAGTCTTGTTAAACTGGGGAGGTTTGAGGCTGGTTTAAGCCAATTTTCTTCATGCACTGGATTGGGACAGGGACACTTGGGTGGCATCCAAGAAGCTGCAGCTCCCCAGAGAGGGTCACCTCCATCATTCCCATGACAGCCCCAGGAACACCCGGACCACAGAGACCTGCTGAAACAGGTCCGAGCATCCTCGTGAAGCCGAAGGCTCCGGGGATGGGGGTTGAGGTGCCTCTCCTGGGATTTGCGGGGCAGCTGGGGCTGAAGGACACGTCTCACGGTGCAGGGGAGATGGCTGCTGGCATCAGATGTGAATTTCGCAGCTCTTGACGTGATTTTTGATTAAATTTTAGCCTGCTTAGCCAAATTATTGAAAGGAGATTAAAAAAACCCAACTCCTCAGTGCTGCCGTGCCCCGTGTCAGCAGGCGGGGTGGGTGTTTTTACTTGTCGGGTCTTTTGTCTCATAACTTCAGAGTTTATGAAAAATTAAATGGATTTTTATTCCCTCTTTGGGGTTGTCATCTGTAAACTGTCACGCGGAGCCATTGCAGCAGGGTGAGGGGTGCCAAAAGGGGGACCTCCGTGGGGTTGTGTCCTCTTGGTGTGGTCTTCTCCATCGTGTTCCCTGCCTCTCCGCAGCCTGTTGAACGCAGCAGGGCCAGGCAGGTGCCCGAGCTGCTGCAGCTGCTCCCCAAATTGAGTTTTTTTTTACTTTATTAGGATTAATTTGCCGATAAAAGAGTCTGCCAGGGAAATTAGCAGGAAAAAAACACACAAAAAGTCAGATTTGGAGCTGAGGTTTGTCCTTTCAGATCATGAAACTCCACTGCAGAACCAACGTCAAGAAAAGCTTTGGATTAGGGAAGAAATGCACTTTTTTTTCCCCCCCACAAACCCAACCAACCTCAATTTCTGCTGTTTGACTGCAGCCAAGTTCACAGCCAGCATGTTGCATAGCATCTAACCCGTTTCAGGTTTCTCCCATAACTTGTATCCACCAACAGAATCATGTAAAACCACGTTTCTATTTATTTTTATAATCTTACTCACCAAAAAAAACCACAAAAACATTGTAGAGCTTGGGATGTGGCTCACTTCAAGCAGTAGTTTGTGAATTAAAGGAGTCTTCAGTTGTTTGAGAAAAAATGTTGCCAAGCTCAGCAGAAGGCACCAGGCTGGAGGTCTTCGCTTCTCACGTAGGTCAACCTGGGTACATTTATGGCACTGTTTGGCCTGGTTTGGGGAGGTGAGAACATCGAATCATTGAATGGTTTGGGTTGAAGGGGACCTTCAAAGATCATTTAGTCCAACCCTCATGCCATGGGCAGGGACACCTTCCACCAGACCAGGTTGCTCCCAGCCCCATCCAACCTGGCCTTGAACCCTGCCAGGGAGGGGGCAGCCACAGCTTCTCTGGGCAACCTGGGCCAGGCTCTCACCACCCTCACACCAAAGAATTGCTTCCTCAGATCTCATCTCAATCTCCCCTCTTGCAGTTTAAAACTGTTCCCCCTCGTCCTGTCACTCCTTGCCCTTGTAAAAAGCCCCTCTCCCGCTTTCCTGTAGCCCCTTCAGGTACTGGAAGGTGCTAGAAGGTCTCCCCGGAGCCTTCTCTTCTCCAGCCTGAACAGCCCCAGCTCTCTCAGCCTGTCTCCAGAGCAGAGGGGCTCCAGCCCTCTGAGCATCTCCATGGCCTCCTCTGGACTCGCTCCAACAGCTCCATGTCCTTCTTCTGTTGGGGCCCCAGAGCTGGACGCAGCACTGCAGGGGGGTCTCCCGAGAGCGGAGCAGAGGGGCAGAATCCCCTCCCTCGCCCTGCTGGCCACGCTGCTGGGGATGCAGCCCAGGACACGGGTGGCTTTCTGGGCTGCCAGCGCACGTTGCCGGCTCATGGTGAGCTTCTCGTCACCCATCACCCCCAAGTCCTTCTCCTCAGGGCTGCTCTCACTCCATTCTCCACCCAGCCTGTGTTTGTGCTTGGCATCGCCCCGACCCACGTGCAGGACCTTGCACTTGGCCTTGTTGACCTTCATGCGGTTCTCACAGGCCCAGCTCCAGCTTTTTTTGCAGCTTTGCTAATTAATGAGGTGCCTCAAGAAGGTGCCCAGGGAGGTCATGCCTTGGCATGACTGCACCGTGTGGCTGCAGCCTCGCTCTTGGCTTGGCACCACCGGCATCCAGGGCGACACGGTCGAAGCCGTAGGAGCCGGAGGCTCAGCACCCAACTGTTCCACCAGCGATATTTTGCCTGGAAAAAGCCTTTCATCTTCAAAGCGGTTCACAAATCATCACTAATTGCATCCGTGCAGGTGCCAGGAGGCAAACGAAGCTTAATTAGGGCATGCAAAAGGCTCAGATCCTCTCCACATAGGCAAGCTTTGAGTTTCTCCTCCCTTGATGGGCAGCACCCCAGGGCCAAGAGCGGGTCTGGGCTTCCATCCCACCACCTTGCTGCTGGAGCAAGACCCGTCTGCAGGACCGTGGTACAACGCTGGTGCCTGGCCAGGGTGGGAGGTGGAGGTTTTTTGGCTGGTTGACTTCTCACCCATGGTTTTGGAGCAGTTGCAGGGATGTGGCCGCTCTGCCCAACCCCAGCAAGCTCAACTTGGGATCACCCCGTCCCCAAAAGCCCGTCCCCAGTGTCATGCATCCCGGCACAGCGCTGGTGAGCACAGAGCCAGCGTGGCATCAGCTCCATCCCTGGTGAGCACAGAGCCAGCGTGGCATCAGCTCCATCCCTGGTGAGCACGGAGCCAGCGTGGCATCAGCTCCATCCCTGGTGAGCACGGAGCCAGCGTGGCATCAGCTCCATCCCTGGTGAGCACGGAGCCAGCGTGGCATCAGCTCCATCCCCGGTGAGCACGGAGCCAGCGTGGCATCAGCTCCATCCCTGGTGAGCACAGAGCCAGTGTGGCATCAGCTCCATCCATGGTGAGCACAGAGCCAGCGTGGCATCAGCTCCATCCCCGGTGAGCACGGAGCCAGCGTGGCATCAGCTCCATCCCTGGTGAGCACAGAGCCAGCGTGGCATCAGCTCCATCCCCGGTGAGCACGGAGCCAGCGTGGCATCAGCTCCATCCCTGGTGAGCACAGAGCCAGCGTGGCATCAGCTCCATCCCCGGTGAGCACAGAGCCAGTGTGGCATCAGCTCCATCCATGGTGAGCACAGAGCCAGCGTGGCATCAGCTCCATCCCTGGTGAGCACGGAGCCAGCGTGGCATCAGCTCCATCCCTGGTGAGCACAGAGCCAGCGTGGCATCAGCTCCATCCCCGGTGAGCACGGAGCCAGCGTGGCATCAGCTCCATCCCCGGTGAGCACGGAGCCAGCGTGGCATCAGCTCCATCCCCGGTGAGCACAGAGCCAGCGTGGCATCAGCTCCATCCCTGGTGAGCACAGAGCCAGTGTGGCATCAGCTCCATCCCTGGTGAGCACAGAGCCAGTGTGGCATCAGCTCCATCCCTGGTGAGCACGGAGCCAGCGTGGCATCAGCTCCATCCATGGTGGCCCAGGGACCCATGGCTGTCACCTCGCCATGGAGGTGACCCCATGCTGGGTGCAGTAGCCCCCCCAGGACTGAAGGGACCAGAAAGAGCCAAGCCTGCCATCGCGCTGCCCACGTTTATTTGGTCCCAGCCCTGCAGAGGTAGCACGTGGCATGGACATGGGTCCACACCATCTCCCACCCCCAGCCAGGTTCTCCTGGGGGTGTCAGGGTCTCCCTGCTCCCTGAAGACATCCAGTCTGGTCCCCATCGCCCCTCCTGCCCCATGGGGGACAGGATGGAGGGGCTCATTCCCAGCCAGGTCTCTAGTCCTCGGCCATGTCACATGCCCGGTTGGTGGCCGCCTCCACGGCGTTCATGACGGTGGCCCGCAGCGCGCCCTTCTCCAGCTGGTGCAGCGCGTGGATGGTGGTGCCCCCGGGCGTGCAGATGTCTCCTCGCAGCTTCGCCGGGTGCTCCCCCGTCTCCAGCATCATCTTTGCTGCACCCTAGAGGAACCCGGGGTGGGTCAAAGAGAAGAAGACCTCCCAAACCTCCCCTCTCCTTGCCCGGGGGTTGGATGGCAGCATCCTCCCATCACCCACCCCGCTGCGGTGGGGGACAAGGCACTGAAGCATCTGTCCCACCACCTCGTCTTCCATTTCAAGAGGGGAAACTGAGGCAGGAGGCCATCCAGCACTACGGGGTGCCCGAGCCGGGTGGGAGCTGCAGGGCAGGAGGGAGAGGAGCGATGCCAGGTGTCCCCAAGTGATGCCACTGACTCACCAGCAGCGTCTGAGCTGCGATCCTGCTGGCCAAGCCGCCCGGCATGCCCATCTTCACCGCGCCCTCGGCCAAAGCTTCAGCAAACAGGTAGACCTGGAGGAGAAGAACATCGGGGATGAGCGTGGCAAAAGGGGGGGACCCCAAACCCCAAATCTTCTGGCATCCTGTGTCCCGCCAGTGAGCCGGTGCCCGCCGAGCGCGGGCGCTTACGTAGGCCACGCCGCTGCCACTGAGGCCAGTGTGGATGTTGATGTAGGATTCGGGGACCTCCTCGCAGAGCCCGCAGGAGGACAGCAGGTTCTTCAGCAGCGCGGCTTCCTCATCGCCGGCACCGCTGCCTCGGGCGAAGACCATCGCCCCTGCCTGTACCACGCATGGCAGGTTGGGCATGAGCCGCAGCACCTTGGTCCCAGCAGGGAGAAGCTGGGGAGAGATGGGGATGGGAGAAGGGTGCCAGCTCTGGGCAGCACCCAAGGGTGCCCTGAGACACCGGTGGGTATCACCCATTGGGGCTGGCGGAGAAGAGTGGTCCATGGGGAAGGACGTGGGGATGCAACGTGTGTGGGGACAGAGCCACAGCAGCATGTCCTTCTCCATGGGCCTGGGTGCAAATGGGATGAGAGGAGGAGAAGAGGAGGAGAAGAGGAGGAGAAGAGGAGGAGAAGAGGAGGAGAAGAGGAGGAGAAGAGGAGGAGAAGAGGAGGAGAAGAGGAGGAGAAGAGGAGGAGAAGAGGAGGAGAAGAGGAGGAGAAGAGGAGGAGAAGAGAAGGAGAAGAGGAGGAGAAGAGGAGGAGAAGAGGAGGAGAAGAGGAGGAGAAGAGGAGGAGAAAAGGAGAAGAAGGAGAAAAGGAGAAGAAGGAGAAAAGGAGAAGGAGGAGAAAAGGAGAAGGATGGAGGACGAGGAGAAGAAGCAGCAGGAGGAGGAGGAGATGGAGAAGGAGAAGGAGAAGGAGGCTCACCCGCTGCAGTGTCTGGAGGGTGACGCCAGCGGCCAGCGAGACGATGACGTGGTGGGGTCCCACAGCAGGACGGATCTCCTGCAGGACGCCCGGCAGGACATGGGGTTTGGTGGCCAGGAAGACCAGGGTGCTCTCCTGCAGCACCTCCAGGTTGCAGTGCGTGGTCCGGCAGCCCGACTCCTACCCATGGGCAGGGAGAGGTGTCACAGCCTGGCACCTCCCACCCCCGGTATCCCCATGGACAAGGCACGTTCACGTGTGGGGACACAGCTTGGGGACCCGCTCTGGCCACAAAGCCACCAAGGCTCTGCCTGGATTTCACTCAGACCTGGGAAGGATGAGCCAAAGCCCTGTGTGGGGGGAATGGGTGCCCCAAAATCGTGGCGAGGAGGACCCCAACATGCCTCCCACCTCCACGGCCACCAAGCGGGGTGGCTTGTCACCCCGTGGCCCCACTCACCCGCCAGGTGTCCAGGTTTTTGTCCGAGGGAGCACTGGCCACGACGCTGCTGGCTGGCACCTTCCCTTGGGGAACACGGGGACCACAGTGAGCAGCTGGGGTGGCCCCAGGGCGGTGGGGACACCCCAGTGCAGCCCAAGCACCCCGATCCCAGCTGAGATGTGCTCCTCTCCTCCAACCCCAGCCCCACCAGCCTGGGGGACGTGGAGCAAAGGGGGCCGGGGCTGGATCCTGCCAGCCCGGGTGGCATGGGCACCCCACGGGGATGGCTCTGGGCACCCCGTTGTGCCACAGTGCTGTGACAAAGCAGGTGACCCCAAAAGCAGGAACCATCTCCTGGCTTCTGAGTGTGCACAGGGCTGTCCCCACACTGCGCTGTGGGGCAGGGACACCCGGGTGGCAGGGACAGGGCCGTGCCCCCACTATCTGTGGGGCAGGGACCCTGGGGTGGGGGACAGGCCAGGGCGGTCCCCATGTCCCCACACCGCTCTATGGGGCAGGGACCCCGAGAAGGGGACATGACAGGGTTGTCCCCACACTGATCTCTGGGGCAGGGCCCCAGGGATGGGACAGGCCAGGGCTGTCCTCACGTCCCCACACAAGGACCCCAGGGAGGGGCCAGGCCAGGGCTGTCCCATGTCCCCACACCGCTCCACAGGGCAGGGCCCCCAGGGAGAGGCCAGGCCGGGGCTGTCCCATATCCCCACGCCGCCCCACGGCCCCGTCCCCCCGTGTCCCCCGTCCGTACCTGCCCGCAGCAGCCCCCGCGCCAGCCCCCCCGCCATCCGCCCGGCGCCCACGAACCCCACCCGCAGCTCCTCCGCCTCCATGGCCCAGGCCGGAGCGCGGGCACGCCCCCTCGCAGCCCATTGGCCGCGCTCTACCCGCCTTCCTCTCTCCCATTGGCGGTGCCGGGTTATAAGGGGCGGGGCCGGGGGGAGTGACGGGAATCTGCGCAGGTGCGGGGGCTGCGCGCGGGGCGGGGCTGCTCCAGTGCACGCGGTGGGGGGGGGACGGACCCACCACCCGGGGGAAGGGGGGGGGGACGGGCGGACCCACCACTCGGGAAAGGGGGGGGAGGGTCTCCCAGGTACCCCGGGTGTATTCACAGAAGGGTTTGGGTGGGAAGGGACCTTAAAGATCGTGGTGTCCCATGGGCAGGGACACCTTCCACCAGACCAGGTTGCTCCCAGCCCCATCCAACCTGGCCTTGAACACTGCCAGGGAGGGGGCAGCCACAGCTTCTCTGGGCAGCCTGGGCCAGGGTCTCACCACCCTCACACCAAAGAATTTCCTCCTAATATCTCATCTCAATCTCCCCTCTTGCAGTTTAAAACTGTTCCCCCTCGTCCTGTCACTCCAGGCCCTTGTAAACAGCCCCTCTCCAGCTTTCCTGTAGCCCCTTCAGGCACTGGAAGGTGCTAGAAGGTCTCCCCGGAGCCTTCTCTTCTCCAGGCTGAACAGCCCCAGCTCTCTCAGCCTGTCTCCAGAGCAGAGGGGCTCCAGCCCTCTGAGCATCTCCGTGGCCTCCTCTGGACTCGCTCCAACAGCTCCATGTCCTTCTTCTGTTGGGGCCCCAGAGCTGGACGCAGCACTGCAGGGGGGGTCTCCCGAGAGCGGAGCAGAGGGGCAGAATCCCCTCCCTCGCCCTGCTGGCCACGCTGCTGGGGATGCAGCCCAGGACACGGGTGGCTTTCTGGGCTGCCAGCGCACGTTGCCGGCTCATGGTGAGCTTCTCGTCACCCATCACCCCCAAGTCCTTCTCCTCAGGGCTGCTCTCAATCCATTCTCCGCCCAGCCTGGATTTGTGCTTGGGGTTGCCCCGAACCACATGCAGGACCTTGCACTTGGCCTTGCTGAACTCCATGTGGTTCGCACGGGCCCAGCTCTCCAGCCTGTCCAGGTCCCTCTGGATGGCATCCCTTCCCTCCAGCTGGGCTCTGCTGCTCCTCTGTGCTGCTGCCAGAACTCCCTGAGGGTCAGAGTGTCTAGGGCTGAGGTGTCCTCATCATGACTCCACCTCTGGGTGCTTGACACCCCGTTGGGAGAGGGGCCAGGGCTGGTGCTGCAGCGCTTACAGGGACATGATGCCCAAGGAGCACTTTTGGGTGGAGGGAGATGTCCTCCAAGGATGGGTGGCAAAGGCACCCGTTCTGTATGACCCACATGTCCCCAGGGGACAAAGGATATCTCCTGCAGGACAGGAGGGTCATCAAGGATGGAAGATGCCCTGTCTAAACTCCTTCTTCCCTGACCAGGTGATGCCGGAACTGGCCCTGGGCACTGGGAATCACTGGGAGCCCAAACCCCACAACCGGAGCCGGTCTCTGGCCAGCAATGTGTGAGTGCCAACCTCAGGGGACATCCCTTCTCCAGTGACACGTTGGGGCTGGTGTCACCTCGGGGTACAGCCAGTGACCTGACAGTGGTGGGGGACAGCCCTGCTGGGTGCTTCTCGGGGTGCTGATGGGTCTCTCTTCCATAGGCCCTTGCTATCCCCACGGTTCCCATGCCAGGGGCTCACCAGGGTTGGGCAGCGGTGCTGGAAGAAAGCCATCCCTGGGCAGGACTTCTGCCACGTCCATGCCACCGCTTGGCCATGGACTCGTCCCTCCATGTCTGACTCCCTCCTAGCAGGGTTTTAAACCCCTTTTTTTGGGGCTCTTCCAAATGCTGGTGGAGAACACATGGTGGTGCTCCAGACCCTCAGGGTGCCATTCGATGTGGATTCAGGACCATGCTACAGGGCAGACGCTCCTCATCCCACCGCTTTTTTGCTATTTGCATATATTTTAATAAATGCCATATTTACAGCTGGAGCCTTCCCCATTCTGGTCCCCCTCATCCTGATGCTGAGGGCTTTGGGACCATCCCCACACCTCAAAAGCAACAGCAAATGTCCGGCTGCCGTTCCTGTGCCAGAGGAACCCTGATCACCTTCCCTTTATTACAGCCTAATTACAGGTAGCCCGTTACAGCTCAGCCAGAGCCACCAACCTCTTGGACACGGCCAAGGCGGTGGTGGTGGTGGCTCCAGTTGGCTGCTACCACCTGATCCAGGGTCCCACCACCTTTGGGGTGCCCCAACCTTCCTCCCCGCTGCCCTGGGCATCCCGCGCCGCTCCCAGCAGCGGGCAGGAACGTGGGGGCTGCTCACTGGCCTCTGGCTCCCTTTTGCTTTGGAAATGTCACTGTCACCCCCCCCAGCCCCGTCCTCTGCCCCAGCAAAGGACAACCCTGAGTTGAAGAGGATGGTGCCCAGGTGATGCCAGTCCTGGTGCCGCGTTGGCCCATCACTTCCTGGCGTTGGCATAGTTGGTGCTGAACCAGGCGCAGGTCTCCTTCACGGCTGGGGAGGGAGAAGATGCGATGGGTTTTGGGAGTGGGAGAGCAGTTTGTTCATAGAATCATGGAATGGTTTGGGTTGGAAGGGACCTTTGAAGGTCACCTGGTCCAACCCCCTGCAAGGAGCAGGGTCATAGAATCATAGAATGGTTTGGGTTGGAAGGGACCTCCAAAGGTCATCTAGTCCAACCCCCTGCAATGAGCAGGGACATCTTCAACTAGATCAGTTGAAGATGGTTGGACAGGGCTCACTAGAGCCCTGTCCAACCTGACTTTGAATGTTTCCAGGGATGAGGCATATCCCACCTCTCTGGGCAACCTGTGCCAGTGTCTCACCACCCTCATTGTAAAAAAATTTCTTCTTTAGATCTAGTCTGAATCTCCCTTCTTTTAGTTTAAAACCATCACCCCTTGTCCTGTCGCTACAGGCCCTACAAAAAAGTCTGTCCCCATCTTTCTTAGAAGCCCCCACTGAGTATTGAAAGGATGGACCCCCCCTGATGCCACCAAGGCTACTTGCAGTGGGTAGGACCTCCGTGTTGCATGGATTCCCCCATCTCACCTTGCCTGAAAGGTGTGAACTGGAAGCCAGGCAGGTAGCGCCGTAGCTTGGCGTTGCTGGCCGTCTTCTTGAACTGCCCGTCCGCTTTGGTGGTGTCAAACTGGGACAGGAAGGGTTAAGGGAAACCAAAGGGGGAAAACCAGGTCTCGCTCTGCCCCACCATGTCCTGGCTGGGGCAGTGGGAGGGATGCTCTGGACCACGGCATCTCCTCTGGAGGTCTACGGCTTCTGGTGGAAAGCGGGGTGCCCCTCATGCTGCAGCAGCCCCCCAAGTAAGGGGGGCCAGCCTGCCAAGAAGGATACAACAAGCTCTCCCCTGAAGTCCATGGCCTCCACGATCGCTTCTGCTGCCTCCCTGATGGAGACTTCATCTTCTTCTCCCACTGTGGAGAAGGGGATGATCATGGCCGTTCCCTCATCCTCTTGGAAAGGGGCTGGAGGGGGCGTTTGGGGAGGGGCAGCTGGGGCTTACCTGACAAAATGATGGGTTCCACCTCATCGTATTCCCGCAGGACCCAAAGGAAGAGCCGGGCCAGGTCCTGCAGAGGGGCAGACAGCTCTTGGGGGGTGGTTGCTGTCCCCCAGCCCTCCCATCACAAGGGAACCCAACCCTGAGGATGGCCAATGCTGCCCAGGACAAGCCAGGTAGGCTCAGACCCTGCTGGGGTCCAGGCACCAGCACCCCCAGCCCCGTACCCTGCCCTCCCCAAGTCGTGGGAGGCGAGTGCTCCCCGAGGCCACACGTACCAGGGAGTAGATGAACTGTCTCCTGGGCTTGCCCGTGCCCCAGACGGTCAGAGCGGAGCCAGTCTCTGGAGGAAGGAAAGCAGGTCCATGAGCATCGCAGCCACCTCCACCCACCCTGGCAACCCTGCAGAGCAGCTCATGGAGCAGGCAGGGGGGCAAAAAAACCCAAAACCAGCCCAACCCTACCCAAAAAAGCTGTAAGAAGTCCTGCTACACTCACGTTTGGCCAGGTAGACCTTATGGATAAGCCCCGGCAAGACGTGTCCGTCCTCGATGTTGAAGTTGTCGTGCGGCCCGAAGACATTGGTGGGGATGACGGCAGTGAAGCGGCAGCCGTGCTGCTCGAAGTAGCCCCTGGGTGAGAGCAGGGGAGGAGCAGGTGGGTTGTCAACCAGCCACAGTCACTCACCCCTCCAGCACAGAGCTGTCCCCAGAAGATCCTGGCCAGCAGCATCTCCACCTGCTGAGCCCAGGTATCTCCTCAGCTCCACTTAATTCCTGGGACTCCCAGGAGATTCCCCTTGCCCCGATAACCGGCGGGTGCTCGCAGCCTGCAAGGGCTCTCCCGTGTGTCCCCCCGCACCTATTCTGGACATCGATCATCCTCTTGGCATAGGAGTAACCGAAGTTGGAGCTGTGAGGTGGCCCGTTGTGAATCTGGGGACAAGAGAGCAAAGAATTAAGCAGGACAGGGACCACCCCACCCCAGGCTGTACATGGGGATGGAGATGCTCACCATGCTCTCATCGATGGGGTACGTCGTCTTGTCTGGGAAGATGCAGGTGGAGAGGCAGGAGACCACCTTCTGCACCCCCGTCTCGTAGGCAGAGTGCAGGACGTTGTCATTGATGTGGATGTTTCTCCTCTGGGGATGGAGAGATTTGTCAGATCTGTGGGGTGAGGCCCCTCAAAACCCTGCACCCTGCGGGTAATAACTCATTAATAACTCCAGAAACCAGAGGAGCTCTGCTTTGGCCCCAGGAGCAGAGCAAGCCATGTCCTCATGTCCCTGCATCCCAGCTTGGGGAGGGCGGGGGGTGGCAGCACCCTCAGGGACTCCCGATATCGCCCATTGGCTGGGTGCTCACCCAAAAATCCAGGTTGTAGCAGATGTTTTTGAAGAGGCCCCCGACCATGGCGGCCAGGTGGATGACATGGGTGGGCTTGTGCTGCTCGAACAGGGCTTTGGTCTCCGTGGCATTCCTGGGATGGGAAATTTGGGGGTTCAGCGGCGCCAAGAGAGTAGAGCAAGGGGGTTTCCAAGCGAAAATCCACGCGGTCAACTCACGTCAAGTCGGCGTCTCTGGAGGACACAAAGATCCACTCCTCGTCCGGCCGCCCCTCTCCATCAGCCACCACCTTCTCGATGGCTCTCCCCACCAAACCGGTGCCACCCGTCACCAGGATGCGCTTGGCCACCGGCCCCGTCGCCTCCGTCATGGCCAAAATCCTGCGGGGGCAGGGCGGGGGGCGAAGCCAGAGTCACCTCGGGGTGCACCCATGGACCACACCGAGCTCACCCCCACCCGGTGTGGGTGCCCACAAGCATCAGCCACGCGCCAGGCTGGTGGGATCATTTTTGGGGGAGGACTTTTGCTCGCTTCTGCCAGCAAAAAGGAAAGCGGAAGCAGTGTTTGGTGTAAACTCGTCAGCTGTAGTTACTAATTAATGAAGGTGGCCGGTGGCCTGGGGGGTTCCCCGTGCGCAGGCGGCACCTGGGCTGGAACCAGACCTGCCACGTGGCACCACACGGCACTGCCCAGCCTCTGGAAACAGAAGGTCACCCCACACCCTCGTGCCTCCCCAGAGTCCCAGGTCTGCACCCCAAATCTACCCCTGCACCCTAGCTCTGCACCCCACATCTCCTCCTGCCCCCTGAGTCCCAGGTCTGCACCCCAAATCTTCATCTGCATCCCAGGTCTGCACCCCACATCTCCTCCTGCACCCTGTGTCCCAGGTCTGCACCCCAAATCTACCCCTGCACCCCAGGTCTGCACCCCAGGTCTCCTCCTGCACCCCAAGTCCCAGGTCTGCACCCAAATCTACCCCTGCACCCCACGTCTGCACCCCAGATCTCCCCCTGCACCCCAGATCTCTTCCTGCACCCCGAGTCCCAGGTCTGCACCCCAAATATTCCCCTGAACCCCAGGTCTGCACCCCAGATCTCCCCCTGCACCCCGAGTCCAAGGTCTGCACCCCAGATCTTCTCCTGCACCCTGAGTCCCAGGTCTGCACCCCAGGTCTGCACCCCAGATCTCCCTTGCACCCCAAATCCCAGGTCTGCCCCCAGGTCTGCACCCTGTGCCTCTCCCTGCACCCCAAACCCCAGGTCTGCACCCCAGGTCTCCTCCAGCACCCTGAGTCCCAGGTCTGCACCCCACACCTCCTCTACACCCCAAACACCAAGTCTGCCCTCCAAATCTTCCCCTGCACCCCAGGTCTGCACCCCACATCTCCTCCTGCACCCTGAGTCGCAGCTCTGCACCCCACACCTCTCCCACACCCCAACCCCAGACCTGCACCCCACGTCTCCGCCTGCACCCCAAATCTTCCCCTGCACCCCAGATCTCCTCCTGCACCCCGAGTCCCAGGTCTGCAACCAGCTCTGCATCCCACACCTCTCCCGCACCCCAAACCCCAAGTCTGCCCCCCAAATCTTCCCCTGCACCCCAGGTCTCCTCCTGCACCCCACACTTCCCCTGCACCCCAGATCTCCTCCTGCACCCCACACCTCTTCCGCACCCCACACCCCAGGCCTGACCCCCACACTCCCCCCGCACCCCAAACCCCAGCTCTGCACCCCCCTCCTCCCCGCACCCCAGCCCCCCCTCCCGCAGCACCGCCCCTATTCCACCCAGAGCCTCCCACCCCGGGGGCCCCCAAGACCCCTCATACCCCCCCTGGGGCTCTCCCCTCCGTACTGTCCCCCCGCTCTGGGGACACCCCCACTTCTACACCCCCCCGAGTACCCCCGCAGGGGGGTGGAGGGGGAACTACCCCCCGCAAATGATCCCACACCGGCTGGCGAGGGGGCTCCCGTCTCACCCCGGCACGGGGCTCGGCTCGGCTCGGCTCGGCTCGGTTCGTCAGGGCTCGGCTCGCCTCGGCCGCGCTTCCTGCCGCCCCGCCGCCATCACCGGGCGCCGCCGCTCGGCTCCTCGGGAAATGGAGTCCGGGCCCGGGGTCACAGGCACCGCCACCTGCCACAGCTCCGGGGGACACCGGCACCAGCTCCCGTCCCTGGCATGGTGTTGGGGGGTGCTGGTTCAAGCCCAGGCACACAGCGGTGCAGGGGAAGGGGGTGCGCAGGTTCTGTCCTCTCCTCCCTCACACAGAGGCCTGGTCAAAAGGGATTTTCGATGAGGAAAAGTTTAATCATCTTTAATGCACTTAAACTGAGATTAAAAATGAGCCGGGGCTTTCCAGTGGGCAGGGGATGGTTTCAAAGACACATACCCCCCCTCCAGCTGCTTTTCCTTTCACATTTCTGCGAGGCAAAGGCAGGGCCTTGCACTGCTCTAAATTAGAATGGTGACAAACAGGATTAAGGGAGACCCAGACAGGTATTCCAACTTTTTCCGCCAAAAGAGTTAACATAGAATAGAATCACTGAATCGTTTTGGTTGGAAAGGACCTTTAAGATCATCAAGTCCAACCGTTACCCCAGCACTGCCAAGCCCACCACTAACCCATGTCCCTCAGCACCACATCTACACGGCTTTTAAATCCCTCCAGGGATGGGGACTCCACCACTGCCCTGGGCAGCCTGTGCCAGTGCTTGACAACCCTTTCCATGAAGAAATTGTCCCTGATCTCCAATCTAACCCTCCCCTGGCACAACTTGAGGCCGGTTCCTCTCGTCCTGTCGCTTGTTACCTGGGAGAAGAGACCGACCTCCCCTCGCTACACCCTCCTTTCAGGCAGTTGTAGAGAGCGAGAAGGTCTCCCCTCAGCCTCCTTTTCTCCACGCTAAACCCCCCCAGGTCCCTCAGCCGCTCCTCATCACACTTGTGCTCCAGACCCTTCCCCAGCCCCGTTGCCCTTCTCTGGACTCGCTCCAGCACCTCAAGGTCTTTCTTGTAGTGAGGGGCCCAAAACTGCACCCAGGATTCGAGGTGCGGCCTCACCAGTGCCGAATACAGGGGGAAGATCCCTGCCCTGGTCCTGCTGGCCACACTAGTGCTGATACAAAATAATATTTCTGATATGGCCTCAATGTCGAGGAGTAGTAGGATATCACAGCTTTTTCACTCCTTTTCTCCTTTGTCCTGGGTGAGACCTGGAAGAGGAACGTGCCCTTTCTCTTTGGGAAAGTCTGAAGAAAAGCTGAATCCCTGGGTACCCCCTTCCTGGGGGGTGTCATTTTTCTCCCTGCACATTATAAAAAAAAGATGTCACCTTGTGCTTGTGTTACCAGCCGTGTCCCCATGGAAGTATCCAACCCCTCTTCCAGCTGGGTGAGTCCCAGCACGTCCCCAGCCCTCCCAGGGCTTTCCCAGCTCCAAAATCCTGCTCCCACAAGCGACTTCAGCCCTAGTGCTATTTTCCCTCCCGTGATGCAGGATGCCCTGGCTGATCTCACATGTGGAGACAGGGATGAAGCAGTGAAGCTCCTCTCCACACCAGTTTAACCCCATGTCTCCCCTGCAAACAGCATCACCTCTTTCATCCTCTGCAAGACACCAAGGTTTAGCAAGAAGAAACCTCACACTGGTGTTTCCTACGTGTCCCACTCCACCTGCATCGGCTCAAGGCAGGAAGATGAATCATAACCACCCCACATCCAGCTGCATCCATGCTTCCAGCTCACCGCATGGTAAAATTACAGAATGAAAGGGTTTGGGTTGGAAGAGACTTTAAAGATCATCCAGTCCAACCCCCCTGACATGGGCAGGAACATCTTTCACTAGATCAGGTTGCTCAAAAGCCTCATCCAACCTGACCTTGAAGACTTCCAATGATGGGGCATCCATTAGATGACCTAGGGAAATGCAAAAGGTCAAGGAAGATATTCCAGGTGCCAGTGGGAGGATAAGAGCTTCTTGCTGCATCCAATGAGCTTTGGAGACTAATTAGGGCTATAACCCCTGTTTCAGCTGAGGAATCACTGGGAGGCAGCACAGCCTGAGCTGCTGCAGCAGCAACTGAATAACCATGAATTTAAATATGGTAATTCTGGAGCTAATTACAAAAGCAATGTTAAGGCATGAGGGAAGATCATAGGGGAGATGTGTAAATTTGCAGTGGGATGGAGCAGGACTCTTTTGTTACTGAAATGTAAGTCAGGCTTTTGATATTATCTATCAAGACCTTGTGAGTTAAGGATGAAAGCCTGGAGGTCATTAGGTCAACGGCAGGTCTTCTGCATGACATGAACCACAGGACAGCCCAGGACCTCGCAGCAGGCAGGATGAAGCTTGTGTGGCTTGGTCAGGTTCCATCGCTGTCGGAGAACCGCTGCTTCGTCTGACTCATTGTTCACATAACAAAGCTTCCTTGTGGGTGACCTCTTGCTCTCAAACTGTTCCAGTTTTGGCTCCAGCCCCGCTCCCTGCTCTGCCTTCCCCATTCCTCCCAGGAAAGCGAGGCAGATGGGTGTGAGTTGCCTGGATACAGCCCATCCAAGCATGGAAACCGTATTGTGATGATGCTGCATGGCTGCCGCCAAGCTCCAGGAACCCAGGTGAGACACACCAACTCTAAGCATCCCTCTCCCACTTGGATTTCAGTTTTGTGGCTCTTTTTTATGCTTTTAAGTAGACAGCACACCAGCAGTGAGCCCCTTTCCAGGTCATGTCCTGCAGTACAGCATGCTCCATGTATGATTTCAGTTGGCTGAAGTCCATTTTGTCCCAAGCAGCCCAGGTCACCCCAGTGTCCATAGGGGTTGGGGGTTGTTCCTCACCAACATGCAGCCCTTTGGCAATGGGAGAGTTGTCCAAAAGCACAGGACAGTCTTGCCGAGCCACATAGGAGGAAGGCTGGGATGGCAACGGGAGCGACAGCCATGGCTTTTTCTAGCCCCCCTCGCTCTTGCTAATGATGGGAGGTTTCTTAGCGTATGAAATATGAACCAGGAGCAGTTTGAATGGAAAATTTCTGACTTGGGGTGGGACAGGACTGAATCAGACTCCTTGCAGACTCCTGGTTCGTGGGATCGGGAGGAGCTGCTGTGCAGTAACGTCCTTGCCGTCATCACTTTGCATTTGGTCCTCCCCAGTCCAGTCTTCTTGAAGGAGGGAGACAAGGGAAAAGGCCATGTGTGTCTGCAAGCTGTGACTGCTCCACAACGGGATTTGGGGCTGCTCTGAGAGCAGGGTCCTGGCTGGGTGGCTGAGAGCCCATTGGGAGTCAGACACTGGGAGGGGTGCAGCTCGGGAGGGTGCCTTCCAGCACGTCCCTCCTGCTGCGTGCCTGGCTTGGGGGTCTCCTAAGGATGAGGTGCAGAGAGCTGGGTGAGGGGCAATCAAAGGGACCTGGCCCCTGGTGTCCCCAGGGTGGATGAGAGAGAGTCATGTGCTGGTTCATCCATCCTCTGGGCAGAGGGCAATGGGGTTATGAGCCTCCTCCCAGCGCTCCCTTGAACCCGTCTGAGCTGACTGTGCCCAAAATGAGCAGCTCTGGAGCAAGTTTGGGCCAAGACACGCTCTGAAGCATGAGGCAGACATCCCGCCGGGCCTGGCTGCTCAGGCACGTCACAGGGCTGCGGGGAGGCGAGATCCTGCACACGTTTCAGAGCAAGGGTTGATGTCAAGCTGGCTGAACTCCAAGGTGAACAACTGTCCCTCATAAGCGCACGTATTACTTGAGTTTGTCTTCTATTGATTAAACATTACTTTAAGATGAGGTGAAATAAGCCCTTCAAGGCCAAAGAAGTGTGTCTGCAGGGGAAATGCGCAATTTACACTAAATCCCAGGATAAAAAGGCCAAAGAGATCAGAACCTGGCTCCGAGGCAGGTGATGTTTGGTTTTGAATTAGGGAAGGGCTTTTTTACTGGGTAAAAGCTTTGTCTTTGAAACGAGGCCAACTCCAGCTGTGCACAGAGCTCTCCAGCACTCTGGACTCCAGCTGCTCTGGAGACATTCTCTTAATTTGCTTTTGATGAATATTTCAGTGCAGCCAATACCCCTGGAGACGGCAAGCTCCTGTCTCAGCCCAGAGCTCACCTGTTCTACAGGAGCCTTTTCTTTTTCACTTACAGAGAGTGAAAAATAAAAACAACAAAGGAGAAGAAAGAGTGAGCAGCATTGGTGATCAGCAATTTGGGGGCACCAAAGATCTTTGGTACCCAGAGATCTGGGGTTGAGTGCCCAAGTTGGAAGCCGCTTGGGTAGGAGGGTGGCACAAGGGAACATGCCCACCCCACCAGCTCCTTGGCTGTGCCAGCCCCGCAGGAGCCCCATCTTCACAGCAGAGAAGGGTGACAGGCTTGTTCCTGCACTTGGTCCCAAGTGCCTCAGGGACCCCATGCTGAGGAGGATGGTGATGTCACAGAGGGGGCTTTCTGTGTGACCTCAGAGCACGGGGATGGTGGCTTGGGGTCCTCTGCACAGGTGGTCCAGGGACCCTGCAGCAGGGAGGATGGTGGCCCAGAGACCCTCTGCATGGGTCACTGTGGGACCCTGCAGTGAAGGGAGGATGGTGGCCTGGGGATTCATTCCAAGAGTCACTTGGAGACCCCATAGCAAGGTAAGACCATGGCCTAGGGACATCCATGTGGGTGGGATGGAGGGACCATGCAGCCAGGTGGACAGTGCAACAAGGACCCACACGTGGGTCAGCTGAAGACCTCACAGCCAGGGGAGTGGTGACCTGGGCACCCTGCATGAGTTGCCCAGGGTCGTGGCAGCAAGCGGGGGGACAAGGACACGGGACCCTGTGTGGGTGGCCCTGTGATCCTGCTGTGAGGGAAGATGGTGTCATGGGGACTGCCAGGGGGTTGGGCTGGGCACAACAGCAAGGGGGGGCCATGACAGGGAACCCTGCATGGGTGTCCCTGGTACCCTGCAGCACAGGCAAGAAGTGCGGGGTCTGTTGCTGTATTTATTGATTGCAGCATTTTAGGGTTGTTTAATCAGGGCATTTTTCCCTCCCTCTTACCCCTCTGAGACCCCGAACTACATCCATGTGAGGCCTTTGATTTGGTTTTTGGCAGCATTTCTACTCCTTCATTCCCTCGTTTTCCCCACCCCACCCCTCCCAGCAGCTGTTTTGGTGAGTGACTGACTTTGGGGTCTTAATTTGAGGTGAGTGCCAAGGGGTGAGGCCACTTCTCTGCGCAGTGTTTGTGGGGCCAGAGTGGGATTGGCTGTAGTGGAGGGGAATGGGAGGCGTGCATGCTGTGTGGGGCTGTGCACCTGAGAACCTCGAGGTGATGTTTGCATGCCAAAGGGCTGATGAAGCACAATAAACTAGACTAGACTAGACTGGAACAGTCCAGTTGGAAGGGACCTACAGTGATCATCTAGTCCAACTGCCTGAGCGCTTCAGGGCTGAGCAAAAGTTAAAGCGTGTTATTAAGGGCATTGTCCAAATGCTTTTGAAACACTGACAGGCTTGGGGCATCAACCACCTCTCTAGGAAGCCTAGAGACCACCCTCTTGGTAAAGAAATGCTTCCTAATGTCAAGTCTGAAACTCCCTGCTGCAGCTTTGAACCATTCCCATGCATCCTATCAATGGATCACATGGAGAAGAGATCAGCACCTCCCTCTCCACTTCCCCTCTTCACAAAGCTGTAGAGATCCATGAGGTCGCCCCTCAGCCTCCTTCTCTCCAAACTAGACAAACCCAGTGTCCTCAGCCACTCCTCCCAGGACATGCATTCCAGCCCGTTCACCAGATTTCTTCACAGAATCACACAGAATCACAGAATGTCAGGGATTGGAAGGGACCTCGAAAGATCCTCTAGTCCAATCCCCCTGCCAGAGCAGAATTACCTAGATCATGTCACACAGGAACGTGTCCAGGCAGGTTTTGAATTTCTCCAGAGAAGGAGACTCCACAACCTCTCTGGGCAGCCTGTGCCAGTGTTCAGTTACCCTCACCGTAAAGAAGTTTTTCCTCATATTTATGTGGAACCTCCTGTGTTCCATCTTGCACCTGTTGCCCCTTGTCCTGTCAATGGATGTCACCTTCTTGCCCCCCTCTGGATGCTTTCAAACACTTTAAACATCCTTCTTAAATGGTGAGGCCCAGAACTGCACACAATACTCAAGGTGAGTCAGCACCACTGCTGAATACAGCAGGAAAATCACTTCTTTTGACCATCTGGTTATACTGTGTTTGATGCACCCCAGGATGCGGTTTGTCCTGTTGGCTGCCGAGGCAAACTGCTCACTCATCACGTTGAGCCTGCCATCAGCCAGCACCCCAGATCCCTTTCTTCAGGGCTGCTCTCCAGCCGCTCCTCTCCCAGTCTGAACTTGTGTCCAGCATTGCTTCGTCCCAGGTGCAGGATCTGGCATTTGTTCTTGTTAAATTTCATGCCATTGATGGTTGCCCAACGCTCCAGTTGATCTAGATCTCTCTGCAAGGTCCCTCATCTCTCAAGAGAGTCAACAGCACCTCCCAGTTTAGTATGATCAGCAAATTTGCTAATGGTTAACTACTTAAATTAGTTAAACAGGACTTTCCCTTACTGAACCCATGTTAATTGTGCCTGATGATTGTGCTGTCCTTTAATTGTTGCTTTCTACAACTACCTGAAAGGAGGTTGCAGCGAGGCGGGTGTTAGTCTCTTCTTCTGTGTAAGAAACAATAGGACGAGAGGAAACGGGCTCAAGTTGCACCAGGGGAGGTTTAGATTGGAGATCAGGAACTATTTCTTTACCAAAAGGGTTGTCAAGCACTGGAACAGGCTGCCCAGGGAAATGGTGGAGTCACCTTCCCTGGAGGAATTTCAAAGCCATGTAGATGTGGTGCTGAGGGCCACGGTTTAGTGGTGGACTTGGAAGTCCAAGGCTGACAGTGGGACTTGATGATCTTAAAGGTCCTTTCCAAGCAAAATGATTCTATGATTTCAATGCCTTTCAATAGCACCCAGTAGGATCTTTACCATAATTTTTCCAGGTGCTGAGGATAGACTAACAGGTCTCTAGTTTCCTGAACCTAAACTCATGCCCTTTTTATAAATTGCAATGACGTTGGCTAGCTTCCAGTCAGTGAGGACCTCCCGAGACTCCCAACATCTCCCCAACTTCAGCAGAGGTGACTGTCTTGAAGGTTGTTCACTGTGCGAGCAGTGCTTATGGGTGAGGAAGATGAGGTGAGGTAGGAAGGGTATCTGTGCTTCTGTGTTGGTGGGTGCTGGAGTGCCTGGCAGGCAAGAAGCATGCTGGGCCAATGCAGGGCTGGGCTGGGGGTGCCAGTGAGTCAGGTGGATTCACAGCTGCCCCCTAGAAAGGGGGTTGTGTAACTGGATGTGCCTAAGTCCATGGGGAAAGATGGTTTGAACCCACATGTTCCTGTTTCTGGAGAGGAGTCAGCCCAGGTAGCAGGAATGTCTGGGGGCCAGTTGGATAGAGAGCAGCTTGGCAGAGAAGGACCTTGTGGTCCTGGTGTAGAACAAGTGGACCATGAGGTGGCAATGCACCCTTGCAGGAAATAGGACCACCAGTCTCCAGGGTGGCATTAGGAAAAGTGTTACCAGCAGGTTGAGGGAGGTGGTCTCTCGCTTTTATGAAATTGGTTGCAATGGAGCGTACTGGACATAGTAGAAGAGGTGACGCAAAGAAAAAATGGGAGAAGAGGAGGAGGTTCATGGCCCATGTTTCCAGGCAGTTAGCAACCTGCTGTGCCACTAAGACACACACAAGACTATGGGGCCGTATGGATCCACCCAAGGGTGGCAGAGGTGCTGAGCAAGGCACTTTCCATCATTTCTCAGCAGTCCTGGCTAACTGGGGAGGTCCCAGTCCAGGTGGTTTCCACCCATCCTGATGGCCTGTTGAGCCCAAGCTCTGTGCCACGTGAAGTTGGAAGAGCCTTGTGAAAAGAAAGGAAGCAGAGGTGCCTAAGACTGGGATGCAGGAGAACTTTATTGAGAAAAAAGAGTGAAAAGGCAGGAGCACCAATTGGAAAGGAGGCTGTCTGAGGTGCAGGTAGGGCGACCACCAGCCGAGGTCCTTTCCTTGCGAGAGAGTAGATTTTGCCAGAGCATCGAGGTCTTCCTGCCCTGCAGTGAGAGCAGCCCACCAGAGGTCCCTTGATGGTCTTTGTCTTGTGAGAAGATGATTGCAGTGGAGAGACCCAGCAAAATGGGCAACACAAAGAAGGAAGTGGGAGAAGAAGAGGAGGTTCATGGGCCACGTTTGCAGGCAGCCTGGGCTGGCCCCGTCCCTGCTTCTTTGCTTGGTGCCATGAGAGAAGGAGCCCCAGATGGCAAATCCATGTGCCAGCAGTGGCCTGGAAGCATGTCCTCAATCCATGCCGTGGCTTCCAGGGTGTGTGTGGTTGGTGTCAGGGGTGGTGGCGAGGGCCTTTAGCAGGGGTAGCAGCCTCTAAGACCGCCGTTGAAGCAGCCCAGGCCTCCGAAGCCGTAGCCATAGCCGAAGCCTCCGGAGGAGATGGGCACTCCCAGGGCACTCAGGTCGTTGCCCACGGCAGCCGAGGCGGTGGATCCGACGGCGGTGTTCTGGGGGAAGGAGCTGAGGATGGGTCCTGGCAGGGTGACCAGCACGGCGGGAGGCTGGATGACGACGCGGGAGGCCTCGCACTGCCTGACACAGGGCTCGTTGCAGCTGTTAGCCAGCGGGGTGGGTCCGCAGGGGCGGCAGCTGTCGTAGCAGGCCATGGGTGTGTTGTGGGGGGGCCCTGGAAGAGAGGGTGTTGAGAAAGCGGAGGGGCGTGGGGGTGCGAGGGGCGGTGTTGCAGGAGGGCAAGGGAGTGGGGAGGCCTGGTGTGGGGCTGTGGGGAGCGTGGCGGTGGGGAAGCGTCAGGGCTGTGAGGTGGGGGCAGAGCGTGGTGGAAGAGACGGGCCAGGTGGGGCAGGAGAAGGAGGGGAAGGGGGTTGAGGCTCACCTTGTTGAGCGCGGAGGAGGAGAAGGCGTCAGGAGAAGTGTGTGAGGGAGAGAGGCGCTGGGCCGGCTTTTATGCTGGTCCCCGAGGGGCGGGACAGCCTTTGCGCATGACGGCATTGTTCAGCAAGCAGCTGGTGCGTGCCACAGCCTGGCGAGTAATGAGGTGGGGCGTGTTTTCCTTCCCACAACGCTCCCTTTTCATGTCCTCATCTTGGGGATGTGACCACTTGGCCCTGGCGGCAGCTTTGAAGTGAGAGTATTAGAGACCAAAGGCTTGGTGTTGATGGCGTGTGTCATGGCGGGCAGAAGAGGCGACCAAAGCGTAGGGGAGGTGGGGTGTTGTCAGTGAGGTCATCCCACGGCACTCGTGTGGTGTGGTTTGTGGGTGCGTTGTGAAGAGGGGGCCCCATTTCCTGGCAGCCCTGGCAGGCTGATCTGGGCTTTGGCGGTGTGTTGGGTGTGAGGCCTTGACCATTGCATTGCATTCGGTCCCTCCCTGCCTTGACCCAGCTCACTGAGCCTGTTTTTAGGCCTGGCTTTTCCCGTTGGGTGTGCTCTGTGGGTGTCTTGGTGCCCCTTTGGCTTGTAAGGTTGTAGTTGGATGTACTAGGTTTACGTGGCATGGTTTTGGTTAGTGAGGGGGCTACAGGAGTGGCTTCTGTCTGAAGGTTCCAGAAGATTCCCCCATATGCGGCAGAGAGTCCCCAAGAGCCGAAAGAGGAGCCAGTGGGGAAGAAGACCGGCCTGGCTGAACAGAGAGCTTTGGCTGGAACTCAGGAAAGAGAAGAGAGTTTATGACCTTTGGAAGAAGGGGCAGGCAACTGAGGAGGACTCCAAGGATGTCATGAGGTTATGCAGGGAGAAAATGAGGAGGACCGAAGACCAACTAGAAATTCATCTGGCTACTGCCGTAAAGGCAACAAAAAGTATTTGTGTAAATACATGAGGAACAAAAGGAGGACTAGGGAGAATCTCCATCCTTTCCTGGATGTGGGGGGAAATATAGTGAACAAAGGATGAGGATAAGGCTGAGGTGCTTAATGCCTTCTTTGCCTCAGTCTTGAATAGCAAGACCAGTTGTTCTGCGGGTCCCCAGGCCCCTGAGCTGGAAGACAGGGACGGGTGCAGAGTGAAGTCCCCATAAAGCAAGGGGAAACGCTTAGAGACCTGCTGCACCAGTTAGACACACACAAGTCCATGGAGCCGTATGGGATCCAGCCAAGGGTACTGAGAGAGCTGTCGGCAGTGCTCAGCAAGCCCCTTTCCATCATTTACTCTCGATTACCTACCGGCAGGCCTGGTTAACTGGAGAAGTTCCAGCTGACTGGAAATTAGCAAATGTAACACCCATCTACAAGAAGGGCCAGAAGGATGATCGAGGGAACTATAGGCCTGTCAGCCTGACCTCGGTGCCAGGCAAGGTGATGGAACAGATCATCCTGAGTGCCATTACATGGCACATGCAGGACAATTGGGGCCAGCCAACATGGATTCATGGAAGGCAGGTCCTGCTTGACCAACCTGATCTCCTTCTATGACCAAGTGACCCGCTTAGCAGATGAGGGCAGGGCTGTGGATGTAGTCTATCTAGACTTCAGTAAGGCATTCGACACTGTCTCCCACAGCATCCTCCTAGACAAACTGGCTGCCCGGGGCTTGGATGGATGGACTCTTGGATGGGTTAAAAACTGGCTGGATGGCCGAGCCCAGAGAGTGGTGGTGAATGGGGCAAAGTCCAACTGGCGGCCGGTCACTAGCGGTGTTCCCCAGGGCTCAGTTCTGGGGCCGGTGCTGTTCAATATCTTTATAGATGATCTAGACGTAGGGATTGAGTGCACCCTCAGTAAATTTGCAGATGACACCAAGGTGGGTGGGAGTGTCAATCTGCTGGAAGGTAGGACGACCCTATAGAGGGATCAGGACAGGTCAGATAGATGGGCCGAGACCAACAGTATGAAGTTCAACAAGAACAAGTGCCTGGTCTTACACTTTGGCCACAACAACCCCGTGCAGCGCTACAGGCTGGGGGAAGAGTGGTTAGAAAGCGGGCTGGCAGAAAGAGAGTTGGGGGTGCTGATCGACTGCTGGCTAGACATGAGCCAGCAGTGTGCCCAGATGGCCAAGAAGGCCAATGGCATCAGGCCTCTTATTAAGAATAGTGTAGCCAGCCGGTCTGGGGAAGTGATCGTCCCTCTGTACTCGGCACTGGTGAGGCCGCACCTTGAATCCTGTGTCCAGTTGTGGGCCCCGCACTTCAAGAAAGATGTTGAGGTGTTGGAGCGAGTGCAGAGGAGGGCGACCAAGCTGGTGAAGGGTCTGGAGGGTCTGACCTACGAGGAACAGCTGAGGGAGCTGGGGGTGTTTAGCCTGGAGGAGAGGAGGCTCAGAGGTGACCTTAGTGCAGTCTACAACTACCTGAAGGGAGGTTGTAGCAGAGTGGGAGTTGGCCTCTTCTCCCAGACAACTGGAGATAGGACAAGAGGACACAGCCTCAAGGTTTGCCAGGAGAGGTTCAGATTGGACATTAGGAAGCATTTCTTCTCAGCAAGGGTCATTAGGCATTGGAAGGGGCTGCCCAGGGAGCTGGTGGAGTCACCATCTCTGGATGTGTTTAAGAAAAGCCTGGACATGGCACTTAGTGCCCTGGTCTAGTTGCTATGGTGGTGTCAGGGCAATGGTTGGACTCGATGATGCCAGAGGGCTCTTCCAACCTGATTGATTCTGCCATACTGTGAAGAGCGAGGAAGTGGGAAAGTAGAGGCTGGTGAGCCTGACCTCATTTTCAAGGAAGGTGATGGAGGAAATGCTCCCAGAAAGCACTGCCAAGCCCAGGAAGGATAAGAAGGTGATCGGGAGGGGTTGGCATGGATTGACGAAGGGGGAATCGTGCTTGACTGACATCCGTGTCTTTCATGTTGAGGCAACTGGGTGTTGGACGAGGGGAGAGCAGTGGCTGTTGTTGAGCTGTACTTGAAGGAATGCTTTGTCAGTGTCTCCCGTTCCGTGCTCCTAGACAAGCCGAGAGAGGATGGGTTGCCTGAGTGGTCAGTGAAGTGGACGGCAAAGTGGTTGAAGGGCAGGGCTCAGAGGCGTGTGCTCAGTGGCAGGGCAAGAGGCCATGGGCACAAGTGGAAACAGATGGAATTCCCTGGGCAACAGCAGCAAGCAATTGTCAGTGTGAGGGTGGTCAAAGAGTGGAAGAGGTGGTGGAGTCTCCATCCTGGGAAATACTGAAAACCCGACTGGCCATGGTCCCGGACAACCTGCTCTAGATGTCCCTGCTTGAGCAGGGCAGTTGAAGCACATGCTCTGCTGAGTTCCTTCCAAATTCAATGATTGTGTGATTGTGTTTACTGGGAGGGCCGGAGAGTCATGCTGGGGAAGAGAGTTAGAGAAATGAGTGCTGGCATGGGGAGACTGTCAGAGCTGTGCGCAGGGGAGCGTTGTTGTATTGAAGCCTCTGTTAGAGCCAGTGATGGGCTTGTGTAACATTCCGGAAGCCCACAGGTGCCCGTCTGTGTTGCTGGTGTTTTTGGTGTCCTATATCATTGCAGAGGTCTTGTGGTCCTTTCCCACCCACCCCGCTGGCCTCTTGAGCCCTGGCTTTGTGCCACGTGAAGTTGCAAGAACCTTGTGAGAAGAAAGGAAGAGGAGGCATTTGGGATGGCATGCAGGAGAACTTTATTGAGACAAAAGACTGAAAAAGCAAGAGTATCAAGTAGAAAGGGAGGCAGTATGAGACACAGGTAGGGCAACCATCAGCTGAGGTCCTTTGCTTGCCAGAGAGTATATTTTGCCAGAGCATCGAGGTCTTCGTGCCCTGCAGTGGGAGCAGCCCACCGAAGGTCCCTCGATGGTGTTTGGCTTGTGAGAAGGTGTTTGCTGTGGAGAGTCCCAGTAGAAGGGGCAACACAAAGAAGGAAGTGGGAGAAGAGGAGGAGGTCCATGGGCCATGTTTGCAGGCAGCCTGGGCTGGCCCCTTCCCTGCCTCCTTGCTTAGTGCCTTGAGAGGAGGAGCCCGGATACAGCAGGTCCATATGCCATGAAGGGCTCGGTGGTGTGTCCTCAGTCCATGCCGTGGCTTCCAGGATGTGTGTGGTTGGTGTCAGGGGTCGTGGCAAGGGCCCTTAGCAGGGGTAGCAGCCTCTAAGACCGCCGTTGAAGCAGCCCAGGCCTCCGAAGCCATAGCCATAGCCGAAGCCTCCGGAGGAGATGAGCACTCCCAGGGCACTGAGGTCGTTGCCCACGGCAGCCGAGGCAGTGGATCCGACAGCGGTGTTCTGGGGGAAGGAGCTGAGGATGGGTCCTGGCAGGGTGACCACCACGGTGGAAGGCTGGATGACGACGCGGGAGGCCTCGCACTGCCTGACACAGGGCTCGTTGCAGCTGTTAGCCAGCGGGGTGGGTCCGCAGGGGCGGCAGCTGTCGTAGCAGGCCATGGGTGTGGTGTGGGGGGGCTCTGGAAGAGAGGGTGTTGAGAAAGCGGAGGGGCATGGGGGTGCGAGGGGCGGTGTTGCAGGAGGGCAAGGGAGTGGGGAGGCCTGTTGTGGGGCTGTGGGGAGCGTGGCGGTGGGGAGGCGTCAGGGCTGTGAGGCGGGGGCAGAGCGTGCTGGAAGAGACGGGCCAGGTGGGGCAGGAGAAGGAGGGGAAGGGGGTTGAGGCTCACCTTGTTGAGCGCGGAGGAGAAGGCGTGAGGAGAAGTGTGTGAGGGAGAGAGGCGCTGGGCCGGCTTTTATGCTGGTCCGCGAGAGGCGGGACAGCCTTTGCGCATGACGGCATTGTTCAGCAAGCAGCTGGTGCGTGCCACAGCCTGGCCAGTAATGAGGTGGGGCGTGTTTTCCTGCCCACAACGCTCCCTTTTCATGTCTCAGTCTTGGGGACGTGTCCACTTGGCCCTGGCGGCAGCTTTGAAGTGAGAGTATTAGAGGCCAAAGGCTTGGTGTTGATGGCGCGTGTCATGGCGGGCAGAAGACGCGACCAAAGCGTAGGGGAGGTGGGGTGTTGTCAGTGAGGTCATCCCACAGCACTGGTGTGGTGTCGTTTGTGGGTGCGTTGTGAAGAGGGGGCCCCATTTCCTGGCATCCCTGGCAGGCTGCTGTGGGCTTTGGCGGTGTGTTGGGCGTGAGGTGCTGCCCCTTGCATTGCATTCAGTCCCTCCCTGCCTTGCTGCCAGCTCACTGAGCCTGTCTTTAGGCCTGGCCTTTCCCGTTGGGTGTGCTCTGTGGGTGTCTTGGTGACCCTCTGGCTTGGAAGCTTGTAGCTGGGTGTACTAGGTTTACATAGCAAGGTTTTGTTAGTGCGGGGGCTACAAGGGTGGCTTCTGTCAGATGGTTCCAGAATATTTCCCCATGTTCAATAGAGAGTCCAGATGTGCTGAAGCACGAACCATTGGGGAAGAAGACCAGCCTGGCTGAACAGAGAGCTTTGGCTGGAACTCAGGAAAGAGAAGAGAGTTTATGACCTTTGGAAGAAGGGGCTGGCAACTGAGGAGGACTCCAAGGATGTCATGAGGTTATGCAGGGAGAATATGAGGAGGACCTAAGGCCAACTAGAAATTAATCTGGCTACTGCCATAAAAGACAATTAAGAACGTTTGTATAAATACATTAGCAAGAAAAGGAGGGCTAAGGAGAAGCTCCGTCCTTCTTGGATGTGTGGGAAAACATAGTGACAAAGGATGAGGATAAGGTTGAGGTGCTTAATGCCTTCTTTGCCTCAGTCTTGAATAGCAAGACCAGTTGTTCTGCGGGTCCCCAGGCCCCTGAGCTGGAAGACAGGGACGGGGAGCAGAGTGAAGCCCCCATAATCCAAGGGGAAACGGTTAGCGACCTGCTGCACCACTTAGACACATACAAGTCCATGGAGCCGTATGGGATCCAGCCAAGAGTCCTGAGAGAGCTGTCGGCAGTGCTCAGCAAGCCCCTTTCCATCATTTATCATCACTCCTGGCTAACTGGGGAGGTCCCAGTTGACTGGAAGTCAGCAAATGTGACGCTCATCTACAAGAAGGGCCGGAGGGAGGATCTGGTGAACTACAAGCCTGTCTGACTGACCTTAGTGCCAGGGAAGGTTATGGAGCAGATCATCTCGGGTGCCATCATGCGGCATGTACAGGACAACCAGCTGATCAGGCCCGGTCAGCGTGGGTTTGTGAAAGGCAGGTACAGCTTGACTAACCTGATCTCCTTCTGGGACAAGGTGACCCACTTAGTGGATGAGGGAGAAGCTTTGGATGTTTTTTAGCTGATCCTAGTAAAGCCTTTGACACCATTTCCCATTTCATTCTCCTGGAGAAACTGGCTACTCATGCCTTGGACAGGAGTTGTGTTTGCTTGGTAAAAAGCTGTCTGGATGGCCAGGCACAAAGAGCTGTTGTTAACGGAGTTAAATCCAGATGGCAACCAGTCACACGTGGTGTTCCCCAGGGCTCAGTACTTGGGCCAGTTCTGTTTAATATCTTTATTGATGATGTGGACGAGGGGATCGAGTGCGCCCTCACTAAGTTCACAGATGACACCAAGTTGTGCAGGAGTGTAGATCCTACCTTGAGGGTAGGAAGGCTCTGCAGAGGGATCTGGACAGGCTGGATCGATGGGCTGAGGCCACTGTATGAGGCTGAACAAGGCTGAGTGTCGGGTCGTGCACTTGGGTCACAACAAGCACATGCAACGCTACAGGCTGGGGGAAGAGTGGCTGGAAAGCTGCCTGTCCTAAACGGACCTGGGGGTGTTGATGGACAGCCAACTGAATATGAGTCAGCAGTGTGCCCAGGTGGCCAAGAAGGCCACCAACATCCTGGCTTGTATCAGCACTAGTGTGGCCAGCAGGACTAGGGCAGGGATCGTCCCCCTGTACTCGGCACTGGTGAGGCCGCACCTCGAATCCTGGGTGCAGTTTTGGGCCCCTCACTACAAGCAAGACATTGAGGTGCTAGAGAGAGTCCAAAGAAGGGCAACGAAGCTGGTAAAAGGTCTAGAGCACAAGTCTTATGAGAAGCAGCTGAGGGAAGCGGGGTTGTTTAGTTTGGAGTAACGAAGGCTCAGGGGAGACATTACTGGCCTCTGCAGATACAATAAAGGAGAATGTAACGAGGTAGGTGTCAGTCTCTTCTCGCAAGTGAGAAGTGACAGGACGAGAGGAAACAGCCTCAGGTTGCACGAGGGGAGTTTTAGATTGGAGATGAGGAACAATTTCTTCCCCGAAAGTGTTGTCAAGTGCTGGCACAGGCTGCCCAGGGCAGTGGTTGAGTCCCCATCCCTGGAGGTATTTAAAAGCCGTGTAGATGTGGTGCTGAAGGACATGGGTTAGTGGTTGCCTTGGCAGCGCTGGGTTAACGGTTGGACTTGATGATCTTAAAGGTCCTTTCCAAGCAAAGGAATTCTGTGATTCCATGATTCTATGATAAAGTCTGCGTTGCCTGAGTGGCCAGTGAGGTGGACAACAAAGTGCATGAAGGGCTGTGCCCTAAAGCTTGTGCTCAGTCAAAGGGCAAGAGGCCATGGGCACAAGGGACAACAGTTGCAATTGCATGGGCAAAGGTGGCAAGCAATTGTCAGTGTGAGGGTGGTCAAAGAGTGGAAGAGATGATGGAGTCTCGGTCCTGGGAGATACTGAAAACCCGACAGGCCATGGTCCCAGACAACCTGCTCTAGCTGTCCCTGCTTGAGCAGGGAAGTTGACGCACATGCTCTCCTGAGGTGCCTGCCAAAGTCAATGAGTGTGTGATTGTGTTTGCTGGGAGGGCCAGAGGGTCACGCTGGGGAAAGAGTCATAGTCGAGTGAGTGCTGGCACAGGGAGACTGTCAGAGCTGTGCGCAGGGGAGCGTTGTTGTGCCTAAGCCTTTCTTTGAGCAAGCGATGGCCTGTGGCACGTTCTGGAGGCCCCCCAGGTGCCGGTCTGTGTTGCTGGTGTTTTTGCTGTCCTATATCATTGCAGAGGTCTTGTGGCCCTTTCCCACCCACCCCGCTGGCCTCTTGAGCCCTGGCTTTGTGCCACATGAAGTTGCAAGAGCCTTGTGAGAAGAAAGGAAGAGGAGGCATTTGGGATGGCATGCAGGAGAACTTTATTGAGACAAAAGACTGAAAAAGCAAGAGCATCAAGTAGAAAGGGAGGCAGTATGAGGTACAGGTAGGGCAACCATCAGCTGAGGTCCTTTGCTTGCCAGAGAGTATATTTTGCCAGAGCATCGAGGTCTTCGTGCCCTGCAGTGGGAGCAGCCCACCGAAGGTCCCTCGATGGTGTTTGGCTTGTGAGAAGGTGTTTGCTGTGGAGAGTCCCAGTAGAAGGGGCAACACAAAGAAGGAAGTGGGAGAAGAGGAGGAGGTCCATGGGCCATGTTTGCAGGCAGCCTGGGCTGGCCCCTTCCCTGCCTCCTTGCTTAGTGCCTTGAGAGGAGGAGCCCGGAACGGCAAATCCATGTGCCAGCAGTGGCCTGGAGGTGTGTCCTCAGTCCATGGCTTCGCTTCCTGGGTGTATGTGGTTGGTGTCAGGGGTGGTGGCAAGCACCCTCAGCAGGGGTAGCAGCCTCTAAGACCGCCGTTGAAGCAGCCCAGGCCTCCGAAGCCGTAGCCATAGCCGAAGCCTCCGGAGGAGATGGGCACTCCCAGGGCACTGAGGTCGTTGCCCACGGCAGCGGAGGCGGTGGATCCGACGGCGGTGTTCTGGGGGAAGGAGCTGAGGATGGGTCCTGGCAGGGTGACCACCACGGTGGAAGGCTGGATGACGACGCGGGAGGCCTCGCACTGCCTGACACAGGGCTCGTTGCAGCTGTTAGCCAGCGGGGTGGGTCCGCAGGGGCGGCAGCTGTCGTAGCAGGCCATGGGTGTGGTGTGGGGGGGCCCTGGAAGAGAGGGTGTTGAGAAAGCGGAGGGGCGTGGGGGTGCGAGGGGCGGTGTTGCAGGAGGGCAAGGGAGTGGGGAGGCCTGGTGTGGGGCTGTGGGGAGCGTGGCGGTGGGGAGGCGTCAGGGCTGTGAGGCCGGAGGCAGAGCGTGCTGGAAGAGACAGGCCAGGTGGGGCAGGAGAAGGAGGGGAAGGGGGTTGAGGCTCACCTTGTTGAGCGCGGAGGAGAAGGCGTCAGGAGAAGTGTGTGAGGGAGAGAGGCGCTGGGCCGGCTTTTATGCTGGTCCGCGAGGGGCGGGACAGCCTTTGCGCATGACGGCATTGTTCAGCAAGCAGCTGGTGCGTGCCACAGCCTGGCCAGTAATGAGGGGGGGCGTGTTTTCCTTCCCACAACGCTCCCTTTTCATGTCCTGGTCTTGGGGACGTGTCCACTTGGCCCTGGCGGCAGCTTTGAAGTGAGGGTATTAGAGGCCAAAGGCTTGGTGTTGATGGCGCGTGTCATGGCGGGCAGAAGAGGCGACCAAAGCGTAGGGGAGGTGGGGTGTTGTCAGTGAGGTCATCCCACAGCACTGGTGTGGTGTGGTTTGTGGGTGCGTTGTGAAGAGGGGGCCCCATTTCCTGGCAGCCCTGGCAGGCTGCTCTGGGCTTTTGTGGTGTGCTGGGCGTGAGGCCCTGACCATTGCATTGCATTCAGTCCCTCCCTGCCTTGACCCAGCTCACTGAGCCTGTCTTTAGGCCTGGCCTTTCCTGCTGGGTGTGCTCTGTGGGTGTCTTGGTGCCCCTCTGGCTTGTAAGCTTCTAGCTGGATGTACTAGGTTTACGTGGCAAGGTTTTGTTAGTGCAGGGGCTACTGGGGTGGCTTCTGTCAGAAGGTTTCCTGAGATTGCCCCATGTTCAATAGAGAGTCCAGATGTGCTGAAACACGAGCCAGTGGGAAGAAGAGTGAAGCCCCCATAATCCAAGGGGAAACGATTAGCAACCTGCTGCACCACTTAGACACACACAAGTCCATGGAGCCGTACGGGATCCAGCCAAGGGTACACAGAGACCTGGCAGCAGTGCTCAGCAAGACCCTTTCCATCATTTACCAGCAGTCCTTGCTAACTGGGAGGTCTCAGTTGACTGGAAGTCAGCAAATGTGATGCCCATCTACAAGAAAGACCAGAAGGAGGATCCGGGGAACTGCAGACATGTCAGTCTGACCTCAGTGCTGGGGAAGGTTATTGAGCAGATCATCTTGAGTGCCATCATGCGGCACGTACAGGACAACTAGGCGCTGAGGCCAAGTGAGCACGGGTTTATGAAAGGCAGGTCCTGCTTGACTAACCTGATCTCCTTCTGGGACAAGGTGATTTGCTTAGTGGATGAGGGAAAGGCTGTGGATGTTGTCTACGTAGACATTAGTGAAGCCTTTGACACCGTTTCCCACAGCATTGTCCTGGAGAAACGGACTGCTCATGGCTTGGACGGGTGTACTCTTAGGTGGGTAAAAAACTGGCTGGATGGCCAGAGCCAAGGAGTTTATGGTGAATGGAATGAGATACGGTTGGCGGCCGGTCACAAGTGCTGTTCCCCAGCGCTCAGTACTTGGGCCAGTTCTGTTTAATATCTTTATCAATGATGTGGACAAGGGGATTGAGTGAACCCCCACTAAATTTCAAGATGACACCAAGTTGGGCAGGAGTGTTGACCTGCTGGAGGGTAGGAAGACTCTGCAGAGGGGTCTGGACTGGCTGGATCGATGGGCTGAGGCCACTGTGTGAGGCTCAACACGGCCAAGTGTCGGGTCGTGCACTTGGGTCAAAACAAGAACATGCAAAGCTACAGGCTGGAGAAGAGTGGCTGGAAAGGGCAGAAAAGGACCTGGGGGTGTTGATGGACAGCCAACTGAATATAAGCCAGCAGCGTGCCCACGTGGCCAAGAAGGCCACCAGCATCCTGGCTTGTATCAGCACTAGTGTGGCCAGCAGGACTGGGGCAGGTATCGTCCCCCTGTACTTGGCACTGGTGAGGCTGCACCTCAAATTCTGTGTTCAGTTTTGGGTCCCTCACTACAAGCAAGACCTTGAGGTGCTGGAGCAAGAACAGAGAAGGGGAAAGAAGGTGGTGAAGGGTCTAGAGCACAAGTGTGATGAGGAACGGCTGAGGGAACTGGGGTTGTTTAGTCTGCAGAAAAGGAGGCTCAGGGGAGACATTATTGGCCTCTGCAGATACAATAAAGGAGAATGTAATGAGGTAGGTGTCAGTCTCTTCTCCCAAGTGAGAAGTGATAGGACGAGAGGAAACAGCGTCAAGTTGTGCCAGGGGAGTTTTAGATTGGATATGAGGAACAATTTCTTCCCCAAAAGGGTTGTCAAGCACTGAAACGGGCTGCCCAGGGCACTGCTAGAGTCACCATCCCTGGAGGTATTTAAAAGCTGTGTAGATGTGGTGCTGAGGGACATGGGCTAGTGGTGGGCTTGGCAGTGCTGGGTTAACGGTTGGACTTGATGATCTTAAAGGTCCTTTCCAAGCAATAGAATTCTGTGATTCCATGATTCTATGATAATGTCTGGGTTGCCTGAGTGGCCAGTGACGTAGACTACAAAGTGTCTGTAGGGCAGTGCCCCGAGGCTTGTGCTCAGTGGCAGAGCAAGAGGCCATGGGCACAAGGGAAAACATGGAATTCCCTGGCAAAGGCACAAGCAATTGTCAGTGTGAGGGTGCTCAAAGAGTGGAAGAGATGGTGGAGTCTCCGTCCTGGTAAATACTGAAAACCGCACTGGACATGGTCCGGGACAACCTGCTCTAGCTGTCCCTGCTTGAGCAGGGCGGTTGAAGCACATGGTCTCCAGAGGTTCCTGACGAAGTCAATGATTGTGTGATTGTGTTTGCTGGGAGGGCCAGAGGGTCACGCTGGGGAAGAGAGTTAGAGAAATGAGTGCTGACACAGGGAGACTGTCAGAGCTGTGCGCAGGGCAGCGCTGTTGTGTCTAAGACTTTGTTTGAGCAAGTGATGTGTGGTGCCACATTCTGGAAGCCGCCAGGTGCCGGTCTGTGTTCCTGGTGGTGTTGGTGGTGTCCTGTTTCACTGCAGAGGTCTTGTGGACCTTTCCCACCCACCCCAATGGCCTGTTGAGCCCTGGCTTTGTGGCGCGTGAAGTTGCAAGAGCCTTGGGAGAAGAAAAGAAGTGGAGGCGTCTGAGGCTGGGATGCAGGAGAACTTTATTGAGGCAAAAGAGTGAAAAGGCAGGATCACCAGTTGGAAAGGAGACAGTCTGAGGTGCAGGTGGTGCGACCATCAGCTGAGGTCCCTTGTGTGCAGTAGATTTTGCCAGAGCATCGAGGTCTTCCTGCCCGGCAGTGGGAGCGGCACACCAGAGGTCCCCGGTGGCCTTTAGCTTGTGAGAAGGTGTTTAGAGAGAACAGTACTCGATATAGCAGAAGGGGCGATGCAAACAAGGAAGTGGGAGAAGAGGAGGAGATACATGGTTCATGTTTCCAGGCAGCCCGGGCTGGACACGTCCCTGCTTCCTTGCTTAGTGCCTTGAGAGAAGGAGCTGTGGACAGCAGGTCCATATGCCACGAAGGGCCTGGAAGCGTATCCTCAATCCATGCCGTGGCTTCCAAGATGTGATTGATTGGGATCAGGGGTGGTGGCGAGGGCCCTTAGCAGGGGTAGCAGCCTCTAAGACCGCCGTTGAAGCAGCCCAGGCCTCCGAAGCCATAGCCATAGCCGAAGCCTCCGGAGGAGATGGGCACTCCCAGGGCACTGAGCTCGCTGCCCACGGCAGCCGAGGAGCTGGATCCGACGGCGGTGTTCTGGGGGAAGGAGCTGAGGATGGGTCCTGGCAGGGTGACCAGCACGGCGGGAGGCTGGATGACGACGCGGGAGGCCTCGCACTGCCTGACACAGGGCTCGTTGCAGCTGTTAGCCAGCGGGGTGGGTCCGCAGGGGCGGCAGCTGTCGTAGCAGGCCATGGGTGTGGTGTGGGGGGGCCCTAGAAGAGAGTGTGTTGAGAAAGCGGAGGGGCGTGTGGGGGTGCGAGGGGCGGTGTTGCAGGAGGGCAAGGGAGTGGGGAGGCCTGGTGTGGGGCTGTGGGGAGCGTGGCGGTGGGGAGGCGTCAGGGCTGTGAGGCGGGGGCAGAGCGTGGTGGAAGAGATGGGCCAGGTGGGGCAGGAGAAGGAGGGGAAGGGGGTTGAGGCTCACCTTGTTGAGCGCGGAGGAGAAGGCGTGAGGAGAAGTGTGTGAGGGAGAGAGGCGCTGGGCTGGCTTTTATGCTGGTCCGCGAGGGGCGGGACAGCCTTTGCGCATGACGGCATTGTTCAGCAAGCAGCTGGTGCGTGCCACAGCCTGGCCAGTAATGAGGTGGGGCGTGTTTTCCTTCCCACAACGCTCCCTTTTCATGTCCTGGTCTTGGGGACGTGTCCACTTGGCCCTGGCGGCAGCTTTTAAGTGAGAGTATTAGAGGCCAAAGGCTTGGTGTTGATGGCGCGTGTCATGGCGGGCAGAAGATGTGACCAAAGCGTAGGGGAGGTGGGGTGTTGTCAGTGAGGTCATCCCACGGCACTGGTGTGGTGTGGTTTGTGGGTGCGTTGTGAAGAGGGGGCCCCATTTCCTGGCAGCCCTGGCAGGTTGCTCTGGGCTTTGGCAGTGTGTTGTGCGTGATGCACTGCCCCTTCCATTGCATTCGGTCCCTCCCTGCCTTGACCCAGCTCCCTAAGCCTGTCTTTAGGCCTGGCCTTTCCCGTTGGGTGAGCTCTGTGGGAGTCTTGGTGCCCCTCTGGCTTGTAAGCTTGTAGCTGGGTGTACTAGGTTTACGTGGCATTGTTTTGGTTAGTGAGGGGCTACAGGGGTGGCTTCTGTCTGAAGGTGCCATAAGATTGCCCCATGTTTAATAGAGAGTCCAAACGTGCTGAAACATGAGCCACCGTGGAAGAAGTCCTGCCTGACTGAACAGAGAGGTTTGGCTGGAACTCAGGAAAGAGAAGAGAGTTTATGATCTTTGGAAGACAGGGCAGGCAACTGAGGAGGACTCCAAGGATGTCATGAGGTTACGCAGGGAGAAAATGAGGAGGACCTAAGGCCAACTAGAAATTCATCTGGCTACTGCCGTAAAGGCAACAAAAAGTATTTGTATAAATACATTAGGAACAAAAGGAGGACTAGGGAGAATCTCCATCCTTTCCTGCATGTGCGGGGAAACATAGTGCCAAAGGATGAGGATAAGGCTCAGGTGCTTAATGCCTTCTTTGCCTCAGTTTTTAATAGCAAGACCAGTTGTTCTCTGGGTACCTGGCCCCTGAGCTGGAAGACAGGGATGGGGAGAAGAATGAAGCCCCCATAATCCAAGGGGAAGGTGCTCAGCAAGCCGCTTTCTATCATTTATCATCAGTCCTGGCTAACCAGGGAGGTCCCAGTTGACTGGAAGTCAGCAAATGTGACGCCCATCTACAAGAAGGGCCAGAAGGAGGATCCGGGGAACTACAAGCCTGTGTGTCTGATCTTGGTGCCAGGGAAGGTTATTGAGCACATCATCTTGAGTGCCATCATGCGGCATGTACCGGACAACCAGGCGATCAGGCCCAGTGAGCATGGGTTTGTGAAAGGCAGGTCCTGCCTGACTCACCTGAACTCCTTCTGGGACAAGGTGACCCACTTAGTGGATGAGGGAGAAGCTTTGGATGTTTTTTAGCTGATCCTAGTAAAGCCTTTGACATCATTTCCCATTTCATTCTCCTGGAGAACCTGGCTACTCATAGCTTGGACACAGTTCTGTTTGCTTGGTCAAAAGCTGTCTGGATGGCCAGGCACAAAGAGCTGTTGTGAATGGAGTTAAATCCAGATGGCAACCAGTCACAAGTGGTGTTCTCGGGGCTCAGTACTTGGGCCAGTTCTGTTCAATATCTGTTCACCACTGTTCAGCATCCTCATTAATGACCTGGGCAATGTGATGGAGTGCCCTCTCAGCAGGTTGGCAGATGATAACCCTCATTTTTAAAGAATCAAAAAGGAAGACGCTGGTTAAGGTCAGTGTCACCTCTGTGCCTGGCTAGATCATGGAGCAGATCCTCCTGGAAGCTCTGGCTTTTAAGCTTGTAGCTGGGTTTACCGGCTGTAGCTGGAACAGGACTTGGACTCGGTGATCCTTGTGGGTCCCTTCCAACTCAGGACATTCTATGATTCTATGATACTAGGTTTACGTGGCAAGGTTTTGGTTAGTGAGGGGGCTACAAGTGTGGCTTCTGTCTGAAGGTTCCAGAAGATTCCCCCATGTGCGACAGAGAGTCCCCCTGTGCCGAAAGAGGAGCCAGCAGGGGAAGAAGACCGGCCTGGCTGAAGAGAGAGCTTTGGCTGGAAGTCAGGAAAGAGAAGAAAGTTTATGACCTTTGGAAGAAGGGGCAGGCAACTGAGGAGGACTCCAAGGATGTCATGAGGTTATGCAGGGAGAAAATGAGGAGGACCTAAGGCCAACTAGAAATTCATCTGGCTACTGCTGTAAAACACAATTAAGAAAGTTTGTATAAATACATTAGCAACAACAGGAGGGCTAAGGAGAAGCTCCATCCTTCTTGGATGTCTGGGAAAACATAGTGACAAAGGATGAGGATAAGGCTGAGGTGCTTAATGCCTTTTTTGCCTCAGTCTTGACTAGTAAGACCAGTTGTTCTGCGGGTCCGCAGGCCCCTGAGCTGGAAGACAGGGACGGGGAGCAGAGTGAAGCCCCCATAATCCAAGGGGAAACGGTTAGCGACCTGCTGCACCACTTAGACACACACAAGTCCATGGAGCCGTGTGGGATCCAGCCAAGGGTGCTGAGAGAGCTGTTGGCAGTGCTCAGCAAGCCGCTTTCCATCATTTATCAGCAGTCCTGGCTAACTGGGGAGGTCCCAGTCGACTGGAAGTCAGCAAATGTGACGTCCATCTACAAGAGAGCTGGAGGGAGGATCTGGTGAACTACAAGCCTGTCTCAATGACCTTAGTGCCAGGGAAGGTTATTGAGCAGATCATCTCGGGTGCCATCATGCGGCATGTACAGGACAACCAGCTGATCAGGCCCAGTCAGTGTGGGTTTGTGAAAGGCAGGTCCTGCTTGACTAACCTGATCTCCTTGTGGGACAAGGTGACCCACTTAGTGGATGAGGGGGAAGCTTTGGATGTTTTTTAGCTGATCCTAGTAAAGCCTTTGACACCATTTCCCATTTCATTCTCCTGGAGAAACTGGCTACTCATAGCTTGGACAGGAGTTCTGTTTGCTTGGTCAAAAGCTGTCTGGATGGCCAGGCACAAAGAGCTGTTGTGAATGGAGTTAAATCCAGCTGGCAACCAGTCACAAGTGGTGTTCCCTGGGGCTCAGTACTTGGGCCAGTTCTGTTTAATATCTTTATTGATGATGTGGACAAGGGGATCGAGTGCGCCCTCACTAAGTTCGCAGATGACACCAAGTTGTGCAGGAGTGTAGATCCTACCTTGAGGGTAGGAAGGCTCTGCAGAGGGATCTGGACAGGCTGGATCGATGGGCTGAGGCCACTGTATGAGGCTGAACAAGGCTGAGTGTCGGGTCGTGCACTTGGGTCACAACAAGCACATGCAACGCTACAGGCTGGGGGAAGAGTGGCTGGAAAGCTGCCTGTCCGAAAAGGACCTGGGGGTGTTGATGGACAGCCAACTGAATATGAGTCAGCAGTGTGCCCAGGTGGCCAAGAAGGCCACCAACATCCATGGCTTGTATCAGCACTAGTGTGGCCAGCAGGACTAGGGGCAGGGATCGTCCCCCTGTACTCGGCACGTGGTGAGGCCGCACCTCGAATCCTGGGTGCAGTTTTGGGCACCTCACTACAAGCAAGACATTGAGGTGCTGGAGAGGGTCCAAAGAAGGGCAACGAAGCTGGTAAAAGGTCTAGAGCACAAGTCTTATGAGAAGCAGCTGAGGGAAGCGGGGTTGTTTAGTTTGGAGAAACGAAGGCTCAGGGGAGACATTACTGGCCTCTGCAGATACAATAAAGGAGAATGTAACGAGGTAGGTGTCAGTCTCTTCTCGCAAGTGAGAAGTGACAGGATGAGAGGAAACAGCCTCAGGTTGCACGAGGGGAGTTTTAGATTGGAGAAGAGGAACAATTTCTTCCCCGAAAGTGTTGTCAAGCGCTGGCACAGGCTGCCCAGGGCAGTGGTTGAGTCCTCATCCCTGGAGGTATTTAAAAGCCGTGTAGATGTGGTGCTGAGGGACATGGGTTAGTGGTGGCCTTGGCAGCGCTGGGTTAACGGTTGGACTTGATGATCTTAAAGGTCCTTTCTAAGCAAAGGAATTCTGTGATTCCATGATTCTATGATAAAGTCTGCGTTGCCTGAGTGGCCAGTGAGGTGGACAACAAAGTGCATGAAGGGCTGTGCCCTAAAGCTTGTGATCAGTCAAAGGGCAAGAGGCCATGGGCACAAGGGACAACAGTTGCAATTGCATGGGCAAAGGTGGCAAGCAATTGTCAGTGTGAGGGTGGTCAAAGAGTGGAAGAGATGATGGAGTCTCCATCCTGGGAGATACTGAAAACCCGACAGGCCATGGTCCCAAACAACTTGCTCTAGCTGTCCCTGCTTGAGCAGGGCAGTTGACGCACATGCTCTCCTGAGGTGCCTGCCAAAGTCAATGATTGTGTGATTGTGTTTGCTGGGAGGGCCAGACGGTCACGCTGGGGAAGAAGTCTAGTCGAGTGAGTGCTGGCACAGGGAGACTGTCAGAGCTGTGCACAGGGGAGCGTTGTTGTGTCTAAGCCTTTCTTTGAGCAAGCGATGGCCTGTGGCATGTTCTGGAGGCCCCCCAGGTGCCGGTCTGTGTTGCTGGTGTTTTTGGTGTCCTATATCATTGCAGAGGTCTTGTGGTCCTTTCCCACCCACCCCGCTGGCCTCTTGAGCCCTGGCTTTGTGTGACGTGAAGTTGCAAGAGCCTTGTGAGAAGAAAGGAAGAGGAGGCATTTGGGATGGCATGCAGGAGAACTTTATTGAGACAAAAGACTGAAAAAGCAAGAGCATCAAGTAGAAAGGGAGGCAGTATGAGGTACAGGTAGGGCAACCATCAGCTGAGGTCCTTTGCTTCCCAGAGAGTATATTTTGCCAGAACATCGAGGTCTTCCTGCCCTGCAGTGGGAGCAGCCCACCAAAGGTCCCTCGATGGTGTTTGGCTTGTGAGAAGGTGTTTGCTGTGGAGAGTCCCAGTAGAAGGGGCAACACAAAGAAGGAAGTGCGAGAAGAGGAGGAGGTCCATGGGCCATGTTTGCAGGCAGCCTGGGCTGGCCCCTTCCCTGCCTTCACTTGCTTAGGTGCCTTGAGAGAAGGAGGCCGTGGACAGCAGGTCCACATGTGCCACGAAGGGCCTGGAAGGTGTGTCCTCAGTCCATGCCTTCGTCTTCCAGGATGTGTGTGGTTGGTGTCAGGGGTGGTGGCGAGGGCCCTTAGCAGGGGTAGCAGCCTCTAAGACCGCCGTTGAAGCAGCCCAGGCCTCCGAAGCCGTAGCCATAGCCGAAGCCTCCGGAGGAGATGGGCACTCCCAGGGCACTGAGGCTCGTTGCCCACGGCAGCCGAGGAGCTGGATCCGACGGCGGTGTTCTGGGGGAAGGAGCTGAGGATGGGTCCTGGCAGGGTGACCACCACGGTGGAAGGCTGGATGACGACGCGGGAGGCCTCGCACTGCCTGACACAGGGCTCGTTGCAGCTGTTAGCCAGCGGGGTGGGTCCGCAGGGGCGGCAGCTGTCGTAGCAGGCCATGGGTGTGGTGTGGGGGGGCCCTGGAAGAGAGGGTGTTGAGAAAGCGGAGGGGCGTGGGGGGTGCGAGGGGCGGTGTTGCAGGAGGGCAAGGGAGTGGGGAGGCCTGGTGTGGGGCTGTGGGGAGCGTGGCGGTGGGGAGGCGTCAGGGCTGTGAGGCCGGAGGCAGAGCGTGCTGGAAGAGACGGGCCAGGTGGGGCAGGAGAAGGAGGGGAAGGGGGTTGAGGCTCACCTTGTTGAGCGCAGGAGGAGAAGGCGTGAGGAGAAGTGTGTGAGGGAGAGAGGCGCTGGGCCGGCTTTTATGCTGGTCCGCGAGGGGCGGGACAGCCTTTGCGCATGACGGCATTGTTCAGCAAGCAGCTGGTGCGTGCCACAGCCTGGCCGAGTAATGAGGTGGGGCGTGTTTTCCTTCCCACAACGCTCCCTTTTCATGTCCTCGTCTTGGGGACGTGTCCACTTGGCCCTGGCGGCAGCTTTGAAGTGAGAGTATTAGAGGCCAAAGGCTTGGTGTTGATGGCGCGTGTCATGGCGGGCAGAAGAGGCGACCAAAGCGTAGGGGAGGTGGGGTGTTGTCAGTGAGGTCATCCCACGGCACTCGTGTGGTGTGGTTTGTGGGTGCGTTGTGAAGGGGGGGTCCCATTTCCTGGCAGCCCTGGCAGGCTGTTCTGGGCTTTGGCGGCGTGCCGGGCGTGAGGCGCTGCCCCTTCCATTGCATTTGGTCTCTCCTGCCTTGCTGCCATCTCGCTAAGCCTGTCTTTAGGCCTGGCCTTTCCCGTTGGCTGTGCTCTGTGGGTGTCTTGGTGACCCTCTGGCTTTTAAGCTTGTAGCTGGGAGAACAGAGGGTGCCTCTTTGGGCTTGTGCCCCCTTGGTTCCGGCCCTGGTTGTGGCAGTGCAAGCTGGCAGTGGAGGGCTGCGTGCGAGAGCAGGACGTTGTCCTGGCAGCCCTGGTTCAGAGCTCACAAGCCCTGTCATGTGGGCAGCCCTGCCATGCTCCCCAAAGGCTTGTGTTGGCCCCTCCGTAGCTCTCCCCTTAGCTGGGTCTGGCACATTTGCAGCCTGGGTCTGGCGTGACGCATCCAAAAAGAGCAACAAAGCTGCTGAAGGACCTGGAGAAGAAGACTTCTGAGGAGCGGTTCAGGGAACTGGGGGTGTTTGGTTTGCAAAAAAAGAATGCTGAGGGAAGACCTTAGCGCTCTCTACAAGTACCTGAAAGGAGATTGTAACGAGGTAGGTGTTGGTCTCCTGTCCCTAGTAACAAGCGATAGGACAAGAGGAAAAGGCCTCAAGTTGTGCCAGGGGAGGTTTAGATAGGATTTTAGGAAAGATTTTGTGACCAAAAGGGTTATCAAGCACTGGAAGAGGCTGCCCAGGGCAGCGGTTGAGTCACCATCCCAGGAGGTGTTTTAAAGACAGGTCGACGTGGCGCTTAGGGACGTGGTTTGGTGGTGGACTTGGTAGTGTTAATGGTTGGACTGGATGTGGTTGAGGGTCTTTTCCAACCTCATGACTCTATGATTGTATTTGGGGCAGCGTGCAAGGGCAGGGGAGTTTCCGGAGAGCCCGTGAGTGTGGCAAGAGGAAGAGGGGGAATGGGGGCAGCAGGCAGGGGAGGCCCTGTTGAGCCAGGGCCTTTGGGGTCTTGACTTGTGGTGAGTGCCGAGGGGTGAGGCCGTTTGTCTGCACGGTGTCTGAGAGGCAGAAAGAGACTTTGGAGATTGCCGAGGGGAGTTGGAGGAGAGCACGCAGCACGTGGCTGCAGAGGCGAGGCCCCGGTGGTGGTGGATGCATGCCGAATGGTGGATGAGTGGCAAGGCCTGCCCCAGTTGAGCCAAGGGGAGTGTTCTGCAGGCTGTTTGTCAGGTGAGCAGTGCTTGTTGCTGAGGAAGATGAATGGAGGCAAGGAGTGCTGTGCGCCTGGGTGTACCTAAGTCCACGGGGCCTGATGGGTTTAAGCCAGGAACGAGGAGAGAGCTGGCTGATGTCCTTGGGAGGCCACCTTCCATTAGCTTGGAAGGGTCGTGGTACCTGGGAGCAGTTTGTGAAGAATGGAAGAAAGCTCCTAGCCCTGGTATCTTGAAGAAGATCAAGAGGGTGGACCTGGGAAAGTAGAGGCTGGTGAGCCTGACCTCATTTTCAAGGAAGGTGATGGAAGAAATGCTCCCAGAAAGCACTGCCAAGCCCAGGAAGGACAAGAAGGTGCTGGGGAGTGGTTGGCGTGGATTGACGAAGGGGAAATGGTGCTTGACTGACATCTGTGTCTTCCATGTTGAGGCCACTGGGTATTGGATGAGGGGAGAGCAGTGGCTGTTGTTGAGCTGTACTTGAAGGAACGCTTTGTCAGTGTCTCCCGTTCCGTGCTCCTAGACAAGCCGAGAGAGGATGGGTTGCCTGAGTGGTCAGTGAGGTGCACTACAAAGTGGCTGAAGGGCTGGGCCCAGAGGCGTGTGCTCAGTGGCAGGGCAAGAGGCCATGGGCACAAGTGGAAACAGATGGAATTCCCTGTGCAAAGGTGGCAAGCAAATGTCAGTGTGAGGGTGGTCAAAGAGTGGAAAAGGTGGTGGAGTCTCCGTCCTATGAGATATTGAAAACCTGACTGGCCATGGTCCCGGACAACCTGCTCTAGATGACCCTGCTTAAGCAGGGCAGGTGAAGAACATGCTCTCCTGAGTTCCTTCCAAATTCAATGATTCTGTGATTGTGTTTTCTGGGAGGGCAGGAGAGTCATGCTGGGGAAGAGAGTTAGAGAAATGAGTGCTGACACAGGGAGACTGTCAGAGCTGTGTGCAGGGGAGCGTTGTTGTATCGAAGCCTTTGTTTGATCCAGTGATGGGCTTGTGTCACATTCTGGAAGCCCCCAGGTGCCCATCTGTGGTGGTGTTTGACTGTGGTGGTATATTTCCTAAGAGAGGTCTTGTGGCCCTTTCCCACCCACCCTGAAGGCCTGTTGAGCCCTGGCTTTGTGCCGTGTGAAGTTGGAAAAGCCTTGTGAGAAGAAAGGAAGTGGAGGCATCTGAGTCTGGGATGCAGGAGAACTTTATTGAGACAAAAGAGTGAAAAGGCAGGAGCACGAACTGGAAGGGCGACTGTCTGAAGTGCAGATAAGGGCGACCATCAGCCGAGGTCCCTTACGTGCAGTAGAATTTGCCAGAGCATCAAGGTCTTCCTGCCTTGCAGTGGGAGCAGCATGATAGAGATCCCTGGTGGATATCTCTTGCAGAAAGCAGTTGCAGTGGAGAGTACTGGACATGAAAGAAGACATGATCCAAAGAAGGAAGTGGGAGAAGAGGAGGAGATAAATGGTTCATGTTTGCAGGCAGCCTGGGCTGGACACGTCCCTGCTTCCTTGCTTGGTGCCTTGAGAGAAGGAGCCGTGGACAGCAGGTCCATATGCCATGAAGGGCCTGGAAGCGTATCCTCTAATCCATGCCGTGGCTTCCAGGATGTGGTTGATTGGGATCAGGGGTGGTGGTGAGGGCCCTTAGCAGGGGTAGCAGCCTCTAAGACCGCCGTTTAAGCAGCCCAGGCCTCCAAAGCCGTAGCCATAGCCGAAGCCTCCGGAGGAGATGGGCACTCCCAGGGCACTGAGGTCGTTGCCCACGGCAGCCGAGGCGGTGGATCCGACGGCGGTGTTCTGGGGGAAGGAGCTGAGGATGGGTCCTGGCAGGGTGACCAGCACGGCGGGAGGCTGGATGACGACGCGGGAGGCCTCGCACTGCCTGACACAGGGCTCGTTGCAGCTGTTAGCCAGCGGGGTGGGTCCGCAGGGGCGGCAGCTATCGTAGCAGGCCATGGGTGTGGTGTGGGGGGGCCCTGGAAGAGAGGGTGTTGAGAAAGCGGAGGGGCGTGGGGGTGCGAGGGGCGGTGTTGCAGGAGGGCAAGGGAGTGGGGAGGCCTGGTGTGGGGCTGTGGGGAGCGTGGTGGTGGGGAGGCGTCAGGGCTGTGAGGTGGGGGCAGAGCGTGCTGGAAGAGATGGGCCAGGTGGGGCAGGAGAAGGAGGGGAAGGGGGTTGAGGCTCACCTTGTTGAGCGCGGAGGAGAAGGCGTGAGGAGAAGTGTGTGAGGGAGAGAGGCGCTGGGCCGGCTTTTATGCTGGTCCCCGAGGGGCGGGACAGCCTTTGCGCATGACGGCATTGTTCAGCAAGAAGCGGGTGCGTGCCACAGCCTGGCCAGTAATGAGGTGGGGCATGTTTTCCTGCCCGCAACGCTCCCTTTTCATGTCCTTGTCTTGGGGACTTGTCCACTTGGCCCTGGCAGCAGCTTTGAAGTGAGAGTATTAGAGGGCAAAGGCTTGGTGTTGATGGCGCGTGTCATGGCGGGCAGAAGAGGCGACCAAAGCGTAGGGGAGGTGGGGTGTTGTCAGTGAGGTCATCCCACGGCACTGGTGTGGTGTGGTTTGTGGGTGCGTTGTGAAGAGGGGGCCCCATTTCCTGGCAGCCCTGGCAGGCTGCTCTGAGCTTTTGTGGTGTGCTGGGTGTGAGGCACTGACCCTTCCATTGCATTCGGTCCCTCTGTGCCTTGCTGCCAGCTCAGTGAGCCTGTCTTTAGGCCTGACCTTTGCCGTTGGGTGTGCTCTGTGGGTGTCTTGGTTCCCCTCTGGCTTGTAAGCTTGTAGCTGGGTGTACTAGGTTTACATGGCAAGGTTTTGTTAGTGAGGGGGCTACAGGGGTGTCTTCTGTCAGAAGGTTCCAGAAGATTGCCCCATGTTCAACAGAGAGTCCAGATGTGCTGAAACACGAGCCAGTGGGGAAGAAGACCAGCCTGACTAAACAGAGAGCTTTGACTGGAACTCAGGAAAGAGAAGAGAGTTTATGACCTTTGGAAGATGGGGAGGGAACTGAGGAGGACTCCAAGGATGTCATGATGTTCTGCAGGGAGAAAATGAGGAGGACCTAAGGCCAACTACAAATTCATCTGGCTACTGCTGTAAACACAACAATAAGTATTTTTGTAAATGCCTTAGGAACAAAAGGAGGACTAGGGAGAATCTCCATCCTTTCCTCGATGTAGGGGGAAACATAGTGAGAAAGGATGAGGATAAGGATGAGGTGCTTAATGCCTTCTTTGCCTCAGTTTTTAATAGCAAGACAAGTTGTTCTCTGGGTACCTAGCCCCTGAGCTGGAAGACAGGGATGGGGAGAAGAATGAAGCCCCCATAATCCAAGGGGAAGGTACTCAGCAAGCCGCTTTCTATCATTTATCATCAGTCCTGGCTAACCAGGGAGGTCCCAGTCCACTGGAAGTCAGCAAATGTGACGCCCATCTACAAGAGAGGCCAGAAGGAGGATCCGGGGAACTACAAGCCTGTCTGTCTGATCTTGGTGCCAGGGAAGGTTATGGAGCACATCATCTTGAGTGCCATCATGCGGCATGTACCGGACAACCAGGCGATGAGGCCCAGTGAGCATGGGTTTGTGAAAGGCAGGTCCTGCCTGACTCACCTGATCTCCTTGTGGGACAAGGTGACCCACTTAGTGGATGAGGGAGAAGCTTTGGATGTTTTTTAGCTGATCCTAGTAAAGCCTTTGACATCATTTCCCATTTCATTCTCCTGGAGAAACTGGCTACTCATAGCTTGGACACAGTTCTGTTTGCTTGGTCAAAAGCTGTCTGGATGGCCAGGCCCAAAGAGCTGTTGTGAATGGAGTTAAATCCAGATGGCAACCAGTCACAAGTGGTGTTCTCGGGGCTCAGTACTTGGGCCAGTTCTGTTCAATATCTGTTCACCATGTTCAGCATCCTCATTAATGACCTGGGCAATGTGATGGAGTGCCCTCTCAGGCAGGTTGGCAGATGATAACCCTCATTTTTTAAAGAATCAAAAAGGAAGATGTGGGTTAACTACAGGCCGGTCAGCGTCACCTCTGTGCCTGCTAGATCATGCAGCAGATCCTCCTGGAACTCTGCCGAGGCACATGGAAAACGGAGAAGTGATTGCTGAACAGCCATGGCTTCATGAGAGCCAATGTGCCTGACAAATGTGGTGGCCTTCTGATGGGTTTACAGCATCGGTGGATATGTGAAGAGCGACTGACTTCATCTACCTGGACTTGTGCAAAGCATTTGATACTGTCCCACACAACATCCTTGTCTCAGAAAGGAGAGCCATGGATTCGATGGGGTGGAACGACGCTTGGTGGATAAGGAATTGGCTGGATGGTCACACTCAAACAGCTGCGGTCAAAGGCTTGATGTCTGGGTGGAGACCAGTGATGAGTGGTGCCCCTCGGGGTCAGTATTGGGACCGGTGCTGTTGAACATCTTTGTCAGGGACATGGACAGTGGGATAGAGTGCACCCTCAGCTATGTTTGTGGATGACACTGACACCCATGGCAGGGTGGCTGGACTCAATCTTTAAGGTCCCTTCCAATCCAAACCATTCTCTGCTTTGATGATTCTGTGATCTCCCTGACCTTATCTAGACCCACGAGCCTTTCATCATATTTCTCTCCCCTTTCCAGTTGAGAAGGGGCAGTGATGGTGGGCACCTGACGTCCATTCAAAGGTAACCCACCACACAGGAGGAGCTTGCATCAGAGGCATGGGTAGAATTGCATTAGCGTGTCCAGCCCTTAGTTAGGACAAGTGAAGGGCCTGTGTCATGGGCTGGAATCCTACCTGGTACCAGCGGGTGGAGTTGCTGAGGTCATACTTCCTAAAGAAGGTCTCGGGTCCCACTTCCACCCACCTTGATGGTGTGTTGAGCCCTGGCTTTGCGCTAAGTATGGCTGGATGAGGCTTGGGAGAAGAAAGGAAGTGGAGGCATCTAAGGCTGGGATGCAGGAGAAGTTTATTGAGGAAAAAATGAAAGCGAAAAGGCAGAGCATCAGGTGGAAGGGAGCTGGTCTGAGGTGCAAGTACAGCAACCATCAGCCGAGGTCCCTTGCTTGCAGCAGATTTTGTGAGAGCACCGAGGTCTTCCTGCCTTGCAGTGGGAGCGGCATGCTAGAGGTCCCTGGTGGTACTGGCTTGCAGAAAGTGGTTGCAGCGGAGAGTACTGGACATTGAAGAAGACACAATGAAAAAGAAAGTGGGAGAAGAGGTGGAGGTACATGGGCCATGTTTCCAGGCAGCTCGGACTGACCCCTTCCCTGCCTCCTTGCTTGGTGCCTTGAGGGAAGGAGCCGTGGACAGCAGGTCACATGCCACGAAGGGCCTGGAAGCGTGTCCTCAATCCATGCCGTGGCTTCCAGAATGTCTGTGGTAGCTGTCAGGCTAGTAGCAAGGCCCCTTAGCAGGGGTAGCAGCCTCTAAGACCGCCGTTGAAGCAGCCCAGGCCTCCGAAGCCGTAGCCATAGCCGAAGCCTCCGGAGGAGATGGGCACTCCCAGGGCGCTGAGCTCGTTGCCCACGGCAGCCGAGGCGGTGGATCCGACGGCGGTGTTCTGGGGGAAGGAGCTGAGGATGGGTCCTGGCAGGGTGACCAGCACGGCGGGAGGCTGGATGACGACGCGGGAGGCCTCGCACTGCCTGACACAGGGCTCGTTGCAGCTGTTAGCCAGCGGGGTGGGTCCGCAGGGGCGGCAGCTGTCGTAGCAGGCCATGGGTGTGGTGTGGGGGGGCTCTGGAAGAGAGGGTGTTGAGAAAGCGGAGGGGCGTGGGGTGCGAGGGGCGGTGTTGCAGGAGGGCAAGGGAGTGGGGAGGCCTGTTGTGGGGCTGTGGGAGCGTGGCGGTGGGGAGGCGTCAGGGCTGTGAGGCGGGGCAGAGCGTGCTGGAAGAGATGGGCCAGGTGGGGCAGGAGAAGGAGGGGAAGGGGTTGAGGCTCACCTTGTTGAGCGCGGAGGAGAAGGTGTCAGGAGAAGTGTGTGAGGGAGAGAGGCGCTGGGCCGGCTTTTATGCTGGTCCGCGAGAGGCGGGACAGCCTTTGCGCATGACGGCATTGTTCAGCAAGCAGCTGGTGCGTGCCACAGCCTGGCCAGTAATGAGGTGGGGCGTGTTTTCCTGCCCACAACGCTCTCTTTTCATGTCCTCGTCTTGGGGACGTGACCACTTGGCCCTGGCGGCAGCTTTGAAGTGAGAGTATTAGAGGCCAAAGCCTTGGAGTTGATGGCGCGTGTCATGGCGGGCAGAAGACGCGACCAAAGCGTAGGGGGTGGGGTGTTGTCAGTGAGGTCATCCCACAGCACTTGTGTGGTGTCTTTTGTGGGTGCGTTGTGAAGAGGGGGCCCCATTTCCTGGCCTCCTTGGCAGGCTGGTCTGGGCTTTGGTGGTGTGCAGGAGGTGAGGCCCTGACCATTGCATTCAGTCCCTCCCTGCCTTGACCCAGCTCACTGAGCCTGTCTTTAGGCCTGGCCTTTCCCGTTGGGTGTGCTCTGTGGGTGTCTTGCTGCCCCTCTGGCTTGTAATCTTGTAGCTGGATGTACTAGGTTTACGTGGCAAGGTTTTGTTAATGAGGGGGCTACAAGGGTGGCTTCTGTCAGATGGTTCCAGAATATTTCCCCATGTTCAATAGAGAGTCCAGATGTGCTGAAACACGAGCCAGTGGGGAAGAAGACTGGCCTGGCTGAACAGAGAGCTTTGGCTGGAACTCAGGAAAGAGAAGAGAGTTTATGACCTTTGGAAGAAGGGGCAGGCAACTGAGGAGGACTCCAAGGATGTCATGAGGTTACGCAGGGAGAAAGTGAGGAGGACCTAAGGCCAACTAGAAATTAATCTGGCTACTGCCGTAAAGGCAACAAAAAGTATTGTGTAAATACATGAGGAACAAAAGGAGGACTAGGGAGAATCTCCATCCTTTCCTGGATGTGCAGGGAAACACAGTGACAAAGGATGAGGATAAGGCTGAGGTGCTTAATGCCTGTTTTGCCTCAGTCTTGAATAGTAACACCAGTTGTTCTGCAGGTCCCAGGCCCCTGAGCTAGAAGACAGGGATGGGGAGCAGAGTGAAACCCACATAATCCAAGGGGAAACGGTTAGCGACCTGCTGCACCACTTAGACACACACAAGTCCATGGAGCCGTATGGGATCCAGCCAGGGGTCCTGAGAGAGCTGTTGGCAGTGCTCAGGAAGCCCCTTTCCATCATTTATCATCACTGCTGGCTAACCGGGGAGGTCCCAGTCGACTGGAAGTCAGCAAATGTGACGCCCATCTACAAGAGATGCTAGAAGGAGGATCCGGGGAACTGCAGGCATGTCAGTGTGACCTCGTGCTGGGAAGGTTATTGAGCAGATCATCTTGAGTGCCATCATGCGGCACCTACAGGACAACCAGGCGATGAGGCCAAGTGAGCATGGGTTGTGAAAGGCAGGTCCTGCTTGACTAACCTGTCCTTCTGGGACAAGGTGACCTGCTTAGTGGGTGAGGGAAAGGCTGTGGATGTTGTCTACGTAGACATTAGTGAAGCCTTTAACACCATTTCCCACAGCATTGTCCTGGAGAAACTGCCTGCTCATGGCTTGGACGGGTGTACCCTTAGCTGGGTAAAAAACTGTCTGGATGGCCAGAGCCAAGGAGTTTATGGTGAATGGAATGAAATCCAGTTGGCGGCTGGTCACAAGTGGTGTTCCCCAGGGCTCAATACTGGGGCCAGTTCTGTTCGATATCTTTATCAATGATGTGGACGAGGGGATCGAGTGCGCCCTCACTTAGTTCGCAGATGACACCAAGTCATGCAGGAGTGTTGATCTGCTTGTGTGTAGGAAGGCTCTGCAGAGGGATCTGGACAGGCTGGATCGATGGGCCAAGTTCAGCTGTATGAGGCTTATGAAGGCTGAGTGTCGGGTCCTGCACTTGGGTCACAACAAGCACATGCAACGTTGCAGGCTGGGGGAAGAGTGGCTGGAAAGTGCCTGGTGGAAAAGGACCTGGGGGTGTTGATGGACAGTCAACTGAACATGAGCCTGCAGTGTGCCCAGGTGGCCAAGAAGGCCACCAGCATCCTGGCTTGTATCAGCACTAGTGTGGCTAGGAGGACTGAGGCAGGGATCGTTCCCCTGTACTCGGCACTGGTGAGGCTGCACCTCGAGTAATGCGTTCTGTTTTGGGCCCGTCACTACAAGCAAGACATTGAGGTGCTGGAGTGAGTCCAGAGAAGGGCAACGAAGGTGGTGAAGGGTCTGGAGCACAAGTCTTATGAGGAGCAGCTGAGGGAAGCGGGGTTTTTTGGTCTGCAGAAAAGGAGGCTGAGGGGAGACATTACTGGCCTCTGCAGATACATGAAAGGAGAATGTAACAAGGTAGGTGTCAGTCTCTTCTCCCAAGTGAGATGTGACAGGATGAGAGGAAACAGCGTCAAGTTGTGCCAGGGGAGGTTTAGATTGGAGATGAGGAACAATTTCTTCCCCAAAAGGGTTGTCAAGCACTGGCACAGGCTTCCCAGGGCAGTGGTGGAGTTCCCATCCCTGAGGGGATTTAAAAGCCGTGTAGATGTGGTGCTGAGGGACATGGGTTAGTGGCGGCCTTGGCAGCGCTGGTTTAACGGTTGGACTCGATGATCTTAAAGGTCCTTTCCAAGCAAAGGAATTTTGTGATTCCATGGTTCTATGATAATGTCTGGGTTGCCTGAGTGGCCAGTGAGGTGGACTACAAAGTGGCTGAAGGGCTGGCCCCTGAGGCTCCTGCTTAGTGGCAGGGCAAGAGGCCATGGGCACAAGGGAAAACAAATGGAATTCCCTGGCAAAGGCGGCAAGCAATTGTCAGTGTGAGGGTGGTCAAAGAGTGGAAGAGGTGGTAGAGTCTCCATCCTGGGAGATACTGAAAACCCGACTGGCCATGGTCCCGGACAACCTGCTCTAGCTGTCCCTGCTTGAGCAGGGCAGTTGAAGCACATGCTCTCCAGAGGTTCCTTCCAAAGTCAATGTATGTGTGATTGTGTTTGATGGGAGGGCCGGAGGGTCACGCTGGGGAAGAGAGTTAGTTGAGTGAGTGCTGGCACGGGGAAACTTCATCAGAGCTGTGCACAGGGGAGCGCTGTTGTGTCTAAGTCTCTGTTTGAACAAGTGATGGCTTGTGCCACATACTGGAAGCCCCCAGGTGCTGGTCTGTGTTCCTGCTGGTGGTGCTGTCCTGTTTCATTGCAGAGGTCTTGTGGACCTTTCTCACCCACCCTGAAGGCCTGTTGAGCCCTGGCTTTGTGGCGGGTGAAGTTAGTAAAGCCTTGTGAGAAGAAAGGAAGTGGAGGCATCTGAGTCTGGGATGCAGGAGAACTTTATTGAAACAAAAGAGTGAAAAGGCAGGATCACCAGTTGCAAAGGAGACAGTCTGAGGTGCAGGTAGTGCGACCATCAGCCAAGGTCCCTTGTGTGCAGTAGATTTTGCCAGAGCATCGAGGTCTTCCTGCCCTGCAGTGGGAGCAGCCTACCAGACGTCCCTCGATGTTCTTTGGCTCGTGGGAAGGTGTTTGCAGAGAAGAGTACTGGATAGAGCAGGAAGGGTACCAAAGAAGGAAGTGGGAGAAGAGGAGGAGGTACATGGGCCACATTTCCAGGCAGCCCAGGCTGGCCCCTTCCCTGCTTCCCTGCTTGGTGCCTTGAGAGAAGAGGCCGTGGACAGCAGGTCCACATGCCACGAAGGGCCTGGAAGCGTGTCCTCAGTCCATGCCGTGGCTTCCAGGATGTGGTTGATTGGGATCAGGGGTGGTGCAAGGGCCCTTAGCAGGGGTAGCAGCCTCTAAGACCGCCGTTGAAGCAGCCCAGGCCTCCGAAGCCGTAGCCATAGCCAAAGCCTCCGGAGGAGATGGGCACTCCCAGTGCGCTGAGCTCGTTGCCCACGGCAGCCGAGGAGCTGGATCCGACGGCGGTGTTCTGGGGGAAGGAGCTGAGGATGGGTCCTGGCAGGGTGACCAGCACGGCGGGAGGCTGGATGACGACACGGGAGGCCTCGCACTGCCTGACACAGGGCTCGTTGCAGCTGTTAGCCAGCGGGGTGGGTCCGCAGGGGCGGCAGCTGTCGTAGCAGGCCATGGGTGTGGTGTGGGGGGCCCTGGAAGAGAGGGTGTTGAGAAAGCGGAGGGGCGTGGGGGTGCGAGGGGCGGTGTTGCTGGAGGGCAAGGGAGTGGGGAGGCCTGGTGTGGGGCTGTGGGGAGCGTGGCAGTGGGGAGGCGTCAGGGCTGTGAGGTGGGGCAGAGCGTGCTGGAAGAGACGGGCCAGGTGGGGCAGGAGAAGGAGGGGAAGGGGGTTGAGGCTCACCTTGTTGAGCACGGAGGAGAAGGCGTGAGGAGAAGTGTGTGAGGGAGAGAGGCGCTGGGCCGGCTTTTATGCTGGTCCCCGAGGGGCGGGACAGCCTTTGCGCATGACGGCATTGTTCAGCAAGCAGCTGGTGCATGCCACAGCCTGGCCAGTAATGAGGTGGGGCGTGTTTTCCTTCCCACAATGCTCCAATTTCATGTCCTCCTCTTGGGGACGTTTCCACTTGGCCCTGGCGGCAGCTTTTAAGTGAGAGTATTAGAGGCCAAATGCTTGGTGTTGATGGCGCATGTCATGGCGGGCAGAAGAGGCGACCAAAGCGTAGGAGAGGTGGGGTGTTGTCAGTGAGGTCATCCCACGGCACTGGTGTGGTGTGGTTTGTGGGTGCGTTGTGAAGAGGGGGCCCCATTTCCTGGCAGCCCTGGCAGGCTGGTCTGGGCTTTGGCGGTGTGTTGGGCGTGAGGTGCTGCCCCTTCCATTGCATTCTGTCCCTCACTGCCTTGACCCAGCTCACTGAGCCTGTCTTTAGGCCTGGCCTTTCCCATTAGGTGTGCTCTGTGGGTGTCTTGGTGACCCTCTGGCTTGTATACTTGTAGCTGGGTGTAGTAGGATTACATGGCAAGGTTTTGGTTAGTGAGTGGGCAACAGGTGTGGCTTCTCTCTGAAGGTTCCAGAAGAGTCCCCTATGTGTGACAGAGAGTGCCCTTGTGCCAAAAGATGAGCCAGTGGGGAAGAAGATGGGCCTGGCTGAACAGAGAGCTTTGGCTGGAAGTCAGAAAAGAGAAGAGAGTTTATGACCTTTGGAATACGGGGCAGGCAACTGAGGAGGACTCCAAGGATGTCATGAGGTTCTGCAGGGAGAAAATGAGGAGGACCTAAGGCCAACTAGAAATTAGTCTGGCTACTGATATAAAAGACAATTAAAAATGTTTGTATAAATACATTTGGAACAAAAGGAGGGCTAAGGAGTATCTCCATCCTTCTTGGATGTGCAGGAAAACATAGTGACAAAGGAAGAGGATAAGGCTTAAGGGTGCTTAATGCCTTCTTTGCTTCAGTCTTGACTCGTAAGGCCAGTTGTTCTGCGGGTACCCAGGCCCCTGAACTGGAGGACAGGGACGGGGAGCAGAGTGAAGCCCTCATAATGGAAGGGGAAACGGTTAGCGACCTGCTGCACCTCTTAGACACACACAAGTCCATGGAGACGTATGGGATCCAGCCAAGGGTACTGAGAGAGCTGTCGGCAGTGCTCAGCAAGCCGCTTTCCATCATTTATCAGCAGTCCTGGCTAACCGGGGAGGTCCCAGTCGACTGGAAGTCAGCAAATGTGACGCCCATCTACAAGAGAGGCCAGAAGGAGGATCCGGGGAACACCAGGCATGTCAGTGTGACCTCGGTGCTGGGGAAGGTTATTGAGCAGATCATCTTGAGTGCCATCATGCGGCACGTACAGGACAACCAGGCGATGAGGCCCAGTGAGCAGGGGTTTATGAAAGGCAGGTCCTGCTTGGCTAACCTGATCTCCTTTTGGAACAAGATGATCTGCTTAGTGGGTGAGGGAAAGGCTGTGGATGTTGCGTAGACATTAGTGAAGCCTTTGACACCATTTCCCACAGCATTGTCCTGAAGAAACAGACTGCTCATGGCTTGGACGGGTGTACTCTTAGGTGGGTAAAAAACTGGCTGGATGGCCAGAGCCAAGGAGTTTATGGTGAATGGAATGAAATCCAGTTGGCGGCCGGTCACAAGAGGTTTTCCCCAGGGCTCAGTGCTTGGGCCCCTTTTGTTCAATATCTTTATCAATGACGTCGACGAGGGGATCGAGTGCGCCCTCAGTGAGTTTGCAGATGACACCAAGTTGTGCAGGAGTGTTGATCTGCTGGAGGGTAGGAAGGCTCTGCAGAGGGATCTGGACAGGCTGGATTGATGGGCTGAGACCACTGTGTGAGGTTCAAAAAGGCTGAGAGTTGGGTCGTGCACTTGGGGCACAAAAAACACGTGCAACGCGACAGGCTGGGGGAAGAGTGGCTGGAAAGTGCCTGGCAGAAAAGGACCTGGGGGTTTTGATGGACAGAGAACTGAATATGAGTCAGCAGTGTGTCCAGGTGGCCAAGAAGGCCACCAGCATCCTGGCTTGTATCAGCACTAGTGTGGCCAGCAGGACTGGGGCAGGGATCGTCCCCCTGTACTCAGCATTGGTGAGGACACAACTCGAATCCTGGGTGCAGTTTTGGGCCCGTCACTACAAGCAAGACATTGAGGTGCTGGAGCGAGTCCAAAGAAAGGCAACGAAGGTGGTGAAGGGTCTAGAGCACAAGTCTCATGAGGATCAGCTGAGGGAAGCGGGGTTGTTTAGTCTGCAGAAAAGGAGGCTCAGAGGAAACATTACTGGCCTCTGCAGATACAACAAAGGGGAATGTAACGAGGTAGGTGTCAGTCTCTTCTCCCAACTGAGTAGTGATAGGATGAGAGAAACAGCGTCAAGTTGCGTGAGGGAAGGTTTAGATTGGAGATGAGGAACAATTTCTTCCCCAAAAGGGTTGTCAAGCACTGAAATGGGCTGCCCAGGGCACTGGTTGGGTCACCATCCCTGGAGGTTTTTAAAAGCCTTCTAGATGTGGTGCTTAGGGGCATGGGTTAGTGGTGGGCTTGGCAGTGCTGGGTTAACGGTTGGACTTGATGATCTTAAAGGTCCTTTCCAAGAAAAGGAATTCTGTGATTCCATGATTATATGATAAAGTATATCTTGCCTGAGTGGCCAGTGATGTAGACTACAAAGCGTCTGTAGGGCTGTGCCCCGAGGCTTGTGCTCAGTGGCAGGGCAAGAGGCCATGGGCACAAGGGAAAACAAATGGAATTCCCTGGGCAAAGGAGGCCAGGCTTTTTCAGTGTGAGGGTGGTCAAAGAGTGGAAGAGGTGGTGGAGTCTCCATCCTGGGAAATACTGAAAACCCGACTGTCCATGGTCCCGGACAACCTGCTCTAGCTGTCCCTGCTTGAGCAGGGCAGTTGAAGCACATGCTCTCCAGATGCTCCTGCCAAATTCAATGATTGTGTGATTGTGTTTGCTGGGAGGGCCAGAGAGTCACGCTGGGAAAGAGAGTTAGAGAAATGAGCGCTGGCACAGGGAGACTGTCAGAGCTGTGCGCAGGGGAGCGTTGTTGTGTCTAAGCCTCTGTTTGAGCCAGTGATGGGCTTGTGTCACATTCTGGAAGGCCCCAGGTGCTGGTCTGTGTTGCTGGTGTTGGTGTGTCCTGTTTCATTGCAGAGGTCTTGTGGCCCTTTCCCACCCCCCCAATGGACTGTTGAGCCCTGGCTTTGTGCCGCATGAATTTGGAAGAGCCTTGTGAGAAGAAAGGAAGTGGAGGCGTCTGAGGCTGGGATGCAGGAGAACTTTATTGAGACAGAAGAATGAAAAGGCAGGATCACCAAGTAGAAAGGGAGGCGGTCTGAGGTGCAGGTAGGGCGACCATCAGCCGAGATCCTTTGCTTGCCAGAGTGTAGATTTTGCCAGAGCACCGAGGTCTTACTGCCCTGCAGTGAGAGCAGCCCACCAGAGGTCCCTCGATGGCCTCTGTCTTGTGAGAAGTTGTTTGCAGAGAAGAGTACTGGATATAGCAGAAGGGGCGACGCAAAGAAGGAAGTGGGAGAAGAGGAGGAGGTTCATGGGCCATGTTTGCAGGCAGCCCGGGCTGGCCCCTTCCCTGCCTCCTTGCTTGGTGCCTTGAGAGGAGGAGCTCCGGACAGCAAATCCATGTGCCAGCAGTGGCCTGGAAGTGTGTCCTCAATCCATGGCTTCGCTTCCAGGATGTGGTTGATTGGGATCAGGGGTGGTGGCAAAGGCCCTTAGCAGGGGTAGCAGCCTCTAAGACCGCCGTTGAAGCAGCCCAGGCCTCCGAAGCCGTAGCCATAGCCGAAGCCTCCGGAGGAGATGGGCACTCCCAGGGCACTGAGGTCGTTGCCCACGGCAGCCGAGGCGGTGGATCCGACGGCGGTGTTCTGGGGGAAGGAGCTGAGGATGGGTCCTGGCAGGGTGACCAGCACGGCGGGAGGCTGGATGACGACGCGGGACGCCTCGCACTGCCTGACACAGGGCTCGTTGCAGCTGTTAGCCAGCGGGGTGGGTCCGCAGGGGCGGCAGCTGTCGTAGCAGGCCATGGGTGTGTTGTGGGGGGGCCCTGGAAGAGAGGGTGTTGAGAAAGCGGAGGGGCGTGGGGGTGCGAGGGGCGGTGTTGCAGGAGTGCAAGAGAGTGGGGAGGCCTGTTGTGGGGCTGTGGGGAGCGTTGGCGGTGGGGAGGCATCAGGGCTGTGAGGCCGGGGGCAGAGCGTGCTGGAAGAGACGGGCCAGGTGGGGCAGGAGAAGGAGCGGAAGGGGGTTGAGGCTCACCTTGTTGAGCGCGGAGGAGAAGGCGTGAGGAGAAGTGTGTGAGGGAGAGAGGCGCTGGGCCGGCTTTTATTCTGGTCCGCGAGGGGCGGGACAGCCTTTGCGCATGACGGCATTGTTCAGCAAGCAGCTGGTGCGTGCCACAGCCTGGCCAGTAACGAGGTGGGGCGTGTTTTCCTTCCCGCAACGCCCCAATTTCATGTCCTCGTCTTGGGGACGTGTCCACTTGGCCCTGGCAGCAGCCTTTAGGTGAGAGTATTAGAGGCCAAAGGCTTGGTGTTGATGGCGTGTGCCATGGCGGGCAGAAGACGCGACCAAAGCGTAGGGGAGGTGGGGTGTTGTCAGTGAGGTCATCCCCCGGCACTCGTGTGGTGTGGTTTGTGGGTGCGTTGTGAAGAGGCGCCCCATTTCCTTGGAGCCCTGGTAGGGTGGTCCGGCCTTTGGCAATGTGTTGGGCATGAGACCTTCCATTGCATTCGCTCCCTCCCTGCCTTGCTGCCAGCTCGCTAAGCCTGTCTTTAGGCCTGGCCTTTCCCTTTGGGTGTGCTCTGTGGGTGTCTTGGTGCCCCTCTGGCTTGTAAGCTTGTAGCTGGTAGAACGGAGTTTGCCTGTTTGGGCTTGTGGCCCCTTGGTGCCATCCCTAGTGGTGGCAGTGCAAGCAGGCAGTGGAGGGCTGCCTGTGAGAGCAGGACGTTGTCCTGGCAGCCCTGGTTCAGAGCTCACAAGCCCTGTCACACAGGGAGCCCTGCCACCCTCCCCAAAGGCTTGTGTTGGCCCCTGCGTAGCTCTCCCCTTAGCTGGGTCTGGCATGTTTGCAGCCTGGGCCTGGCGTGACACATCCAAAGAAGAGCAACGAAGCTGCTGAAGGACCTGGAGAAGAGGACTTCTGAGGAGCGGTTCAGGGAACTGGGGGTGTTTGGTTTGCAAAAAAAAGCTGATAGGAGACCTTACCACTCTCTACAAGTACCTGAAAGGAGATTGTAACGAGGTGGGTGTTGGTCTCTTGTCCCTAGAAACAAGTGTTAGGACAAGAGGAAAGAGCCTCAAGTTGTGCCAGAGGAGGTTTAGATTGGATTTTAGGACAGATTTTGTGACGAAAAGGGTTATCAAGCTATGGAAGAGGTTGCCCAGGACAGTGGTTGAGTCACCATCCCGGGAGGTATTTTAAAGACACGTCGACGTGGAGCTAAGGGACACGGTTTGGTGGTGGACTTGGTAGTGTTAACGGTTGGACTGAATGCTGTTAAGGGTCTTTTCCAACCTCAGTGACTCCCTGATTGTATATGGGGCAGCGTGCAAGGGCAGGGGAGTTTCCGGAGAGCCCGTGAGCGTGGCAAGAGGCAGAGGGGGAATGGAAGCAGCCGGCAGGGGAGGCCCTGTTGAGCCTGGACCTTTGAGGTCTTGACTTGGGGTGAGTGCCGAGGGTGAGGGCCGTGAGGCTCTACGCGGTGTCTGAGAGGCAGAAAGAGACTTCGGAGATTGCCGAGGGGACTTGGAGGCGAGCACGCAGCACATGACTGCAGAGGCGAGGCCCTGGTGGTGGTGGATGCATGCTGAAGGGTGGATGAGTGGCAAGGCCTGCCCCAGTTGAGCGAAGGTGAGTGTTCTGCAGGCTGTTTGTCAGGCGAGCAGTGCTTGTTGCTGAGGAAGATGAATGGAGGCAAGGAGTGCTGTGCACCTGGGTGTACCTAAGTAATGGGGCCTGATGGGTTTAAAGCCAGGAACGAGAAGGCAGCTTGGGAGGCCACCTTCCATTAGGTTGAAAAGGTCACGGTGCCTGGGAGCACTTGTGAAGACTGGAAGAACGCTCCTAGCCCTGTTATCTTGAGGAAGATCAAGAGGGAGGACCTGGGAAAGTAGAGGCTGGTGAGCCTCACCTCATTTTCAAGGAAGGTGATGGAAGAAATGCTCCCAGAAAGCACTGCCAAGCCCAGGAAGGACAAGAAGGTGATGGGGAGTGGTTGGCGTGGATTGACGAAGGGGAAAAAGTGCTTGACCGACATCTGTGTCTTCCATGTTCAGGCCACTGGGTATTGGATGAGGGGAGAGCAGTGGCTGTTGTTGAGCTGTACTTGAAGGAACACTTTGTCAATGTCTCCCGTACCATGCTCCTAGACAAGCCGAGAAAGGACGAGTTACCTGAGTGGTCAGTGAAGTGGACGGCAAAGTGGCTGAAGGGCTGGGCCCAGAGGCTTGTGCTCAGTGGCAGGGCAAGAGGCCATGGGCACAAGGGAAAACAAATGGAATTCCCTGGGCAAAGGTGGCAAGCAATTGTCAGTGTGAGGGTGGTCAAAGAGTGGAAGAGGTGGTGGAGTCTCTGTCCTTGGAGATACTGAAAACTTGACTGGCCATGGCCCTGGACAACCTGCTCTAGCTTTCCCTGCTTGAGCAGGGCGGTTGAAGCACATGCTCTCCAGAGTTCCTTCCAAATTCAATGATTGTGTGATTGTGTTTGCTGGGAGGGCCGGAGAGTCATGCTGGGGAAGAGAGTTAGAGAAATGAGTGCTGACACAGGGAGACTGTCAGAGCTGTGCGCAGGGGAGTGTTGTTGTATCGAAGCCTCTGTTTGAGCCAGTGATGGGCTTGTGTCACATTCTGGAAGCCCCCAGGTGCCCGTCTGTGCTGTTGTTTGGCTGTGGTGGTATATTTGCTAAGAGAGGTCTTGTGGCCCTTTCCCACCCACCCTGAAGGCCTGTTGAGCCCTGGCTTTGTGGCGGGTGAAGTTGGAAAAGCCTTGGGAGAAGAAAGGAAGTGGAGGCATCTGAGTCTGGGATGCAGGAGAACTTTATTGAGACAAAAGAGTGAAAAGGCAGGAGCATCAATTGGAAGGGCGACTGTCTGAAGTGCAGATAGGGCGACCATCAGCCGAGATCCCTTGTGTGCAGTAGATTTTGCCAGAGCATCGAGGTCTTCCTGCCTTGCAGTGGGAGCGGCATGCTAGAGATCCCCGGTGGTCCTCTCTTGCAGAAAGCAGTTGCAGTGGAGAGTAGTGGACATGAAAGAAGACATGATGCAAAGAAGGAAGTGGGAGAAGAGGAGGAGATAAATGGTTCATGTTTCCAGGCAGCCTGGGCTGGACACGTCCCTGCTTCCTTGCTTAGTGCCTTGACGGCAGGAGCTGTGGACAGCAGGTCCATATGCCATGAAGGGCTCAGAGGTGTGTCCTCAGACCGTGCCGTGGCTTCCAGGATGTGGTTGATTGGGTTCAGGGGTGGTGGCAAGCGCCCTCAGCAGGGGTAGCAGCCTCTAAGACCGCCGTTGAAGCAGCCCAGGCCTCCGAAGCCGTAGCCATAGCCGAAGCCTCCGGAGGAGATGGGCACTCCCAGGGCACTGAGCTCGCTGCCCACGGCAGCCGAGGCGGTGGATCCAACGGCGGTGTTCTGGGGGAAGGAGCTGAGGATGGGTCCTGGCAGGGTGACCAGCACGGCGGGAGGCTGGATGACGACGCGGGAGGCCTCGCACTGCCTGACACAGGGCTCGTTGCAGCTGTTAGCCAGCGGGGTGGGTCCGCAGGGGCGGCAGCTGTCGTAGCAGGCCATGGGTGTGTTGTGGGGGGGCCCTGGAAGAGAGGGTGTTGAGAAAGCGGAGGGGCGTGGGGGTGCGAGGGGTGGTGTTGCAGGAGGGCAAGGGAGTGGGGAGGCCTGGTGTGGGGCTGTGGGGAGCGTTGGCGGTGGGGAGGCGTCAGGGCTGTGAGGCGGGGGCAGAGCGTGCTGGAAGAGACGGGCCAGGTGGGGCAGGAGAAGGAGGGAAGGGGGTTGAGGCTCACCTTGTTGAGCACGGAGGAGAAGGCGTGAGGAGAAGTGTGTGAGGGAGAGAGGCGCTGGGCCGGCTTTTATGCTGGTCCGCGAGGGGCGGGACAGCCTTTGCGCATGACGGCATTGTTCAGCAAGCAGCTGGTGCGTGCCACAGCCTGGCCAGTAATGAGGTGGGCGTGTTTTCCTTCCCACAACGCTCCCTTTTCATGTCCTCGTCTTGGGGACGTGTCAACTTGGCCCTGGCGGCGGCTTTTAAGTGAGAGTATTAGAGGCCAAAGGCTTGGTGTTGATGGCGCGTGTCACGGCGGGCAGAAGAGGCGACCAAAGCGTAGAGAGGTGGGGTGTTGTCAGTGAGGTCATCCCATGGCACTGGTGTGGTGTGGTTTGTGGGTGCGTTGTGAAGAGGGGCCCCATTTCCTGGCAGCCCTGGCAGGCTGCTCTGGGCTTTGGTGGTGTGCTGGGCGTGAGGCGCTGCCCCTTTCATTGCATTTGGTCCCTCCCCGCCTTGCTGCCATCTCGCTGAGCCTGTCTTTAGGCCTGGCCTTTCCCATTGGGTGTGCTCTGTGGGTGTCTTGGTGACCCTCTGGCTTGGAAGCTTGTAGCTGGGTGTACTAGGTTTACGTGGCAAGGTTTTGTTAGTGAGGGGGCTACAGGGGTGGCTTCTGTCAGAAGGTTCCAGAAGATTGCCCCATGTTCAATAGAGAGTCCAGATGTGCCAAAGGATGAGCCAGTGGGGAAAAGACCGGCCTGGCTGAACAGAGAGCTTTGGCTGGAAGTCTGGAAAGAGAAGAGATTTTATGACCTTTGGAATACGGGGCAGGCAACTGAGGAGGACCCCAAGGATGTCATGAGGTTATGCAGGGAGAAAATGAGGAGGACCTAAGGCCAACTAGAAATTAATGTGGCTACTGCCGTAAAAGACAATTAAGAATGTTTTTATAAATACATTAGCAAGAAAAGGAGGGCTAAGGAGAAGCTCCGTCCTTCTTGGATGTGTGGGAAAACATAGTGACAAAGGATGAGGATAAGGCTGAGGTGCTTAATGCCTTCTTTGCCTCAGTCTTCAATTAGACCAGTTGTTCTGCGGGTCCCCAGGCCCTGAGCTGGAAGACAGGGACTGGGAGCAGAGTGAAGCCCCCATAATCCAAGGGGAAACGGTTAGTGACCTGCTGCACCACTTAGACACACACAAGTCCATGGAGCCGTATGGGATCCAGCCAAGGGTGCTGAGAGAGCTGTCGGCAGTGCTCACCAAGCCACTTTCCATCTTTTATCATCACTTCTGGCTAACTGGGGAGGTCCCAGTCGACTGAAAGTCAGCAAATGTGACGCTTATCCACAAGAAGGGCTGGAAGGAGGATCTGGGGAACTACAAGCCTGTCTGACTGACCTTAGTGCCAGGGAAGGTTATGGAGCAGATCATCTCGGGTGCCATCATGCGGCATGTACAGGACAACCAGCTGATCAGGCCCAGTAAGCATGGGTTTGTGAAAGGCAGGGCCTGTCTGACTAACCTGATCTCCTTCTGGGACAAGGTGACCCACTTAGTGGATGAGGGAGAAGCTTTGGATGTTTTTCAGCTGCTCCTAGTAAAGCCTTTGACACCTTTTCCCATTTCATTCTCCTGGAGAAACTGGCTACTCATGCCTTGGACAGGAGTTGTGTTTGCTTGGTAAAAAGCTGTCTGGATGGCCAGGCACAAAGAGCTGTTGTGAATGGAGTTAAATCCAGACGGCAACCAGTCACAAGTGGTGTTCCCTGGGGCTCAGTACTTGGGCCAGTTCTGTTTAATATCTTTATTGATGATGTGGACGAGGGGATCGAGTGCACCCCCCTAAGTTCAAGATGACACCGAGTTGTGCAGGAGTGTAGATCCTACCTTGAGGGTAGGAAGGCTCTGCAGAGGGATCTGGACAGGCTGGATCGATGGGCCAAGGCCACTGTATGAGGCTGAACAAGGCTGAGTGTCGGGTCGTGCACTTGGGTCACAACAAGCACATGCAACGCTACAGGCTGGGGAAAGAGTGGCTGGAAAGTGCCTGGCAGAAAAGGACCTGGGTGTGTTGATGGACAGCCAACTGAATATGAGTCAGCAGTGTGCCCAGGTGGCCAAGAAGGCCACCAACATCCAGGCTTGTATCAGCACTAGTGTGGCCAGCAGGACTGGGGCAGGGATCGTCCCCCTGTACTCGGCACTGGTGAGGCCGCACCTCGAATCCTGGGTGCAGTTTGGGCCCCTCACTACAAGCAAGACATTGAGGTGCTGGAGAGGGTCCAAAGAAGGGCAACGAAGCTGGTAAAAGGTCTAGAGCACAAGTCTTATGAGAAGCAGCTGAGGGAAGCGGGGTTGTTTAGTTTGGAGAAACGAAGGCTCAGGGGAGACATTACTGGCCTCTGCAGATACAATAAAGGAGAATGTAACGAGGTAGGTGTCAGTCTCTTCTCGCAAGTGAGAAGTGACAGGACGAGAGGAAAGCCTCAGGTTGCACGAGGGAGTTTTAGATTGGAGATGAGGAACAATTTCTTCCCTGAAAGTGTTGTCAAGCGCTGGCACAGGCTGCCCAGGGCAGTGGTTGAGTCCCCATCCCTGGAGGTATTTAAAAGCCGTGTAGATGTGGTGCTGAAGGACATGGGTTAGTGGTGGCCTTGGCAGCGCTGGGTTAACGGTTGGACTCGATGATCTTAAAGGTCCTTTCCAAGCAAAGGAATTCTGTGATTCCATGATTCTATGATAAAGTCTGCGTTGCCTGAGTGGCCAGTGAGGTGGACAACAAAGTGCATGAAGGGCTGTGCCCTAAAGCTTGTGCTCAGTCAAAGGGCAAGAGGCCATGGGCACAAGGGACAACAGTTGCAATTGCATGGGCAAAGGTGGCAAGCAATTGTCAGTGTGAGGGTGGTCAAAGAGTGGAAGAGATGATGGAGTCTCGGTCCTGGGAGATACTGAAAACCCGACAGGCCATGGTCCCAGACAACCTGCTCTAGCTGTCCCTGCTTGAGCAGGGAAGTTGACGCACATGCTCTCCTGAGGTGCCTGCCAAAGTCAATGAGTGTGTGATTGTGTTTGCTGGGAGGGCCAGAGGGTCACGCTGGGGAAGAGTCATAGTCGAGTGAGTGCTGGCACAGGGAGACTGTCAGAGCTGTGCGCAGGGGAGCGTTGTTGTGTCTAAGCCTTTCTTTGAGCAAGCGATGGCCTGTGGCACGTTCTGGAGGCCCCCCAGGTGCCGGTCTGTGTTGCTGGTGTTTTTGGTGTCCTATATCATTGCAGAGGTCTTGTGGTCCTTTCCCACCCACCCCGCTGGCCTCTTGAGCCCTGGCTTTGTGCCACGTGAAGTTGCAAGAACCTTGTGAGAAGAAAGGAAGAGGAGGCATTTGGGATGGCATGCAGGAGAACTTATTGAGACAAAGACTGAAAAGCAAGAGCATCAAGTAGAAAGGGAGGCAGTATGAGGTACAGGTAGGGCAACCATCAGTCTGAGGTCCTTTGCTTGCCAGAGAGTATATTTTGCCAGAGCATCGAGGTCTTCCTGCCTGCAGTGGGAGCAGCCCACCGAAGGTCCCTCGATGGTGTTTGGCTTGTGAGAAGGTGTTTGCTGTGGAGAGTCCCAGTAGAAGGGGCAACACAAAGAAGGAAGTGGGAGAAGAGGAGGAGGTCCATGGGCCATGTTTGCAGGCAGCCTGGGCTGGCCCCTTCCCTGCCTCCTTGCTTAGTGCCTTGAGAGGAGGAGCCCGGAACGGGCGCAAATCCATGTGCCAGCAGTGGCCATGGAGGTGTGTCTCAGTCCATGGCTTCGCTTCCCGGGTGTATGTGGTTGGTGTCAGGTGTGGTGGTGAGGGCCCTTAGCAGGGGTAGCAGCCTCTAAGACCGCCGTTGAAGCAGCCCAGGCCTCCGAAGCCGTAGCCATAGCCGAAGCCTCCGGAGGAGATGGGCACTCCCAGGGCACTGAGGTCGTTGCCCACGGCAGCCGAGGGAGCTGGATCCGACGGCGGTGTTCTGGGGGAAGGAGCTGAGGATGGGTCCTGGCAGGGTGACCACCACGGCTGGAAGGCTGGATGACGACGCGGGAGGCCTCGCACTTGCCTGACACAGGGCTCGTTGCAGCTGTTAGCCAGCGGGGTGGGTCCGCAGGGGCGGCAGCTGTCGTAGCAGGCCATGGGTGTGTGTGGGGGGGCCCTGGAAGAGAGGGTGTTGAGAAAGCGGAGGGGCGTGGGGGTGCGAGGGGCGGTGTTGCAGGAGGGCAAGGGAGTGGGGAGGCCTGGTGTGGGGCTGTGGGGAGCGTGGCAGGTGGGGAGGCGTCAGGGCTGTGAGGCGGGGGCAGAGCGTGCTGGAAGAGACGGCCAGGTGGGGCAGGAGAAGGAGGGGAAGGGGGTTGAGGCTCACCTTGTTGAGCGCGGAGGAGAAGGCGTGAGGAGAAGTGTGTGAGGGAGAGAGGCGCTGGGCCGGCTTTTATTCTGGTCCGCGAGGGGCGGGACAGCCTTTGCGCATGACGGCATTGTTCAGCAAGCAGCTGGTGCGTGCCACAGCCTGGCCAGTAACTGAGGTGGGGTGTGTTTTCCTTCCCACAAGCTGACTCCCTTTTCATGTTCCTCGTCTTGGGGACGTGTCCAGCTTGGCCCTGGCGGCAGCTTTAAGTGAGAGTATTAGAGGCCAAAGGCTTGGTGTTGATGGCGCGTGTCATGGCTGGCAGAAGAGGCGACCAAAGCGTAGGGGAGGTGGGGTGTTGTCAGTGAGGTCATCCCACAGGCACTGGTGTGGTGTGGTTTTGTGGGTGCGTTGTGGAAGAGGGGGGCCCCATTTCCTGGCAGCCCTTGGCAGTGCTGGTCTGGGCTTTGGGTGTGTGCAGGACGTGAGGCCTGACCCTCCTTGCATTCAGTCCCTCCTTGCCTTGACCCAGCTCACTGAGCTTGTCTTTAGGCCTGGCCTTTCCGGTTGGGTGTGCTCTGTGTGTGTCTTGGTGACCCTCTGGCTTGGAAGCTTGTAGCTGGGTGCACTAGTTTTACGTGGCAAGGTTTTGGTTAGTGAGTGGGCAACAGGTGTGGCTTCTCTCTGAAGGTTCCAGAAGAGTCCCCTATGTGTGACAGAGAGTCCCCTTGTGCCAAAAGACGAGCCAGTGGGGAAGAAGACCAGCCTGGCTGAACAGAGAGCTTTGGCTGGAACTCAGGAAAGAGAAGAGAGTTTATGACCTTTGGAAGAAGGGGCAGGCAACTGGGGAGGACTCCAAGGATGTCATGAGGTTACGCAGGGGGAGAATGAGGAGGACCTAAGGCCAACTAGAAATTAATCTGGCTACTGCTCTAAAAGACAATTAAGAATGTTTGTATAAATACATTAGCAAGAAAGGAGGGCTAAGGAGAAGCTCCATCCTTCTTGGATGTGCTGGGAAAACATAGTGACAAAGGATAGAGGATAAGGTTGAGGTGTTAATGCCTTCTTTGCCTCAGTCTTGAATAGCAAGACCAGTTGTTCTGCGGGTCCCCAGGCCCTGAGGCTGGAAGACAGGGACGGGGAGCAGAGTGAAGCCCCATAATCCAAGGGGAAACGGTTAGCGACCTGCTGCACCACTTAGACACACACAAGTCCATGGAGCCGTATGGGATCCAGCCAAGGGGTGCTGAGAGAGCTGGCGGCAGTGCTCAGCAAGCCGCTTTTCCATCATTTATCAGCAGTCCCGGCTAACCTGGGGAGGTCCCATTCGACTGGAAGTCAGCAAATGTGACGCCCATCTACAAGAAGGTCCGGAGGGAGGATCTGGTGAACTACAAGCCTGTCTCAATGACCTTAGTGCCAGGGAAGGTTATGGAGCAGATCATCTCGGGTGCCATCATGCAACACATACAGGACAACCAGCTGATCAGGCCCAGTGAGCATGGGTTTGTGAAAGGCAGGTCCTGCTTGACTAACCTGATCTCCTTCTGGGACAAGGTGACCCACTTAGTGGATGAGGGAGAAGCTTTGGATGTTTTTTAGCTGATCCTAGTAAAGCCTTTGACACCATTTCCCATTTAATTCTCCTGGAGAAACTGGCTACTCATAGCTTGGACAGGAGTTCTGTTTGGTCAGTAAAAAGCTGTCTGGATGGGCAGGCACAAAGAGCTGTTGTGAATGGAGTTAAATCCAGACGGCAACCAGTCACAAGCGGTGTTCCCCGGGGCTCAGTCCTTGGGCCAGTTCTGTTTAATATCTTTATTGATGATGTGGACGAGGGGATCGAGTGCACCCCCCCTAAGTTTCAAGATGACACCAAGTTGGGCAGGAGTGTAGATCCTACCTTGAGGGTAGGAAGGCTCTGCAGAGGGATCTGGACAGGCTGTATCGATGGGCCGAGGCCACTGTATGAGGCTGAACAAGGCTGAGTGTCGGGTCGTGCACTTGGGTCACAACAAGCACATGCAACGCTACAGGCTGGGGGAAGAGTGGCTGGAAAGTGCCTGGCAGAAAAGGACCTGAGGGTGTTGATGGACAGCCAACTGAATATGAGTCAGCAGTGTGCCCAGGTGGCCAAGAAGGCCACCAACATCCAGGCTTGTATCAGCACTAGTGTGACCAGCAGGACTAGGGCAGGGATCGTCCCCCTGTACTCGGCACTGGTGAGGCCGCACCTCGAATCCTGGGTGCAGTTTTGGGCACCTCACTACAAGCAAGACCTTGAGGGGCTGGAGAGGGTCCAGAGAAGGGCAACGAAGCTGGTGAAAGGTCTAGAGTACAAGTCTTATGAGAAGCAGCTGAGGGAAGCGGGGTTGTTTAGTTTGGAGTAACGAAGGCTCAGGGGAGACATTACTGGCCTCTGTAGATACAAGAAAGGAGAATGTAACGAGGTAGGTGTCAGTCTCTTCTCGCAAGTGAGAAGTGACAGGATGAGAGGAAAGGGCCTCAAGTTGCACGAGGGGAGTTTTAGATTGGAGATGAGGAACAATTTCTTCCCCGAAAGTGTTGTCAAGCGCTGGCACAGGCTGCCCAGGGCAGTGGTTGAGTCCCCATCCCTGGAGGTATTTAAAAGCCGTGTAGATGTGGTGCTGAAGGACATGGGTTAGTGGTGGCCTTGGCAGCGCTGGGTTAACAGTTGGACTCGATGATCTTAAAGGTCGTTTCCAAGCAAAGGAATTCTGTGATTCCATGATTCTATGATAAAGTCTGCGTTGCCTGAGTGGACAGTGAGGTGGACTGCAAAGTGGCTGAAGGGCTGTGCCCTAAAGCTTGTGCTCAGTCAAAGGGCAAGAGGCCAAGGGCAGAAGGGACAACAGTTACAATTGCATGGGCAAAGGTGGCAAGCAATTGTCAGTGTGAGGGTGGTCAAAGAGTGGAAGAGGTGGTGGAGTCTCGGTCCTGGGAGATACTGAAAACCCGACAGGCCATGGTCCCGGATAACCTGCTCTAGCTGGCCCTGCTTGAGCAGGGCGGTTGAAGCACATGCTCTCCAGAGGTTCCTGCCAAAGTCAATGATTGTGTGATTGTGTTTACTGGGGAGGGCAGAGGGTCACGCTGGGGAAGAGAGTTAGTCGAGTGAGTGCTGGCAAGGGGAAACTTCATCAGAGCTGTGCACAGGGGAGCGTCGTTGTGCCTAAGCCTTTGGTTGAGCAAGTGATGGTTTGTGCCACGTTCTGGAAGCCCCCAGGTGCCGGTCTGTGTTGCTAGTATTGGTGGGGTCCTATATCATTGCAGAGGACTTGTGGCCCTTTCCCACCCACCCTGAAGGCCTGTTGAGCCCTGGCTTTGTGCAGCGTGACGACACAAGAGCCTTGTGAGAAGAAAGGAAGCGGAGGTGCCTGAGGCTGGTATGCAGGAGAAGTTTATTGAGAAAAAAGAGTGAAAATGCAGGAGCACCAATTGTAAGGGAGAAGGTCTGAGGTGCAGGTAGGGTGACTATCAGCCGAGGTCCTTTGCTTGCCAGAGAGTAGATTTTGCCAGATCATCGAGGTCTTCCTGCATTGCAGTGGGAGGAGCCCACCAGAGGTCCATCGATGGCCTTTGGCTTGTGAGAAGGTGTTTGCAGAGAAGAGTACTGGATATAGCAGAAGGGGCAACACAAAGAAGGAAGCAGGAGAACGGGAGGAGGTACATGTTTCATGTTTCCAGGCAGCCCGGGCTGGACACGTCCCTGCTTCCTTGCTTGGTGCCTGGAGAGAAGGAGCCATGGACAGCAGGTCCATATGCCATGAAGGGCCTGGAAGCGTGTCCTCAATCCATGTCTTCGCTTCCAGGGTGTGTGGTTGGTGTCAGGGGTGGTGGAAAGGACCCTTAGCAGGGGTAGCAGCCTCTAAGACCGCCGTTGAAGCAGCCCAGGCCTCCGAAGCCGTAGCCATAGCCGAAGCCTCCGGAGGAGATGGGCACTCCCAGGGCACTGAGCTCGCTGCCCACGGCAGCCGAGGAGCTGGATCCAACGGCGGTGTTCTGGGGGAAGGAGCTGAGGATGGGTCCTGGCAGGGTGACCAGCACGGCGGGAGGCTGGATGACGACGCGGGAGGCCTCGCACTGCCTGACACAGGGCTCGTTGCAGCTGTTAGCCAGCGGGGTGGGTCCGCAGGGGCGGCAGCTGTCGTAGCAGGCCATGGGTGTGGTGTGGGGGGGCCCTGGAAGAGAGGGTGTTGAGAAAGCGGAGGGGCGTGGGGGTGCGAGGGGTGGTGTTGCAGGAGGGCAAGGGAGTGGGGAGGCTGGTGTGGGGCTGTGGGGAGCGTGGCGGTGGGGAGGCGTCAGGGCTGTGAGGCGGGGTCAGAGCGTGCTGGAGGAGACGGGCCAGGTGGGGCAGGAGAAGGAGGGGAAGGGGGTTGAGGCTCACCTTGTTGAGCGCGGAGGAGAAGGCGTGAGGAGAAGTGTGTGAGGGAGAGAGGCGCTGGGCCGGCTTTTATGCTGGTCCCCGAGGGGCGGGACAGCCTTTGCGCATGACGGCATTGTTCAGCAAGCAGCTGGTGCGTGCCACAGCCTGGCCAGTAATGAGGTGGGGCGTGTTTTCCTTTCCACAACGCTCCCTTTTCATGTCCTCGTCTTGGGGACGTGTCCACTTGGCCCTGTCGGCAGCTTTTAAGTGAGAGTATTAGAGGCCAAAGGCTTGGTGTTGATGGCGCGTGTCACGGCGGGCAGAAGACGTGACCACAGCGTAGGGGAGGTGGGGTGTTGTCAGTGAGGTCATCCCACGGCACTGGTGTGGTGTGGTTTGTGGGTGCGTTGTGAAGAGGGTCCTCATTTCCTGGCAGCCCTGGCAGGCTGGTCTGGGCTTTGGTGGTGTGCTGGGCGTGAGGCGCTGCCCCTTCCAATGCATTCGGTCCCTCCCTGTCTTGCTGCCAGCTCACTGAGCCTGTCTTTAGGCCTGGCCTTTCCTATTGGGTGTGCTCTGACGAAGGGAAATCATGCTTGACCAACTTCCGTGTCTCCCATGTTGAAGCGACTGGTTGTTGGACAAGAGGAGAGCAGTGGCTTTTGTTGACCTCTGCTTGAATGAAGTCTTTGTCAGTGTCTCCCCTTACATGCTCCCAGACATTCTCATAAATATGGGTTGCCTGTTAGTGAGGTGCACTGCATAGTGGTTGAGTATCTCATCCCAGAAGCTTGTGATCAGTGGCATAAACTCCAGTTGGAGGCAAGTCTCAAGTAGCATAGCCCAAGACTCAGATCCGTGAGGCCAACACTATTCAACATCCTCATGTTGTTGGCATCCTCATGTTGAGGCCATCCTCATGACGTGGGCAGTGGGACAGTTGCCCACTCGGCTAGTCGGCATATGATGCAAAATCTGGAGGAGTGGCTGAGTCACCGGATGGTTGTGCCACTATTCACAGGGACCTGGAGAAGCTGGAGAACTTCTGGGGCAGAGAGGATTCTCCTGGAGATCAACAGGGGGAAATGCAAAGTCCTGCATCTGTGGTGGAATAGCAGTGGGCACCAGGACATGCTGGGGGGCCAACAGCCTGGACAGCAGCTTGGCTGAGCACAAACCTTGTTTTTCTGGTGTACGTCAATCTGACTACACGTTAGCAACGCACCCTTGTGGCAAAGGAGACCAAGATTCTCCAGGGTGGTGTTGGGAAGAGTGTTGCCAGCAGGTTGGCGGAGGTGGCCTTGCTCTCTCTTCAGTGCTGATGAGGCCCCGTGTGGAGTCCTGTGTCCAGCTGAGGGCTTCCCAGTGGGAGAAGGACATGGACTTAGTGGAGCAAGTCAAGTGCAGGGCCACCAAGACGCTGAAGGGACTAGAGCATCCTTCCTATGAGGAGAAGCTGAGAGAGCTGGGAGGTTTTTCAGCCAGGAGGCAAGGCCATGCAGGAGAGACATCATCAACGTGTCTAAAGCCCTGATGGGAGGGAATGAGAACAGGGAAGTCAGCCTCTTCTCAGTTCCCCAATCAGGGCAAGGGTCAAAGGAGAAAGCTGAAAAGACCTGGCCATTTCTTTGGAGGAGAAGGCAAGACTTTTTCAATGTGAGGGTAGTCAAACAGTGGAACTGGTTGCACAGAGAGGTGTTGGAGTCTCCATCCTGTGAGCTACTGAAAACTTGACTGGACATGGCTGTGGAGAGCCTGCTCAAGCTGCCCCTGCTTGAGCAGCTTGGGTTGAGCTAGATGATCTCCAGAGCTTCCTTGCATACTCAAGGATTCTGTTTGCTGTGATTCTGCTTGCTGTGACGGCCAGAGAGTCGTGCTGGGGAAGGAAGTTGGTCAACAGGGAGCAGCATGAAGCCCTCATAATCCAACAGAAATGGTTAGCAACCTGCTACACCACTCAGAAATACACAAGTCTATGGTGCTGGATGGGATGCAGACAAGGGTACTGAGGGAGCTGTCGGCAGTGCTCACCAAGCCACTTTCCATCATTTATCAGCTGTCCTGGCTAACTGGGGAGGTTTCAGTCGACAAGACTTTAGTAAGTGTGATGCCCATCTACAGGAAGGGCCGGAATGAGGACCTGGGGAACTACAGGCCTGTCATTCTGACCTTGGTGCCGGAGAAGGTCATCTTGAGTGCCATCACGCGACACATACAGGACAACCACGTGATCAGGCCCAGTCAGCATGGGTTTATGAAAGGCAGGTCCTGCTTGACTAACCTGATCTCCTTCTGGGACAAGGTGACCCACTTAGTGGATGAGGGGGAAGCTTTGGATGTTTTTTAGCTGATCCTAGTAAAGCCTTTGACACCATTTCCCATTTCATTCTCCTGGAGAAACTGGCTACTCATAGCTTGGACAGGAGTTGTGTTTGCTTGGTAAAAAGCTGTCTGGATGGCCAGGCACAAAGAGCTGTTGTGAATGGAGTTAAATCCAGCTGGCAACCAGTCACAAGTGGTGTTCCCCAGGACTCAGTACTTGGGCCAGTTCTGTTCACTATCCTGTTCACCACTGTTCAGCATCCTCATTAATGACCTGGGCAATGTGATGGAGTGCCCTCATCAGCAAGTTGGCAGATGATAACCCTCATTTTTAAGGAATGAAAAAGGAAGATGTGGGTTAACTACAGGCCGGTCAGTGTCACCTCTGTGCCTTGCTAGATCATGGAGCAGATCCTCCTGGAAACTCTCTCTGAAGCACATGGAAAACTGGAGAAGTGATTGCTGAACAGCCAACATGGCTTCATGAAGAGCCAGTCGTGCCTGACAAATGTGGTGGCCTTCTGCGATGGGTTTACAGCATCAGTGGATGTGTGAATAGCGACTGACTTCATCTACCTGGACTTGTGCAAAGCATTTGATACTGTCCCACACAACATCCTTGTCTCAGGAAATGGAGAGCCATGGATTCGATGGGTGGACCGCTTGGTGGATAAGGATTGGCTGGATGGTGACACTCAAAGAGATGTCGGTCAAAGGCTTGATGTCCAGGTGGAGACCAGTGATGAGTGGTGCCCTCGAGGGTCGGTATTTGGACTCGGTGCTGTTGAACATCTTTGTCAGGGACATGGACAGTGGGATAGAGTGCACCCTCACCTATGTTTGTGGATGACACTGACACCCATGGCAGGGTGGCTGGACTCGATCTTTAAGGTCCCTTCCAATCCAAACCATTCTCTTCTTTGATGATTCTGTGATCTCCCTGACCTTATCTAGACCCACAAGCCATTCATCATATTTTCTCTCCCCTTTCCAGTTGAGGAGGGGCAGTGATGGTGGGCACCTGACGTCCATTCAAAGGTAGCCCACCACACAGGAGGAGCTTGCATCAGAGGCTATGGGTAGAATTGCATTAGCAGTGTCCAAGCCTTAGTTAGGACAAGTGAAGGGCCTGTGTCATGGTCTGGAATCCAACCTGGTGCCAGTGGGTGGTGTTGCTGAGGTCATACTTCCTAAAGAAGGTCTCGGGTCCCACTTCCACCCACCTTGATGGTGTGTTGAGCCCTGGCTTTGCGCTAAGTATGGCTGGATGAGGCTTGGGAGAAGAAAGGAAGTGGAGGCATCTAAGGCTGGGATGCAGGAGAAGTTTATTGAGGGAAAAAATGAAAGCGAAAAGGCAGGAGCATCAGGTGGAATGGAGCTGGTCTGAGGTGCAAGTGCAGCAACCATCAGCCGAGGTCCCTTGCTTGCAGCAGATTTTGTGAGAGCACCGAGGTCTTCCTGCCTTGCAGTGGGAGCGGCATGCTAGAGGTCCCTGGTGGTACTTGGCTTGCAGAAAGTGGTTGCAGCAGAGAGTACTGGACATTGAAGAAGACACAATGAAAAAGGAAGTGGGAGAAGAGGTGGAGGTACATGGGCCATGTTTGCAGGCTGCTCGGACTGACCCCTTCCCTGCTTCCTTGCTTGGTGCCTTGAGGGAAGGAGCCGTGGACAGCAGGTCACATGCCACGAAGGGCCTGGAAGCATGTCCTCAATCCATGCCGTGGCTTCCAGAATGTCTGCAGTAGCTGTCAGGGCTAGTAGCAAGGCCCCTTAGCAGGGGTAGCAGCCTCTAAGACCGCTGTTGAAGCAGCCCAGGCCTCCGAAGCCGTAGCCATAGCCGAAGCCTCCGGAGGAGATGGGCACTCCCAGGGCACTGAGCGTCGTTGCCCACGGCAGCCGAGGCGGTGGATCCGACGGCGGTGTTCTGGGGGAAGGAGCTGAGGATGGGTCCTGGCAGGGTGACCACCACGGTGGAAGGCTGGATGACGACCGCGGGAGGCCTCGCACTGCCTGACACAGGGCTCGTTGCAGCTGTTAGCCAGCGGGGTGGGGTCCGCAGGGGCGGCAGCTGTCGTAGCAGGCCATGGGTGTGGTGTGGGGGGGCCCTGGAAGAGAGGGTGTTGAGAAAGCGGAGGGGCGTGGGGGTGCGAGGGGTGGTGTTGCAGGAGGGCAAGGGAGTGGGGAGGCCTGGTGTGGGGCTGTGGGGAGCGTGGCCGTGGGGAGGCGTCAGGGCTGTGAGGCCGGGGGCAGAGTGTGGTGGAAGAGACGGGCCAGGTGGGGCAGGAGAAGAAGGGGAAGGGGGTTGAGGCTCACCTTGTTGAGCGCAGAGGAGAAGGTGTGAGGAGAAGTGTGTGAGGGAGAGAGGCGCTGGGCCGACTTTTATGCTGGTCCCCGAGGGGCGGGACAGCCTTTGCGCATGACGGCATTGTTCAGCAAGCAGCTGGTGCATGCCACAGCCTGGCCAGTAATGAGGTGGGGTGTGTTTTCCTTCCCACAACACTCCCTTTTCATGTCCTCGTCTTGGGGACGTGTCCACTTGGCCCTGGCGGCAGCTTTGAAGTGAGAGTATTAGAGGCCAAAGGCTTGGTGTTGATGGCGCGTGTCATGGAGGGCAGAAGACGTGACCAAAGCGTAGGGGAGGTGGGGTGTTGTCAGTGAGGTCATCCCACGGCACTGGTGTGGTGTGGTTTGTGGGTGTGTTGGGAAGAGGGGGCCCCATTTCCTGGCATCCCTGGCAGGCTGGTCTGGGCTTTGGCGGTGTGCCGGGCGTGAGGACCTGCCCCTTGCATGCCTTCAGTCACTCCCTGCGTTGCTGCCAGCTCTCTGAGCCTGTCTTCAGGCCTGGCCTTTCCCGTTCAATGTGCCCTGTGTGTGCCTTGGTGCCCCTCTGTCTTGTAGGGTTGTAGCTGGTAGAACAGAGGTGCCTGTTTGGGCTTGTGCTGTCCCTGTGCGTGGCAGTGTAAGCAGGCCATGGAGGGCTGCGTGTGAGAGCAGGACGTTGTCCTGGCAGTCCTGGTTCAGAGCTCACAAGACCTGTCACACAGGGAGCCCTGCCACGCTCCCCAAAGGCTTGTGTTGGCCCCTCCGTAGCTCTCCCCTTAGCTGGGTCTGGCCACGTTTTGCAGCCTGGGCCTGGCGTGACGCATCCAAGAAGAGGAACGAGGCTGCTGAAGGACCTGGAGAACAAGACAGATGTCTTGTTTCTGAGGGAGCCGGTTGAGGGAACTGGGGGTGTTTGGTTTGCAGAAAAGGTGGCTGAGGGGAGACCGTACCGCTCTCATACAGCTACCTGAAAAGAGGTTGTAACCAGCTGGGTGTTCACACAGAATCATAGCGTCACAGAATATTAGGGATTGGAAGGGACCTAGAAAGTCCATCTAGTCCAACCCCCTGGCCATGAGCAGGGACATCTTCAACTAGATCAGGTCGCTCAGAGCCCTGTCCAACCTGGCCTTGCATATTTCCAGGATGGGGCATCTACCACCTCTTTGGGCAACCTGGTCTGATGTTTCACCACCCTCATTGTAAAACATTTCACAGAATCACACAGAATCACAGAACTTCAGGGATTGAAAGGGACCTCGAAAGATCATCTAGTCCAATCCCCCCGCCGGAGCAGGATTACGTAGATCATGTCACACAGGAACGCGTCCAGGCAGGTTTTGAATGTCTCCAGAGAAGGAGACTCCACAACCTCTCTGGGCAGCCTTTTCCAAAGAAGTTTTTCCTCATATTTATGTGGAACCTCCTGTTTCCAGCTTGCAACCCGTTGCCCCTTAGTCCTCTCAATGGATGTCACTGAGAAGAGCCTGGCTCCATCCTCATGACACTTGCCCTTTACATATTTATAAACATTAAATGAGGTCACGCCTCAGCCTCCTTCTTTCCAAAGCTAAAGAGACCCAGCTCCTCAGCCTCTCCTCAGAAGGGAGATGTTCCACTCCCTTAATCATCTTTGTGGCTCTGCGCCAGACTCTCCCTAGCAGTTCCCTGTCCTTGAACTGAGGGGCACAGAACTGGACACAATTTTCCAGATGCAGCCTCACCACGACAGAGTAGAGGGGGAGGAGAACCTCTCTTGAACTACTAACCACACCCCTTCTAATACACCCCGGGATGCAAGTGGCCTTCTTGGCGACAAGGGCACATTGCTTGTGTTGGTCTCTTGTCCCTAGCAACAAGTGACAGGACAAGAGGAAACGGCCTCAAGTTGTGCCAGGGGAGGTTTAGATTGGATTTTAGGAAAGATTTTGTGACCGAAAGGGTTATCAAGCACTGGAAGAGGCTGCCCAGGGCAGCGGTTGAGTCACCATCCTGGGAGGTATTTTAAAGACAGGTCAATGTGGTGCTTAAGGACGTGGTTTGGTGGTGGACTTGGTAGTGTTAATGGCTGGACTGGATTCTGTTAAGGGTCTTTTCCAGCCTCAATGCCTCTATGATTGTACTTGGGGCAGCATGCAAGGGCAGGGGAGTTTCCGGAGAGCCCGTGAGCGTGGCAAGAGGCAGAGGGGGAATGGGAGCGGCAGGCAGGGGAGGCCCTGTTGAGCCAGGGCCTTTGAGGTCTTGACTTGGGGTGAGTGCTGAGGGGTGAGGCCGTTTGTCTGCACGGTGTCTGAGAGGCAGAAAGAGAATTTGGATATTGCCGAGGGGAGTTGGAGGTGAGCACGTGGCTGCAGAGGCGAGGCCCTGGTGGTGGTGGATGCATGCCGAAGGATGGATGACTGGCAAGGCCTGCCCCAGTTGAGCCAAGGGGAGTGTTCTGCAGGCTGTTTGTCAGGCGAGCAGTGCTTGTTGGTGAGGAAGATGAATGGAGGCAAGGAGTGCTGTGCGCCTGGGTGTACCTAAGTCCACGGGACCTGATCGGTTTAAAGCCAGGAACAAAGAGGCAGCTTGGGAGGCCACCTTCCATTAGCTTGGAAAGGTCACGGTGCCTGGGAGCAGTTTGTGAAGAATGGAAGAAAGTTCCTAGCCCTGGTATCTTGAAGAAGATCAAGAGGGAGGAGCTGGGAAAGTAGAGGCTGGTGAGCCTGACCTCATTTTCAAGGAAGGTGATGGAGGAAATGCTCCCAGAAAGCACTGCCAAGCCCAGGAAGGACAAGAAGGTGATGGGGAGTGGTTGGCGTGGATTGACCAAGGGGAAAACGTGCTTGACCGACATCCGTGTCTTCCATGTTGAGGCAACTGGGTGTTGGACGAGGGGAGAGCAGTGGCTGTTGTTGAGCTGTACTTGAAGGAACGCTTTGTCAGTGTCTCCCGTTCCTTGCTCCTAGACAAGCCGAGAGAGGATGGGTTGCCTGAGTGGTCAGTGAGGTGGACTACAAAGTGGCTGAAGGGCTGGGCCCAGAAACTTGTGCTCAGTGGCAGGGCAAGAGGCCATGGGCACAATGGAAACAGATGGAATTCCCTGTGCAAAGGTGGTAAGCATTTCTCTGTGTGAGGGTGGTCAAAGAGTGGAAGAGGTGGTGGAGTCTCCGTCCTATGAGATATTGAAAACCTGACTGGCCATGGTCCCGGACAACCTGCTCTAGATGGCACTGCTTGCGCAGGGCGGGTGGAAGGCACATGCTCTCCTGAGTTCCTTCCAAATTCAACGATTCTGTGATTGTGTTTGCTGGGAGGGCAGGAGAGTCATGCTGGGGGAAGAGAGTTAGAGAAATGAGTGCTGACACAGGAGAGACTGTCAGAGCTGTGCGCAGGGGAGCGTTGTTGTATCGAAGCCTTTGTTTGAGCCAGTGATTGGCTTGTGTCACATTCTGGAAGCCCCCAGGTGCCCATCTGTGGTGGTGGTTGACTGTGGTGGTATATTTGCTAAGAGACGTCTTGCGGCCCTTTCCCACCCACCCTGAGGGTCTGTTGAGCCCTGGCTTTCTGGCAGGTGAGGTTCGAAAAGCCTTGGGAGAAGAAAGGAAGTGGAGGCATCTGAGTCTGGGATGCAGGAGAACTTTATTGAGACAAAAGAGTGAAAAGGCAGGAGCACCAATTGGAAGGGCGACTGTCTGAAGTCCAGGTAGGGCGACCATCACCGAGGTCCTTTGCATGCAGTAGATTTTGCCAGAGCATCGAGGTCTTCCTGCCTTGCAGTGGGAGTGGCATGCTAGAGATCCCTGGTGGTCCTCTCTTGCAGAAAGCAGTTGCAGTGGAGAGTACTGGACATGAAAGAAGACATGAAGCAAAGAAGGAAGTGGGAGAAGAGGAGGAGATAAATGGTTCATGTTTGCAGGCAGCCTGGGCTGGACATGTCCCTGCTTCTTGCTTAGTGCCTTGAGGGAGGAGCTGTGGACAGCAGGTCCTATGCCATGAAGGCTCAGACATTGGGTCCTCAGTCCGTGCCGTGGCTTCCAGGATGTGGTTGATTGGTGTCAGGGGTGGTGGAAAGGGTCCTTAGCAGGGGTAGCAGCCTCTAAGACCGCCATTGAAGCAGCCCAGGCCTCCGAAGCCGTAGCCATAGCCGAAGCCTCCGAGGAGATGGGCACTCCCAGGGCGCTGAGGTCGTTGCCCACGGCAGCCGAGGCGGTGGATCCGACGGCGGTGTTCTGGGGGAAGGAGCTGAGGATGGGTCCTGGCAGGGTGACCAGCACGGCGGGAGGCTGGATGACGACGCGGGAGGCCTCGCACTGCCTGACACAGGGCTCGTTGCAGCTGTTAGCCAGCGGGGTGGGTCCGCAGGGGCGGCAGCTGTCGTAGCAGGCCATGGGTGTGGTGTGGGGGTCCCTGGAAGAGAGGGTGTTGAGAAAGCGGAGGGGCGTGGGGGTGCGAGGGGTGGTGTTGCAGGAGGGCAAGGGAGTGGGGAGGCCTGGTGTGGGGCTGTGGGGAGCGTGGCGGTGGGGAGGCGTCAGGGCTGTGAGGCGGGGGCAGAGCGTGCTGGAAGAGACGGGCCAGGTGGGGCAGGAGAAGGAGGGGAAGGGGGTTGAGGCTCACCTTGTTGAGCGCGGAGGAGAAGGCGAGAGGAGAAGTGTGTGAGGGAGAGAGGCGCTGGGCCGGCTTTTATGCTGGTCCCCGAGGGGCGGGACAGCCTTTGCGCATGACGGCATTGTTCAGCAAGCAGCTGGTGCGTGCCACAGCCTGGCCAGTAATGAGGTGGGGCGTGTTTTCCTTCCCACAACGCTCCCTTTTCATGTCCTCGTCTTGGGGACGTGTCCACTTGGCCCTGGCGGCAGCTTTGAAGTGAGAGTATTAGAGGCCAAAGGCTTGATGTTGATGGCGCGTGTCATGGCGGGCAGAAGATGCGACCAAAGCATAGGGGAGGTGGGGTGTTGTCAGAGAGGTCATCCCACAGCACTGGTGTGGTGTCGTTTGTGGGTGCGTTGTGAAGAGGGGGCCCCATTTCCTTGCAGCTCTGGCAGGCTGGTCCGGCCTTTGGCAATGTGTTGGGCATGAGACCTTCCATTGCATTTGATCCCTCCCTGCCTTGCTGCAAGCTCGCTGAGCCTGTCTTTAGGCCTGGCCTTTCCCGTTGGGTGTGCTCTGTGGGTGTCTTGGTGCCCCTCTGGCTTGGAAGCTTGTAGCTGGGTGTACTAGGTTTACGTGGCAAGGTTTTGTTAGTGAGGGGGCTACAGGGGTGGCTTCTGTCAGAAGGTTCCATAAGGTTGCCCCATGTTCAATAGAGAGTCCAGATGTGCCAAAAGACAAGCGAGCCAGGAAGAAGACAGGCCTGGCTGAACAGAGAGGTTTGGCTGGAACTCAGGAAAGGGAAGGGAGTTTATGATCTTTGGAAGAAGGGGCAGGCAACTGAGGAGGACTCCAAGGATGTCATGAGGTTATGCAGGGAGAACATGAGGAGGACCTAAGGCCAACTAAAATTAATCTGGCTACTGCCTTAAAGGCAACAAAAAGTATTTGTGTAAATACATGAGGAACAAAAGGAGGACTAGGGAGAATCTCCATCCTTTCCTGGATGCACGGGGAAACATAGTGACAAAGGATGAGGATAAGGCTGAGGTGCTTAATGCCTTCTTTGCCTCAGTTTTTAATAGCAAGACCAGTTTTTCTCTGGTTACCCAGCCCCTGAGCTGGAAGACAGGGATGAGGAGCAGAATGAAGCCCCCATAATCCAAGGGGAAGGTGCTCACCAAGCCCCTTTCCATCATTTATCGTCAGTCCTGGCTAACAGGGGAGGTCCCAGTTGACTGGAAGTCAGCAAATATGACGCCCATCTACAAGAAGGAGTATCCGGGGAACTACAAGCCTGTCTGACTGACCTTGGTGCCAGGGAAGGTTATGGAGCAGATCGTCTTGAGTGCCACAATGCGGCATATACATGACAACCACGTGATCAGGCCCAGTCAGCACGGGTTTGTGAAAGGCAGGTCCTGTCTGACTAACCTGATCTCCTTCTGGGACAAGGTGACCCACGTAGTGGATGAGGGAGAAGCTTTGGATGTTTTTTAGCTGATCCTAGTAAAGCCTTTGACACCATTTCCCATTTCATTCTCCTGGAGAAACTGGCTACTCATACCTTGGACAGGAGTTCTGTTTGCTCAGTAAAAAGCTGTCTGGATGGCCAGGCCCAAAGAGCTGTTGTGAATGGAGTTAAATCCAGATGGCAACCAGTCACAAGCGGTGTTCCCCAGGACTCAGTACTTGGGCCAGTTCTGTCCCATATCTGTTCAACACTGTTCGCATCTCATTAAAGACCCAGGGCAATTTGAAGGACTGCCCCATTGGCAAGTTGGCAGATGATAACCCTCATTTTTAAGGAATGAAAAAGGAAGATGTAGGTTAACTACAGGCCGGTCAGCGTCACCTCTGTGCCTTGCTAGATCATGCAGCAGATCCTCCTGGAACTCTGCCGAGGCACATGGAAAACGGAGAGGTGATTGCTGAACAGCCAACATGGCTTCATGAAGAGCCAATGGTGCCTGACAAATGTGGTGGCCTTCTGTGATGGGTTTACAGCATCGGTGGATATGTGAAGAGCGACTGACTTCATCTACCTGGACTTGTGCAAAGCATTTGATACTGTCCCACACAACATCCTTGTCTCGGAAATGGAGAGCCATGGATTCGATGGGTGGACCGCTTGGTGGATAAGGAGTTGGCTGGATGGTGACACTCAAAGATTTGCGGTCAAAGGCTTGATGTCCGGGTGGAGACCAGTGATGAGTGGTGCCCCTCGGGGGTCAGTATTGGACCGGTGCTGGTGAACATCTTTGTCAGGGACATGGACAGTGGGATAGAGTGCACCCTCAGCTATGTCTGTGGATGACACTGACACCCATGGCAGGGTGGCTGGACTCAATCTTTAAGGTCCCTTCCAATCCAAACCATTCTCTTCTTTGATGATTCTGTGATCTCCCTGACCTTATCTAGACCCACAAGCCTTTCATCATATTTTCTCTCCCCTTTCCAGCTGAGGAGGGGCAGTGATGGTGGGCACCTGACGTCCATTCAAAGGTAGCCCACCACACAGGAGGAGCTTGCATCAGAGGCATGGGTAGAATTGCATTAGCGTGTCCAAGCCTTAGTTAGGACAAGTGAAGGGCCTGTGTCATGGTCTGGAATCCAACCTGGTGCCAGTGGGTGGTGTTGCTGAGGTCATACTTCCTGAAGAAGGTCTCGGGTCCCACTTCCACCCACCTTGATGGTGTGTTGAGCCCTGGCTTTGCGCTAAGTATGGCTGGATGAGGCTTGGGAGAAGAAAGGAAGTGGAGGCATCTGAGTCTGGGATGCAGGAGAACTTTATTGAGACAAAAGAGTGAAAAGGCAGGAGCATCAATTGGAAGGCAGACAGTCTGAGGTGCAGGTAGTGCGACCATCAGCCGAGGTCCATTGCGTGCAATAGATTTTGCCAGAGCATCAAGGTCTTCCTGCTTTGCAGTGGGAGCGGCATGATAGAGGTCCCTGGTGGTCCTTCTCTTGCAGAAAGCAGTTGCAGTGGAGAGTACTGGACATGAAAGAAGACATGAAGCAAAGAAGGAAGTGGGAGAAGAGAAGGAGATACATGGTTCATGTTTCCAGGCAGTCCAGGCTGGACATGTCCCTGCTTCCTTGCTTAGTGCCTTGAGGGAAGGAGCTGTGGACAGCAGGTCCATATGCCATGAAGGGCCTGGAAGTGTGTCCCAAATCCATGCCGTGGCTTCCAGAATGTGTATGGTTGATGTCAGGGGTGGTGGCAAGGTCCCTTAGCAGGGGTAGCAGCCTCTAAGACCGCCGTTGAAGCAGCCCAGGCCTCCGAAGCCGTAGCCATAGCCGAAGCCTCCGGAGGAGATGGGCACTCCCAGGGCGCTGAGCTCGTTGCCCACGGCAGCTGAGGAGCTGGATCCGACGGCGGTGTTCTGGGGGAAGGAGCTGAGGATAGGTCCTGGCAGGGTGACCACCACAGTGGAAGGCTGGATGACGACGCGGGAGGCCTCGCACTGCCTGACACAGGGCTCGTTGCAGCTGTTGGCCAGCGGGGTGGGTCCGCAGGGGCGGCAGCTGTCGTAGCAGGCCATGGGTGTGGTGTGGGGGGGCCCTGGAAGAGAGGGTGTTGAGAAAGCGGAGGGGTGTGGGGGTGCGAGGGGCGGTGTTGCTGGAGGGCAAGGGAGTGGGGAGGCCTGGTGTGGGGCTGTGGGGAGCGTGGCGGTGGGGAGGCGTCAGGGCTGTGAGGACGGGGGCAGAGCGTGCTGGAAGAGACGGGCCAGGTGGGGCAGGAGAAGGAGGGGAAGGGGGTTGAGGCTCACCTTGTTGAGCGCGGAGGAGAAGGCGTGAGGAGAAGTGTGTGAGGGAGAGAGGCGCTGGGCCGGCTTTTATGCTGGTCCCCAAGGGGCGGGACAGCCTTTGCGCATGACGGCATTGTTCAGCAAGCAGCTGGTGCGTGCCACAGCCTGGCCAGTAATGAGGTGGGGCATGTTTTCCTTCCCATACCGCTCCCTTTTCATGTCCTGGTCTTGGGGACGTGTCCACTTGGCCCTGGCGGCAGCTTTTAAGTGAGAGTATTAGAGGCCAAAGGCTTGGTGTTGATGGCGTGTGTCATGGCGGGCAGAAGAGGCGACCAAAGCGTAGGGGAGGTGGGGTGTTGTCAGTGAGGTCATCCCCCGGCACTGGTGTGGTGTGGTTTGTGGGTGCGTTGTGAAGAGGGGGCCCCATTTCCTGGCATCCCTGGCAGGCTGGTCTGGGCTTTGGCAGTGTGCCGGGTGTGAGGACCTGCCCCTTCCATTGCATTCGGTCACTCCCTGCCTTGCTGCCAGCTCGCTGAGCCTGTCTTTAGGCCTGGTCTTTGCTGTTGGGTTGCTCTGTGGATGTCTTGGTGCCCCTTTGGCTTGTAAGGTTGTAGCTGGGAGAACGGAGTGTGCCTCTTTGGGCTTCTGCCCCCTTGGTGCCATCCCTGGGGGTGGCAATGCAAGCAGGCAGTGGAGGGCTACGTGCGAGAGCAGGACGTTGTCCTGGTAGCCCAGGTTCAGAGCTCACAAGCCCTGTCACACAGGGAGCCCTGCCATGCTCCCCAAAGGCTTGTGTTGGCCCCTGCGTAGCTCTCCCCTTAGCTGGGTCTGGCACGTTTGCAGCCTGGGCCTGGCATGACGTGTCCAAAGAAGAGCAACGAAGCTGCTGAAGGACCTGGAGAACAAGAGTTCTGAGGAGTGGTTGAGAGAACTGGGGGTGTTTGGATTGCAGAAAAAGGTGGCTGAGGGGAGACCTTACCGCTCTCTACAGCTACCTGAAAGGAGGTTGTAACGAGGTTGGTGTTGTTCTCTTGTCCCTAGAAACATGTGACAGGACAAGAGGAAACAGAATCAAGTTGTGCCAGGGGAGGTTTAGATTGGATTTTAGGAAAGATTTTCTGACCGAAATGGTTCTCAAGCACTGAAAGAGGCTGCCCAGGGAAGTGGCTGGGTCACCATCCCGGGAGGTATTTTAAAAACAGGTAGACGTGGCGCATAGGGACGTGGTTTGGTGGTGGACTTGGTAGTGTTAACGGTTGGACTGGATGCTGTTAAGGGTCTTTTCCAACCTCAATGACTCTATGATTGTAGATGGGGCAGCGTGCAAGGGCAGGTGAGTTTCCAGAGAGCCCGTGAGAGTGGCAAGAGGCAGAGAGGGAATGGAAGCAGCAGGCAGGGGAGGTCCTGGTGAGCCAGGGCCTTTGAGGTCTTGACTTGGGTTGAGTGCCGAGGGGTGAGGCCGTTTCTCTACACGGTGTCTGAGAGGCAGAAAGAGAATTTGGAGATTGCCGAGGGGAGTTGGAGGTGAGCACGCAGCACGTGGCGGCAGAGCCGAGGCCCTGGTGGTGGTGGATGCATGCCGAAGGGTGGATGACTGGCAAGGCCTGCCCCAGTTGAGCCAAGGGGAGTGTTCTGCAGGCTGTTTGTCAGGCGAGCAGTGCTTGTTGCTGAGGAAGATGAATGGAGGCAAGGAGTGCTGTGCGCCTGGGTGTACCTAAGTCCACGGGGCCTGACAGGTTTAAAGCCAGGAACGAGGAGGCAGCTGGCTGATGTCCTTGGGAGGCCACCTTCCATTAGTTTGGAAAGGTCACGGTGCCTGGGAGCAGTTTGTGAAGAATGGAAGAAAGCTCCTAGCCCTGGTATCTTGAAGAAGATCAAGAGGGAGGAGCTGGGAAAGTAGAGGCTGGTGAGCCTGACCTCATTTTCAAGGAAGGTGATGGAGGAAATGCTCCCAGAAAGCACTGCCAAGCCCAGGAAGGACAAGAAGGTGATGGGGAGTGGTTGGTGTGGATTGACCAAGGGGAAGTCGTGCTTGACTGACATCCATGTCTTTCACGTTGACGTGACTGGGTGTTGGACGAGGGGAGAGCAGTGGCTGTTGTTGAGCTGTACTTGAAGGAACGCTTTGTCAATGTCTCCCGTTCCGTGCTCCTAGACAAGCCGAGAGGAAGGACGGGTTGCCTAAGTGGTCAGTGAGGTGGACTACAAAGTGGCTGAAGGGCTGGGCCCAGAGGCGTGTGCTCAGTGGCAGGGCAAGAGGCCATGGGCACAAGGGAAAACAAATGGAATTCCCTGGGCAAAGGCAGCAAGTAATTGCAGTGTGAGAGTGGTCAAAGAGTGGAAGAGGTGGTGGAGTCTCCATCCTGGGAGATATTGAAAACTTGACTGTCCATGGTCCCGGACAACCTGCTCTAGCTGTCCCTGCTTGAGCAGGGCAGTTGAAGCACGTGCTCTCCTGAGTTCCTTCCAAATTCAATGATTGTGTGATTGTGTTTGCTGGGAGGGCTGGAGAGTCATTCTAGGGAAGAGAGTTAGAGAATGAGTCCTGGCATGGGGAGACTGTCAGAGCTGTGCGCAGGGGAGCGTTGTTGTATAGAAGCCTCTGTCTGAGCCAGTGATGGGCTTGTGTCACATTCTGGAAGCCCCCCAGGTGCCCGTCTGTGGTGTTGTTTGGCTGTGGCGGTATATTTGTTGAGAGAGGTCTTGTGGCCCTTTTCCACCCACCCTGAAGGCTTGTTGAGCCCTGGCTTTGTGCCGTTTGAAGCTGGAAAAGCCTTGGGAGAAGAAAGGAAGTGGAGGCATCTGAGTCTGGGATGCAGGAGAACTTTATTGAGACAAATGAGTGAAAAAGCAAGAGCACCAATTGGAAGGGAGCTGGTCTGAGGTGCAGGTAGGGCGACCGTCAGCCGAGATCCCTTGTGTGCAGTAGATTTTGCCAGAGCATCGAGGTCTTCCTCCCTTGCAGTGGGAGGGCACACCAGAGGTCCCTGGTGGTCCTTCACTTGCAGAAAGCAGTTGCCGTGGAGAGTACTGGACATCGAAGAAGACACGAGGAAAGAAGGAAGTGGGAGAAGAGGAGGAGGTACATGGGCCATGTCTGCAGGGAGCCCGAGCTGGACACGCCCCTACTTCCCTGCTTGGTGCCTTGAAGGAAGGAGCTGTGGACAGCAGGTCCATATGCCATGAAGGGCCTGGAAGCGTGTCCTCAATCCATGTCTTCGCTTCCAGGATGTGGTTGATTGGGATCAGGGGTGGTGGCGAGGGCCCTTAGCAGGGGTAGCAGCCTCTAAGACCGCCGTTGAAGCAGCCCAGGCCTCCGAAGCCGTAGCCATAGCCGAAGCCTCCGGAGGAGATGGGCACTCCCAGGGCACTGAGGTCGTTGCCCACGGCAGCCGAGGCGGTGGATCCGACGGCGGTGTTCTGGGGGAAGGAGCTGAGGATGGGTCCTGGCAGGGTGACCAGCACGGCGGGAGGCTGGATGACGACGCGGGAGGCCTCGCACTGCCTGACACAGGGCTCGTTGCAGCTGTTAGCCAGCGGGGTGGGTCCGCAGGGGCGGCAGCTGTCGTAGCAGGCCATGGGTGTGGTGTGGGGGGGCCCTGGAAGAGAGGGTGTTGAGAAAGCGGAGGGGCGTGGGGGTGCGAGGGGCGGTGTTGCAGGAGGGCAAGGGAGTGGGGAGGCCTGGTGTGGGGCTGTGGGGAGCGTGGCGGTGGGGAGGCGTCAGGGCTGTGAGGCGGGGGCAGAGCGTGCTGGAAGAGACGGGCCAGGTGGGGCAGGAGAAGGAGGGGAAGGGGGTTGAGGCTCACCTTGTTGAGCGCGGAGGAGAAGGCGTGAGGAGAAGTGTGTGAGGGAGAGAGGCGCTGGGCCGGCTTTTATGCTGGTCCCCGAGGGGCGGGACAGCCTTTGCGCATGACGGCATTGTTCAGCAAGCAGCTGGTGCGTGCCACAGCCTGGCCAGTAATGAGGTGGGGCGTGTTTTCCTTCCCAGAACGCTCCCTTTTCATGTCCTCGTCTTGGGGACGTGTCCACTTGGCCCTGGCGGCAGCTTTGAAGTGAGAGTATTAGAGGCCAAAGGCTTGGTGTTGATGGCGCGTGTCATGGCGGGCAGAAGAGGCGACCAAAGCGTAGGGGAGGTGGGGTGTTGTCAGTGAGGTCATCCCACGGCACTGGTGTGGTGTGGTTTGTGGGTGCGTTGTGAAGAGGGGGCCTCATTTCCTGGCAGCCCTGGCAGGCTGGTCTGGGCTTTGGCGGTGTGTTGGGCGTGAGGTCCTGCCCCTTCCATTGCATTCGGTCCCTCCCTGCCTTGCTGTCATCTCACTGAGCCTGTCTTTAGGCCTGGCCTTTCCTGTTAGCTGTGCTCTGATGAAGGGAAATCATGCTTGACCAATGTCCCTGTCTCCCATGTTGAAGCGACTGGTTGTTGGACAAGGGGAGAGCAGTGGTATTTTTTGACCTCTGCTTGAATGAAGTCTTTGTCAGTGTCTCCCCTTACATGCTCGCAGACAAGCTGATAAATATGGGTTGCCTGTTAGTGAGGTGCACTGCATAATGGTTGAGTATCTCATCCCAGAAGCTTGTGATCAGTGGCATAAACTCCAGTTGGAGGCACGTCTCAAGTAGCATAGCCCAAGACTCAGATCCGTGAGGCCAACACTATTCAACATCCTCATGTTGTTGGCATCCTCATGTTGAGGCCATCCTCATGACGTGGGCAGTGGGACAGTTGCCCACTCGGCTAGTCGGCATATGATGCAAAATCTGGAGGAGTGGCTGAGTCACCGGATGGTTGTGCCACTATTCACAGGGACCTGGAGAAGCTGGAGAACTTCTAGGGCAGAGAGGATTCTCCTGGAGATCAACAGGGGGAAATGCAAAGTCCTGCATCTGTGGTGGAATAGCAGTGGGCACCAGGACATGCTGGGGGGCCAACAGCCTGGACAGCAGCTTGGCTGAGCACAACCTTGTTTTTCTGGTGTACGTCAATCTGACTACACGTTAGCAATGCACCCTTGTGGCAAAGGAGACCAAGATTCTCCAGGGTGGTGTTGGGAAGAGTGTTGCCAGCAGGTCGGGGGAGGTGGCCTTGCTCTCTCTTCAGTGCTGATGAGGCCCCGTGTGGAGTCCTGTGTCCAGCTGAGGGCTTCCCAGTGGGAGAAGGACATGGACTTAGTGGAGCAAGTCAAGTGCAGGGCCACCAAGACGCTGAAGGGACTGGAGCATCCTTCCTATGAGGAGAAGCTGAGAGAGCTGGGAGGTTTTTCAGACAGGAGGCAAGGCCATGCAGGAGAGACATCATCAACGTGTCTAAAGCCCTGATGGGAGGGAATGAGAACAGGGAAGTCAGCCTCTTCTCAGTTCCCCCAATCAGGGCAAGGGTCAAAGGAGAAAGCTGAAAAGACCTGCCATTTCTTTGGAGGAGAAGGCAAGACTTTTTCAATGTGAGGGTAGTCAAACAGTGGAACTGGTTGCACAGAGAGGTGTTGGAGTCTCCATCCTGTGAGCTACTGAAAACTTGACTGGACATGGCTGTGGAGAGCCTGCTCAAGCTGCCCCTGCTTGAGCAGCTTGGGTTGAGCTAGATGATCTCCAGAGGTTCCTTGCGTACTCAAGGATTCTGTTTGCTGTGATTCTGCTTGCTGTGATGGCCAGAGAGTCGTGCTGGGGAAGGAAGTTGGTCAACAGGGAGCAGCATGAAGCCCTCATAATCCAACAGAAATGGTTAGCGACCTGCTACACCACTCAGAAATACACAAGTCTATGGTGCTGGATGGGATCCACCCAACGGTACTGAGGGAGCTGTCGGCAGTGCTCACCAAGCCACTTTCCATCATTTATCAGCTGTCCCTGGCTAACCGGGGAGGTCTCAGTTGACAAGACTTTAGTAAGTGTGATGCCCATCTACAGGAAGGGCCGGAATGAGGACCTGGGGAACTACAGGCCTGTCATTCTGACCTTGGTGCCGGAGAAGGTCATCTTGAGTGCCATCACGCGACACATACAGGACAACCACGTGATCAGGCCCAGTCAGCATGGGTTTATGAAAGGCAGGTCCTGCTTGACTAACCTGATCTCATTCTGGGACAAGGTGACCCACTTAGTGGATGAGGGAGAAGCTTTGGATGTTTTTTAGCTGCTCCTAGTAAAGCCTTTGACACCATTTCCCATTTCATTCTCCTGGAGAAACTGGCTACTCATAGCTTGGACAGGAGTTGTGTTTGCTCGGTAAAAAGCTGTCTGGATGGCCAGGCACAAAGAGCTGTTGTGAATGGAGTTAAATCCAGCTGGCAACCAGTCACAAGTGGTGTTCCCTGGGGCTCAGTACTTGGGCCAGTTCTGTTTAATATCTGTTCAACACTGTTCAGCATCCTCATTAATGACCTGGGCAATGTGATGGAGTGCCCTCTCAGCAAGTTGGCAGATGATAACCCTCATTTTCAAAGAATCAAAAAGGAAGATGTGGGTTAAGGTCAGTGTCACCTCTGTGCCTTGCTAGATCATGGAGCAGATCCTCCTGGAAACTCTGCTGAGGCACATGGAAAACGGAGAAGTGATTGCTGAACAGCCAACATGGCTTCATGAAGAGCCAATCGTGCCTGACAAATGTGGTGGCCTTCTGCGATGGGTTTACAGCATCGGTGGATGTGTGAAGAGCGACTGACTTCATCTACCTGGACTTGTGCAAAGCATTTGATACTGTCCCACACAACATCCTTGTCTCGGAAATGGAGAGCCATGGATTCGATGGGTGGACCGCTTGGTGGATAAGGAATTGGCTGGATGGTGACACTCAAAGGGTTGCGGTCAAAGGCTTGATGTCCGGGTGGAGGCCAGTGATGAGTGGTGCCCCTCGAGGGTCAGTATTTGGGCTGGTGCTGTTGAACATCTTTGTCAGGGACATGGACAGTGGGATAGAGTGCACCCTCAGCTATGTTTGTGGATGACACTGACACCCATGGCAGGGTGGCTGGACTCGATCTTTAAGGTCCCTTCCAATCCAAACCATTCTCTTCTTTGATGATTCTGTGATCTCCCTGACCTTATCTAGACCCACGAGCCTTTCATCACATTTTCTCTCCCCTTTCCAGTTGAGGAGGGGCAGTGATGGTGGGCACCTGATGTCCATTCAAAGGTAACCCACCACATACGAGGAGCTTGCATCAGAGGCATGGGTAGAATTGCATTAGCGTGTCCGAGCCTTAGTTAGGACAAGTGAAGGGCCTGTGTCATGGGCTGGAATCCAACCTGGTGCCAGTGGGTGGTGTTGCTGAGGTCATACTTCCTAAAGGAGGTCTTCGGGTCCCACTTCCACCCACCTTGATGGTGTGTTGAGCCCTGGCTTTGTGCTAAGTATGGCTGGATGAGGCTTGGGAGAAGAAAGGAAGTGGAGGCATCTGAAGGCTGGGATGCAGGAGAAGTTTATTGAGGGAAAAAATGAAAGCGAAAAGGCAGGAGCATCAAGGTGGAAGGGAGCTGGTCTGAGGTGCAAGTGCAGCAACCATCAGCCGAGGTCCCTTGCATGCAGCAGATTTTGTGAGAGCACCGAGGTCTTCCTGCCTTGCAGTGGGAGCGGCATGCTAGAGGTCCCTGGTGGTACTTGGCTTGCAGAAAGTGGTTGCAGCAGGAGAGTACTGGACATTCGAAGAAGACACGACGAAAGAAGGAAGTGGGAGAAGAGGAGGAGGTACATGGGCCATGTTTGCCAGGCAGCTCGGGACTGGCCCCTTCCCTGCTTCCTTGCTTGGTGCCTTGAGGGAAGGAGCCGTGGACAGCAGGTCACATGCCACGAAGGGCCTGGAAGCGTGTCCTCAATCCATGCCGTGGCTTCCAGAATGTCTGCGGTAGCTGTCAGGGCTAGTAGCAAGGCCCCTTAGCAGGGGTAGCAGCCTCTAAGACCGCCGTTGAAGCAGCCCAGGCCTCCGAAGCCGTAGCCATAGCCGAAGCCTCCGGAGGAGATGGGCACTCCCAGGGCACTGAGGTCGTTGCCCACGGCAGCCGAGGCGGTGGATCCGACGGCGGTGTTCTGGGGGAAGGAGCTGAGGATGGGTCCTGGCAGGGTGACCAGCACGGCGGGAGGCTGGATGACGACGCGGGAGGCCTCGCACTGCCTGACACAGGGCTCGTTGCAGCTGTTAGCCAGCGGGGTGGGTCCGCAGGGGCGGCAGCTGTCGTAGCAGGCCATGGGTGTGGTGTGGAGGGGCCCTGGAAGAGAGGGTGTTGAGAAAGCGGAGGGGCGTGGGGGTGCGAGGGGCGGTGTTGCAGGAGGGCAAGGGAGTGGGGAGGCCTGGTGTGGGGCTGTGGGGAGCGTGGCGGTGGGGAGGCGTCAGGGCTGTGAGGCGGGGGCAGAGCGTGCTGGAAGAGATGGGCCAGGTGGTGCAGGAGAAGAAGGGGAAGGGGGTTGAGGCTCACCTTGTTGAGCACGGAGGAGAAGGCGTGAGGAGAAGTGTGTGAGGGAGAGAGGCGCTGGGCCGGCTTTTATGCTGGTCCCCGAGGGGCGGGACAGCCTTTGCGCATGACGGCATTGTTCAGCAAGCAGCTGGTGTGTGCCACAGCCTGGCCAGTAATGAGGTGGGGCGTGTTTTCCTTCCCACAATGCTCCTTTTTCATGTCCTCGTCTTGGGGACGTGTCCACTTGGCCCTGGCGGCAGCTTTTAAGTGAGAGTATTAGAGGCCAAAGGCTTGGTGTTGATGGCGCGTGTCATGGCAGGCAGAAGAGGCGACCAAAGCGTAGGGGAGGTGGGGTGTTGTCAGTGAGGTCATCCCACGGCACTGGTGTGGTGTGGTTTGTGGGTGCGTTGTGAAGAGGGGGCCCCATTTCCTGGCAGCCCTGGCAGGCTGGTCTGGGCTTTGGCGGTGTGTTGTGCGTGATGCACTGCCCCTTTAATTGCATTCGGTCCCTCCCTGCCTTGACCCAGCTCACTAAGCCTGTCTTTAGGCCTGGCCTTTCCCGTTGGATGAGCTCTGTGTGTGTCTTGGTGCCCCTCTGGCTTGTAAGCTTGTAGCAGTTGTGCTGGCTGCAGCTGGGACAGGAGTTGGACTCGATGATCCTTTTGGGTCCCTTCCAACTCAGGACATTCTATGATTCTATGATACTAGGTTTACGTGGCAACGTTTTGGTTAGTGAGGGGCCTACAGGGATGGCTTCTGTCAGAAGGTTCCAGAAGATTGCCCCATGTTCAATAGAGAGTCCCATGTTCCAAAGGATGAGCCAGCGGGGAAAAAGACCGGTCTGGCTGAACAGAGAGCATTGGCTGGAAGTCAGGAAAGAGAAGAAGTTTCTGACCTTTGGAAGAAGGGGCAGGCAACTGAGGAGGACTCCAAGGATGTCATGAGGTTACGCAGGGAGAAAATGAGGAGGGCCTAAGGCCAACTAGAAATTCATCTGGGTACTGCCGTAAAAGACAATCAAGAATATTTGTATAAATACTTTAGTGACAAAAGGAGGGCTAAGGAGAAGCTCCGTCCTTCTTGGATGTATTGGAAAATAGAGTGACAAAGGATGAGGATAAGGTTGAGGTGCTTAATGCCTTCTTTGCCTCAGTCTTGAATAGCAAGACCAGTTGTTCTGCGGGTCCCCAGGCCCCTGAGCTGGAAGACAGGGATGGGGAGCAGAGTGAAGCCCCCATAATCCAAGGGGAAACGGTTAGTGACCTGCTGCACCACTTAGACACACACAAGTCCATGGAGCCGTATGGGATCCAGACAAGGGTGCTGTGAGAGCTGTCGGCAGTTCTCAGCAAGCCCCTTTCCATCATTTATCATCACTCCTGGCTAACTGGGGAGGTCCCAGTCGACTGGAAGTCAGCAAATGTGACGCCCATCTACAAGACGGGCCAGAAGGAGGATCTGGGGAACTACAACCCTGTCTCAATGACCTTAGTGCCAGGGAAGGTTATGGAGCAGATCATCTCGGGTGCCATCATGCGGCATGTACAGGACAACCAGGCGATGAGGCCAAGTGAGCATGGGTTTGTGAAAGGCAGGGCCTGCTTGACTAACCTGATCTCCTTCTGGGACAAGGTGACCCACTTAGTGGATGAGGGAGAAGCTTTGGATGTTTTTTAGCTGATCCTAGTAAAGCCTTTGACACCATTTCCCATTTCATTCTCCTGGAGAAACTGGCTACTCATAACTTGCACAGGAGTTCTGTTTGGTCAGTAAAAAGCTGTCTGGATGGGCAGGCACAAAGAGCTGTTGTGAATGGAGTTAAATCCAGACGGCAACCAGTCACAAGCGGTGTTCCCCGGGGCTCAGTACTTGGGCCAGTTCTGTTTAATATCTTTATTGATGATGTGGACGAGGGGATCGAGTGCGCCCTCACTAAGTTCGCAGATGACACCAAGTTGGGCAGGAGTGTAGATCCTACCTTGAGGGTAGGAAGGCTCTGCAGAGGGGTCTGGACAGGCTGTATCGATGGGCCGAGGCCACTGTATGAGGCTGAACAAGGCTGAGTGTCGGGTTGTGCACTTGGGTCACAACAAGCACATGCAACGCTACAGGCTGGGGGAAGAGTGGCTGGAAAGCTGCCTGTCCTAAACGGACCTGAGGGTGTTGATGGACAGCCAACTGAATATGAGTCAGCAGTGTGCCCAGGTGGCCAAGAAGGCCACCAACATCCTGGCTTGTATCAGCACTAGTGTGGCCAGCAGGACTAGGGCAGGGATCGTCCCCCTGTACTCGGCACTGGTGAGGCCACACCTCGAATCCTGGGTGCAGTTTTGGGCCCCTCACTACAAGCAAGACCTTGAGGTGCTGGAGCGAGTCCAGAGAAGGGCAACGAAGCTGGTGAAAGGTCTAGAGTACAAGTCTTATGAGAAGCAGCTGAGGGAAGCGGGGTTGTTTAGTTTGGAGAAACGAAGGCTCAGGGGAGACATTACTGGCCTCTGCAGATACAATAAAGGAGAATGTAACGAGGTAGGTGTCAGTCTCTTCTCCCAAGTGAGAAGTGACAGGACGAGAGGAAACAGCCTCAGGTTGCACGAGGGGAGTTTTAGATTGGAGAAGAGGAACAATTTCTTCCCCGAAAGTGTTGTCAAGCGCTGGCACAGGCTGCCCAGGGCAGTGGTTGAGTCCCCATCCCTGGAGGTATTTAAAAGCCGTGTAGATGTGGTGCTGAAGGACATGGGTTAGTGGTGGCCTTGGCAGCGCTGGGTTAATGGTTGGACTTGATGATCTTAAAGGTCGTTTCCAAGCAAAGGAATTCTGTGATTCCATGATTCTATGATAAAGTCTGCGTTGCCTGAGTGGCCAGTGAGGTGGACAACAAAGTGCATGAAGGGCTGTGCCCTAAAGCTTGTGCTCAGTCAAAGGGCAAGAGGCCATGGGCACAAGGGACAACAGTTGCAATTGCATGGGCAAAGGTGGCAAGCAATTGTCAGTGTGAGTGTGGTCAAAGAGTGGAAGAGATGATGGAGTCTCGGTCCTGGGAGATACTGAAAACCCGACATGCCATGGTCCCAGACAACCTGCTCTAGCTGTCCCTGCTTGAGCAGGGAAGTTGACGCACATGCTCTCCTGAGGTGCCTGCCAAAGTCAATGATTGTGTGATTGTGTTTGCTGGGAGGGCCAGAGGGTCACGCTGGGGAAGAGTCATAGTCGAGTGAGTGCTGGCACAGGGAGACTGTCAGAGCTGTGCGCAGGGGAGCGTTGTTGTGTCTAAGCCTTTCTTTGAGCAAGCAATGGCCTGTGGCACGTTCTGGAGGCCCCCCAGGTGCCGGTCTGTGTTGCTGGTGTTTTTGCTGTCCTATATCATTGCAGAGGTCTTGTGGTCCTTTCCCACCCACCCCGCTGGCCTCTTGAGCCCTGGCTTTCACAGATTCACAGATTCACAGAATGTCAGGGATTGGAAGGGACCTCGAAAGATCATCTAGTCCAATCCCCCTGCCGGGGCAGGATTGCCTAGACCATATCACACAGGAACGCGTCCAGGCGGGTTTTGAATGTCTCCAGAGAAGGAGACTCCACAACCTCTCTGGGCAGCCTGTTCCAGTGTTCAGTCACCCTTACAGTAAAGAAGTTTTTCCTCAAATTTAAGTGGAACCTCCTGTGCTCCAGCTTGCACCCATTGCCCCTTGTCCTGTCAAGGGATGTCACTGAGAAGAGCCTGGCTCCATCCTCATGACACTTGCCCTTTACATATTTATAAACATTAATGAGGTCACCCCTCAGTCTCCTCTTCTCTAAGCTAAAGAGACCCAGCTCCCTCAGCCTCTCCTCATAAGGGAGATGTTCCACTCCCTTAATCATCTTCGTGGCTCTGCGCTGGACTCTCTCTAGCAGTTCCCTGTCCTTCTTGAACTGAGGGGCCCAGAACTGGACACAATACTCCAGATGCGGCCTCACCAGGGCAGAGTAGAGGGGTAGGAGAACCTCTCTCGACCTGCTGACCACACCCCTTCTAATACACCCCAGGATGCCATTGGCCTTCTTGGCCACAAGGGCACACTGCTGGCTCATGGTCATCCTGTTGTCCACTAGGACCCCCAGGTCCCTTTCCCCTACGCTGCTCTCCAACAGGTCTGCCCCCAACTTGTACTGGTACATGGGGTTGTTCTTGCCCAGATGCAGGACTCTACACTTGCCCTTGTTATATTTCATTAAATTTCTCCCCGCCCAACTCTCCAGCCTGTCCAGGTCTCTCTGAATGGCTGCGCAGCCTTCCGGCACATCAGCCACTCCTCCCAGTTTTGTGTCATCAGCGAACTTGCTGACAGCGCACTCTAATCCCTCATCCAAGTCATTAATGAATATATTGAATAGAACTGGTCCCAGAACCGACCCTTGAGGGACTCCGCTAGACACAGGCCTCCAACTGGACTCTGTCCCGCTGACCACTACTCTCTGGCTTCTTTCCTTCAGCCAGTTCACAATCCACCTCACTACCCGATCATCCAGACCACACTTCCCCAGTTTAGCTGCGAGGATGCTGTGGGAGACCGTGTCAAACACTTTACTGAAATCGAGATAGACCACATCCACAGCTTTACCATCATCTATCCACCGGGTAACATCCTCATAAAAGGCTATCAAGTTGGTTGAGCAAGACTTCCCCTTGGTGAAGCCATGCTGAGTGCCCCTAATGATCCCCCTATCCTTGATGTGCCTAGAGACAGCACCAAGAACAAGTTGCTCCATCACCTTTCCAGGGATGGAGGTGAGGCTGACTGGTCTATAGTTCCCCGGGTCCTCCTTCCTGCCCTTTTTGAAGACTGGAGTGACATTCGCTTTCCTCCAGTCCTCAGGCACCTCTCCTGTTGCCCATGACTTAGCAAAGATGATGGAGAGTGGCCTAGCAATGACTTCCGCCAGCTCCCTCAGCACCCGCGGGTGCATCCCATCAGGGCCCATGGATTTATGGACATCCAGGTTGCTTAATTGGTCCCTGACCCAGCCCTCATTAACCAAGACAGATTCCTCCTCTATCCTGACTTCTTCTGAGGCCGCAGGGGTCCAGGGCTCCTCAGGACAGCCTCCAACAGTATAGACAGAGGCAAAGAAGGCATTCAGTAACTCCGCCTTCTTTTTATCCTCTGTCTCCAGGACCCCCACCTCATTCATCAGTGGGCCTACATTGCCTCTAGTGTTGGCTTTACCTGCAATGTATTTGAAGAAGCCCTTTCTGTTGTCCTTGACCTCTCTTGCAAGGTTTAATTCCAAGGAGGCCTTAGCTTTCCTAGTTGCCTCCCTACATCCTCTGACAACAGACTTATATTCCTCCCAAGTGGCCAGCCCCTCCTTCCACGATCTGTACACCTTCTTCTTCCACTTGAGTTTGCCCAGCAGTTCCCTGTTCAACCATGCAGGTCTCCTGGTACCTTTCCTTGACTTCCTACCTGTTGGGATGCTCTGATCTTGAGCTCGGAAGAAGCAGTCCTTGAACGCTAACCAACTATCTTGGGCCCCCTTACCTTCTAGTACCCTGTCCCATGGGATTTCCCCTAGCAATTGCTTGAAAAGGCCAAAGTTGGCCCTCCTGAAGTTCAGGGTTGTGATTCTGCTAGCTATTCTGTTCCTGCCACATGAGATCCTGAACTCTACCATCTCATGGTCACTACAACCAAGGCTGCCCTCAACCTTCACCTCTTCAACCAGACCCTCCTTGTTAGTGAGGATAAGATCCAGCAAAGCTCCTCTCCTAGTTGGCTCATCCACCATTTGCATCAGAAAGTTATCATCAACGCACTGGAGGAACCTCCTGGACTGGGGATGGCTGGCTGAGTAGGCCTCCCAGCAAATATCAGGGTAGTTGAAATCCCCCACAACAACCAGGCCCTGTAATTGTGAGACTGCTCTCAGCTGCCTGTAGAAGGCCTCATCACCCTCCTCATCCTGATCCGGTGGCCTGTAATAGACACCCACAACAGTATCACCCCTGCCAGCCTGCCCCTTAATTCGCACCCACAAACTCTCAACTCGCTCCTGATCTGCCTCTGGACAGAACTCAATACATTCTAGCTGCTCACTCACATAAAGGGCAACTCCACCACCTCTCCTTAGCGGCCTGTCTTTCCTGAACAGGACATAGCCATCCATGACCACATTCCAGTCATGCGAGGCGTCCCACCAAGTCTCTGTAATTGCCACTAGATCATAGCCCCCCGACCGAACACGGATTTCTAACTCCTCCTGCTTATTCCCCATGCTGCGTGCATTGGTGTACAGGCATTTCAGGGAGCGAGCTGGGCACACCGATTTCGTCCCAGAATCACCCCCTGATTTCACCCCAGGGGGATGGGGGGCCTCCTGGTCTACCTCAACACTAGAGCATTGCCCCAGTGGTGCAAGCCCAGCTACCACCCCATCCCCCTTCGAATCTAGTTTAAAGCTCTCCGAATGAGCCCTGCTAATTCCTGTCCCAGAACCCTTTTGCCCCTATGACATAAACCTTTCCCATGTATCACTGTCACGCCTGTTGTCTTATAAAACCAGCCATTATCAAAGAACCCAAAGCCCTGCCTGTAGCACCAGTCTCGTAGCCAGGT